>NC_071500.1:37500000-38125000 GCF_028408465.1 Anastrepha ludens
TATTATAATTGAGTATAAATGCAAATAATTTTGTTTTTATTATACCCCAAACAGAAGAAAATACTTTTGAAAGTAGTTCTATAGAAAGAATTAATACATTTTAGGGAATGAAGCTAAATAGAATGTAAATTTATAGAATTTAAGATCCGTATAAAAAATCATCTACCATTCGGAGGCGGCATAAAGCTGGCCTATCACTTTGTAGAACAACACCAAGAGACACACCACCAATTAGAAAAGATGTACAAGGTGGCGCAAAATTAATCATCCGATTTTGGATAGCTTTTTTGCAAAAAAGTGATTTTGAATGATGGAAGTCTTTATTTTGACTTTTACGCGCTCCGTTGCTGTTCTGTTTGTATACTGTAGCTGTCTAGTTCATAAGGTGATTCATTTTGGACCACCTTGTGTTAAGCTATCTCTCGGGTGAAGGCGATTAAGTGTAATGCTGAAGTTACAATTGCCATCCTGTATGTATTTTGTCATCTTCATTGTAATGCTGCGGAGCCGTAGACCAATTGCCCAGAACATGCCAATGTTAAATTCGTGAATCACAATCAATACGAGTTGATGATGCTGGGACTACTAGCGCATTCGAACTGGTTGATGATTTGTTAGTCTGGAACCGCTCCCTGGTACTACCGGGATATTTTCTGAATTCACTGTTATACGTGCGAATATTTACTTTTCTGCTATTTCTATTTCTGTATATTTGACAACCTTAAAATGCGCAAGGGTGCTGCCAACATTCGGTGGTTAAACCTCGCGCAAAACTTTTAGTTGACACAATAACTGTAGTTTGGCAGCTGCTGCTGTCACTTTATGTGTATTTTTAGGAACACACACGTACGCATACATACTCATTTATATGGCAGTGTGTCCGCATTTCCCAGTCAAGTGACAAGTGTCAACGGTTAAGCTCTTTAAAGCGAAAAACTTTTTACTCCCACTTTCACATATCGATGACAATCTGTTTGGCAAATGTACAATGAGGTACGATTATAAGTATGCTTATATGGATGTACTCGCATAAAGTAAATATTTTAAAAGGGAATTTGATTTCATGCTGCGAATCGTATTCCAAAAATGTATAGGTACTGAAAAGGCATTTCAATTTATTAACTTAAGACTTCAAATATAGTCTACGAATTAGAAGCACCTTAGAAAATTGGTAGGCGCGTGAGTCCGTAGGTTCGAATCGCCGTGCATGAAACACCAAAATGAAGAAAACAGTTTTTTGGAATAGCGGTCGACGCTCAGCAGGCAATGGCAAACCTCCAAGGGTAGATAACATATGTGTATATATATACATTTGTGGGCAAAAGTGGGCAAAAAAATAAAATGTTTTTTTAGTCAGAAATTATATAAATAATAATTTCCTTAATTTTCACCGGATCCGTCCTTGTTTTCGTCCTATTCGAGGCTCCTTTTTAAAAGGTTATACCCGTAAATCGATAGAAAATGAAATTATTGGACACTACCTGGAAGCTGCCATAAATGAAAAAAGCCAGCCAGGCCAGACCCGATTTCCCATCGGAGGGTTAAATATTCAAGACGGCTTTTCAGGTAGGTCTTTATAATCTTCACAGTTCACGAAAATTATGTAAATATTACATACCTACAATATATATATTTTTATGTCCTAGCGGAGTGTAAACCCCCAAAGCTGGCCCTTAATATTTACCGCCTGTAAGTGTTTGCGTTTTATAATACCGATTGCATATTGACAGATACCTATTAATAAATTTCAGAGTGTACTTCAAAGAAACTTCTCATAAAACCATCGGCCGTTCGGAAGCGATATAAAACTGTATATGAATTGCATAAACTGAACAGCATGTGATTTTATACCTTAAATTTTAATAGTATCATATTTCCATGGGACAAAATTACATTCCATTCCACTTGTAGGAACTTATCTGTAGTATTACATATTACACAAACATACACATGTTCCCTTTCGACTCCTTCACTTGCTCAAGACAAACAACCTTGGCTATGAGCTTTGCGGCAAAAATAAGTTTTTATGTAGTGAACTTTAATCGTATGCAAAAATTATTCATTAAATAAATATTTTTAATAAAAATTGTAATCACTTTTCATCCCACACTTCGTCAAATATGACCCCCTAAAGCATGAACCTCAAATTTCAGGCACTTCAAACGCCATTAGCGGCTGCTTGCTGGAAAATTATTATATTCCATAATTTTCTACTTCGCCGATCAAACAACCCAGTTTTCCCGCGGGAAAAGGTCGTGCAATTCAAGTGAGTTACTTACTTTAATTCTTCTAGAGCGGCACTTATGCGCTACCCTTGCACGGCAACCCTTCCACTTGGATGAGCGTATGAGTGAATGAGTGATGAAGGCATTAGCACAGCACAAATCTCTTATTGGTCGCTTAGTGACACCTTGAAGCATTTGTTCTTTTGTTAAGATTCACCCATAGCCTGATGATGAGGAAGTTACTGAATACGAATCAAATAAAATGTGAAATATTTAAATTTACAGACCCTTTAAGCTAAGCGATGACTAAGAATATTAAAGAGTTTAATAATAACACAGGTCTGCAAAATCTCGCTTTTTTACAGCTTCTAAAACCGCTATGGGTGTTATCTGAAGGTTTTTTTATGCTGAAAACGAATATGACCTTGAAAGTGCTCCAGCACGTCAGGATTTTTGGCAATTTGAGGTTAAATAGTAAAAAAATGCAGATTTTGGCCATTTTTTACAATTTTTTTTTGAGCAAGGTAAAGTTTTTTTTTTAATTTTCCACAACGGCATCCAAAGTACTACTCTTTAGCTTTAAGGTTCATTTTTAAAAATATTTTTACGATTAATATAAAAGAAGTGGTCGAAACTTACAAACTCATACCAAACCTTGAAGGGTGGATGAATAGGAAGCATGGCGATATTGACTACTACCTAAATTGACTACTACCTAACTCAGATACTCACCGTACACGGCTGCTTCCTCGAATATCTACACCGTTTCCAGCTGGCCGACAGCCCTTTTCGCCCGAGTTGCTCGAATATAGTCGAGAGCGCAGAACATGTGGCCTTTCACTGCAGACGTTTCAGTGAAGAACGAGCAATGCTAGCGAAGGCATTCAAACACTCGCCATCTCACACAAGATTTATCCAGGATATGTGCTCGACCATCACTAAATGGGACGCCGCAAAAACGTTCGCGCCTACAGTCGTGACGAGGCTCAATCGCATTGACTGGGAAAGGAAAGTTCAGAAACGACAGCAGCAGTAGCTACTGCAGCAACAACAGCGGCCGCAGTAGTAGAAGCAGAAAAATAGACTAAGTATTCAATACAGTTAAGATATTAAATTAATTAGGTAGCAAGGCCAGCTAGATTATTTCTTATGTAATGTAGGTACTTAATCCAGCTAAGTCATAATTCGACAGTTCTTAGGAGAAAAGGAAGAAAAAAAAAATACAAAACAATCTTATAAATATAAAGCCTATTCGTTTATTACAAAGTTTTTGGTACCTTTGCTAGCAGGTGGAAGGAGGAGATAAACTGTGTTAGACAAACCGAAGACAGACACCGACGCTTGAGCCAAACACTCACAACAGTACCAAACTGAAGACAAGGCAATAAGTTTGTGAGTATCGGACTATTGCATATTCTCAGTTGTTTCATTCGCTCCACCACCGCTTTCGAAGACAGTGGGAGGAAGTGAATACTATCGATGGAGTAAAATCTCCATACGCTCACAGGAGCGGAACCTGGACGCAGGGACCTGTTGTATCAATAGACATAAACGCGGCTCCACCTTGAAGAAATGCTAACGCGGTTCCAGGGTGGAAATCAGCTGAAGGTGAGGAATGTTATAGTGTTAGTGGGAGCATGCCCCACATACCATTGGTGTGACGGCACCTTTGATGATGTTTCAGACATTTTGATTTACACCTCCTGACTAAAAAAAAAAAAAACAGAAAAAAGGGGGAACTTGAGTGGCCTGATATGTCACCGAAACGATTTATTACTTTGTCAGGGAAGAATTCACGGAGTATCGCCATGGACTCTCTGCCCGTGTGCAGCCTATCTTACTGAAACAGGGTGTGAATGGTCTCTCATTATTGGCAGAAGATAAACGTTCAGTGTGCGCCGCTAAGGGACACCGTCCACAGAAATTGCTTGCCGTCGACGATAAAAAAAATGGGCCAATTATTCCACCACTTGGCAATCCACACCAAACCGCCACTTTGGGATTGTGTCTACTGCAACATCGTGACTAAATTACCTGAACGAATAACGAAGCTAACGCGGTTCATCAGGGCTCATACCCTCAGCTGTTAGGGAATAACTTTAATTTGAAAACCTAGTTCTGCCTTGCCCGATGACCTGTACTTTCATTCCAAGCATTAAAAAGTATTGCCGTTGCGTAGAGTGCACTCCCGCTTATGTACATATTTTTATAATAATTTCTTAATTAAGCATTTCTTTTTTCATTAATTATTGTTCTGCAGCGCTTCTAGATTTTTACTTTGCTTTATGATATTTCAAGCTTCAGTGTTTAGGTCATCATTAGTGCAATGGCAAAGTGCAAAGTTTTTTCCATATTTTAAAAATCATGCTGCTTTAATAAATAAATAAGTCCGCTTTTCTACTCTCTATGCGAGAGCTTTGAATTTTTAAAGCTCTTTAAGGCTATCAATTTTCGTGGTTAGCCAAAAGCGGTTCGTAAAATTATACTCTTCCTCTCCTGGCAACTATGCAGTGAAAAGATCTGCACAAGCGTGCAAAATATAGTACAAAGAGTGCAGTTAAATTGCGAGACAGTAGGTGATTGCAGCGAAAAAAAAAAACACATTTTAACCACATCTCAGTTACATGCAGACATTTTCGATGTGTAAAACATTTACGTGATGCCATTAACAATGTCACTGCGATGTCAGCACACAGGCTTACATGTGTACGTGTGTAAATGAGCAACATCATAGATGAAAGAGACTACAATATGGTGTGAGTAAGTGAATATACATAAATGTGTGTTTGTGTATTATGTACGACTTAAATGTGTAGTAGCACGTCCGATTCAAAGAAACACGCCATATACACAGACTCAAACATACAATGTAGCACTGCCCTGCCAGGAAATCCAATGTCTTCGACCTGGTAAAATGAAATAGGATGATGGTAACACTTTTTCGCAATTCAAAGTATTTACTAGTATGTCTGCAAAAATGAAATTTTCGAAAATGTAAATGTAAAAAAAAAACAAAATTTTTGCTTCACTGTTTTTTCAATATTTTATAATAGTCTTTCGCATTTTCCGAAATTAGCCAAAAATTTGTGGAAAAAGTCTCACGGGTAAAAGTTAAGCAAAATATTTATATTTTTATAAACATAGGTATATACTTGATTTCGACTTCCAGATCGCTACTTGAACTTTTAGCAAATTTTTCAGTGGCAAAGGTAAAAGGATTTGCTCGGCGTTTATTATTTAAATGGTTCTAAAATTGCTAACTAAAGCGTTTTTCAGTAAGAGCGCTTCAACTTTTTTTTTTAATAAAACACAAACGGTTTGGCTTTTTTAACTAATTTTTTTTTTTATTATCGAGTTTGAACATATACATTTAAGTATGAAATTCAATTTCTTTTGTATGACCACCGCGTGCACGTTTTACGAAATCCAATCGTTGAACCCAATTTTCGACCACTCTTTTGCATAAATCGGCCGAAATTCCAGCAATTTCGCATTCAATATTGGCTCTGAGCTCACAAATCGTCGCCGGCTTGTTACTGTAGACCAATGACTTCACATAACCCCAAAGAAAATAGTCTAGAGGCGTCAAATCACACGAGCGCGGCGGCCATTCGACCGGTCCATTTCTGGAAATAATGCGCTCATCGAACTTACTCTTCAACAAATCAATTGTAGCGTGTGCTGTGTGGCTTGTGGCCCCGTCCTGTTGAAACCACATGTCGTCTAAGTCCATACCATTCAACTGCGGCCAAAATTAATCGTTTATCATGTGGCGGTATCGATTTCCATTCACAGTAACGTGGCGATCGTTCTCGTCAACGAAAAAATATGGGCCAATTACGCCGCCGGCATGTAAATCGCACCAAACAGTGATTCTTTCGGGATGCAACGGTGCCTCATGAATCACGTGTGGATTGCTTTCTGCCCAGTAACGCATATTTTGCTTGTTGACAAAGCCAGTGAGCCAAAAGTGAGCTTCATCACTGAAGATGATTTTTCGACTTTAAACTTTCTTAACAGAACACGCATTTTTAAAATAAAATTCAATGATTTGCAATCGTTGCTCAAGTGTGTAGCGTTTCATGATGAAATGTATACTAATGAAGTTTACAAATTACAAGCGAAAAATAAAAAATATTGCGTCGTTCGCCCTCCCTATCGGAAAAAAGTTGAAGCGCACCTATTGAAAAACGCCTTACTTACGACGGCCGCCGTAGCGGGATGGATTGGTGATTGACTACCATTCGGAATTCTGAAGGAACATAGGTTCGAATCTCGGTGAAAGAAGAAAAAGTTTTTTCTATATTAATAGCGGTCGCCCCTCGGCAGGCAATGGCGAAGCTTCGAGTTTCTTTAAAAAATAATATACTGGTTTTCATTGAAATTATGACAAGGATTTGAATGAGAAGTATTGCACTTTTAATATACTTATAACAAATCTAGCATAAAAACCATAAACAAATTTCAAAATAAAATATGACTCATCAACGGCTACTACTACTACTACTACTTCGGAGCCTCGTTCATGTCGACATTATAATCTACTCTGTTATTAGATAATCCATTGCACAACACATAATCTTCAGCGTTGTCTTCATCAGTATATGTGTGAGCTTTTCCATCATCTTCTATTAATTGTAATAGTTAGTACGTGACGGCACTTTCAACATTTATTCAAAACTAACCGGCTATTAGTATTTGCTACTTTTGACGATTAAATTTATAAACTATACTTTTTTAAGCGCATCTGAGTACATTTTCGGGCAAATACTATCCATGCAATCCTGGTTATTCATCGACCTCATAAATGAGTTAATTACGATTGCAATTGCCACGGAATCTTGTTAACCCATTTCGGCTGAAAGGAAACCAATTCTATTTTTTTAGATCCAACTTTATTAGTGAGGGCCTATGAAGCGTTACAACGGAACTACGAAGGTGTGCTTTGTTTTAGATTTAAGAAGGTTTTGCTTTTTGATTGGGCCTGGATCTAATGCTACTACTTAGTTTTTGTAACCAAAAGCCAGGCTCACCTTTGATAAACTGCTTAGCTGGATGGTGATCATAACACTTTACTATTGACTGGTCGATTGAAATATTCTGATGATATAGGGCTCTGATTTGAGCAGCTTACCAGTGTCTTCTACAAAGTACTGCTTCAAAATGTTACTAAATGTATTTTTTAACTGGATTCTAAGTATTCGCTAATATTCTTTCTCTGTAAACCACAAGAAAGTTTACATTTTCATTAAAGCTTAGTTAATTTTTTATTGCCTTTTTTAGCATTTATAGGTTGTAAGAAATATTGCATTTTTGGATTATTACAATAAATAAATAAAAATCGATAAAATATTACATTAGTACGTATTGATTGCTTGTCGCCACTGCTTATCACCCAAATAAAAATGATTTGTCAGTGCATTACGCTATGATGCAATAAACTAGTAAATCTTTAATGAATTTTCCCTGCAGGGTAGCGGAGTTTCAGCGCCGCTTGGGGATCATATATTTGCGGTTGATGTGGGCTTGTGGGCTTGCGGTTGGAGCTTGTTTCGGATGTATTTAGTATAATTGAGAAAATTGTACTTTAGAGAATTCAATTGAGGAACAATTTAAGTTGAGTTAGTTAAATACAGTGGTGAATTTAAAGCAGTGTGTACAGAGTACAAGCAGAAGTAACTTAAAAATACCGCAGCGCAAGAGGTTTTTAAGAAAATTTTGTTATTTTTGGTCTGCATTTTTTTCAAATTAACTTAGTAAAGTTAATTAACTTTCTGGTAGCTGAGTAACTTCAGTTGCTCTCAGTTATTGCTACATTTAACTGGCAGAAAAGTTGTCAAAGGCAAGTAGCGCAAATTAGTATATAAAATATCTGTCAGAAATAAATCTCAAAATCTTTTGTGCCTAAATAATGTATAAGCGGAATGCTAAACTTCCGTCATTTGAACTTTCGGTCAATTATGCGATCAATTATGGACTATACTAGGTCCGTGATCGAAAATTGTATTAATAGTATTTCCCAATCTAATTAGATTTTGTTATTTATTTCAAATTTTTGTCAAATACGAGTTTATCTTGATGGTTTTTGTGTCTGCGCTATACCACCACAAATTTTTGATAAATAATAGGTCTATTTATAAGTTCGTGCGGTTTTACAACAGATGGCGTAACTTGATTATTATTCCATCGATCCACATTTCCAAACATTCATTGGAGAGCTACTGTCGTAAGGCACAAACGTCAGTATAAGTTTTTTATTTGAAGCGTAAACAACAATATTTTTACCACACTTGAAAATGTCGAATTTCGTGCCAAATAATGTGTTTTTGCGGGGAATTCTTCTTCATTATTTTAATATGAAGAAAAAAGCAGCCGAAAGTCATCGTATCTTGGTGGAAGTTTATGGTGAGCATGCTCTATCTGAGCGAACGTGCCAGAAGTGGTTTGCACGCTTTAAAAGTGGTGATTTTGGCTTGGAAGACGAAGAACGCGAGGGTGCGCCGCCAAAGTTCATGGATACCGAATTGGAGGAATTGCTCGATCAAGATCCGGCTCAAACGCAAGAAGAGGTTGCAAAAACTTTGGGAGTTGATCAATCAACCATTTCCAAACGTTTAAAAGCCATGGGAATGATCCGAAAGGTAGGCCATTGGGTGCCGTATGAATTGAAGCCAAGAGACGTTGAACGCCGTTTTATGGCATGCGAACAACTGCTTCAACGGCACAAAAGAAAGGGTTTTTTGCATCGAATTGTGACTGGCGATGAAAAGTGGGTCCATTACGACAATCCAAAACGTCGGGCAACGTATGGATACCCTGGCCATGCTTCAACATCGACGTCGGCGCAGAATATTCATGGCCTGAAGGTTATGCTGTGTATCTGGTGGGACCAGCTGGGTGTTGTGTATTATGAGCTACTGAAACCGAATGAAACGATTACGGGGGATGTCTACCGACGACAATTGATGCGTTTGAGCCGAGCACTGCGAGAAAAACGGCCGCAATACGCCGATAGACACGACAAAGTTATTTTGCAACATGACAATGCTCGGCCACATGTTGCACAAGTGGTCAAAACATACTTAGAAACGCTCAAATGGGATGTCCTACCCCACCCGCCGTATAGTCCAGACCTTGCGCCATCCGATTACTATCTCTTCCGATCGATGCAACATGGCCTGGCTGACCAGCACTTCCGTAATTACGATGAAGTCAAAAAATGGATCGATTCGTGGATTGCGGCAAAACCGACCGAATTTTTCACAAAGGGAATCCGTGAATTGCCAGAAAGATGGGAAAAAGTAGTAGTAAGCGTTGGACAATATTTTGAATATTAAATTTGTAACCATTTTACGTCAATAAAGTTTCAAATTTCGAAAAAAACCGCACGAACTTATTCATAGTCCTATTATTTTCATAGAACATTTTTGTGCTCAAATGTTTTACTTAGGGAGATGTCTTCCTTCTCAATCCATTAGGTTAGAAGTTAGAGCATTAAAATGTTCCTCAGATATTAATTGTAGAGTTGTAAACAAACCGCTGTCAAGCCCCCTGTTATGTCAGAAAATCAGCTGATTCTTTCAAAATTGTTGAGAGCCGGTTAACGGCCTAATGTTGGTCACACCTTCTGAATTCCGTCCAAAAAATACACCAAAGACAAGAAAAACGCAAGCTATTGAAATCGACTCTTCAGTAATGCTACTTCTAGAAGACATATTTTTAGTGGATAGCAGCGGATTCTGACACCGCATTTTGCTTACAGTTCCAAATATACTTGGGCAAAGTAGTAGACAATGCTGAAAGGAATCAAGGCGAACGGGTTGTTCTAGACTTAGTGTCTTCATACCGTGGACGAAATGTGACTATCGATAATTTTTTTACGAGTCATAACCTTGCATTAGAACTGCTAAAGCAGAAAATTACTATTGTTGGCACAGTAAGGAACAACAAACGTTTTCTGCCGGTTCATGCAACATCACAAGAATTGCGTATGCTTCCAATACACTCAAGTAAATGTTTTTTTTCATGAAAAAGAAACGGTAGTTTTGTATGTGCCTAAAAAATACAGAATGATTTATTAGCTTAGCACCCTTCACCATAATAGCAACATTTTGGAAGATCTTCCAAAAGAAATCCCGGAAACAATTGAATACTACAACTCGACAAAAGGTGGAGTCGACACATTGGACCAAATGGTTCGTACATATTCGTGCAAAAGGAAAACCAATCGGTGGTCAGTTGCCCAGTTTTCTAATTTATTAGATATTTCTGCTCTAAACACTTTTATAATATAGAATGGCAAAAAAATAAATTGCACAAAAGGCGCCTATTTTTAGAGCAACTGGGTGAAGTTTTAGCTCAAGCACATATCAAGAGGCGTAGTCGGCTTCCTCGCGCAGAAGCCTCTGCATCATTGGTACGAAGTATTCGAGAAGAAGACAGTGCATCACCATCTACGAATTCGCCTTCTCCAAAACGAAAATGCGCTAGTGAACGGAAAAGGTGCAACTTTTGCCTGTCGAAAAAGGAAAAAAGACCTTTACTGAGTGCATAACTTGCAAAAAACCTGTTTGTCCGTCACACCGACACACAACCACTCTAACGACGACATATAATATTACATTGACCACAAGCCTTAAAAATATTTTTGAACTCTACAAATTTGAATTTTCTCAATAAAAAAATGTGGGGTCAAAATAAGACCCGAATATATGTATTTTTTTTCTAACATAGTAGCAGGGTTAAGTTTAAAAATTAATTTTTCCAATTTCAGATGGCAAATAAAGGTTCAACCTGGACGGAAAGAGATTAGCAGACGCTCAAATTATTTGCTGAGGATGCAATGCTAGTTTTCACTAACACGTTTGAAATTCCATTATTTCTTTTGATATTACGGAGCAGTTTGTGAAATAGCAATTTAAAATTTTTGTTAAATAAATAATTATTTTTTAGTATCAGATCATCTAATACTGGTATTTGTCACCTTCAATCCATATTTTTTTAATCCAAAACTACCCCATAAGCAAACCTGCTGTTCGTCAATCCACGCAACAACTGTCTTTGATACCAATTCAATTTTAATCACATTCAAATTAATGTAGAGTGCGTTGAGAGGATTTTTGTATTAGAAGTTTTCAGCGCTATTACAATTTAAAAATATTGCTCAATCAGGAATCAATACACTAAAAATGACTAGGACTCTGCTCCATACCGCTTTATATATTTGCAAGATTTACTTTGACAGACCTGCACATAAATACAAATTTATTATACAATATACTATTTTATGTTGCGTTCAAATTTGTTTCCTTGTCGTCAATCGCCGCGATTTAATATTTCATTAGCAAACTTTTAATTTTTCAACTGCAAAACTTCAAATAACTTCCGTTGATTTCTGTTCGTGAGCTTTTCCAGTCGTCGTGCAGACATTTGTCTGTATGTGGTACCATTGCCGCCAACAAGTGCTGCTCTTCATTGCCATGAAAAGTTTGAAAAATTCTTAATGTCACCACTGGCAGGCTGTGGTTAGCAGCACAAAATAGTATGAGTATAATGGGTCACGTATATATGTACATACAAACCTTCGGAATATAATATTTAAATATAAATGTACACATTCTATAGTTGGCCCGATTTCCACCTCAACTGCAGACAACTAAGTAATATTGCTTGGAAAAATGTACATACAGACACAAGTATGCATTCAAATAGTTTACTATTCTATTGAGCGTATCTTAGCTATCCAATTAGCTGTATGCATTGCAGTGGTTTGAATGGTTTCCACGTCTGCAATTCACTGCTCAGTAAATATGTATTACACAAATAGAAGAAGGCATTGCGGAAATGTCATTTTGACAGAAACTTTCTTGTGGTTTCTATTTACTTTCCTGTGTCCACCTCTTCTTAGCTCGTCGAATGGAAAATCTCAGTATGCATTCTTGCCATGCAAAAATATTTTCATACAAATTATTCGCTGATCTGGGGCAGCACAACACTGTAGGCCCTTCCATTTATAAGACAAAATCAATATATCCAGCACAAACTGGAGGATAAGCTAAGCCAAACGTCTACCGAATGTATAAGTGATGTAAAACGTTCTGAGTGGTTTTTCGCTTCAGTCCGACGATCAAGGTAATACAGCTAAGATTAACCGATTCGGATAAATTTTGTATTTATAGCACAGCTGCAGAATAGAATAAGAACTCACACATCTATTCGACTAGATGGTTTCCATTAGTTGCCATTCTCGGCGATTGTTTCCCTAGAGCGTCCCTCATCTTCGAGGCCAGTAAAAAAGTTATGAAATGTTATATCAAATGTTTAAATATTGATTAGAAATTGAGTCTCAGTCTTTTAGGTATTCAGTCCTCTTGCGCAATAATACATCATAATTTAGGCCAAGAGTTTTGAGTGAATTTCTGATAAAAAACAAATTATTTTGATGCATCATACGCCTTCTTTACCTGGCGCCAATATTGAGACTTGCAAACTATACAAATTTGTTTGATCACCTCATTTCTTAGGGTGATTTTCATATTGTGATGATCGGACGCCAATATAAAGTTAAATATACAGTGATGGATCGCATACCGGTGCGAAGTCAGGGTGCTGAAATCCAATAAAATCTATCTGTTAAATTGTTTTGAAAAAAAGATTCTAAGAAAAAATATATAATAATGAACGCATTCGGTACAACGGCGAGTTAGACACTCTCATCAGGGCCGCAACTGTATTCAGGTACATCAAAACGCAAAGGATTCGATGGTTCGGTCACATTCTACGAATGAGTAACGACAGAGCAACAAAAAACGTCTTTGAAATAAGTCCACAAGGCGACAGAAGAAGAGGCCGGCTCAGAAAACGATGGTGAGATGACATTGAAGGCGACTTTGGAGCTATGGGCTGCTCTGATATCGAACGAAAAACTGATGACTGAGTGACGTGGAGGCGAATTGTAACGGAAACAATGGTTCGCCCCGAACTGTCATGCTATGATGATGATGATGGGCTTCCGATTTTTTGTAGAAAAACGACAATTTATCATTCAACTCTTTAACCTTCATGTGCCCGGGATATAAAACTTACGTACCCGGTCGGCTTACTACATTTGTAGTAACTACGTAATTGCATGCAAAACCAATGTAATGTTAAGAAAAAAAGACTTGTATGGTATTTTTTTTTTACTTGTACGTGTGTAATAACCTTTTTATTTAAAAATATCGAATTCAGGTGATAATTTTAATACAAAAAATGTTTTAATTTTCCGGAGTTGAACAGCATTTTCCAAAAATATATGTTTCGGCATGTGCATTACACACTGCTTTTTTGCACCAACTACAGATTTTTCGTGTGTTGTTACGACTTCCTATTTCACAGTATTGACCAGGTACATGATATTTTGGTTGTTTATCGTTGGAAATATCAGGTAAAATAGATGAATCAACATTAGATGTAGCAGAAAGGGATCGATCCAGTGCCATTTCGATAGCTTTACGTGTTTGATGGAATCCCAGCACCCGGGGAACTTGAGAGTGCTGGCATAAAAAGCTGCTTAGAAAGCTCGGCAAGAACTTTTGTCGCGCGTCTGTGCGACGGTTATATGGATTGTTTTCCGAGTAAATGATGAATGATGCGAGTTCACTTATGTCCAGCATGTTATAAAACATGGCCAAGGGCCAACGCAATGTTTTGCGTTTCGTTGAATATGCAGAAAGCATTTTATCCATTGCGTCGACGCCTCCTTTGTTTGCATTGTAATCAAGGATATATTGCGGCTTGTTTTTCTTTTCAGCTACTATTGAATTTGTCAAAGGTGTGCTGGCAAGTATTATAACTGATCTGCCTCGTTTTGGAACATAAGATACCAAAGAAAACTTTCCATCGAGAAACCCGAAAATGGAAAATTCTTCAGCATGATTGCGGTCAGCCTTCATTTCATATGGTACAAACGTTTTATTTTGACGAACAGTACCAAAAATAGCAAGACCTTTGGACATTAAATACTTGCCTAAGTTTAGCGATGTAAAAAAATTGTCACAAATAATAGTCCTTCCGGTGTTCTCCCAATGGCATACTAACCTTTGCACAACACCTTCACCTACGTTATTTGCTCGACCAGCATTTGAGTTTTTTCCAGTATATATTTCACTTTTGAGTGGATAGAACGACTTAGCATCGCATGCAAACCAAACCTTTATCCCATACTTGGCAGGCTTAGAGGGTATGTACTGAGCAAACCTAGTTCGACCGCGATAAGCAAATAATTGTTCATCCACAGTAAGCCTTATCGGCTTCTAGCCTAACTGCTCTTGTACGTTCGCTGTCAAATCTAATGAATCGAACAATTTCTTTGAAGCGTGACTTAGGCATTACTGCTCGATAAAAGCAAATGCATTCTTGGCTCCATAGCACATCCACATCTTCGTCATTTGATTTATTTACACCTGCTAGTAACACAAGACCTATAAATACTCTTAGTTCAATTAAGGTTAATTTCTCCCAGATTAATTTATCTCTAGTGCAGTTTTTCTCGTTCCAAGTCTCATAGGCTTTTCGCGCTTTTTCATTCGTATCTACTAGAATTTGTTGAATCATTGATGGCTGAAGTCAACTATAAAATACTATTTTGCATACATTTTATATGGTTACTACAAATGTAGTAAGCCGGCCGAAAGATGAGGTTTTTTTTTCAAGTAGGGTCTAGAGGTCAGGCAAATAATAGTTCGAGTGTTATTATACTCTTAATTGACTTTGATTTGATAATCAGGAAGCTACTAAAAAATTCGGGCATTGTTGTTTCGGAAAAATTTTTTTTATCTCACTTTTTTTCACAATTTACTACAAATGTAGTAAGCCGGGCACATGAAGGTTAAAAATGGCAATTTGCAGAAAAATAAAGCTGAAAATGCAAATTTAAGCACCTCCATAGTTCAGTGCATAATACAACGTTTTGTTCGTGATTAACCAAGGCTGACGTAGGATTGATATTGAGGAAAATCAAGGCACACCCAACCATAAGTGCACGAGCGTTAATAATGGAAGTTCAGCTGATACTCGAAAAGTTTTGTAACCCGGAAACTCTAAGTAAAATCCTTCGCAATGCCGATATTCATGAAAGAACAACCCGAAACAAACCATTTATTTATAAAGACCTGAGTGCAGTTTACTGAAATTCATGTTAATAAGTGCGACGTGATTTTCCATAAGGTTTCGATGGAAAGACATTTAACCAGCGCCAATCTAGCGGCTGCAGCCGAAGAACCTGCGAGCAATTGTAAAACAAGGTGGACGTCACTCCGATGGTTTGGGGTTATATGTCATCAGCAGGAGTCGAAAACATAGCTTTTATAGGAGCAAATTATATAAATTTATCGAAAAATAAGTGCTGCAGAATCTGGTATTCAAGATATATTTCGTTTCTATCAAGACAACAATACTATACACAAATCGAATAGCGTAGAGTCATGAATTTTCTGTAACTTCCGTCATTTGGTTGAGAATATAAGAAGTTTTTTTTAGCAAGCAACCGATAGGACTTAAAAAGGATGTTGCAAGAGGAGTGAGAGAGAATAACATCCGAATATACCAAAAATCTTGTAGACTCTAAGTAGTCCCGGCCAAAATCAGTTTTATTACAAAAATTTTGAGATTATTAAATAAACATCTAAATGAATAAAATAAATCAATCTAATTTTTTTGTTGTTGTTGTGCTCTCCATTTAAGTTATTAATTTGATTGTTTGTTGCAAAAATACTACGGTGAAAGAGAAAACAGATGCGGGGAATGATGAAGATTTGACTGAACTCTGTGGGCTTTCAGGCTAAACTTCCGATTATACAGTGTGCATAAGTCAAGGTTTCAAAATTTAGCAGCTCTGAAGTCTTTTATTTTCCAATATTTCTCAAGTCGGAAGTGCTTTACTTTGTAAATGCAAGTACTACTCAGGAGTATTGATAGAAGATATGAACAGAAAAATGTTGGTGGCTTAAGGATTATTGAACATGAAAACCAATGTTTCTTACTTTTAGCGAGATATTAGGTTCATCTTATAAAACCTAAAACACACACACACAAACAAAAAAGAAATCGGATGGAGTGCAATTTTTGGTTTTACATATAAGCAGAAAATTATGAAGAAAAAATGTCCAAAAAATCATCAGAATTTTTGAATAATTCCGAGCTTGTATTCTGCTATGCTAAAGTGTAATTCACTATAAAACTATATACCAAAAATATTTCTAGAAATTCTAATTAACAGTGGAATTGAGATGAAAAGTTTGACGAGTTTCTCTAATTTTTGAATACTTTTTTAAAATTAGATTTATGGGGTTTTTGTTAGAGAAAATTAATACTTTTATTCAGATATAATAAACACAAAAAAAAAGAGAAATTGTCATAATTGGTCAAAATGTTGTAGTAAGATTGAATAATTGCTGCGAAAAGTTTTTGAAATTTTTCAAATTTTGCATTCTGCTATATCAAAATGTACTTGTACAATTGTACACTAAAAATATTTCTAGAAATTTTAATTAAAACAGTGAAACTGAGAGGAAAAGTTTGTGGAATTTTTCAAATTTTGCATAAAATTTTAAAAATGGATTTATATGGTTTTTTAGACTATTCAAAAGCTGAGCTTTTGAGCTATCAGAACTATTCTTTTTTACACAAATAGTGAACAATAAAAACAAAGCAAAAGTGTTCTAACTGGTGAAAATAATGATGTGCTACCATTTTATGGCGAGTTGTATGCTCTAAATATAATATTTACGAATATTAACAGATAAAAAATCGTAACCCCTATTTTTGGATATTTTATTGAGGCAATAAATCCGACCAAAAAGCATCTGATTTTTGCTCATACATATATACTTTTATAGTGTATATTTGTTCGAAGTTTGTTTGAAGTTTTCGTAATCCAGAATTCAAACGCTCTAGCTTACTTATTTCTTCTATTTTCCTATTATTTACTGATACACATTTTAACTTGAACGTTAAAGATTCTATGCTCGCACAACTAAACGCAAATAAATTAAAGCGAAATCACAACGTAGGGACAATGGCGGGAAAATGTTTTACTGAAATGTACAAAGCAGAAATTGTATCCACGGTAGGATGCAATCATGATTACTGCGTGGCTATGCACTTTGCAAAGTTTGTGGTATTGAAGCGTATGCTTTATTGCGGTAGTTTACCACGCACATTCACTTCCCCTCGTATATACCAACTTACGTAACTGGTAAGGAAGGCTAAATTCGACCCGGATCGAACTCTATATACTCGCTCACATTTTAGTAAAATCTAATTTGACTGGTTGTTAGTGTCTGGAATCAAACAAACTGATGTTAGTGGACAATGAAAGCTATAGCTTGTAAGATAGATAGATACCAATATATGTCCCAAGTTTTGGGAGTGTTTTATTAAGTTGGCTTTTGAGATGCACGCATTTGCCCAAAAGTAGGGGAGGCACCACGCCTATACCAAAGTTTTACTTGTACCTTTTATTTATATAGTATTTTAAGATTATATTAAGTGAATTCAAAACAGTATAACTTAAGCGGCCGATAAAATTGAGACTAGAACCCAAGAAAACCCCCAAATCTTTAATAACATCAGAAGAAGCAAAATATGTATTTTTTTTTGAAGGTCAGAAAATGTAATTTTATAATATATTTCAGTATTAACAAATTCACGACGATTCATAAGGCACCAGGAAAGTAAATTATTCAGCTTAGACTGAAGGACGGCTGAATCACTAGAGTTTTTTTTATTTTCGCAAAAGCATAAATAAGAAATTTAGCAAAGGAAAAACTCGAACAGATTTCATTAACAAACTAAACAAATCAAAAAAGGTCCTAAAATACTATCCTGAGGTATATCAGAGGTGACAATGAACTGTTTCGAAGAAACTCCATCGCTAACTATTGCTGTTATCTGCACTTATCTGCAGCACTATTCATTAAATAGGATCTATCCAATCAAGGAAAGTCGAATGTAAACCGAGAAATACCAATTTAATTACTAAAATTGTATGGGAGATTTTATGGAAGGCTTGAAAGAAGTCCTTCACGGAGCTACAATCAAGAAGTATTCAGTTCCCGATGCTTTTCCTCGACCTTGTTTGTGGAGCCATTCCTCACAGCTTCATACCGCTATTACTTGAATCGTTTTATTCTTAGTTACTTTTTTTATGTATGTAATATAGTCTATGGATAAAACTGATGGACAAAACTGATGTTATCTGTCATGTTCGATCGACTGTCTCAGTTCCTTCTGTCACTAAGCAGAGGGGACTGTTGGAGGCTGGTTGGACTGATGATGGGCCACTTTCTATGGGCAAGGTACATGAAAAGGGATAGGAGGATGAGACGGCGGACCACTTTCTGTGCGTCTGCCCAGCCTTCGCTCGAATCAGGCTTGAGGCCTTTGGCACTGATGTATTAAGAATCGACCACCTTGGCTTCTTGGCACCACAAGATCTACCTCTTCGGAGGTCGAGTGGTTTTAAGAAAATTAAAAAGGGAATCCGAGTGCAGTACAATGGACTTAATTGTGTCTCTAACTCTATCTTTTTTTTTTTTGTTTTTTGTGGAGGAGGGGAAGCGTCAAAAGCCTATGGCCGAAATCGTGGTGTGGGACTTTTACCCAACTAAGCCCCCCCTCATGTCCTACGGTGTGTGCTCCTGGACCTTCACGGTTAAGTAGTACGTCAGGAAGCCGTCATTAATGAACCGCGGGCATTGGAACAAGATATGCCTCGCCGTTTCTTGTTCTTCGGGGTACTGCGGGCAGTATGGGTCGTTCTCAAGATGGAACCTGTGTAGGTATGCTTTGAAGCAACCGTGTCCAATAAGCAACTGTGTGATACAAAAATTAACTTTTCTGTGTATTTGCTCAATCCACCTCGCAATGTTTGGAATCAGCTTAAAGGTCCACCTACCTTCCTCGGATTGCTCCCATCGTATCTGACATTCTTCAGTTGCTCGCAGCGTTTCTTCTTTTTTAGCCACGTTCGACGGTTTCTGCCCAATGGTGTTTGTAAACTATATATCTCAACCGCGAGAAGGTCGATAGGCACCATTCCCGTTATAACATGGATTGCGTCATCTGAGACAGTGCGATAGGCACTGGCTACTCGCAGGGTGCCAAGTCTGTATGTGGTTCATATGTGTTGGAGGTACGATGGCTTCGTGTTTGCCCAGATTGGTGCTGCGTACAGAATCACTGAGCTCATCATTGTTAACAGGAGTTTCTGTATACTTGCGCGAGGACTGCCACTATTACGCATTAGTCTACTCTCTATCTCTATCTCTAGCTCTATCTATATCTCTATCTTTGTCTCTATCTCTATCTTTATCTCTATCTCTATGTTTATCTCTATCTTTATCTTTATCTCTCTCTCGTTTCCTTTATATATACTATTACATATTATACTTGTATAACCATTATGTGAACAAAATTATAGAATAATACCCTTGGGCACAAGAGCGCGGTTATAAAAGCGAAGACAGTACGCCCTACTGCAGGCATCATTACTGATGGCTTTAAAGTCATAGCTGCGGTTCCAACGGCATGCCGATGTAGTCGTTTTTCTATCAGGGTACCCCATTTCACATAAAAGTACATAATACTTCTACTTCTATTTCAATTGTTACAATTGAACGTGTACAAATGGAAAAGTTTTCAACTTCATTAATTTAGCCATCGCAAAGCACATTGACGGCGAGGAAGAGGCTGACGCTGCGTTAGTCAAGGCGAACTAGGAATGAGCAGCACCATTGAGAAATTAGTTTGCATTGTGGAAAATTGCTGCTGCTGGTCTAACTTCGATTTAACCCGCTAGTCCTATTGCTTATACTGCAGTACAATCTATTCATTGAAACTCATCTATCAGTTACTTATGTTGCAATAGCGAACAAGTAACGGTATACTTATATTTTAAAATGAAGTATTCTTTGAGAGTATGGGTGTGCAACTTAACTTTAGCACGGAGCGCGGAAGGTTTTTAAAAAGTAAACCGCCTTGCTTGGTGTTTCAATAATAAGTCCCCCTCTCTTTATTCATTCCTTCTTATTTATAACTTACTACTACATTCATAACCCTAGCTTAATTATTAATATGTGTGAGGCTTAGGATTCTATGTTTATCTTAATTCTATGGAAAGCGGACCATAAGTATTAGGTGATGGCCGCTTCCTTCATTAGCAAAGTGTCAATGACATATTTGACACTTTCGCTATTAATACATAAGTGCTTCTATTATTTATTGGGAATTTGTGTGTGGTCTTAAATTATGGTTAAATGTTTACATTATTGGTAATTTGTGTGTGGTCTTAAATTATGGTTAAATGTTTACATTATTGGTAAGTAGTGTGTGGTATGGGTGGTGTTAACTTGCATGGATGAATGGAAGAAAACTGGCAAACAATACATGCAGTTATGAAGTAATTTAGGGCAAAAACAGGAATGATATAACCTTGAAATCTAAGGGAGAATCTCTATTGCCAACAAGTGATACTTTGCACTAAGTAAGCAATTGAGTAATAAAGTTCTCACTTTCGAAGAAAACACTCCAACTGGCGCTGGTTATTACGGGGAAAACGCGCTTAGTTAAACTGTAAGAATGTAAATTCGAAGCTCACTCCATGGATCCAATGGATATATAAACCAGAAAAATTGCCATATTCAGACAGCGGAACACCTATTCCTAATATATGAAAGGCCCCAATCAACAAAGAAAAACCCTACACAAAAATGCGGCTCCTTCTTCTCTGGCATTTCGATTTATTGCTTTTTTTTTAAATATCCAAATGACTGATTCTATAATTACTACGAAAAACAATCTCAATATTTCTATGCAGATAAGGGGACGATAATGAGGCTGTCCTTCAATAAGCGATGCTCAATCTGCAATATTATTAAGAAAATAACAATGTTAAGTAAGTTATTGTAAGTATAATAAAATTAATTTCATAATTTCAATCGCTTATACTACCGGAAACCTATTACCAAATGTCTTTTATCCCACAGGACAGTATTCAAATCATTCAAATTTTGTGGGTGACCAATAAAAATTCCAATATAAACTGAAAATTAAAATTTGCTCCTACTCATATTATTTGTACGTACGTATGTTACTTCTCCATTGTCACAGTGTGTATGATATATAACATACTCGCATCTATACATTCTACATAATCTTTATCTACTCGCATCTATACCACGATTTTTGGGTATGGGCACTGTTAAAGGCAAAAAAAGTTTATTTATATGCAAGACAGAATTATTTGACTGATGACTACTAATAGCTTCCTAACAATTTTTAATATCTATGCAAATGAGAGAAAATTGCTGTCATTGTGTTTGATGCTTTTTATTTGGCTCTTTTTTAAAACATCACATCTTTTAAGCAGGCTGTTGTCGACTGGCGCCACAATCGTGCTGTTGGTTTTTTATATGTACGTTCTTCGAAATTTCCTCATTCTTTGCGCATTCTTTACATTCCCATACTTTTTATAGTGGCGAGCAACACGTGCTGCATCCCAAGTGCTTAATTAAGGACAATTATTCGATACGACAAGGTATATGACATGGCTCTGATGGATAAGCGTGCGCATTTGTACTTTCATGCGAAGGTGGCGTTAAGCGAGAGGCCGAAAAATAATGATTTTGAGAATTTAATGGATTGAAAATATTCAGTTTATATTTAAATTCTCAAATACTGATATTCCGCAATTGATGACAGTCTTAAGGCACCAAATTCAGGGGGGGCAGTTCCTCCAAGCAACGAGTTTTTCTATAATTTCTTGCGAAAAACTGAGAGCATTGAGCATCTTAAAATAAATTAATTATTAATTAAATAATAAAAATCATTTATCGTGTCTGTATTCTTTTTTTCTGTGCAGTTATGGTCTTTTTTGCTGAATTTAATGCTCCTGTCTCTTCATCCATCGTACGTGTCTGCGAAAGTCTTATATTCTGAGCCTCTTGTTAATTTCAGGTTACTCATTACTTTGAGTAAGAATGAGTAGCCGTCATTAAATATTTCTGCAGCTAAAAATGCTGCGGTTTCAACAGTTTACTTCAGAAAGTAAAGTAAAAATATGATGTATGTGGTCGCCGCCAACCCGTCGATCGCGAGCTACCGGTAGCTCGCAAAGGCAATTCTGGTAGCTCGCGCTGCTCACGTTGCAAAAAATCCAAAAGTCTGAAAGTCATACCAATATTAGCAAATTTCAGAAATTTTCATAATAAATAGATAAACAGCGGCAACACTGCGGTAAGCGATTTCGCGCCGACAAACAAGTCGCGTCTCCGTTCTAGGATCGGCTGGAACCGATTAACGTGTTCGAGAATTTGTTGGCTTTATATTATATACATATACGCAATGCAC
Source organism: Anastrepha ludens (assembly GCF_028408465.1). Taxonomy (NCBI): domain Eukaryota; kingdom Metazoa; phylum Arthropoda; class Insecta; order Diptera; family Tephritidae; genus Anastrepha; species Anastrepha ludens. Next base: position 37,522,614 of record NC_071500.1, read on the forward strand.
GTCGACATTGCGCTCAGTTTAATACTGAACGACATTATCAACGTTCTGCGTGCAGCGGTTGGGTTAGAGTTCGAAACATTATGGCAAGCAGTAGTAAGAAGACGAAGACATACCATTTCCATTCGGAATGGGAAGAACAATACTTCTTCACAGAAGTTAAAGGCAAAAGTGTTTGTTTGTTATGTAATACATCTGTGTCAGTTCCTAAATAAGGAAATATTGAGAGGCATCATAAAACTGTGCATTCGAATTTTGAGAAGGCATTCCCGTTAAATTCTGCCACCAGAAAAGAAAAACTGAAACATTTAAAAATCCAGTTAATTGGGCAACAGTCAATATTTTTGAAAACAATCGACAAAAATAAGGCTGCAACTGAAGCATCTTATCGTGTTTCCCAGATAATTGCACAAAAGAAACACCTTATGAAGACGGGGAAATCATAAAACATGCATTTTTGGAAGCTGCAGATTCTTTATTCGCCAACTTTAGAAATAAAGACGAAATAGTGTCTGCTATAAAATCTATGCAACTTTCTGCTAATACAGTGATGAGGTGAGTAGAAGTAATGAGCAATGATATTTTTTTACAGTTAAGAAGTGACTTAGATAACTGTATTTATTTTTCACTGCAACTGGATGAATCAAAAGATGTAGTTGACACCTCACAGATTTCCATATTTGTCAGGATGGCTTTTAGTGATTTCACAATTAAAGAAGATCTTTTGAAGTTTATTCCACTCAAAGGACATAATACTGGGCTAGAGCTGTTTAAAAAATCTCATCTCTTCTGAGAAAATTCCAATATCAAAAATGGTAGGCCTGACAACTGACGGTGCTCCAGCTATGGTGGGTTGTGATAAGGGGCTCGTGGCGCTATGTCATAAGGATGAAAGTTTTCCACAATTTCTTAGTTACCAATGTATTATACATCAGCAAGCATTATGTGGAAATTTTCTTAACTTGAACAACGTTATGAAACTGGTGGTGAAAATTGTGAACAAGATTAGAGCTCAAGCGTTATAAAGAAGATTATTTAAAACCTTGGCTGATGAAATTGACTGTCAATACGGAGAGCTACTTCTTCACTCTGAAGTGTGATGGTTAAGCAGAGGACGAGTGCTCAAACGATTCAATGATGTCCTGCCTGCTATATTCCAATTTTTCAAAGAACGCGATGAACCAATTCCTGAACTGTAAAATTCGACTTGGGTCAGAGACTTTGGTTTTCTTGTGGACATTACAGAGAAATTAAATGAGCTTAACTTGCAGATTCAAGGCAGGGATCAAGAATTAGCGGAAATGATTTCTGATATAAATGCATTTATTACAAAATTTGAATTCTTTCCGAAAATATATCCAAAAATCTATTAGAGCCCTATGACAGTAAATATCATATGGAAATAGTTTCTAACTTGAAGGAAAACTTCAAAAATCGTTTGAAGGATTTCAGCAAAGTTGCTTTAGTGACGCAATTTGTTGTTTCACCCTTCATGGACATTGATATACAACAGTTTGCAACTTGTGTTATGAACCACTTTGGCGAAGACATTGCTGTGACAGAAATGGAACTGATTGCTTTTCAAAGTGACTTCACTTTAAAATCTTTAGGTTCAAATACAAAATGTATATGGACTTTAGTAAGTAAAGATAAGTATTCAGTTTTATGTCGTGTTGCATTGAAAGTGAAAGCGTTATTCAGTTCAACTTATTTGTGTGAATCTTCTTTTTCCAATATGAAATTTATTAAAAATAAATACCGCAATCGGCTTACAGATATACATTTGGATAACTGTATTCGAATGACTGTATAAAATTATACTGCAAATATTAAAAAAATTATCGATGAGTCAGAATGTCAACCATCTCATTAAATACGCTCTTTTTATCTGCCCATATTTTATTTATATAATAATGTATATTACTATTACTGTTTTGTTGTTTTTTTAAGTCGCTTGTGATTTGCCATTATGACTGCAAAAAATTTTGTTACGACTGATAGGTGTGAACATGGATGTAGTTATGCATAAGTATAAGCACTATAAGTCATAAGTTTATTACATATATATAGAACGTATATTAGTAAAATAAATACATGTATTGTATGTCGAATATAACTGTGTATTATTTAATTTATGTTGGCTTGTGCAAGTAGCTCGCTGTTTATTTCAAAATCTTGAAAGTAGCTCAACACATTGAAAAGGTTGGCGACCACTGCTGTAAAGAGTGCGCACTCCCTTACCTACTTTCGGTACATTCGACGCTTATCCCTTCATTCACTTTATAGGGAATTTTTAGACTGTCTTTTAAGCCTAAAACATTGAAAAGATATTCCTTAGATTGTAAATGAATTTTTAAAGAAAAAAAATGCAAAATTTGAAAGTGCTGGAGGAGCTCGAGGGCTGGCCCCCTTAATGATTTTGTGTTGTGAAAACCAATAAAAATAGTCAGCTGATAGTGTGATCCAGTTAGAAATATGTATGTATATATATGAACTACAAGAAAATTTATTAATCGATTCCTTCAAATAATTTTTGAAAAAAAAAACATTTGGATAGAATAATTCTGCATTTATAAGAAATACATATTCGGCAAAAAATGCGGGCCCAAGCCACAGGTCGTTCTTTGGATGTACAAAGTAATGGTTTTGTCAATACGTATGGATGCGTGATATGCCTGGTGTTGTGGGAAACTTTTCGGAAGGGCTATAATATCATTGAACTGGGAAGAGTGCAAAGAATTGCTGGCACTGGCGTGCTGAAGCATGTAGATCAACCTTGAACGTCGTTTTGCATTTACTTTACACCTACTTTTATGTTACCTCCATTGCTGCTCAAAGTTCAATCAGGTTAAAGGAGGTTGGCCTCGCCTCTGAAGGCAATCTCTCAAGGGACATGGTTGCATTTTAGGCAGTTAACACCACATTTTTTCTGAACTTAGTACAGGTCTCTCCATCCGCAAACTAGAGTTTGAGGCAATATTTCCAAGTAAGCAGGAATGGTACGAGGAGAAAATCTGGAGCTGGTACATCTGTCCTCACTGCCTCAACAGGGGGTTTCTCCAAGTCAGCCAATTTATCTATCATATTTCCTTAAGATTGCAGAATACTGTTAGTACTTTCCAGGTAGACGTTTTTGAGGCCATGCAAATTGCTTAGAGAACATGGGTACGAGGCAGATATTAACAATTTTTTCGATATTCAAATCACGATCGAAGCTCTGACGACGCTATGGTGCAGATCCAAGTTAGTCAACTCCTGTAAGCAGGAGTTGAAATCTCTGGGGTGTGCAGGTAATATTTCTGGGTAACATCTGGGTTCCAGGACATAGGAACATAGAGGGAAATGAAATTGCTAATGAGCTTGCAAGGAAGGTGGCGATTGAATTGGTTTCTGAGATCTACTACCCGGTCATCGGCATTCCCTTGATAGTTGTTAAAGTTGAATTGCACCACTTGTTTCTCAGGAAAGCACAGAAAAGATGGAGCTCCATTTCTTTATAGACGCGGGAAAGATTTACTTCAGTTTAAAAATATTTCACTTATAATCATTTAGTAATGCAGGCAAATTAATATTTGCCCTTGCTTACATATTAAATTTGAACGAAGCAGTCTTATTTTTGTTATCACGTACGCAACTCTTTACTAGGAATTTGAAAAATATGATGGATTTATTGCATTGTATGAAAGTGCATACAGACGTACAGTAACTAAGAGAATAATCAAATTCAAGCAATTGATATGAAATATGTATAGGTCTCACATACATTTTATTTGATTAATGAATATTGAATTCTTCAACAACAATCTTCTTCCAATTGACAACTCCAACATATTGCATTAGGCTCGTGTGCTTATACCTATCAAATATGCATGGAATCATTTCAGTTAATTCCACATACTTGTGCGCATTTGCTCACTGCTATTAAGTCCATGAACTGGACACGTATAAATTCTGAAATACTGTGCAACTAAATATTTGGATAACCAGTAAGGATCCTAAATTATTCACTGTATCGAATCGTATTTACTTTCATGCAATCGTATGCCATTGAAATATTTTAATTAGATATTCAAGGAAATGTGGATACTTACTATAATCGTAAAAGCGGATAAGCCAACTCAATAAGTGTTTCACCTGAATGAATATCTACATGCATGCAGAGATTTGTGAGAAAATGACAACCAAGTGTCATGTCCTATTATAAATTTGCCCCTGTTCAATTTACTTGCAGCAATTTAGATGTGTAAGGTTTCGATATATGAATGCAAATTAAGACAACTGAAGCATACAATTGGTGAAATATAATTCGAAGGATTTAATTAATATTCTTCCATATCAATAATCATTCCATGCAAAATTGTGAGTGAAATATGTCGGTTTACATGTGTTAACATATGTGTTAGTAATTATTAGTCATATCTTATTTAAGTTTAACTTATTTTAGACATTTGTTACTACCTGGATTAGCAAACTTAATCATGGAACGATACACAGTTGAAGAACTCGCAAAAATAATCCAAACGTGTTATGAAACTATCAGTCTACCAGAAGTGCTTTTCGCGTATTGCGAGATTTCATCGATTACCGAAACGGTTACGTTACCGAGCCAAGCTATTGCATTTGAGGTACTGAAAGTTCGCATACCATTCAAGAAAATAATATGGGTCAACAACAAGAAACTGTTTAATGTGAGTTTTGGGCTGGCGGAGTCATCTGACTGTACTTCTTTGAAACTGATTACCGGTATTACGGTGAATGATGAACGTTATCGTGGCATACTTTTTATGGCCTAAATTACACAGCTAACCCTTGGACAATATGCAGAGTTAGTCAGAATTTTCAAAAAATCGGATTTTTTGTTTTTTGCATTTTCTTAAAGTATCTTAACCATATTGTGTGAAAAGTTGAAGTGAATCCGACAAATACTATTCGAGTTATTCAACAATTAACCAAGGGTACTTGTGCGCTCCGGAGCGTTCGAGAGCAAATAGCTAAACATTAAATGCGTTTTTCTCAAAACTATGTTTTCGAACAAGTGATCACTGTAACTTAAAAACCAAATCCGAAAAATACTTCCTGAGGCAGCCATATTATTTATTTTGAAAAAAAAACTTCCTTCGGGCAATAAATTATCTATTAATAAAACTAATTTCTCTTGTCCAATTGATTTTAGATGAATCTCCAAGGACTTGTGATGATCACCGCAAGGGACTTCTGGAGAAACGAGCTCAACGCAAACAGCGATAACTTTTACAATTATTAATTATTTTTTTTAAATTTTGCTTAAGTCAAGTCGAAACATGAAATATTAATGCAACGTTTTTATTTTTGTAAAATAAAGCATTTTTTCGCGCCTCTGACTACCCCTAACCTCTTAACAAGACGGTATCACTTTCCGCACTTTGCTAGAAAAATTCGCGCTATTGCGCATGAATTTCGCAAAACGCTTTATCTCTCTTCAAGATGAACTATCAATTTGTCAGTCCTGACAGATTTACCAGTGTGGCGAGTGAAAACGATGAAGATACCATGAAACTGTACCTTCTGAAATATTCCGCTAAAATTGTTCAGCTTTACATTCAAAATAAGTTCCCATTTACAAAAAATCACCGCTTATAAAGAGTGATCAGATTGGATGTACTTCTTTCAATAGGGCTTTCTGACATGATAACGGATTTTGTGATATCCATTGTCCATGAAAATGGCATAGATGCCTATGAGTATCAACGACCAGTTGCATCAAAAAACTACGAATTTCTGATATCATCACGGGTTTATATACAGAACTGACTTTGTATGAATTGAACCTCGACAAACTATGGAGATGCTACAGCATCTCTTTGCATGGGGATGATGCAGTGCGAAACAATGAACCAGGTAACGTAATCAAGTTGATGAAGTTCATTGACCGCCTTGGAGCTGTGATTTGACCAAGCTACACTTATTAACAGAGCTGTCTGAATTATTGTCATGCACCAAATCAGTGAGCGAATTCAGCCCTCAAGATGAATATTATCCGCACAATTGATCGTAGTAATGAATCTACAAACCGTCAAGACAAATAAAAGGAATGTCTTCTCTCAATAGTGAGTTTATAATATATTTTTATTTTACAATTTTTATTAACTTGATTTTATTCGTTAAAAATACTTTTGCCTTAGAACTAGTCTGGTCGTTTAAGATAATATTTATAAATGCCTGATATGTCCCTGACACGGTGTGAGTGACACTGCCATAGAAAAAGTACGCACCCGCTAGGTAAGCCTGCTCTATTTTGCAAGAATCCTTCTCTTTCGAACGAGGTACTTCTAGCTTCGTTATAGACTTCGTAGTCATTAGAGTTGTGTTTTGTTTTTGAATTGTGTTTTGTAGAAAAACGTATTAAGTCAGTGACTATCTCTCAAGAGGTTTCTAGCCAAGTACAATACTACAACTTATACTTTGAGGCCATCAACTTTATTCGCTGGATCTAACTCAGTGTATTTTCTATTTGTAACTGTATATTTTCTATATCTCTTTTTCTATCCCTATCTTAATTTCAAACTCAACCTTAATCCCAACCTCAATCTCAGTCTCTCGGGAGTTACCCTGTCGGAAACCTCCCCCTGAAAATGATTCCCAGTTGTAACGAACAGCTTAGTATCAAAACCACCCGATTCGCTCTTTCCTCCTGGCGAAAGTGGTTTTAAAATCGACAACTTTTTCATCCCGATATTTTCTTTCTCTAGTTGATCACGATCAGTCTTTGTCAAAACACTAGTTAAAACCTCATACCCGGTAAGTATTGGGCAAAGAACCTTTGAAGTATCCCTTACACCAGCGCGAAATAGTCGCCGCCGTATCGTCAGCGAAATGGAAAGAGAATAGAAGAATGGAATGAAATGCAAATAGATAAATTTAGTTTGTCGCGTTTTCACAGCACAGCAACAACTTTCCGTCATTCCGTTTTACTGACATTCCTACACCTCCATTGGGCACCTTTTTTAAAACCTTGGGTTAAGTACCCGGGTCGGGCCTGTTGGATCATCCTTTCCATAACCCGATAGAAAATTACAATAAATTTTAGGAAGCCACCTGAAAGGTCAAGTCGTTAGCTACAAGAGAAAAAGTCTGGCCACACCCGGATGCCCAACGGAGGGCTAAATTAAAAACGAGTTAAAGAGCAAGCAATCAACTACTCTAATCACACCGCCTTCTATAGATTCGCCTTGGTATGTATGTTCAAAATGCTTCAAATATATAGCGGGTATATGTATAGGTATATACATACATACATACCAACAACTAAAACTACCTATTTGTGTGAATAATTCATACTCATTTAAATATGCATGTATTTGTATTTTAGCTTAGCCGCCCTTTTAAAATTTGTTTTGGCATTTGATATTTTCCAAAAATATTTACCAGCGCATTCGATTGCTGGTATGTGCATACATGCACACATGTCAACATATACAATTACGTAATTGATTATTTGCAAATAAGTGGGAAACTATAAATATTTAACGATAATACTAAAACACATAGTTCGTTAACACATTTTCAAATGCATATTTTCAATACCACTCTGTCTGTTTATGCATTTTAATTTGTTTGGAAACATGCAACATATTGAATTTATATAGATACGAAATTATCCTGCAGCCAGATGCAAATGGAAATGTGCTCACCCCTATTTTCTCTATACATTCATGGGGCAAACAGCAACAAAATGTTTTGTAATAATCAAATTACAGATGTAAGTAAATTGTGCGATACGTTGACGATCGCATTACCAGTAATTTCATATTTTAACGGATAAACAACCACAGCATGCCTTTTGATGCGCATCGAAATCAAATACTCGTACTAGCATAGGTACATTAAAGGATATTTAGAGGGTTAGGGGTAGTCAGAGAACCGAAAAATTATGTCAATTGATTTATTTTACAAAAATAAAATAGCATTAATACATCATGTTTCGACTTGACTTTAGCAAAATTTCAAAAAAAAAAAAAAAAAAAATAAGAATTGTAAAAGTTATCGCTGTTTGTGGAGCCCGTTTCTTCTGAAGTCCCTTGCGGTGTCAATCGGACAAGAAAAATTTGTTTTATTAATAGATAATTTTGTGCCTGATAGAAGCTTTTCTTTTCGCCAAAATTAAATATGGCATAAAAAAAGTCCTTCGATCAGGCACGAGTTTTTTTATATTTTTCAAAAGCACTATAAATTATTTCAATAAAAGCTTGAAGCGGTTTTAAAGTTTCACTGTCACCAGTTCAAAAAACATAGTTTTGAGAAAACCGCATTTAAAGTTTTGCTATCGATTTATGTATCATAGTTATACGAATTATTTACTTTCACTGTGTCATCTATTCCTAGGCCCTATAATAGTTCTTCTACCTAATTGTTGAATAACTCGAAAAGTAATCGGATTGACTTCAAATGCTTACACAATATTTTTAAGATATTATAAAGGCTGGTTAATTTTTAGGGCCGGTGTTGACTTTGAACAAAATATAATTTTTTCAAGAAATTATTGTCATTTCTCCTTGTTATGATAATATTGGTATGGCTCAAATACGCATCGAACAAGGCATAATTGAGGTTCTGTGCCGTTAATGTGTCGAATTAGCTCATCCTTTAGCTCTTTAATTGCTGCTAGCTTATCGACATACACTTTTCTTTCAAACAACCCCAAAGAAAGAAGTCGAACGGTGTCAAATCACGTGATCTTGGCGGCCAATTGACATCGCCACGACGTGAGATTATTCGGCCATCAAATGCGCGCAAAAGAACCATTGTTTCGTTAGCTGTGTCACAAGTGGCACTCTACAGGGTCCGGCACTCAAAGTGTAACCAATTACAAAGGCCTCCAATTTAGTTAGGAAAATTACTGTTAAGTAAAATAATACAAAATTAAGAATCAATTTACTTTTGCTCGATATGACCACCTTTTGCCTTGACTATGGCCTTGAAACGATCCAGTAACGAATCGCAAGCTGCCCGAGTGGGACTTGCAGGCATTTTGCCCACTCGTGGACAATGGCTTTTTACAGCGCCTCGAGACCTTTGAATCATTTAGTTCGCACCGTGGAGGGCACCCATCTGTGGTAACAGCGGCCCAAACCATGACCTGTGGCGGATGCTGCCTCCTGGTGGCTAATCGATGCCTGAAATTCTCGTATGAATGGTCGGTCAAATAAACTCTATCGTTTTGGGAGTTAACGAATTACTCAATTTGAAAAATTGTCTCATCAGAAAACACAATGTTCGGAAATTGACCGCTTTCGGCCAAGCGAAGAAACTCCTGCGCTCTCTCGCTTGTCTGACTTGTTGCTGTTTTTGTGAGAGATCATGCGCCTTTTGGATCTTGTGAGGCTTGTCTTTGAGATCATTTTTAAAATATTTTCATTTTATTTAGTTTCGCGATGCTACCAGTATCATTGAAACGAGTAATGTTGCGATAAACAAAAACTTTATTTACTTTAAGGTGCTCGTGCTCACAAACACTATTAAGTTTGAAATGCATTACTGATTTTCTTTTGCCGCGTTTACTCTCGGCAAATGGTTTCGCGCACTTATAAACAATACTCTGGAGTGTCATATAGCCTACTAACAGACAACTGATGCCTGGGCGTCCGCTGCGCGAGCATTCTGAACTTGGTTACACTTCGAGTGCCGGACCCTGTAAAAGAAAATAAGGTGGGCAATGTTTTATCTAATTCTGCATAAATTTCAAGAGGAAAATCAGCGTTGCTAAAATATAGTTATATTTCCAGATATAAGAGATAAATAAACGACAACCCATCAAACATTTTGTGAGGTGACTCACACCTCAATGTGTGTACCAAACGTTAAGAATAATATTCATAAGTTGCAAGACTGCAAAATAACTCTTAGTTGTGTGTTTGATAAGCAAAATAAGCAAATAAAAAAATAAAACAAATAAGAAACAAATACATTTTCAAAACCTGCCAATAAGTCCCTGTGCAGTAGTTATTGAACGCACTGTATATGTATGTATTGTTTTCCCTTTAGCTAAGAATCACAATGATAGATCATAAGTTAACTGCATAACTGAAATAACACATGATCATGTAATTATTATTTATGCAATGCAGATACATTTGGGAAATATTATAACTATGTGATGCATGTATTTATGCTGGCCATAAAACAGTTTGCGACTCCTAAGACGCAATGCAGATATGCGCTTGGTTTGCCTTAGGCGCTTGCTACATCGGTTTGTATCAATATGTGCATAAGGATATACAGAGATAAGCAACACAAACATACATATATGTATGTATGCGTTTATTTGTGCTGTCTATGCAATTGTCGGCGGCCATAGTAATGGCCAGTTTCTAGTAATCCGAAGTTGCAGATATTACAATTGTAGCCACAATTGGCTGGACATTGGATATGTGTACAATACTGTATCCGATTGCAGCAACACACACGCACACTCTTAAATAGTACAAATATACCTACGTGAATGGAGAGTTTCGTGTGCACAAGTGCGCATCTGTTGAGAATCAGAGAAATTCCTACTATGCTAACGGCAATGGGTGCGCCCTACACTGACTAACCCAATGAACATTGTTAAGCACCTCACAGAGTACATACATATTTATAAATAGTTCAACTATTTCCATTTGTAGTTATAGTCTGCGAAATATGCTCTTAGCCATATTGAATGTATGTATGTATGTATGTGTGCATATAATGTAAGCATTTATATGTGGCATGCAACATCTCTGAATGGAAAATTACTAGTTGTGAACTAGACTACTTGCTTTTCCATGTGAAGGATGGTACTAACTTCACAGCCGTTAGACTCTATACGAGGAAGTTTTACTTAAGGGGGTAGTATGGTTAATTCGGTGTAAAACAAGCATATTTTTCGAAATTTTTTTTGTCGACACAGTTGATTTATTCAAAATTTTAAAATTACTTCATTATAAAGTCATATTAAAAGAATATTGTGTGAAATTTTCATTGATTTTTATGAAGAAATGAGTTGGTGGCAGCGAATCTTCGCGGACGTCTCATAAAAAAGTTTTATTGCGGTGTCCCTTAGAACTCATTACTGGATCAACTAAAATCAAAAAACCAAATTGATTTCATCAGCTAATAAAGTTTCGCAGGTAACAACGTCGAATTTTTTTTTTTTTTTTTTTTTAAATTTTTTAAAGCGCTTTGAAGTCAAAACACCGATTTTTCATAAAAAAACTTGAAAACTTTGTTGTTTTAAAATATGACAAAATTTAAAAAAAAAAAAAACTCGACGTCATTACCTCGTGAATAAAGTAAAGAAACAAAAAAACCAAATTTGAAAAGAATCGGTGCAGTAGATATGAATCTACAGTGGACACCGACCGTAAAAAAGGCAAGTGTGAGAAAAACGCGTTTAAAGATTTGTGAAGATTTTTACAGCGTGAAATCCGGTTGGAGAGGTAGATACTTAATCCTTTGTGTCTTTGTCAATTTTACTCTAATGCACTTCAAACTTTCACACAATAATCTTAAGATGTTATAGAATAATTTAAAAAAAAAAAAAAAAAAAAAAATGAAAAAAAAAAAAAATACCATACTACCCCCTTAAATATGCCATATTTTGGGATTACTCCAACTCACGCATTTCACTAGCAGAGGAACTGTCAGTTTTCGCTCAATTTTGAATGGCTTGTGCATTTTTCTAGGTTCTTTGTGGTTCAATAAGAGAGGGCGTCGCTAATAGCCTACTTTTTTTTTTGTTATATTGGCACATTCTTCATATGAACGTTTCTCTAAAATTGAAAATATCAAGTAAAGTGCAAAGATTGAATTTTTATTTTTTGAAGAAAAATAAAGAGAAAAATTTAAAAACGAATATTCAAATGCTTTTCGCCAACAAAAAGTATAGTAAAAGATGCTGGTGCTGGATTTTAATGTGGTCGTACAGGCCTGAAAACGGTCTACGTCAAAGGCTCCACCAGAAATCGTATAAAAAATGATGGATATCGTATTGGAAAATCATCGAGTGACTGAAAGTGATGGTCGTCCGGAGCGCTCCAAGTCATCAACACGTTCTCGACCCTCTTTGAAGTCTTTTTACCACTTATAAACATTTTTCTGTGACATGGTCGAATCACCAAATGCCTTCTGCAACATGCTAAACGTTTCCGCAGCCGAAATTTCATTCCGCAAACAAAATTTGATGGCACTTCTCTGCTCAATCAAATCAGACATTGTAAAAATCGAAAAATGCACTCTTGGTCGTTTGGTAAACACAAGCGTAAATATATTACTGATAATGACATTCACATGAAAGTTGGCCCAGATGTTATTAACAGTGCTGCCAACTCATGAAAAAATAACTAAAGCGAAATTTTAATCCCGCGAAGTTTGCCAAATAAATTATCCTTACTTTTTGCCCACAGTATATTGGATTTCAGAAAGCTGTCTGTACAATGGGTGGCGCATTCGCTAAAAATGCAACAAAAACGCATTCGAATGCGACTTTCTCAGCAACATTTAGAGTAATTTGGAAAGGATAAAATGGATTTTGAGGATCAATTCATCACTCTGGATGAGACATGGGTCTATTACTTAGATCCCTAAACAAAGCAAGAGACTAAAGAGTGGTGCGAACCTGGTTCTTCGGCTCTGGTATCCAGAAATCAGCTAAGAAGGTGTTATCATCACTTTCTTAGGATGCGAAAGAAATTTAGTTTGTGGATTACTTGCAAACTGGTAAAATCGTAAATCCTGAACCTGTTAGACCGACAGAAAGAAAAAATTTTTCCACGAATACTCAGTTTGTTAAAGAAAAAATGTCTTTCATTATGATGAGGAAGTTGTGGAAGTTGCGTATTTTGCAACCTTTCCAAATTCTCATTTCAAGGATGGAATTTATAAATTGGAATCTTATTCGAACAAGTACCTTACTTATTATTGAAAAGTAAGGTGTATTTCAATAGTGTTCTTCTTATCGAACCGCAAAACTTATTGAGCAATCGTAAATAGGTGTGTTTTAATGTCTAGCATGTTAAGCTGTATTTTTTCAGAGTGCACTGAGTACTACTTTGCTATGATAAGCATGTGAAATTTCACGCGTATTTCACGGCAATGCAGTTTGTGTGGATTTTGGCGACTATTTCACGTGAAATGTATCTAATAAGCCTTAGCAGGTTTCAATGCCCTATGAAATGTCATTTGAGTCAGTCGATTAAACATTCAAAAATTTGTTCAAACTTACGCTTTATGTAACTCATAAAATAAATTAAAACAAAATCTTAATAGTAATAAATAGTAATAAGGAAATAAAATTGAAGGTATTTACTTCAGTAACATAAATAAATAAATGCTAGTTAAATTTTAAACTTATGTAAATATATTTTATTCCGCGACCTCTTTTTCCCGTGGGTCCAGTCTATGTTGTACTCCATTATCACATCGATCGAAATATGTCAAATGTACACTTACAGCTTTATAACCTGCATCTTTTTATGTAGTTTTTTTTTGTGATCGATTACACTCCATCATAATATGATTTTCTAAGGCCACCATTTTTTTCATCTTGCATACGTCTTTTGTAGAGTTCAACCCTTTCGCAGGACCTTGTCGAAACAATATCCTCTAATCATCGCGATACATTACTGCGTTTATAGACGAGCCTTAACCTTTCTTATCTAAAAAAATCTAAAAATTTGCAAACAAATTGATAATTTTACCACTGCTACTATTCTAGTCAATGGCGAACTAGTACGATGTTTTTTTATAAAATAACAACATCTGAACTAGAATATTTCCACACAAGTTCGGCCTTTCCCTGTTGGAATATCCCTTAAAGCTTTTATAACCACAAATGCCAGTAGAGACATTCTTGACTGGCCTCTTTCCCATTCAAATATGTACACATACATACGAGTACTCAATTCCGCAGCACAGAAACTATGCAGTATTCGAAATTAAATTGAATTGCAAAAAAGTTCATAAATTCCACAATATTAAAGCAGTTGCTTTTCAGCATGTACCCGCATATGTATGTGTGTGTGCATACACTTACATCTGCAGCGCAATGCCGACGGCAATAATAAGATCTGAAGAACGAGTTGCAAGAAGGCAATAAAATAACGAAGAATTACTTCCAGCTACGAAGATGTGTTTTTTTTCTGCTACACTAACACTTACACAGTTAATATCTGTTCGAAGAAATGAATATGCTCACATAGGAATGAAGTAGATATTTAAGCATTTAATTATTGTAATTTCTAAGTTTTAGTACAGCAGGACATGACTGAACGTGACTGAGAGAATTTGCACGTGACTAGCAACCGTTTAGTTCCGGGTTCCATGTCGTCATGGACATGAAATATAAAGCATTAAGATGGTGTTTTCTTTCCTCGAAAAAGCGTCATTACGAAAATGGAACACTAATTAGTCTGTCGTCAAAAAATGCCCACAGTTGAGATCACCTCATTCCAAAAGGATCTCTTCTGTAATATGGTTACATAGGTTAGGTTAGCCTGATTGCTTTTCTAGACAATTTACTTGGTGGTCCTAAGACCCATTGTGATACCCGCATGTGATTTCCATCTCCAACTAAGTTACTTAAGCCACTTAGATCTTTTTAAGAAGGTAAATAGTCTCTCCAGCGAGACATTTAGCAAATTTCCCAGGTCGTCAAAGAAATAATTGCCATGATATTTGGCACGGCTTCTTTGAAGTGCAGGACATTCAGGACAGGTGTTGTACTTAATTTCTACTACCAATAGTGCAATGACCTGTTATAACATCTGTGAGGACGCTGGTAGTTGATCTATTGAATCCAAGCAGACATTTTGTCATTTTAAGACTCACTTTTAGCCAGAGCGCTTGGATACCCTGCAGTTAGTAGTTGGAGACCACTTTCTATCAGTTTCAGAGCATTTCTTTCCGCGAGACATCTGGCACAATTAGAAAACGTGTGTTCAGCGCCATCGCTCAGCTCTTCGCAGTAAATGCACTTGGAATCGGTTACCTTGCCCATGCGGTATAAGTATATTCTGAAGTATCCGCAGCCCGAGAGGAACTGAGTTAAGAAGTAGTTCACTTCCGCAAAGTTCGTTTGGACCTATTTGTCAATTGATGAAACAAGAGTCGCCATTCATTTGCAACTCGGTTCAGTGTCCCATCGGCTTTGCCAGCGCAGCGTGGTTTAGCATCTCCGTTCTGAGAAGCTAGTGATGACGCGCTTCTTCTTGGAATCCCACGCATCCATTCGTTCTCGGACCGTGAGGTCGACGGGTATCTGCCCGCTGATCACAAAAATTGATGCCCCTGAGACAGTGCGGTAGGCTTAAGCAACTCTGAGTGCCGCTCTTCGTTGCACAGCCTCCAGTGCTTTGCAATTGGCTTTGAAGTTTAGCAAAATTCCTCATACTTCGCTGCCATATAGGAGAATTGAGTTTGTGGCCGCCATAATTAGCTTTCTTCTGCTCTGTGTTGGCAAACCGATGTTTGCCATTAATCTAATTAGTATACCCGTGCCCTTTGCTGCTTTGTAGTCGCATGCCGGATCTGGGCCCAGAAAGTACGCCTGCAGTCAAGTTGAATACCTAAGTATTTCATTACTTTTTGGGTCACAAAGGACGTGTCGCCTATTTGCATGCTGACCTCGAGTGGCATGTGACCTCGGGTCATAAGGATGACTTTGGTTTTATGTTTAGCGAGTTCCAGGCCGCGGAATACCTTAGTCCTCTACTACTCGCTGAAGGTCAAGCTCAAAGCCTTTCCTTGCACATTCATCCGCTCTTTTATTTCCCTCTACACCAGAGTGGTCGGGGATCCAAGAAAGTGTAGTATTGTGTTGTCGAATAAGCGACATTTTTTTAGCACAAGTTGAATTGATGCGGGCTGAGGTCAGTGCCTCGATCGTTGCTTGACTACTAATAAAAATGGTAAGGTTTGCCGGAGATTAGTCCATTAGTTTCTCGTTTTTTGCTGCTTTGTCTGGCAAGGAGCATTTTAAGGATAATTGTTCCGAGTACTCTCTCGATCCAATGCCAGTGTCCATCTTTGATCCGTCAGTATAAATATGGTATGTATGTTTGTGTTCTGTTTTGCATTACAATGAAATGAGTGGACACTTTTTGTACTTTATGTTAAGAAATAAAATAAAGCAAAATAAATAAAATGTCTGCTTACTCTGTTTTTTTTTATTTTCGCAACATATTTTCAAATATAGAACAGTCTACGAAAAAATCGTATATGTACCAACTAAAGAGAGAGTGACTGTATATGTTTCTATTTTGTTTTGTAGCATAGAATAACTTTCAAATTTTCAAATACGCACCATAATTTTGACAAGTGCTACTGCAGCGCCTTAATGGGTTCATGGCTAAGTTAGCCGGACCATTAATTCCCAAGCAACAGAAAAGTTGAACAGTCCAATTTTATTCTAACTTGGACATCTGAGGATTACAAAATAGCCGCAGGAGGCTTACAAAATAGCTACTTAGCGCTACTGGCTTGATGAGTCAACTTGTACTAATTTAAGGTGAAGCCATAAAAATTTAACTGCCGTTCTACGTTCTTTCAAAAATCGTGTGTGTGCCCGATTCCTCAAAGGCAATAGATTTTAATAGCGCCAGCAGCAGTACTTTGAGCTTTGCTTTACATTTAAAACGTGAAAGAAATTTGCCGACTGCAAGCCCGAATAGTAACAGAGAGAGTTCTGGTGCATTCGCTACTAAGAGTAAGAAGATAAGCTACAAATCAATTAAGTGTCAAATTGAAAGAGGAGTTAAGAACTCCAGCAGTAGAGTTAGAAGCGCGGCAAAAGCCAATGGAGGTTTTAAGAATAGCAAGTTTTGTAATTAACTTATGAAAGATTTGCACTTGTTTTTCTTTTGCAGTTACGAAGACCTGACTTCAGTGCCTTCAACGCAACGTTGTGGCATATAGCCGCAGAACAAATTCGTGAAAGCTTTAGGGCGATTAATAATAAAGCATGAATGGCATGACTTGTTACGAGGCATGTGACAATTTCTAAAATGACCTCATAAATTATTGTTCGCTAAAGGCGCTACAGATAGAATTTATTGTGATTTTTTTTTAGACTGCAAGGGCAGTCTATCAAACCTGTATGTGCCTTTTAAAGTAAACTCTATTTTTACTATTGGTTTGCGTCAGCGGGCTCAGTGCAATTTATTTCAAGTTGCATACCAGTTTTTAAGCTTTTGTAAGACATTCATATGCATGTAGTCATTAAAATAGGTACGCTGCCTGCATCTATCGATTTTCTTGTACCGCTCGGAAAAACGTAAAGCTTTAATGATATTACGCCTTTTTACAAATGGCATTACTGCTTCGTTGTGAATATAAAGGACTTATATTAAGTTGCGTTATTTGTTGCACAGTTTCGGTTATTTTCATAAAGTGTAATTTTGCGTAGCCACTAAAGTAATTACTTTGCGGTTAACTTTTGCATTTCAACTAATTAAGTGAAAAATATTGAATGTAATGTAAGTAGCAAATTAGACAATTCATTAAGTAGTTCAGAATTATTATGAATTTCTGGCAAAAATAGGTCGGGGCAGCATTGAACGGTTGAGAATGGACGCTTCTTGTCAATCCTCCTTGCAAGCTGAAACGTCGTACAAAATTTATCGCTGAGCCGTTTGGACGGTCCATAAAGTTTATTGTAAATGCCCTTAAGACCAAAAAATTCACAGAACGACGCAGTGCAAAACGAAACAACTTGCACTACTGATAATTTAATTGTGACTCTTGTCAAGAGGAAGTTCGAAGGCTTTTTTCGAATAAAACAATATTTTCTAAGCAAATTTAAAAGTTGAAAGAAAATCATAAATATCCGATCCCGAGAAGAAACCGTCCCAATTAGTATTTAACAGAATGTCATTCAAAAGCCAAAAATCATCAAATGCGATTTTATCAACTGGCTCATTGGAAGCGAATTCATAAAATTCAACCTTAAGAACTAACGAGACATGATGTTTATCTACAGGCGAGAATGGCACATAGCATTGGGAAACGCTGCTATTGATATTTTCGCTGAAAATCATGAGGTCTAGAATTCTGTTTCGCTTGTTCACAAAACAGTTGTGCCAAATTAATGCTGCAAATATTATCAATACCAGTTCACAGGTAACATTTTTAGGTATAAGAGCATGATTCGAGAAGCTATCAGGTCAGTCCATAAGTTCGTGCATATTTTACCCATAATTTCACTTTTGTACTATTTTTTCATACAAAAAATTATTCGCGGAATATAATGGAACTACTTATATATTCTTTGATATATTGTGCATTCAACAAGTCATTTTCATCGCGGATTGAAGCACGTGTTGTTAAAAAATAAAATGGAATCTTCGAACGCGTATAAGAGCATATTTTGTATTTTTTTTATAAAAGTGGTAAAAATGCAACAACTGCTGCTGAAGAAATAAACACTGTTCTCGGAGAGGATACCGTGAGTGTAAGGACTGGCCGAAAGTGGTTTTTAAAATTCCGAAGTGGTAACTGCGACGTGGAGGATGCCCCGCGCGCTGTTCGTCCTGAAGTCTTTAACTCCGAGGACTTGCTCGAACTCGTGGAAACTGAGCCAAATTTCACAGCCGATATGATAGCTCAGAGGTTAAATTCATCGCATGGAGCAGTTCACAGGCACCTGCTTCAGTTGGGAAAGATTTCAAAGTTGGGAAAATGGGTTCCGCATAGACTTTCCGTCGCCAACCTTCAGCAGAGAGTGAATGTGTGTTCTCAGCTGCTGCATTGGCTTGAAAATGAAAGGTTTTGAACCGTATCGTTACTGGTGTTGAAAAATGGGTCCTTTACAATAATCTTGTTTGCAAACGCCAATGGTTAGATAAAGATGAAACACCAGAACCGACCCCTATGGATGGCCTTCACCCCAAGAAGATTCTCCTGTCTATTTGGTGGGATGTGGCGGGTATTGTTTATTATGAACTACTGAAGCCAATCCAGACGATAACTGCTGATTATTATTCCCATCAGCTATCAAACCTGAATGCGGCACTTAACAAAAATTTACCGTCTTTAGTGAATAGACGCAAAGTTTTGTTTCATCACGACAACGCAGGACCTCATACCACAAGGCAAACATTAGGCAAGCGGAACGAGCCCGGATGGGAGCTAATGCCGCATCCACCATACTCTCCGGATATTGCACCTCGTGATTATCACCTTTTCCGTGGACTTCAATCCCACATGAGTAACAAGAACTTCTGCTCAAAAGAAGCTATAAAAAGGGGTATTGAAGCGTATTTTGGCTCCAAGGGCAAACAAATTTTTGAGCAGGCAATTAAAAATATGCCTAAACGTTTATAGACATTGCAAATAATGAAGGAAAATATATTTTTGATTAATAAATCCTTTTAAAGTATTTTAGATTAATTTTAAAACTACCTTTTAAAAAACGCACGAACCTATGGACTGACCTGATATTATAAAAGTATAGACTTTTGGCTATTAACAAACAAAAAAAAACAGAAGCGCTCGAAAACACGTGCGCACGCTTTAATTATACGTTTACACCCTGTAAAATTTCGAAAAAACAAATTGATTTTTTTTTTTCATAAAATGTTAAGATAATCCTTTAAGAATATGTCAAAAAATGTTTAGAACGTAAATTTAAGTATTTCTTATAAAGGGTGATTTTTTAAGAGCTATAGGAAAGTTTTTCAAAAAAACACACGTACAATTCTGAAAAATGCATGAAATTTTTATTTAAATCGATAGTGCAGTCCATATAATTTAATATTTGAAAATTATTTCATGCAAATGTTGACCGTGACTGCGCTTCAAATAATCAATAATCTAAATGCGTTATATCGCACGATCTGGGTGGCCAATTGACAGGTCCCGAAAGTGAAATAAAATGTTCATCGAACTCGTCTCTCAACAAGTCCATTGTTACCCGTGCTGTGTGGCATGTTGCACCGTCTTGCTGAAACCACATGTCATGCAAGTCAAACTCTTGTATTTTGGGCAAAAAAAAGTTGGATATCATTTCACGGTAGCGCTCACCATTCACAGTTACGTTAAGATTCGCAGCATCTTTGAAGAACTACGGTCCAATGATACCTCCAGCCCATAAACCGCACCAAACTGTGACATTTTCAGGATACATTGGTAACTCTTGCAATTCTTCTGGCTGATCTTCACTCTTCGCTGAACACAATTTTTCGATAAAAAAGTGGATCTTCGGCCAACTTTCCAAGAGCCCATTCACCAAAAATTCTGCGTTGCGATAGGTCGTTCGGCTTCAATTCTTGCACCAGTTGTATTTTGAAAGGCTTCACACCTAAATCCTTTCGCAAAATTTTCCACGTTGTTGAGTAACAGAGGCCCAATTGCTGCGAACGGCGACGAATCGATAATTGATGGTCACCATTAACACTGGCCGATACAGCAGCGATATTTTCTTCAGTTCGCACTCTACGTAAGCGTGTTGGTGATTTGATGTCCAATAATGTAAATTTGGTTCTAAATTTAGTCACAATAGCTCGAGTAGCCGCTTCAGTGGGTCGATTAAACTGACCATAAAATGGAAGAAGCGCACGATAAAGTTTCTTAAGGGAGCACGCATTTTTATAATAAAATTCAATGATTTGCAAGCGTTGTTCGTTTGTAAGACGATTCATTGTTAAATTATAGACCAAACTGAAGATGTTTGACAGTGAAACAAAACACGAAATGTATGTCAGCTGTTTTAACCAACTGTTTAAAAAGATAATAGATAAAAAATCACCCTTTATTAGGAAAATTCGCCCCAAAATAAATTTTTTTTAAGCATTTTATTCCGCGTTTTTTCATCTGTTCTAATTCACATAGAAATTATGACATTAATAAACAAAAAAAATGTTTGGTTTTTTGTATTCAGATCACTGACGCCGATGCTACAATGCCCGCCGATTGAGAATCCCCGCTGCGGCCTTCCTGGAAGAATAGAATGCACATCCGCCATTTTAAATGATTAAACGATTACGTTTCATCATTCGAACAAATTTTATTGCAATGTTCAATTTCATCTAAATTTATTCGCAAAAACTTTTTCTTATACACTCAAAGTATTCTAATCAAATTAATAACGCTCATTTTCTTTAAAACTATATATTCAAAAACCTTTTTAACGCCTTTTCAGTTTCTATTACTAATTTACTACGCTTTTCAAATCACACACACACACAGAGGACGCACTTTGCACAACCATTCGTAAAACGAGAAGTGGCCTTTCAAAGGGCAAAATGAATTCGTTTGAGTCAAAGCCAATGAATTCTATTGGCTGTTAGCTATAAAGCTGAAAGAGTGTGTGTGAATAGGTGCCTGTACACGCATGCTGAAGTGTTTAATTGGCTTCATATGCCTGAACACGTGTTCATGCATGCAATTATTCCTGTAGGAATGAACTGAACAAGTGAGATACATTTCAGCTTCAGAACTATTACGATTTCGCTAGTTGTAAGCCAGTTGGGAGTAGCGGCGTCTGTCCTCAGGGTATAACAGATATAAACAAGCACCCGTTTCTAATGCAGTAAGTTTCTGGTTTGAGTTGGGTTGTCACTTTCCAATTTGTAATCAAATGCAACTTATTAAATATATAAAAATTAATATGAGAAGTAGTAAATAAAAAAAGTTGTTGGTTTCTCAAAGCTGATCAAAACTATCGAATCTATGATCTCCTGACTAGTACGCAAAATCAGATATTGTCACTGTAGCAGGAGCGTGAGCTAGAACTTTGTTTTATTTATTTTTTTTTCACACATATAAATCGTTAAATTTAACACTGGTTGGGATTGTCACATCCGTCCTTTGTTTTAGGCTTAGCAGCGCTTTCCTACAATTATTGGTGTGCGTCTTGATGTTGTTCCACAGTTTCAAACCGCCTTCAAAAAACAGTGCTTCACAAAGGAATGTGGATTCTTGTCGATCTTGTAGAGTAACACAGGAATCGGAATGTGACCAAAACCCCCTAAAGACTTACGGTTAAAAACCGGTTTTTCACATCTTTGCGTACTTTTAAACCTATAACTTAGTTTAACGCAAAACGGTTTTCAATTTCCTACTAATATAGTATTTGAAAGAAGAAAATGAGCCTATGAAATTTGGCATATATATTATTAATTTAGAAAACTGTGGACGTCTGTATCTTTTTCCCCGTGAGTCTCCAGAATGTCTTACTGGTAATTTACTACTGTTGTAAATCCAATAGTCACCTATACTTCATTCGCATGGTGGCCTACTATGTACTAGACAGAGAACTAAATTAAGTAAATTGCATTGAATGAGAACCTGTCCCACTGATGCACTCAGTACATTTCTCCCCCCCCTATCATTATAGAGATGGAGACTGTCTTAGAAGCATCAAGACTTAATAATGTTTCCGGCAAAAGGATAGGAAATCTCAACCGGTATATGGAAATCGCTGAGTACTTCATAAGCAATTCTATAGTTCAAATGCGTAGTGCATTAACTCTTGTGCTAAATATCTGTAGGAATTTGAATATTGGGAACTTTGAGACTGGTAGTCTACACTTTCAACCTTATCTCGAAAATCTAGTATATAGTTGGCTCAAAGCTAGCGGATCGTAGGACTGGTGTCGTACTTTAAAAATCGATAGTCATACACGCTTATCCAACATTATTTCAGGCGGAAATCAATAGCACAGACGTCTGTGGTAGAGAATACTTCCGAAGAGGAAATACTTCCATTGATTTGGCCATGACAGCTCACCAGCTGCCTAGACGTATAGGGAAGAAGAATATGTTGAACACGTCTTATTCCAATGCCCACGTTATGTTGCCTAAACCTTTAAAATTTTAAGCGGAGAAAATATTATGGATTTTATGCTGGAATCAGCTAGAATCCGAAGAGAGTCTGCGCGCATGTAACACAGAATCATAACGATCTAAGACGCATAGAGTTTCGCAGGTGTCAACAATAATTAGGAGCCTTTGAGCTAACCCGTCTCGTGAAATAGTTGCGCGTGGAGAGTGGCAGATAGTGGAGAGGTGTTTCGTAAGTAAGAGTAGCTGTGAGGCTACAAGTCGTGCATACCGCCATGCCGGTATAAAAACCCTCACGAGAGTTCCTCTTCACCTCGTCATTGCCGAACAGAAAGACAGTCGGACAGCCTTATGTGCACTACAGTCGCACATATTGGAATTTGTTAAGGGGGTATTCTAGTCTAGAAATTTGAAAAAATCGAAAAAAAATTTTTTTTTTCAAAATTTGATAGCTTAAGTATTCAAAAATATCTCCCTAAAAGGATTTTTCAAAATTCGAATTTTTTTAGAAGTTACAACTATTTTAGTGATGCGACAGCTTCACTGGCTTGAGCGGACGGCGAACTTCAAAAGTGTTTTTCTCGAAACTACTTCATTCGATACGGTCGGCGCGATATCTCAAGTTCTAATCAACCGATTTGCTTGAAGTTTATCATGAATATTTTTTAAGTATATCTCTACCGCATGACGCACGAAAAACTGGAAATTTCAATTTTTTAATATGTGTAAACAATTCGAGAAAGCTTGAAAATTAGGCAAAAATCGACCTCAATTTTTGTGTAGCCGCCATTTTAAGAAATAAAAATGTTTCCCCTTTTTTTCTGCGTCATACGATAATGACATTCATATTAATTAAGAATTTGTCATCTTTTTATTTTAAATGACCACAAGGGTAGAAATCGTGACGACAAGGACAATGCCTTTTGTTTTCCCCTTGCACTTCAAGGACGCATAATTCCAAGAAATTTTTTTTTTTTAATTCATTTTGTGTGCTCTTAATATATAAATAAATAAATGATAAAAAAATGGATACTCAAAATATCAATAGTTTGTTTTTATTCACCGTCAAAACATTCTCGATGTTCGGTCCTCTAGACTAGAATACCCCCTTAAGTAATGGTTAATGAATATTTTTTAAGTATATCTCTACCGCATGACGCACGAAAAACTGGAAATTTCAATTTTTTAATATGTGTAAACAATTCGAGAAAGCTTGAAAATTAGGCAAAAATCGACCTCAATTTTTGTGTAGCCGCCATTTTAAGAAATAAAAATGTTTCCCCTTTTTTTCTGCGTCATACGATAATGACATTCATATTAATTAAGAATTTGTCATCTTTTTATTTTAAATGACCACAAGGGTAGAAATCGTGACGACAAGGACAATGCCTTTTGTTTTCCCCTTGCACTTCAAGGACGCATAATTCCAAGAAATTTTTTTTTTTTAATTCATTTTGTGTGCTCTTAATATATAAATAAATAAATGATAAAAAAATGGATACTCAAAATATCAATAGTTTGTTTTTATTCACCGTCAAAACATTCTCGATGTTCGGTCCTCTAGACTAGAATACCCCCTTAAGTAATGGTTCATGGCAAAGATCGCAATTTTGTAGGGCTGAGCACCGAGAAACGAAAGTTATAAACCTGCGGACTGCATAGCGAAACTGGGTGCTATCTCAACACAGTTTTCGTAAAGGAACTTATCAAGGACTAGCAAATCAGGTAGCACTGGATAGAGAGTACATGACAGAGGGATATTTAAACAGTTTATCAGGAACATTAAATAGTTTTATTCTTAAGTCTGTATAGAGAGGACTTACGAACTCTCACCTTGTACTATTGTGCTCAACATTGTTACTAAACCATTGCACGACGATATTGGGAAATGGACTTTATAATTCTTCAAAATCTTACTAAGGCTGACCCGAATAAATTGCAATGTGGAAAGTCGATTTGCGGCCATTTTTTTAACTTCCAGATGTGTATGCTACCGACTTCCCATATCACAACATACTAGGTTGTTCAATAAGTTTTTCATAAAAAAAAACAAAACAAAATTTATGGTTTGAAATACACTTCATTATTCAGTGCAGTCTCCCTAAATATCAATCAACTTATTCCAAGGAGATTGCAATTTATGAACTCCATCACTGAAGTGAGAATATAAAAGCGTTGCAAAATACAATACTTAAAATATTTGTTTTCTTTGGCAAAACGGATCTTTTTCAAGAATTTTGCCCTCCAGCTGCACTGAAAGTTTAAAATAATATTCAGAATTTATTGTTTTACCAGTTTGCAAGTAATCCACAAAAAAAAAAATCCTTTTGCATTTCCAAAACTGATGCTAACACCTTCTCGGCTGATTTCTTGACACGAGCTCCCTTCGGAGCCGAAGAATCAGGTTCACACCACTCTTTAGCCTCTTATTCTGATTATGCATTCTAGCGATAGACCCAAGTCTAATCTATAGTAATAAATCGATGCAGAAAATCCACTTCATCCTTTCGAAAACACTCTAAATGCTGCTCAGAAAGTTGCATTCGAATGTACTTTTGTTTCTTTGTTAGTGAATGTTGCACTGTGTGCATACACAGCTTTCTGAAGCAAAATTCTTCAGTCAAAATATTACTTATATACCATATATGTATATATAATTGGCTCGCACACCCTTTTAGGGTGTTTGGCCGAGCTCCTCCTCCCATTTGTGGTGTGCGTCTTGATGTTGTTCCACAAATGGTGGGACCTACAGTTTCAAGCCGACTCCGAACGGTAGATTTTTTTTCCATGAGGAGTTTTTTCATGGCAGAAATATACTCGGAGGTTTGCCATTGCCTGCCGAGGGGTGACCTCTATTAGAAACCACTTTTTCTTTATTTTGATCTTTTACTGAGATTCGAGCCTACATTCTGTCTGAATTCCGAGTGGTAGGCACGCACCAAGCTACGGCGGTCGCCGTTTACTTATACTGCCCCATAAAATGGTCCAAGGGCTTCTAGTCTCTTCTAAATCTCTTTCAATCTCGATGATTTTCCAACGACTTCTGGTGTTGTTGCTATTTTTGTACGTCTTTGACATTGATCGTCTTCAAGACTTGGCCGACCACTTTTAAATTCAGCAACGCACAATTCTACTGTACAAATTGATGGCGAAAAGTCCTTAGCCACTTTTAACAATCGTTCATAAATTTCCTTTTCTTTCAAGCGTTCCAAAATTAAAAATGCTGACAGTTACACCTCAATATTAATAGCACCGTATCTAAATGTGATATGATTGGTCGCGCGGTTTATAGTCTTAAATTTTTTTTTTTTATTTTTATATTCATTAACTTTGGTAAGAACGAAATTTTCTTTTTTGGCTAATTACTCGAAGGTTTTACGTTTTAAGTTTTTTAATACACAGCACAAACCGGCTGTCACCAATTACATTTACTACCCGTGGAGGCAGTGCTGCCAAGTTGGAAAAGGAACCTCTAAATACAATAAAGCAAAATTAATCAGCCGTCGTATGTCAATCAATTTGCACTTGTGAGCTAGAAAATCAGTACACAAACAGACAAACAGTGGAGCTCAAAGAGGCTTAAATGTGGAGATTAAATTAGAAATATACATCACCCAAATTATGGTTAATTTTGCGCCATCTATAATCTGTAGTAACATAGACAATATTCAAATTAATTTTGTGGATTATGTTTTTACTATCACGATCACTGGTTTGCACTACTTTCTGTACACCTCTTTGATTGTAAGTATTACTTCGCTGTGAGGAATAACACTCTATCCTTGATGTTGTTGTTGTAGCAACATAAGCTTTCAACACACATATACGGGGAATGCCGCCGAAGTGACAGTCCTTGACCGGATATATAATTTGGGTCGTTCCGCTTACGTAGAGACCGACTGTCGTGGAACGACACACTCACATCCTATCCCCCTTTCAGCTTGTTATGCAATTATAAATTGTTGGAAATCTGGTAACTCAGGTATTCGAGTTTGTTATTTTTCCCATGCAAGAAAAACTATTTTTAATGAATCAGTTTTGAAGTTGTCGCTGTAAAATATTGGTGGAATTTTTCTATTTTTTAATAAACCATAGAATTGGCAAGACGTACCACAGGTCCTTTCATTTTTTGCTACGGTCTTCCCGGCTAAGTTAACATAAATGCTAATGAGTTTTAATGGCTGCCCTAATTGCTTATTTCGACCTATGCTTACGAGAACTGTAAAGTAAACGTTGCAGCAGCCATCGTCCGCTACTACAACTACTCACACGTTGGCCTACACTTAAATGTAAGCATAGTGTTAGGCGCTGTGTTGGCTAAGTATGCAAGTAATTTTTGCATGTGGGTGCTCATTTGTTGGTAGATTAATTTGACTTAGCATGTAAAAGTATGGACATTGCAAAGTCGACAGCCGCACTTGAACAAGAGATGGTTATCTTTAGCAAACGGCGGCATATCTGTTTTCGCAAACCTGTGGCTGGAGTGTATGGGTGAATGTTCGTACATAAAGTGTGTAACCTAGCATGTTCAAATATGTATGTCCATTATATATAGAAGCTACATACATATTAAGTTGCTATGCAATTGGTTGCTTGTCTCTGAAGTGTGTACACAAGCAAATATTGTATTTTATGAGAATGATATGGTGTTACCTAAAACCAAAAAAAGAACAAAAAAGGAGGAGCACATTGTTAAATCTTTACGAAAGGTTTCCACTTAAGTGCCAAAATGACTTTCAGAAAAATGTAAAAGCTATAAATTTTGCAGATATATAACCCACAAGTGGCATCTTGGCGCCGCTTGTTGTGTGCCCTCGTCACTTCTCGGGTAAATCAGGCTGGGTAATTAAGTAAATATTGGGGGAGACAAAGTTTGTCGAGACAAATTTGTAATTTGTTGAGCCATCTCTTCTCCATTAGGTGTAATAAAATTAAGCACAGTAACTAAAGCTTTTGTATAAGCTTTCATATAAATAATAGTCCAAAGAAGAATGTGTCTGCACATATGCACGTCTTTTTTGTGGTTAAAGAAAGATATTTGCTACTAAATTTTGAGTTTAAGAAATCCTCTAGAAAAAAGTTCTACATTTGTAACAAAATTCGATTGAAATCTGACGCTTTTCGAAAGAAGACAAAAGACGCGCAGTCATTGTAATGCATAACCGCGAGTCGTGAGATACTACTCAAATATTGATATTCAGAAAAGGTCACTGTGAAGAACCAAATGACTCAACAAACTTTCTAGTTCAAGAGTGGCTACAATGGCAAAAACAAATATTCTTCTATTACTCTAAATAAGAGTTTTTCAATCGGTAACGAGGCACGCATGGAAATCTTAGCAGAAAGTCAGTATCATATCTCCGAAAAACGAGTTTCCAAAGTCAGTACGAATCCGAAACAATGATTTTATTGAAATTAAGTTAGAATCCTCTTTTCTGACGAAGCGCATTTTCATCTCGGCGGATATGTGAACAAGCAAAACTGCCGCATTTGGGGACGCAAAATCCGCACAGGATCATTGAGAAACCTATACACTCTCGTAGAGTGACTATTTAGTGCAGATTATAGAGCCATTGCACGAGTATTTTTGCCCAGTTTGCTTAGAAAATGCTGCAGAAAACGCCATTTTGGTAAATGGTGAGCGCTACAGAGGCATTATAAACGGGTTTTTGTGGCCGGTTGTTTTAGACATTAAATTCAATGGTCTTTAGCTTTAATAGCATGACGCACCATGCCATATTCCTATGCCATAGAAGATCTTTTAGGCGCTAAGTTGGGTAACCGTGTTATAAATGGTGTAGAACGCCGGTGATGTTGAGCACCGAGGCTATGCAAATAAGCCATTTATGGTTTAGGCTTTTAACGAGTATACCGACCAAGCCATTTGTAAGATAAGCCCAGACGCCGTCATCAAGATTAGGAAACCTGATTAGGATTTCAATTATGTGTGAAGTGTTCGTGCCGATAATATCTGATTGATTCGTGTGTCCAATGATAAAAAATGCGTATGAAATTAACCGACGATTTACTTATGTTATGAGATTGCTTGGCATCGGTCACGCTGGAATTAATCTTTTTTGCTCGATGATGGATTTAAAGATTTTTCATAAGTCTCTCTATTATCAAGTGATACAGCAAATAAGTGTCGTTGTCAAATATGTTACTGATGTAGTACTTAAAAAAGCAATAAAGGAAGAAAACGGAAAGAACGTGGCAGAAGGTTTCCCAGAAAATCACTTGACTGTTTCAGGAGATGGTTCGTGGGATAAGAGAGATTTTTCCTCTCTCTTGGACATTGTGTCATTGATAGGAAAATTTTCTAATAAAATTGTTGACGTCACAGTTAAGTCAAGTATATGTAAAGGATACCAGTATTTAGCAACGAAAGATCCCATCTAAGCCGAGAGTTTATACGATGATCACAAAGATAAATGCACAGCAAACCACGAGGGCAGTAGTGGTAAAATGGAGGTCAACGGGATTTCGGAAATGTTCAAGCGTTCTCTGCAGCGTTATGATGTTAAGTATATGAGGTACATTGGAGATAGAGACAGTAAAACCCATAAAAATTTGTTAGATGATAAACTGATAAACCTTACGGTGGCGATCCAGAAGTTGAGAAGCCAGAATGTGTATTGAATGGAAAGAATGTAAAGTACCGGGCACTTCAAGGTGTAAAAAAAACTATTACCGAGTACGCAAAAGTGAAAAACAATTGGAGGCAGCTAAGAACACAAAGATGGCCGTAAAAGTGAGGAGCACTGAGGAAAGTGCTACAAAAAAGCGTAGGACAAAGAGAGACTCGTCGACCAGCGCTGAGCCACCAAAACCTAAACCGTTGCAATTAACTAATAAGATTATGTTAAAAATGTCTACGTACTACGGTTTGGCAATCACCAGAAACTGTAATTCTCTCGAAGAAATGAAAAAAGCCGTGTGGGCTACATTCCCTCAGCACTCTTACTGCTCAGATTCTTGGTGCAAGTATCAACAGCTCAAAGCGGAAAATCAAGAAAGCACTTATGAACACCCAGTAACGTTTGACGAACAAGTTATAAATCCCATAAAACCAGTTTAAGAGACTTTAGCGTCCGACGATTTATTGAAAAGATGCTTGGGCGGGAACACCCAAAATAACAGTGAAAGTTTTAATCACTGGGTATGGCATAATGAGGGTTTTCTACCTGTACTCAAGGTTATGGAGACAATGGGCGTTACATTAAGACAAACAGCCAGGGACTACGCTGACGATGTTGGCACTGCACGGATTTTGAGGGCAGAGAAAAATGCAGAAGCCAACTGTATTGAGGCCAGAACTTTACGTAGGGCTCTAAAAGCTGCTGAAAATTACAACTTTGAGGAAACGGACGGAGAATCACAGACTCAAAACTATTCAACCGATTTGGCTAAAAATTTAACCCGTTATTCTAGATCTACATATCTAGATCCCGGACCTTTAAAATATTAAAATTTTTAATAATAAACTATTTAATTTAAACAATTTATGAAAAAAAAAATTAGATTTAGAGAACTTTTTTCACAAGTCCGTCATTTTTTTTTTTTTTTTTTTTTTTTTTTTTTTTTTATGTATATTCTATTTTAGGTTCGGGACCTAAAATAAAGTCTACAGAATAATAATCTCTTTGAATTTTTTATTTCAGATGACTTTGGCTGTGTGTTTCCCCGAACCAAATTATCTTTTTTTTAAGAACTCCACTTTGACGTCAAAAATTTTAAACAAATTAATATAAAATTAACTTTAAAAAATTGTTTTTATATACTTCAAAACACCAATAAAAACATGTAAAAACTTTAAAACGATCGCATTTTATTTTCTTTTTAAAAAAGATTCATGAAAAAACGTCGAAATTTCAGTCATTACACCGGACTACTACCTTAATAGGAGGCGCTATGGCGAAACCAGTCAAGGTAGTCACGTAATTGAATTTCTGTTCCACAAATAATGGGAATGTTTCTCCCTTTGAATAAACCAGTTACAGATGAAAGGAATTTATTGCGCTGTACCATAATAAGTAAAATAATGGCTGTAGTTATTGTCTATGTATATGTCTTCGGTTATTGTTACCTTTGACGCGACATTCGCTATATTAGTCGATTGTTTCATGTTCTAAAGATAGATGCAAATATTATCTTTAGTTTTGATGAATCTCTTGATCACCTTATAGCCTAAATAATATATTTACGGTTGTAAATATTAGATATATCAATTTTCTGAGCTCATATATTTGGTTGACTGAAAATGTAAACAGTTTTCGCATATTTTATAGAATATTTTTCCATCAAGCCTGATCATCATAGACCCTTTTAAAAGTTCAGCAATGGAAACATGCGAAAAAAAGATTACTTAAAAAACCGAATGTAAGAACAATAATAGATGATAACTATACGGGTATCAAAAGCACGACCTATTGAAGTATTTATTGAGTCCAGCATAGTAGTAGGCATAAATTTGCATAGTTTAAAGTTCAAAGCACATCAATATTGAAAAGCATATTGTGAATCATCGCCCAGGGCATAAAGTATTATTACATAAAAGTCTAGTTTTCCATTATTGCTTGCGGGAGTTCATCATTCAGCAACGTTTTCTACATATGTAGGTATGTACGGCCATGAAAAAGCTCCTCATAAAAAATATTTGCCGTTTGGAGTCGGCTTGAAACTGTAGGTCCCTCCATTGGTGGAACAACATCAAGACGCACACCACAAATAAGAGGAGGAGCTCGGCCAAACACCCAAAAAGGGTGTACGCGCCAATTATATATATATATATAGGTATGCACGTATGTGTGTATGTATATATGTCTGAATGTATGTATGTATATGTACTATATTTCTTTATTGGTATGTTGTGTGGTAGGCGCATTCTTTATTTTTGTAACCCAAAAAATATTAAAATTCATCTCGTCAACATGAAATGTTGCTTTGTCAGAATGGCGTACATATCTATTTACATATTGTATATTTCGACCAAGCCTTGCATTCCGCCTGACATTTTTGCGATGAAACCACGTAGAATATGGCCAGAGTCATAGCAGATAACAACTATGTGTGTCGCATGGAATGTGAGGAAGCGCAGCAGGCATAGTTACTGCAACCAACCAACCAAACAAGCCTTCAAGCAATCAACTCTCCCGTGACTGGTAGTTGATGGCGTACACTGCTTGCTCGCAGCATATCATCATCATCATCTTTCGCATGCAATGCAGCGATGTTTACCAAAATCAAATTCAATTTGCCCACACAGTGCAGTACTGTGGAAAAGCTATGAAAAAATAACAAGCGTAATAAATAAAAAGAATATGATAAAGTCTATCGCTCCTTATAAGTAGCGGGGAAAGTTTAAATATTTCCGTCAATTTAAAAGCAGCACATAATTCAGCAGAAAAGTTCAAATATCCAGTTTTTGTTGAAATGTTAGTTCCACTATTACTCGTAATATTTCATTTGACCTGAAAGTTTTGACCAGCGCAAGACTTTTGATTCTGCCAATAAGTCTCGTACGCTTTAAAGTGTTATTCGAGCGCAGAGTAGAACAAACCAATCAGTCGCTTGTAAGTATCACTACTTTCAGATGTACACATCCGCGCACACACAAATGAACACTGGTGTGTGTGTGTGTGCTTGATGTGTTTGAAAAATATATTTTAGTAATGATATCCTTTTAACAGACTTTAGTATACTATACGCTTTTATAATAGCGCTTCCTTTGAATGACCGACGGCATTCGACTTTATTTCTCTATTTTTCTTTTCGTATTCACTTCTGTCGTTGAACATACACACACATATGCACTACCAATAATCGTATGTATGTGTTGACACACATTCATCGGGTGTGTTCAACTGTGTGCTTTTTATCTGTATGAATCGGTGCGAGAGTGTTTGACGTGTGTGTGCGCACGACGTGACGCTAAAAGGCAACGAAAGACGATCGAACACTTCCTGCAATTTATCTAATGTAAGTAGAGTGCATTTCATTCCTTTCCGTATATTTTTCTTCGTCCTACTTTCCCTGTAATGATGAGATACTCTTTTTGTTTCTTATTTTATTTAGGTACAGCTGATGAAGCTAAAAACGCTCAAAGGAAATTATCTTATTTCAAAAGTCAACTTTTGAGTCATATAGAATAGCTAAGAATGTCTTAAATAAATATTTTATTTCACAACATACGCTGGAAATAAAGCAGGAACATTTTTGTGCAACCGCTTGCCACACTGGCTCAAGTGAGAAAGGAAGTTTGAGAGAGGAAGGTTTCGTGAGCAAGTATCGCTAGAAAAATCACGAAGTATTCAATTTAATTTTATTTCTATGGAAGCAGAATGTGTTATATTTTTAAACTTGTGTGAATCTTCAGCCTAAACCGGACCAAGGTTGTAATATTAATGCATGGATGACCCCTTGACGATTATTAATGAAAAAAAAAACAAACAAAAAATAGAAAAAATTAACAGAATAGCATCTATTCTTACCTACCAGAGATGTGAAATACCTTTAAAAAAATTCGGAATCCTTTTAAACTTCCATATTCAAAACTTCTATGTAAACTTTCTTGCCGAAGTCACTTCCTTGACGATTTTGCGCGAGTTCAGGGCCCCAGTAGTTCTCTCCTTGCACTAATTGGCGTCGACTAGAAATATATTATATGTATAAATAAGTTTATTGAGCATTCTTCCGCTCTTACTTTCGCAAGCTTACTATCGGAGAGCCCCCCTCTTTCTCTACCCAGCCTTCGGGCACCGTATCGAATACTCTCAGCGGTGCACCATTTGTATCCATGTGTACGACATGATTTAATCAGTAAATGCACTGCGTCCTTATGCACTGCCCTCTTTCCATGTAAAACGTGCACAGGCTATTTTTTCCATGGTCTGCAGAACTTTTATGCCTTGCAAATGGACAAATCTTCATAAATTTTGCGTAAAATTTTTCTCTCCAATACCAAAGAACCGCATCATCGGATATTGCCATCATCAAAATTTCTGTGATATTCATATTCGAAAAATTTATTATTTCCGTATTATAAAATACGAGGTGTATTCAAAAAATAAGGTGAAATTTCATTTTTCCCAAAAAATATTTATTTATCCATCTATTTTATCTCCTTCAAAGTAGTCCCCCTCAGATATAATACACTTGTGCCAGCATTTTTTCCAACCCTCGAAGCAGTTCTGATATACACTTGTTGGTATGTTCCTGAGCCCTCTCAGCGATTCGACTTTTATCTCCTCAATCGTCACAAAACGCCGTCTTTTCATGGGGATCTTTAACCTATAAGGTCCCCAATATGGTGGCTGAGGCAAATAATTTCTCACAAGCAACGATGCGTGAGCAGGTGAATTATCATGAGGCAAAATCCATGCTTTTTTTCCACAACTCCGGGCGTTTTTTCGTATATCTTTACGCAAATGGCACATAACTTCAAAGTAATACTCCTTATTTACTGTACGATCTTGTGGTTAGAACTCCTGGTACACTACGCCATGGCAATCGAAGAAAACAGTGAACAAAATCTTGGTACTTGATCGAACTTCTCGTGCTTTTTTTGGTCTTGGCTCTGCTGGACTCCTCCATTGGGACGATTTGGCTTTGGTTTCGATGTCGTAACCATAAACCCATGATTCGTCACCAGTTATGACTCTTCTAAGCAAATCTGGATCATCGTTGACGTCATTCAACAATTCCAGAGCGATGCTCATGCGACGTTCTTTTTGATCAAATTTCAGTAGTTTTGGAACGAACTTCGCTGCCGCACGCTTCATGCCCAAAATTTCCGAAAAGATTGCATGGCATCAGTCAACCCCGATAAGCCGACATCCTCAGCAACTTCCCTAATTGTTATTCGACGATTCTCCAAAACAATTTTCTCTTCAATATCTCAACATTTTCATTGATTGTTGCTGTACTGGTGTGTCCAGAGCGAGCGTCGTCATTCACATCTTCTCAACCTTCTGTGAAAAGCTTGTACCACTTGTAAATTCTTTTTTGACTCAGAGTACTCTCACCGTATGCCACTGTCAACATTTCAAGTGGTTTTGAGCGCTTAGTTCCATTTCTTACGCAAAATTTGATGAAACTACTTTGATCCAATTTTTCGAGAGCAGAAAATCGCCCTTCTCTTATTTATGCCTCTCACAAACACACTTTCTTTTTTTTCCTTGTTCACTCCTCTCGGGAGCATGCGTTGTCTTACGTTGGTTTCGTTAATCTATTTGATTTCTGGCAGGGTAAATGATTAAAGTGTAAAGATGCTATATTCCTAAAACCGTGAACATATCTTCGAAGCGAGTGTGCCAATATAAAAAATAATAATAATCGAAAGTCGAATGTACGTACCCCGCGAAATTTGAAACCTTCACTTATTTTTTGAACACACCTCGTACTTTAGTAGAAAACGGACTATGGTGGATGACGCTGTGGTTGATATATTTTGAAAACTCTTATATATGAAACGAACTTATTGTGAACCGAAATATTTTTAACCCTAGAAGGGTACTGTGAGTAAAATTTACTCACATAAGGAATAGATTTGTTCTTAAATCTGCAGGTTGGCCACACTGAAAATCAAGCCACTAGCAGTGCTTGGCCCACTCTGTCATTAGTCGGCTGCCGCAAGCATTGAATGGTGTTGTTTGATTTATGGCGCTTGTGGACAATTTAAAAAAAGTTAGTGAGTAAAATTTACTCATCGGTACCCTTTACGTACTAAATTGTGTGAGTCAAATTTATTTATCAGTAACTTACTACGAGTCTAAAAAATATATTTTGTGCTGCATTATGACAATTATGTTTTTGTTTTGTATTATGTTACCGTAAAGAAAACTACAGAGCATACAAATGGCAGGTCGCGGGCTATCAGAACAAAACACTTTGGATGCAATACGTGAACTAGAACCTGAGGAAGAAGACAATTTGGAGTTGGAGCTTTGTAACTTTGATGAGGATTCTTGGGACAGTGTTGCAGATCCGGAATATCAACCAGAACCGGAAAAATTAAATGATGTCGAAGAAAATTTGATACACGGAATCATAAATGCAGAAGAAGCTGAAAAGGAAGAAATGGAGGAAAGACCTGGAAGCAGCAAACGTAAAAAACAGAAACTTATTGAGGGGAGAAGAAATGAAAGATCAGCTGCCCAAGAAATTCGTGAAACAGAAGAGGTAATTACAATTATTATTTTATTTGGAGTGAGGAACATGTTGCTGCGCTAGGTCAAAAAACTCCCTCAAAAAATATTGTTCACATTCGCCCTGGCCCAACAGCAAATGTAAAAAATTCGTTGTGTCCTGCCAGCTGCTTCAAACTGTTTTTACCGCAGACATATTGGAAGAGATTTTGGTTTATACAAATAAAGAAATAAACATTCAAAGGGAGAACTATAACGATAAATCTCACGCGGTTTTGTCAAATTTGGAAATGGACGAACTTGAAGCATTTCTTGGTTTTTTAGTCTTGTCCGCTGCTCTCAAAGATAATCACTTGGCAACACATATGATCATTGACACTACCTACTGTGGGGAAAGGTACAAGGCAACCATGCCTGAGAGAAGGTTCAAATTTATCCTAAATTGTCTAAGGTTCGATGACAAAGAAACAAGAACTGCTAGAAGAGAAATGACCAAACTAGCTCCAGTTTCTTCTATCTGGGAGTAACTTCTAAACAATTGTAGAGTGAACTATAAGGCTGGAAGCTATATAACCATTGATGAGCAACTAGTTGGATTTAGAGGCAAATGTCCATTTAGGATGTATATTCCCTCTAAACCCAACAAGTATGGCATCAAAATTGTCATGTCTTGTGATAGCGGAACAAAGTATATGTTGGATGCCATTGTTCACCTTGGAAAAGGAAGTGCAATGGCTATTATGTTCTTGAACTGCTGAAAAATGTAAAGGGCACCAATCGAAATGTCACGATAGACAATTGGTTTACGAGTGTACCACTCATTCAACGTCTCCGTCATCAATACAAAATAACAACTGTTGGCACAATAAAAAAAATAAACCACAATTGCCTATTGAAGCTACAGATATAAAGTCTCAAAAACGAGCCGAATCCCCTTCATTGTTTATATTTCATGAGGATTTGACAGTTGTATCATACTAGCCCAATAATAATAAAAGTGCCCTGAATGTCCTTGAAAAACAATTTTTATGTATTCATAATCGTCAAAAATCAATAATAAAGTATTATTTTTGCTTATTTTACATATCATAATAAAAAATTACACTTATATTATATGCTGGCTTTAAATTTTTTTCATTTAAAACTACAATTTTACAAAATAAATCAGATAATAACGTAAAAATTCTGAAATGAGTAAAATTTCCTCATCGTTACCGCGCTTATAGGTACAATTTAACCGTACCCTTCTAGGGTTAAATGCATTGTTTGGACCTAACCCGAACTTGACCTAAGAACATCAGTTTTATTAGGCAAGAGGGGAGTAGAAAATTAACTTTGTAGTGAAATATTTTCCTTTGCTATATTAGTGAAGAAAATCGGTGAAGCTCATTGTTACAAAAAAACTTCTTTCTGAATTATTGATAGTTTGCAGGGTTTCTTGTCCAAGTTAAATATTATTTGCTTATTATTTGTCTGCTGTTGCTTGTAAACAAATATAGTAAATGGTCATCAAATAACAAGAAAAGCAACTCTTAGTCTTCAACCCATCGGAAAAAAAAGAAATGAATCTGATTACTTTGAAGCCGTACGGACTGCAAGAAATCCGTCTTCCCCACTATTCTGTGAAATTTCAAGCTATTAGATTTGTTTTCATTTTACAGTGCAAGGAGATATTTCACACTTGCAAACGAAACTGATCAAATAAAGATTTCTATTATTCAAAATTATTCATTAATTTAGTAAAAAATTATTCAAAAACAAAATTGGATTATTAATTTTGCACCACCTTGGACAACACTTGTTACCCAGCTAGACGTCAACTAAAAGCTTACGGTAAGGGTTTCAATGGAAAAAAAACACGATTTTTCGGAATTTTTTTCTTAAATATGGATTGAGAAAATTTATTAAAACCTTTTGTACATTATTAAGCATACTTTTAACTATATTCTGTAATTTTTTCATACGCAATGAACGTCTTAAAAAAAGCATTTTGCAGTGATCACTGTATCTCGGTCGGAAACTATCTGAAGCCAAAACCAATTCAAATTTAGTCAAAGTATCATTGAATCTTCCCCAACGTTGTCCGCTTATTTTTTGCTTCGTTTAAAAATTGTTGGTGGCATTCTAAAGTGATAACTTCTATTTCCAACGAAAATGTCCGCCATTTTGTGGGCGGGAAACCCCCTTCATGTCAAAAAAAAAAAATATAAACTAAACGTTGGGGGGAGGCATTTTATATGAAGAAAATGTGTGCCAAGTTGTGAATGAATCGGTCAAGTAGTTTTTAAATGGCAGTGATCACCGGCTTTCAAAAAGTATATTAGTTTGAAAAAAAAAACGCATTTAAAAGTTTGATAGCCGCGCTGCCTTCCCGAGTGCTCGCACCTGTGAGAGCCAAGACGCAAGACTAATTGGACAATAACTCCAAAAGTTTTGCTCAGATCGGCTTAAAATTTTTGGAATATATTCCTGAAATGTTAAGCAATAAGATAAGATAAAAAAAATTGATTTTTTGAAAGTGCAAACCCATACCGCCCCCTCAATTCAAAGTAGAAGACATGAATCTTTTAGTACGGACTTTGATATCCAAAATGGCCCAAAGAGAATAATCCGTCATTCTCAGTTCACTCGAGCTTTGTGAGACGATGCCGAAACCTGTTGAAACGACCATGGTCTACGACCGAAATATTTGTCTACCCACGGCTTCAAAGTAACCAGAATACTTTGCCCATAATATTTACCTTGACGCCAGTCTCGATGGGCGACGGGGGGTTACAGCGTCCCCAACCATTACCGGTGGGGTGTGCTGCCTCCAGGTGGTCAATTGATGACTGCTCAATTTGAAAAATTGTCTCGTTAGAAAACATAATGTTCGGAACTGGACGGCTTTCGGCCAAGCGAATCAACTCCTTCGCTCTCTCAAGTCTGACTTGTTGCTGCTTTGGTGTGAGATCATGTGCCTTTTGGATCTTGTATGGCTTGACTGTGAGATCATTTTTCAGTATGCGGCGGATGCTATGGTCAGATATTTTCAGTCCTTTTGCTATTTGATTGGCACTTCGTCGGGGATTTTTCTCAAGTCGCAAATGGTTCACTTTTTGAACTATTTCACGTGACGGAGTCTTTTGATGAACACCCCCATGACGTTTCACGACGCTACCAGTATGATTGTAACGAGTAATGGAGCGATAAATAAAAACTTTACTTACTTTTAGGTACCTGAGCTCACGAACAATTGCTGGTTGTGATTTTCCTGCCAAATAAATATAATGCAATCACACTATTAAGTTTGAAATTCATAACTAATTTGCTTTTTTCGCGTTTATTCTCGACAAAATGTTTCCGCTCGCTGGACTGTCATTTAGCCAACTAAAATACAGCTCATGCCCGTGAAGTAACTGAGCTAGCGGACTGAAATTGGTTATACTTCCAGTGCCAGGCCTTATATCTTTACTTAATCTGGCATGAAAAATGTTTACTTAATAAAATAGAATACTTAAGAAAATACTTTTAGTTTCGAGATTTGTGCAAGAACGAAAATTTCGTGTAAAATTTGTTTTAGTGAACCGTGCTACTGCAAAATCATGTAAAAACGACTGTGTAAAAAGAGAGTTGTGTATATGGGGGTGTATATATTTTTCAACTACAAGTGTGCCATCCAATTATGACTTGTATTCGCGCTCAAGTAACAAAATGTTCTGAATAAGTTTTCCGAAGTGGCAAACTTTTCATTCCAGTTGGAAATATCAATCGCCCCTAACGGTACTTAGGAATTTGAATGTAAATGGTGAATCTTATACTCCTCCCTCTTTTTTGTCAAACGTAGTACCACCATATTTATATATATAACGAGTATATCTTTACCACCTGTGAAATGACTCCGGTGTCTTTCGGTATTCAAATCATTGGCTTTACCTGACAAAGAATTACACATTCTCATTCAATATATGAGGCTTAGAGTTGCAAACTTTTTCTGCCACACGATTGAATATTACGAGGAATGCGACAAAACCCTAAGCTAATTAAATATATACTTTCGCCCAAATACCACCTGTCGCAAGATGGTTCCAGGGGTACAAGCGCTTACATATTTATGTTCGAGTATGTACCCTATGGACAAAACAAAGGGTTTAACTTTACTATTGATCTTCTGCAACTGTGCAAAGCATAGTAAACGATTTGAAATCCCAAAAAAATATTCAAAATGGCAACTGGCTGCGCACCTAAAGTAAGTAAGAGGCTTGTGGTAGATTATTTTTTTTAGCTGCTATGCAGGTTAAAATGCTGCTATAACTTAGTTTATACTGCTGCATGTCGCTTACTCGTATGCTATGCTGAGGACAGACAAAAGCTTATTTGCAATTGAGAGTTGAAGCTTTGGAGTTGTTACTAGGGTTTTTTGCATTTGTACTTTCGTTTTGATTTATTTATAATTTTAGGTAAAGAGTGGTGTTGTTCATGCTTAATTGGTAGAAAAGTTCGAAAATTGTTTCACATTGCCAAAATGTGGACAAATATGAAACGAAAAGTTTCAATGCACGTAAACTTTGAGATTAAATGCGAATTCTATTTAATTTGCTTGACGTATGGGCTTGTGGCTTTTCCATTAGCTCATTATTCAGTTTCTGCTTTTCTTTATTCATATTCACATCAAGTAATTTTCGCTATGTATTTTGCATTTAATTTTGGATTTAATTTTGCTTTTCAATTCTTCCGGCCGTTTTACATGGTCCTATGCCATCTAAGT
Organism: Anastrepha ludens; assembly: GCF_028408465.1. Lineage (NCBI taxonomy): Eukaryota > Metazoa > Arthropoda > Insecta > Diptera > Tephritidae > Anastrepha > Anastrepha ludens. The sequence continues at coordinate 37,563,279 of NC_071500.1, forward strand.
CAACTATCTCAAATCGTTTTTTCTCAATAATTACTGTACTTTTACTATTCAACAGTAGCGTAACATAGGTAGGTAGGTGAAATTGTTGAAGTGCCAGTCTGGCACCCCGCAAGGAGCACTAAAGCGCCGTTTTGATACCATTGTGTGACCTCCAACAGGCAACTATCTACAGCCAGCCAGAGCTGTTAATGGAGAAGATTGATGGGATTTCGGTTGCCGCAGTTACCCAGGCTGTCGAGTAAAGGAGCACCCAGTGACCTTAAATGTCTAGCTGCCAAATCCGGACATTTATAGAGAAAGTGCTCTACAGTCTCCTTCTCTGAAAGCTCCCCACAGCTTCGGCAATGGGGATTAAATGGTAACCCTAGCTTTTCCGCATGTACCGATCGTCCAGTGACCGAGAAGTCCCCAAGACTTTCGGAGTCCTTCGTATATTGTACTGGGGTCAATAGTTTTCGAAATAGCACATGAAGAAATGGAGCTCCATCTTATCTGCGCTTGCCTGAGAAATAATTTGTGCAATTCCCCTTTAACACCAGTCAGGGGATGTCGATGACAGGACAGGAGATCTCTCAGACCAATTCAACAGTAAGAGATTTGATCTCCTCCTTTCAGAAGTTTACTAGTTTCCTTCTGCATCATGGCGACGTCAGAGCCTTGATCGCGGCTTGACTATCGGAGAAAATGTTATAATCTTCCTCGCTACCGCATTCACTAAGCATTTTGCATACCTGGACGATCGCAAAAACTTCTGCTGAAAAATACTGCTAGGTATTCGGCAGTTTAAAGGAGATAGATGAATTGGCTGATGTAGAGAAAACCCCTGCTCCGACTCCCGATTCCATCTTGGAACCGTGAGTGAAGACAGAGGTGCAAGCTTCGGTGCAGATTTACCCCTCGATCCAATTCTGCCTATTTGGAAAGATTGCCATAGCACGACCCACAAACTCTAGTTTGCGGATAGAGAGATCTGTTCGAAGCTCGGAGAAATATGGTCTTAACTGCCGGAAAATGCTACCATGTTTCTTGAGAGATTGCTTTCAGAGGCCAATCTCCTTTAACGTGATTGTACCTTTGAGCTTTGATGGAAATTACGGAAAAGTCGATGGGAAGTAAGTGCAAAAGGAAATTCAGGGCAGCTCTGGGGCAAGTTTTACATGGTGTTGGTGGTGTTCGGCCAGAATATTCTACAAATGATACGGAAGCATTTGTTTAAGAAAGATTGTAGTCTCTGTGTGATGGGGTTGGAGACCAGTCATATTTCACTTCGGTACAACAATACTGACTTCATACATGAGCTGAATTTTCGCAGTTTAGTGCGCCTGGAGATTCACGAAATCGCCCTCAGTGCCCTTGCTTTGTTTAACCTGCAGGTGGCATCTTTATTTGCCGAGGTAGCAGAAGCTTCCAAGAAATTCCACCAGACACCCGTCAACCACTATAGGTCTTGCCCAGTCCGACAGTGGGCGTCAACGTGACTAGTCTGTCCGCCTTCGCGTGCATGTCAGTGAGGCTGTGAGAAAGGAGGCAGATGTCATCGATGAAGGCCAGCTCCTCAAAATGCCTGGTGAAACTGCAGACTTTTTGGATTATAGAATTTAGCTGAAATTAAATTTGACTAAAATGTATGTGTGTGTGCATTTATACAAGTAAAGTATGTATTTATATTATATAAAGCTCGGTCTGGACCGAATTCAAGACTTCTTTACTTGTTTAGATCTGTGCGCACTTCTGAGTATATTTCTGTCATGAAGCAAGGCTCCTCGTAAACAAAAAAAGTCAGCTGCCGTTCGGGCCCGGGTCAAAACTGTAGGTCACTCCAATTGTGAAACAACATAAGGAAGCACTCATAAATATGATGAGAAGGTCGGCCGAACAACAATAAAGGGTGTAAACGAGGATTATTTACAAATGTTTATTCATATACACATGCACTTGTTTTATATATGCAGTTACGTAGCATAGATAGCATACAAAGGTACAAAACATTGTTATTTTCGTAACATTTAATATAAAATTATTTACCAAAACACACTCACTAAAATCATATGATTACCTTTCACCCCACTCCACCTTAGTTCACTCTGTTTGCGTTTTCGATTTAGTTTTATTACCTTTTCACTAAAGGTTTACAAAATGGAATTACCTGGCAATTTCCTTGGTATTCCATTTATCCATTTCAGCCATTCACGATACACCAGCGAAAAAGAAAACCAAAGGAAAGCAATAAACAGGTATCAAAACGCTCAAAGCGAAACTAACGCGAAATAATACTTTAACAATTTTAGCACCAAAAACAATACATACAATGCGATGGATGCGGATAACTGATAGCAAATATCGTTGTACCCCCACGAAGATATAAATACTTCCGAAGAAGTTGAAAACGTGAAAGAAAAGAAGCCACTTAAATGCAGATTATTGTATTGCTAAATCTAATTTCCTTTTGCTTTTTGTTAAGTGTACAAAGTATTCATGGAATTTACTTTTATTTTGCTTTACTGCGTTGCTTCTTTCTGTTTGTAGAATCGTGATTTTTTCGTTTAATTCTCAGTGTTTTACCGTTTCTATTCTGCTACTCAGCATTGCTAATGGAAAATAAGAGAATTCAAACGATGAAATAAATTGATAAAGTTTCTTTTTTGATGCGCTTTGTTTTGGTGATTTTCGATGTTTATATATTTTTGTTTTTGTACATATTTATGTATGTATGTGTGCTTATCTCAAAGATAAAATTGAGGTAGATTGACTCTGGTAAATACACTTCCCGTTTATTTCGATTTATAAAATGAAATGTTTATATAATTTTTTTCTCTTAATTAATAAAATTATCTTTCCAGCGATCTTGGCCGAGGGTTATAATTATCAACTTTAATTTATTTCACTTCTACACTTCACTTCCACAAAATCTTCTGTATATCTTCTAATGTTTGCATTTTTAAGGTTTACTTGGATTAGCTGTTCAATAATGACTTCATAATACGGGGTGTGCTCAAAAAGTATCGCGAATTTTGAATTTTCGCAGGTTACGTATATTCGAATTTCGATTTTTTTGTGGCGCTATGTTGGTACTCATGCCTCTCACTCATGCCGACGAGTTCGGCCATTTTGAATGCTCAGTTAATTGTTGACAGCTGCTTTGTTTGCACGTGTTTCGACTCGTCATCGATTTTTACCTATTCAAAAAGATGTATCAAATTTTGTGTGAAAAACGAAATTAAGTGCGCGGATGCATTCCGAAAGTTGACTGTGTCATACGGAGAAGCCACTTCGGACTAAAGCAACATTTATCGGTGGTACAAAATGTTCTCAGAGGGCCGAGAAGATGTGAACGATGAAAAGAGTGCCGGACGCCCGAGCACTTCAACAACAGACGAAAAAGTTTTTGAAGTGAAGAAAATGGTATTGGCCAATAGTCGAATCAACGTTAGAGAAGTTGCTGAGGACCTAGACACATCGATTAGCTCGTGCCATTCGATTTTTTCAATGATTTGGGCATGAGACGGGTCGCCGCAAAATTCCTCCCAAAAGCAGCATCGCATGAACATTGCTAATGAGATGTTGGACTCTGTTCGCGACGACCCAAATTTGCTCCAGAGGGTCATAACTGGTGAAGAATCGTGGGTTTATGGTTATGACGTGGAAACCAAAGCTCAATCATCTCAATGGAAGCTGCCGCACGAAGCACGACTGAAAAAAGCGCCACAAGTTCGGTCGAATGTAAAAGTTTTCCTTACCGTTGTCTTCGATTGCAGAGGCGTTGTGCATGATGAGTTCTTGCCACAGGGTAAAACGATCAATAAGGAATATTATCTGCAAGTTATGCGCTGTGCAATTTGCTCTAAGCAATCCGCCAGAAACGCCCGGATTTGTGGAAGAACAAAAATTGGCTCATGCATCACGATAACGACCCCGCTCACGCATCGTTGCTTGTGCTCGACTTTTTGGCCAAAAACAGCACACTCATGATGCCACAGCCACCGTGTTCCCCAGATCTGGCCCCCTGTGACTTTTTCTTGTTCCCGAAACTGAAGAGGCCATGTAAGAACGACGCTACGCTACGATTGACGAGATAAAGACGGCATCGAAGGAGGAGCTGAACAAGATAAATCAAATGATTTTTCGAAGTGCTTAGAAGTTTAGAAAAAACGTTGGCACAAGTGCATAATATCTCATGGGGATTACTTTGAAGGAGACAAAATATATATAAATGAGTAAAGAAATAATATTTGAAAAAACACGAAATTCGCGATTGAGATGCTTGAGCTTTGGTTTCCACGTCATAACCATAAATCCACGATACGTCACCAGTTATGACCCTCTGGAGCAAATGTGGGTCGTCGCGGACAGAGCCCAACATCTCATTATTGATTGCATTTACACAGACTTTTCAATGGCATTTGGCAAAATGTCGCACGAGATTTTAGGGCATTACTTCCGCTTTCTACAGTGGCTTAAGTCGAAAGAAAAATAAAAAATCGATGCAGCTTTATCGAACCATATTGTTTCTATGTCAGGTGTCCCTCAATGGAGCATCCTAGACTTCATATTGGCATTTTTATCAATGACATAAGCAAATGTTTTACCTTTTCGAATTTCTCGCTCTATTTGGATAATTTAAAAATTGTCTCATCTGTTGAGGACTCAGTGCGTGCTCAGAAGCTTCAATTCGACTTGAACAGTCTCCATCGTTGGTGCATGGGGTCGCGTCGGTCTTTTAAAATTAAAAAAAAAAAAAGAGGTTGTCTATAAAGTCGGTTTACTGACGATAGTTTAACGTGACAATGTCATAAGAAAATACTGATTTAAGGGTTGCAATTTTGAAAACAAAATTTTAATTTTATTTGTTTGATAGATATTTTGTATGGATATAGAGGAGGAGGTAAATGGAATTGCAATGGAATAGGTCAAGTTACAGTCACACAAACGTGAAAAACGACGAAACATTTATCAAATTCATGAAAGATATCTTCAATTTCGATTGTGCATCAATAATAAGTCAACAACACTAAGAGGCACCATCATCGATTTGCCTTTTTCAAGTCACTTTACACTCGAAATACTCCCTTTCATTTCCTACTTTTTCTATCATCGTCCTATTCTCAACAGAGAAATGGTTCATTACCATGCACACAGGAAGAAGGCATATGCAAATACAAATATGTGAATTTATATACAGGACAGAGCCAGATGTCGAACGTTGCCGAACGCGGGGGCCGATTGTGCTCTTTGTCGTTCGTTCCGCGCTTTCACTTGCAGTTCAAGCAAGGTAACGACGCATGAGCAAGATAACGACAAATAAGCAAGGTAACGACAAATGAGCAAGGTAACGACGAATGAGCAAGGTAACGACAAATGAGCAAGGTAACGACACATTTTTTCGTGCGTGCAGCCGGCTAAATCGAATTATAAGACTTTATCACGTCAAAAATCATTTAACGTTTTCGAGGCTTCACATCCTTCACTTTTTCTAATAATGCACCACTAAGTGTAACAGAGTTTACGGATCTTGAAGTTTTATTTGATATTAAATTTTTCTTCAGTGGCGAAAATTATTTTATACTTTTAAAATAGTATTCGATTCTAGGCTTCATTTGTCGCCATACAACTGAATTTTCTGCTACGTATACCTATAAACTGCTGTTTACGGCTCTTGTTCGTTCGCACTTAGAGTATGTTGTAATCATTTGGAGACCTTTCAATCAACTTTCGATTAATAGAATACAGCGCGTCCAAAAAATATTTCTTAAGCAATCATTACGTTCTCTATGATTTGAGTTCCCTGTTCCATCCCATAACTTTCGGCTAAAGCTAAGTAATTTAGAATCTGTCGAAAAAAGAAAAGTACAGTCCTTTTACTTTCGTTCGTCGACTGTTCAGAGCTTCTTGAGCGGATAACCTTTAGTGGTCCACAAAGAAGTCTTCGCAATTTTTACGCTTTTTCTGGGGCAAACCTTAAGATTATATTTGCAAGTTATGCACTTATTCCACGCGCACTACGACACTATAATTCATTATCCTATTCCAGCTTGCGGAATCTTATCTAGATCTAATATTGTAAAAAAATTGTATTTAGTTGCTTAATATTTTATTTATATTGATTGCTAATACTTTGGTTGCTTAATTTGGCTTGTTTTTCTTTAAATATTTGTCTAGTCCGTAAGTAATTTGAACTGTAGATTCTTAAAATAAATAACTAACTATTTATTGCAATATTTAAGCCACTATTGCCGCCGTACGGTCAGCTTTATTGGAGAAAGTAGTAAAAAATTGAACTGATCGAATAGGCCGTTTAACCCATAGCCGGGGTGGGCATATGCCGGAAACCACACTTAAAAAATAAATACCATGAAACTATCGATCAGATTATAATAAAACAAAACTCATGCTAGCAATATTTCTGTTTCGTATTATCATTTTAAATTCTGAAACTATTAAAAAACACCCGATACATATGTATGTATGTACATATGCACAAAAATGTTCACCAGTACCTATAGTACCTCTGCGCTGAGGTAAAACGCTTGGGGAAAAGTCATAAAATAAACCAAGTTTTTTTTTTTTTGTTTTTTTTTTTTGCAAACAGAATCTTTTGTTTCTTGTTTGGTTTATAGTGTGAAGCGCCTTAATGTATAATACATGTGTACATACATACATACATATGCCATTCCATGCTATGAGGATACACGCGAAAATTTGTGCAGTTTTGTTTTCGTGCGCTTACGGGTAATGAATTATGTATGAAGTGCTGGTATTCTATTTATAATCTGCTTGCAACTGAGCAACCGAAAGTACTATGGGGAAATTTTCAATGCTAGCACTGTATTAAAATCATACTAAAATGCGCAGTAAGCATAAATTTGGATTTTTGCAATTTCTGCTCTTCTGCTCTTCTTCGCCATACCTCAATGCATGCAATTGTCCAGCTTCTGTTAGAAGCCGATTATCAACTTTTACTTCACATAAATTTGCGGTACTATTTGTTGGTTTTTAGTTTATTTTTATTTTCGGTTTAAGTGCAAAATGTTTATTGCGACAATAATCTGTGAAATAGAAATTCAAATTACACGGATGTGTGTGTGTGAATGCGTGTGTTTGTATTTTAAGTATTTTAATAGCCTGTATACGACAATTCAAAATTTATTTATAATCTCCCCATGCACAATTTACGTATATAAATATTTTTACAAATAGATTTATAAATGTATGTATGCACGGGTATGTATGTGTAGCTATGCATGTGCGCCAGAAACTATGCAATTACAGTCCGATTCAAATGTACAGTTGTTTAGTCTTTACTGCTTGTTGTAGTGCAATATTTCGTTGTTCAATTTTAGTTCACTGCATCTATCGTTTTTGTTGCTATTGTAATTTCATGGTAACCAAAATAATTTTAAATTGTTGCAAGCAAAGCAATAATGTCAAACGTTATTTATTGTTTATTGCATTTTTTCTTTCTTCATCGTATATTTAAAAACAACATGTACTCTTTTGTGAGTGTGTGCATGGCAATATGAAAATATATTTAATGTCTTTCAATAGAATTTTATTATGTTTTTATCGTAGTGACTTATGTATTTGTTAGTGCTTCTATATTTAATTAATGATATTCCCTTTCTTAAAAAAAAATTGTTCACGCCTATAAAATTTTTATCTATACTAATATTATAAAGAGGAAAACTTTGTTTGTTTGTTTGTTTGTTTGTTTGTAACGAATAGGCTCAAAAACTACTGGACCGATTTTAAAAATTCTTTCACCATTCGAAAACTACATTATCCAAGAGTAGCATGGACTACATTTTATTTTGGAAAAAAATAGGGTTCCGTAAGATATTTGGATTTTTCGGGCACAAACTGAAAAAGATCTTATATATAAAATAAAGTCAACTTTTTGTGTGTGTTCGCTAACCGGCCGAGTCTGCACCGAATTAAACCAAACTTACACACATTGTTAAGAAGGTATTGAAAATGGTTTCCGTATAGTTTGGATACCTATTGGTGGATAGGGCTCGAGATATAGGTCAAAACGTGGACCCGGGTAACCTTCAGATGTGTATGTACAATATGGGTATCAAATGGAAGCTGTTGGTGAATGCTTTAGTTCAGAGTATTTTTCATGCCGCTCCGTGACTAGGGTCTCGAGATATAGGTCAAAACGTGGACCCGGGTAACCTTTGGTTGTGTATGTACAATATGGGTATCGAATGAAAGCTGTTGATAAGTGCTTTAATACGGGGTAATTTTCATACCTATTGATGACTAGGGTCTGGAAATATATGCCAAAACGTGGACCCGCCGTGTCTCTGCACCGAATTAAACCAAACTTACACACATTGTTAAGGAGGTATTGAAGATGGTTTCCGTATAGTTTGGATACCTATTGGTAGATAGGGTCTCGAGATATAGGTCAAAACGTGGACCCGGGTAACCTTCGGATGTGTATGTACAATATGGGTATCAAACGGAAGCTGTTGGTGAATGCTTTAGTTCAGAGTATTTCCATCCGCTCCGTGACTAGGGTCTCGAGATAGAGACCAAAACGTGGACCCTAGAATGTGTTTGTACAATATGGATATCAAATGAAAGCTGTTGATAAGTGCTTTAATACGGGGTAATTTTCATACCTATTGATGACTAGGGTATCGAAATATATGCCAAAACGTGGACCCGCCGTGTCTTTGCACCGAATTAAACCAAACTTATGCACATTGTTAAGTAAGTATTGAAAATGGGTTTCGTAAAGTTTGGTTGTAATTCGGAGCAGTGGCAACGGGTACAGCGTTCTTTTGAGCCAGCCATAATGTCGCTTACTTTTTTAACGCTTGGGGCGGAACTGAACTGTCAAATTGACAGTGTGAGTTACAATGTGTCAATATTTCTTTCTGATTTGGATGCCATAAGGAAAAAACGTAAGTGCAACATGTAAAAATTGTTTGTGAATTTTTTTGGAGTGGATTTTGGAACAGTGAATAATTTCGTACGAAATTTGAGAATTTAATGTGAAATCCGAATGAAATTATGTGTTCGTGGAAAAAACATTTTTTTTCGTTTTTTTTTTTGAAAAATATAAATGGATAATGGTTAAAAAAGCTCCAATGCTTAATAAAACATATAAATTGAAACGAAAAATTCATGGATGATCAGGAAAAAAGACGATTGCTTATTCATATGCGTTGATTTGAAATTTAAAAACAATCTTCTTTTTTCCTGATTTTCAATTTATATTTTATATTTACTCAAAAACAAATAGAAAAACAAAAAATATTGTTTATGCCAAACCGCTTGAATAAAGAATAAAGAAATAAATAATATGAAAACCATATATTTTCTGTTCTAAACCATATCTATTCTATTTTAGTGTGCCCAGTACTTAGTTTACCAGCTGTACCCAGCGCACGTTGCTACGCAAACAACTAAAATAAATTTAGGAAAAATAACTTTAAAGAAAAATGAGTACACAAATATTCAATTCATTCTAAACCATTTTATTGATTTTGTTTATTTCGAAAAAAATGTGACATTACAAAGTTTAGTTTCAATTCGATATTTATTGAAGTGCTGTGGGATACACAATATTTCTTGTTTTTCCATCTGGTGCGTAGACGAATAAATCAGAAGGTTTTCTGACACGTGAGCAAGCCACATAGAGCGGCCCATGTGAGAAGCATGGATTCTCCAAATTTAATCCACACACTTGTAACGATTTTCCTTGTGCTTTGTTATTAGTCCTTGCGAAAGCGAGTTGCACCGGGAACTGTAAACGTTTGAGTTCGAACGGCATATCTGTCGGGATCATTGGGATACGTAGCAACAGTACGTCTTTACCTTTCTCAATAGCATTGTTCATCATTTTCTTGACTGAGAGTCTGGTTCCGTTGCAAGGTCGTGGTGGATTTATGTTTCAAAGAAGAATGATGGGTATGCCAATTTTCAATGTAAGATCGTGCGGCGGCATGACTGGCAAATCAAGCGAATTCAAGAATTCAGGATAGTTGACAACCTCGTCTTGATTCTCTACAGTATCGATGGACTTGTATGTTTTCGTTTCATTTGGTATTCAATGCTGAATGGTGAAGTTGCATTGACATTGATGTTTTTGGCTGCTAATATAGCACGCGTACTGAGCCACAGATGGTTTTTGTAGTTTTGTGCAATGTTTGGAAAAACTTTTTGCACCAATTTGTCGATGCTTTCTGTGATCTTACAGAAGCTTGCTGGCAGGGTGATACATTGTGTAGATTCATCAATTTCCATTCGCCCATTTCCAATATTCAATAATTGTTTTGCATAATTTTCAGCCGATGCATCTCGTTGTAGTTGTACACGCATGTTAGTTTTCAAAGTCAAAGTCATGGTCATACTAATTTTTATGACAATCGGTTGAACGGGGCAGAAGTTGCTATTCTGCAGCGCCACCTGGTGGCGAGTGGCATCAATGAGCATATTCTACAAACCTTCTCCGTGGAAAAATACATAAATATACCAATTTTTATAATAATCGGTCTAGTAGTTTTTGAGTTCATCGATGACATACCGACAAACATTCATTTTTATATATAAATATTCTAAATATGGATAAAATCTTCTTATTCAACAGTGATATAGACACCTACATGCATACATATGAATGCACATATATATTTACGTGGGTTGCTACGAAAGTCTTGAGATATGGCAATGCCAGGGTGAATATGCAAATCTGGCACTGGCGTCGTGAAGTTTGGTATTCTTACTGGCAATCTTTGTCCGAACGTTTTATCATATGGATGTTATTTCAGTCTAAAAATTTAGTATGAACATTTTTGTGCAATGATTTTCTTTGATCTTTGTGGATGAAACGAGTCAATCTGTTTTGCTGACTCTCCGAATTCATTTGTAGTTTCACTTTGCTTCAGAACAATTTTCGCAAAGGTCGTTCAGAATAGGTTGTGGTAGGTGTATCAATTGCAAGATCGCTATGTGACATACTTTCACTCGCATACATACACTCAATATTATATGAAACTTTGGCTGACAAAAAGATTTTTTCGTATTTAATTTTAGAAGCATTGATAAATCATCACTTGAGCATAAGTAAGCCAAGACTTTTTTTGCCGGATTTTTTCGAAAAAATTACAAAATATGGAACAGCAGAAGGCGAACCAATTTCCGCCAATGTCAATGAATGATCCCGCTTACCGGCTAAAAGCAACTTCAATTTTGAATTCAAAGCTCAAATTCACTTGATGATTTCATTTTATTTCCGTAAACCAAAAATAAAAAACGAAGTCAAGTCAAAATGCGTGGGTTCATGCATTTAAACCACAGTCTTGGACTTACCTCAATCGGAGTGGAAACAGTGCTTTGAAAATTGGTTCAAATGCAAAAGAGAAGCACTTGTTTAGTCACCAATTCGATATACCAACTCATAAACCCATAAACATACAACCTTTCACATTTATAATAAAGGATATTTCAAAAGCAATGCCTAGATGCCAGTAGTCAATAATCCCTAGACGCAAATTTTTCTTGTCATCTTTGACATTTGCTAAGTAGTCAGATTCGCAAATTTAAATGATAGAGCAACGCGTAGAAATTATTGAAACTTATAATGAAAATTATCGATCTTTAGGAACAATACATTGCAAAGTTCGTGATATTTTTGGTGGAAATAGTCGTCCGAATAAGCCCACAACTCAAAGGTTGTTGAAAAAATTGCAAGAAACTTCTTCTGCCGAGGATAGAAAAAGCACTGCAGACCAAAAACTGAAGGTTTTGTATAGAATATTGCTGCTGTTGCAATTTTGATATCTCGCTGTTCTCACCCATTAGGCATTCATGAATCTTCTTTCTATTTTTGTAAGCCAGCAGTTGCTGTATAAAGGGATATCTACCTCTGTTGTTAACAAAGCAAAATTATTGAAATTTTGTATAAATATTGAATCACACAAAAAAAAAATGATAATAATAGTGACGCAAATAAAATTCTGAAAAATCTAAATTCTATGACATCGGATATAAACTACGCGCTTTTGTAAATGTTAAACCTAAATCTCCATCTGTCCATCTCATGCTAAAAGTTATAATCCTCTTTTACTAGCGTGGTTACTAATTCTGTGAAAATGTGTGGTGGTATACAAAGATCGGTCCGGACCGAATTTAGCTTTCCGTACTTGTTTTGGTTTTGGTTTTTGTTTTGTTTTGAAAACTTCGAACTAAAATTATAATTTTCGTTCAAACATATGCAGCTATTGAAAATGGGATTGTACATACATACATATATATTTATTTGCAAACTTATGAAAAACTAAAAATTGTTTGATACCCAGCATACTGATATACGATTCCCCGTTCATTTCAGCAAATTTTATTATATTCTGAAATCGACAGCTAATGACAGGTATTGGTATTTTTGCCATTATAGGAAATTATGAGTTTTGTGCAAAATGCATGTAATTTTCCACCGAAAACATAAAAAATAATTTCATACCATAGACTGATATGCTAAGAGTTCAAAGTAGGAGGGATATTGCAACATTCGTTAAAATTCGTACGGAATTAATAAAGATATTACCATATGGGTAATATTTTCCAATTTAAGTAAAACTTAATATAATAAGTTAGGGAATAAGTTCGGAGCATTTTTACTGAAGACTTTTATTTAAACAAAAAACATTTAATAGATCAATAACTTAATCAATTATATTGTATGCGCCTCTCGACTAATTTGTTGATGGCGCTCCACAAAAACCGACTGGTCTGGAGTCAAAGGAGTTGTTGAGCCAGTTTTTAAAAACGTCTTTGTTATCGAAGGTAACTCCTTTCATATGGCCTGACAGGGAGCGGAGAAGATGGTAATCGGTGATGATAAATATGGTAAGAGCTCTTGCAGTGAGGCCTCGGCTTCTTGTGCAACATGGGGCATGGAGTTGTGGTGAAGGAATGTGGTTTGACCATGTCGATCAGATTTTTTTAGTCGAATACCCTCATTCACGCGGTGTAGATGGGCAATGTAGAGCTCTTTGTTGACCGTGGCATTCTTTTCGAGCATTTCCTGGTACACCATGTACCCCCGTCCCACCAAACACATATTAACATGTTTTTTGGATCAAGATCTGGCTTAACTCTTCTGGCGCCATGCACTCCTTTTTTCGCTTCATATTAATGTATAGGCACCATTTCTCATCTCTCGTGACGATTCGGTACAAAAAGTACTGTTTATGACCTCGTGTTGCTCGATGGCGGACGGGAAGCTGAGAGGCAATTTGAAGGCGACTTTCTTTGTTTTTGAGATTTGTTCATTGAGCTCGTGAGGCACCTAGGCTCCAAAATTTTCTGTAATGAATGAAAGTGATTGAGAATCGATTTATTATCGCAGTTCATATTTTCCGGAAATTCACGACTGGTTTGGCGATCGCTCTCCTTCAAAAGTGATCTGAGACGTTCTACATCGAATTCTGAAAGCCATCCGCTGCGGAACGTGTCATCGACATCAAAGTCGACATTTTAGAACTTTACAAACGATTTCCGTGTTGTAAACTCACCTATGAGACATTCTTCATACACATCGCAAATGTCTCGGTCTGATTCGGTAGCTTTTTGACCTCGATGAATGGCAAAGAAGAGCAAGCGTCGAAAATGTTAATTTTTGCCTCCTGAGCATTCCATTTCTAAGCCCCAAAACTAATAAAAGATTAATTAACTCAAAAATGCAATTAACATAGTTTTGTGGATCAGAAGGATTTCCCACAAACGAGTACTTACCCTTTACCAAACAGCAAACAAATCGTTGTAAAATAAAGCAAAATGTGAAAACGTTTTGAATTTATTCTCCAACCCAATAGAAATATGTTTAAATAGAATTGCCACCTATCTATAAAATCAAAACTAAACAAAAGTTTGAAAAAAAAGTTACAATTGGTGTCTAACGAAAGCTGATTGAGAAAGCTTTAATACAGATCTACTTTGGTTTAGCGTCGTCACCAATCTAAAAACTTAAATTAAATAAGTTTGATAATTCGAGAAGAAGATTTTTAAATTTCAATGTACAGTCACGACTATTCTACAGTTAGATGTTGATATAGGTAAACTAAAAGAAATAATAGAAAAAGTTTTTTCTAATAGCGGTTGCCCCTTGACAGGCAATGGCAAACCTTCGAGTGTAGGTATTTCGGCAATGAAAAAGCTTCTTATAAAACCAACCAGCCCATTGCCGTTCGGAGTCGATGTATGTATATCATTTTATGCAAAATTCAATAAGTTTGAATTTGTTTTAAAGCTTATACACTCTGAAAGTTCCGCCGCGTAACAATTTCATTATGTAGTCATCCAGTGAGTTAACTTTATTCAATGCTTTCTTTTGTTACTCCACACACATATGTGCATGCGCACACATGCAAATATTTATATGTTCGTATGGGTGTGTAAAAAGGCGAATTGCAATAAAGCGCAATTCCCTGCCTTCATTCGTTTTAAATCAAAGGATGAAAAAACCAACCTTCACCTCCAATACAAAGAGCTCAGCCGCAGCAGCGTCAGCAGCAACACTATCGGCAGCATTAGCGTAACAGTCAACACGCCAAATGCTAGCGGGTAAACAGCGGCGGTTAAAAAGTTACAAAGTTACATGCTTGCAACAGTGATAGCAAGGTGTTAATGGAAATTCACGCTGAAGCGGATCTGTGCGGAGAAGTAGAGGTGATGCAGTTACAAAGGACAAGTACAACGTCAACAAGAACTAGTCTTGCCACTGCCATTGTAACTTTCTAGAAATGGCAAACGGGAAACGGAAGCAGACAAAGATGAATGTTGAACACTGAACACGCTGTGTAAAGATTTCCATGCTTCCCCGGCAGCTATCGGAGTCTGCAAATATCGACAAACGTATGTACACACCAATAAGGATATTTACCAAAGCCGTAAAGAGCTATGTGTACACATGTAAACTATGCAAGTCAAACATACACATCCACATGCGCCTGTGTGTGACATTGTGCAAGTATGCAACTAAGCGAGTGCGAATAGCAAACATGAGTTAGCGAAGCGTACACGAATGCCAGTGACTAATGCACAATTGCAATTCATCAATGCATTCGGGTGCACATACATACATATGTATGTATACTTAATACCTATTTATGCATGCGTATGTGCATACCTGTGCGCGCAATTGTGCTGTGAAGTTTGAATGGACGGTTTAATTGGTGAAATTGTATGCTCGTTGCGCTGATTGCGTTGCGTTGATATCGAAGCAGGTGAAAGCATCAGCAAATAAGTTCATTTGCTCCTGAGTATCGAAGAAAAGAAAGCAGTAACGTGTGCAGGAGGAGGAAGTGGTCTCATACGGCACTTTGGCATCATCTCTCGAGGGGTTACTGCTATTGAAAAAATACTTGTTTATCTCATTTGATGTTTGATGTTCCTTTTGCAGAGTGTTACGCCCGATTTGCCTGTGTTGCTTAGAGGAGGTGGAAAACACTGGACATTTATTCTGAAAGAGTCCCGCCTTTGCTATAGGAAAGCTTCGAGTTTTGGGTTACGATGTCATGAGATTGTGTAAAATTCGTTCTCTCAAACTGGAAGATATTTTTAGATTTACCAAAGAATCTGGAAAATTCGTACAGAACCAGCTAACTCTGTCTCTGTCTCTATTCTATCCTATCTCTCTGCCACTTCTCTCCTTTCCTCCTTGATTATCTACCCTTTTTCTTTCCAGAGCTTTGAATACTATGTACTTTTTAGCCTGAGTGTTTTTCAAATTTCAATTTCATGCAGAGTGTTGATAAAACTATACATCTAGTCAAGCATAAATACCATGGGCTCCAGAGGCCCTCAGAGGTGTATTGTGGCGACATATTCAAGCCGATAAAGAGAAAAAATTCAATAAGATGGCTGTTGATTTTGTTTTGATCATAGGACAATTGATAGCTTTTTCCATAAAAGTAACTAATGTAAGTGAAAAGATCTTTTAAAATCGCCCCTATTTCATTAATTACAAAAGAGAAATAAAACAACTAAAAGATAAAAAGCGCCCGGATTTGATTTAATTATAGCTGAGTTACCCTGTATCACTTTGGATAATTATACAAGTTTTTTGATCACTCAATTCATCTACGTTCCAAGCGTGTGGAAAGTTGCAGAACTGATTCCGACCAGTCTCGTTGCTGCCTCAAATTGATAAGCTATTTAAAAAGCTCATCCTGAATCGATTGACGCCAATTACCGACTCTAAAAATTTGTTACCTTCGCATTAATTTGGCTTTCGCTGTAAGCATTCAACCATCGATTAGGTGCACAGAATCACAGCTGAAATAGAAAACGCTTTTGAACAAAATAACGTGTATTCATCAGTATTCTAGGACGTCGCACAAGATTTCAATAAGGTTCGGTATAACAAACTAAATATCTGCCTTCGAAATGATTTTTGCGTCCCCCCGTATCGGCCCGAACCCTACTTTCGGAAATAAATACTCTAACCTTGAAGAAATAAATCCTGGTGTGCCGCAGGGAAACATACTTGCTCTGCTTTTATATACCAGAGACTTGCTGATACCCGCGAATAGCTTGAACGCTACTTTCGCCACTGCCATCCCAACAATTGGAAAAAGTGATGAAGAAGCTGCAACAAATGCTTCTGAAGAATGGACAAAGACTTCGTGCATAAAACTGAACAATACAAAGTAAGTTCATGTAAACTTCACCAACAAACAAGTGAATCATTATCCAATAATACTGCATGCGAAGACTGCAAAATACCTCGCCATAACGCTCGATGTGATGAACCGAAGGGAGCAGCATATGAAACTTAAAAGGCATGAGATCTATCTGAAAATAATAAAAATGAAACGCTTCATTGGACGGAGATCAAAGCTATCCATATATCGTCCCCTTATTATTATTGAATTTTTAGATTCTCCATCATCGATTTTATATGTGGTCAAAATTTTGTCAAATTCTAGTTCCACAAAGTGGGTCAAAACGTAATAAATATTTACAGACATAACGAGATTTGAGTGAGAGCTACTTTCGACAAAAAGTTTGAAATTCATTTTCTCAAAACATCAAAAAATTTATAGGCTATTTTAATACTAAGGGGACGATATAACAAAATACAGGGTGGCTGATGAAAGCCGCTACCAAAAAAAAATTGAATAACTTTTTTTCTTTTTAAGTTATCTGTTCCATTTTTATTTTAATTTGCAGATTAATCTTTAAAATTTATTAAAATGGATAACTGGGGCACGCAAACAAGAATTTGGATAGTCCGCCGCTATCACGCACTGGAGTCCGTAGTTTTGGTACAGAGAGAGTACAGGCGGATGTTTGGCGGCGATCCCCCGAGCAGATGGACCATAATGAGACTGGTGAATAATTTTGCTGAACAAGGAACAGTCGCAAGAAGGCCTTATCATCGAAACCCACCAGTTCGGACGGAGGAAACGATCGCTGCTGTAGCTGCAGCTATACAAAGCAATCCAAGGGTTTCAACAAGAAGCTTATCTGCTCAACTTGGTGTCAGCCGACAGTCTTTGCAAACAATAATGCACAAAGATTTAGACTTATTTCCCTACAAAATTCAAATGGTTAACAAACTGAATGCAGCAGACTTGCCGATTCGCTTGGAATTTTGCCAGAAGATCCTGCAAATGGTGGAAGAAGACCAAAACATGTTAAACTGCCTTTTCATGTCTGATGAGGCCCATTTCGATTTAAACGGCAATGTGAACAAACAAAATTGTCGAATATGGAGTACTTCTAACCCACAGATACTCCACGAGACGGAATTGCATCCTCTTCGCGTGACAGTGTGGTGTGCGGTTTCTTCACGCTGTATTGTCGGGCCTTATTTTTTTTGAAGAAAATGGTCACACCGTTACGGTTACTGGAGACCGTTATTTGAAAATGCTGAAAGAATTTTTCTATCCAGAACTACGCCGAAAGAGAATTCCTTTCAACTCTGTGTGGTTTCAACAAGATGGGGCAACGTCTCACATAGCCCAGACTGTTATGACAGAGTCGCGACGAAAATTTCCCAATAAACTGATTTCAAGAAACTCCGAATTTCGTTGGCCCCCCAGGTCGCCTGACCTTACTGCACCTGACTTTTTCTTGTGGGGTTTATGTAAACAAGAAGTTTATAAAACAAAGCCAACAAATTTGGATGAACTAAAACAATCCATTCGGGCAACAATTGCGGCTATTCCTGTCGCAACTCTCAAAGCAGCAATGAACAACTTTTTACTAAGATGCCGCACTTGTGTCAACGAGCATGGGGGGCATTTAAATTCAATTATTTTTAAAACTAGTTAAGCTACATTTAATAAAATTGAATGACCTTCAACTTGAAAAAAAATAAATGAATTCCATACACTAAAAAAAAAATTATTTGAGTTTCTTAATGTAGCAAAATTCATCAGCCACCGTAGCTATACTACTTAAACATGAACAAATTATAAAGCCTATGAGGTCCTGTGGCGCGCAATTGTCGGGTTGCGGCAGTCAAAGTAATACATATAAATACCCTTCAACTACTCCAGAATAAAATCCTTCGAGATATTCTCAACTCATCTTGGTTCGTTCGCAATAAAGATTTTCATCGTATTCATCCCTATGATCGGTGAAGAAATTAAAACTCATGCAGAAAACCACTCCCTCGTGAGTGAGGAAGCCTCAATACCTCAGACCTAACCCGACGACTCCACCGAATCCAACAAAAAAAAAATGTATTCACTTTTATCGTTCATCGTTCTTTGCACGTTCGAAACGATGAGTATCGTAGGCAATGGAAAAATCAGCTTTATGATGACATAGACATAGTGCAGCAAATAAAGATCCAGCGGCGCCGCTGGCTATGTCATGTCGTGCGGATGGATACAAAGTAAAACTATGAAAACTGACTCCGAAAGTATTCGCTGCGGTATCAGCTGGTGGTAGCAGAAGAAGAGTAAGCCTTAAAAAGATCAGGTGGAGAAGAGTTTGATTTCTCTTTGTGTGTCCAACTGACACCATTTAGCTCGAGAAAGAAGGGACTGGTGCACTTTGTTAAACGCGACCGAAATCGCTTAAGTAGTTATTGCGGCAATCATGAAGAGGAACCCCAGCTATTGTTCCAGTAGGCGTATATATGTTATGTATCATACTGTCAGCTTGAGATGAGCTAAGCTCCCTCAATTGCTTAAGCTTTTGGCAGGCACAAAGTATGGTCAAGTAAATAATGAAACCAATTTATTTCTTGAAGTATAAAGTTGAGTTTGGCTTTTAAGAACATTTGTTAGAATTTAATATAAGAACTCAATTAAATAAGTGAAAAGTATAAAATAATGCAATAATCTTTGGTATTCAGTTCTTATGAACCTCCACAAATTCGCCAAAAAGTTTTTGTTTGTAACGGAAGTAAGGTACGATTCTTTTATTGAATGATTTGTTTAAGGATACGTATTTACTAGGTTGTTCAATAAGTTTTTCGGTTCGATAAGAAAAACACAATTTTATGGTTTGAAATGCATTTTATTATTCAGCATAGTTTTCCTGAACAACAATACATTGTTTCAACGAGATTACAATAAATTCCGTCCCTGAAGTGAGATTCCAGAAGAACTGCAAAGCACGCTTCTACAGCTATTATGACCACATCATTTGATGAAAACCGCTTTCGAAGCATGCATTTTTTAGATCTAGAAACAGCTGGAAGTCGCTAGAGGCCAAATTTGGTGAATACGATGGGTGCTCCAACAATTTCAACTTTGATTCATGTCATTGTCAAAATGCTCTTGTGTCACGGTGCATTGCCCTGATGAAAAATTAGGTTTTTTCTTTTCTTCGCAAACTGAGTCTTTTTCACGAATGTTTTCCTTCCGACCAAGTTACAAGTAATCCACAAACTAAATTCCTTTCGCATGCCAAAAAAAGTGATGCTAACACGGGAGCCGAAGAACCAGGTTCACACCACTCTTTAGTCTCTTGTTTTGATTAGGGATCATGGCGATGGACTCAAATGTCGGCCAAAGTGGTGAACCAATGCTCCAAATCCACTTTATCATTACGAAAACACACAAAATGTTGCTGAGAAAGTCGCATGAGAACGTGTTTTTGTTCCATTGTTAGCGAATGCGCCACCCATTGTGCACGCAGCTTTTTGAAATCCAATACTTCAGTCAAAATATTTGTTACAGTGCTCAATGAGATGCTTAGGGCTTACCTCTTTCAGTCACTTGACGACTTTGTAATACTTCGACTAAGATTTTCTATATTTTTTTCTACAACTTCTGTTGTTTTTGCTGTTTTTTGACATTCTTGATGTTGATCGTCTTCAATGCTTGTAAACACCAGTAATTAATTCAGCAACGCAACATATGAAGAGCGTACCACCATAACAAAAAGAATAAAATAAAATTAGGCTACTTATCGAACCGCAAAACTTATTGAGCAACCTGGCATAAGTACATCACTAAAAATTAAATTTCGTACCGGCTTATAAGAATTCAGAAAGTGGCATGCAACCTGATAGTATAATCCATGTCTGTTACTTACCATCCATTTAAATCTTGTTGTTTCTTATGCACATATTCCAGTAGGCAGTCGTATACTCAGTAGTGGAAGTGAGCTGCAAAATTAGTTTGCTACAACTAACCTAAGCTGAAGGATGGGCTAAAAAATGTTGTCCTAGATTTTCATAAAATACGTAAGCCAACTTGAAATAAATTGATCGCTTGAGTGTGTGTTATTGTTTGCACCTTACCCCCAATTCGAAGTAACGGTAACGACTCTGTCATTGCTCATAAGCAAATACTTGTTAAATTAGAGCAGAGCAACATACCTGAGTTGAGTTAAGCATATTTGTTAGACCTCCCTCATTATTCGCAAATATTTACAATATTCAATAATGGCTTTGATGTCAGTGACAGTGATCCAATGTAGGCAATTCAGAATCCACCTTTAATAATTAATTTAATAATTAAGCTAATAGGCTGTCACTTATTGTCAGTCTTAGAGACACTAAACTAGGCCAAGTAATCCAGTCCATTGGGTTATGTTATTATGTCGTAGTGGTCCTTGAATGTGGAATTCAATGTCTGTTTTCACATAAATTTCTAGCTTACAGATTATCATTTGACCCTCGCTGTGAGAAATCTTATTTCAAAGTATACTCAATGGGAGTTTAACTGTGGTAGAGAGGGTTGTGGATTGTCATGACCAAGAAAGAAGAATTTGTAAACTATTTTGACTTAGAGTTTCCCATTTTCAAACAGCTCGATATTAGCATAGGAAATATTGTGCTTACTTTGGAACTTATTCATCTCGTTATTCCCTAGAGAGTTTAAGTCAGGCGCCCATATGAGGGGGCCATTGCCCTCAATATTAGGGATTCAGATGATCGACACGATAAGTACGCTGTTTCTTGTACATCGACTTCTTGTCGAAATGCTCTATATAGTTTCCGATTATCTTTCCTGCTATTACTATATGTTCTTTACTTTCCCGCTTTTAATAGCAGAATCCCAAAAACATGTTTTATTATTTGATTCGATTCATCAAGCCTCCCTCATAACTTTCCTGGCCCAATCACAGAATTTTTTATTTTCCAGTGAAAATATAGAAAGGTATATAACAATTTTGGATAACAGCAGCGCTAATAGCAGGGTAAATTGTAAAAGAGCATCAATTATAAATATGCCCCTATGTTGGAGTGAGTTTCTTCTATCACTGGTATACATATCCCCTGGACAGTTTTATGGCATGCAGTTTTATTGTACATTTAACTTCAAATTTAAAGTGGGAAAATGTTTGTGTACTATGCCAACTGTACCATCGTTTTTGGCGGAATACATCTTAAGGCGTTAGGAGTAGTCAGAAAAAAATTGAATTTCTTTGCATATTCTTCTTCTTCTTAAACATATTGTGTCAAAATTTTAAGTGAATCCGACAAATATTTTTCGAGTTATTCAACAATTAATAGAGGGCGCTCAGCCGCTCCGGAGCGTTCGAGAGCAAATAGCCAACTTTAAATGCATATTTCTCAAAACTATGCCTTTTGAACTGGTGATTGGCTGTAACTTAAAAACCACTTGGAAGATTTCAAAAAAACTCGTTCCCGGAAGCAGGATTTTTCTTTTAAAATTTCGGTTTTTTTTTAACAATTCAGTTCAATCAGTTTCTTTCTCGAAAATCCCAAAAATATTTCCTGTTTCGATCAGACACAAGGTTATCTATTAATAAAACTAATTTCTATTGTCCGATTGATTTCAGATGAATCTCCAAGGACTTGTAATGATCACCGCAAGAGTCTTCTGGAGGAAATAGCTCAACACAAACAGCGATAACTTTTACAATTATTAATTATTTTTTTAAATTTTGCTTAAGTCAAGTCGAAACATGATATATTAATGCAATGTTTTTATTTTTGTAAAATAAAGCAATTGACTTGGAAAAACATTTTTTAAAATCATAATTTTTTTGGGTCTCTGACTACCCCTAACCCCTTAAATTTTTTGTACTGCCTTCCTTCATATTTTTCACAAAATAATAAAAATATAGGTATCTTCTTTAACTCAAATAAGTCTTCTTTTAACCAAGCCAGGCATTTTGGTCAAATAGGGGTACTAAATTGTTCAATAAGAATGAAGCAACTTTAAAGTAGATTCAAATAAGTGCAGATTAAATGCTGATAATGAAATTTTCAACGAGCCCAGAACTGGTAGGTGCAAAGGTACAAAAAAAGTCCATAGAATCTTTCTCTCAAACACTCCAAGGGACGCCTCTTCGAATGTTGTCATTGTCCCAGCTTCTGCGCCATACAATAAGGTGGGTATGACGAGACCAAGTGTTAGTTTTATTCGTCGACGTCCTGGATAGCACTTGGTGGCAAAGCAGAGTCTCCGTTGGATTTTAAGACTGACACTAGTACCGGTGTTAATGATGGTTTTTAAATAAGAGATATCCTCACTATTTCATTTGAATGATTTTACTTTATTTTTAATACTTTTTAAGACTGCGCTTTATTGCTAATTCGGGAGTGCTAGTCTGGTACTTGGTGGGAGGTATGCGAAGTTGCTGACGGATTTGAATATGCATTTTGAATATAAACTTAGTCTGAATAAACATATGCGCTCTTGGTGAATTTGGCAAAATATTTAAATTTTTTCTAGAGGTAAAGCTGTAACATCAGGATAGATCAAAATTTAGTCTTCGCACAAACAAAAGGGCGTGTTTTTTATTAATATTGATGTCGGATCTTAATTAAGTGGAGAAAAGTAAAAATACCAAGCTTGGGCAAGTCCTAAGTCGTTATCAGCACAGGTGTGACACCACCCACTTCCAAAAATTTTACTTTCATTGTATTTTTATTTAACTTCTATTATTACGAAATTTGAGTAACTTTTTTTTAAATTTCCATTATATAATATACATAGAAAGCGCGTATGGTTCCAGACCGAATTCCAGAATATCAACCTACCTTAGACAAAGAGTAATATATGTATGTATCATACCAACTTTCATGACAATATATCAATTTTTGTTCGAGCTATCGTGCGCTTAAACGGACGGACATACACAGTTTAGTCGACACATCTCATCATTCTGAACCTTTTGGCATATACATATATGTATGTATATATCAAATTCAATTCCTTTATGCTGTTACCCATAGCAGTTACTCGAATAATACCCTTGTGCACAAGTGCACTCCGGTATAACCAGTAATGAATGCAGAAGATGAAACCGAGGTGCCAACAAAGAAATTTGCTCAAAAATTTTACAACGCAAAATTTTCCCATGGATTCCGAGTAAGAGCAACCAGCGCTTTGTCCACGGATAATTTTGACGTATTTGGCGTATTTCATTCCCATTCAATGAAGAAATAATGCACAATAGCCAGCAAGCCAAAGTATTTTTGAAAATATTTATGCATGTGGGCATATATTCGGCTGGAAGTATGCAAGTACACGTCGCTTGCCATAAACCAACAACATAATGCGCAATCAAAATGAAAGCAAAATTGTTGTTACATGCAAGGAACAGTGCAAAGTAATAGGTGAGACTAAGAGAATGGGTTGGTGCGGGACTTCCATTCGGAGTTCACGGAGAGAACGTTGGTTCGAATCTCGGTGAAACACCAAAATTAAGAAAAACTTTTTCTAATAGCGGTCGCTACTCGGCAGGCAATGGCAAACCTCCGAGTGTATTTCTGCCATGAAAAAGCTCCTCATAAAAATATCTGCCGTTCGGAGTCGGCTTGAAACTGTAGGTCCCTCCACTTGTGGAACAACATCAAGGCGCACACCACAAATAGGAGGAGGAGCTCGGCCAAACACCCAAAAAGGGTGTACGCGCCAATTACATATATATATATATATATAAGAGAAAAGTACGAAATTAAATGGCAGCAAACGTTGCTTAGCCCTTCATTAGGCACGTTGTCTACAATCGTAGACCACTTCTTTTCAAAACCGTGCAACTCCTTAAATTTGTCTCTTAAATTACCTAAGCTTTTTAATAGCTGTTTATAATTAAGCTCTTTATCCAATTAGTGCATTCAGTGCGGGTTTGACGTGCAGTTGTAAATTTTATCAAGGTCTGAACAGTGCTGGTCTACATATGTAGACCACGTGACTAACGACGTTACTTTTTCTTGCGGCAATATTACTTGATATATTAAATATTTGAATTAAGTTCAGGTAAGTTTTGCTTATATTTTTTTTTCAAAAGTGTGCTAATTTAATTAGTTTCAGATAATATTATGTCTGATTCCAAAAAAAGACGATTGGAAAGCAGCAAAAATCCTGAAGTATGGGAAAGATGGCTCTCCAAACTATCAAGTAGTGAAGAAAGTGCTATGGATGAAGAAAACGAGACGGAGGTTGACGAAGATACGGATATCAGTGTGAATGCTGCTGAAGAGAGTGACCACGAGACCGAATCGAAACTAGAAGGATCAAGCGATGATGAAATTCTTTCAGACGATTCTGGTGCATCTCATCCCCAAAATTTCTATTTAGGAAAAGACAATGACACTAAGTGGAAGAAAACCAGACCCAATTTGCAAGTTCGTATTCGTTCGCACAATATAATGAAACTTTTGCCGGGTACAAAAGGTAATGCGCGCAATGTTGAAACAGAAGTTGAGTGCCTAAATTTATTTGTGAATGATTCGGTTATAAGAATAATAACCGTTTCCACAAATGTGTATATTCAAAAAGTACGGGTTAACTTTCAAGAAGATAGAATGAATCAAGATGCAAGAGAAACCGATGACACCGAAATTCGCGCTTTCATTGGCATTTTTTTTTGATTGGCGCTCTTAGAAGCTCGAGAAAAAATCTTCATAAAATTTGGGACAATTCCCAAGGAAACGGGGTTGAATCGTGCTACCTAGCGATGAGCGAGAAACGGTTTCGATTTCTGATAAGATGCCTGCGATTTGATGACATCAATACAAGACAGCAGAGAAGAGCAATTGATAAATTGGCGCTTATAAGAGAACTTTTTGAAGTATTCTTGGTCAACTTTCAAAGTAATTTTATTGGTAGTGAGTTTCTTACTGTGGATGAACAACTATTAGCATTTAGAGAACGTTGCGCGTTTAAGCAATACATTCCTAGTAAGCCGGCCAAGTTTGGCATTAAAACTTTCGCGATGGTGGATGCAAAAACGTCTTACACTTTTAATTTGGAAACTTATATGGGCACTCAGCCGGAAGGACCATACAAACTTAGCAATAGTGCGGAAGAGATAACTCTTCGATTGGTAGAGCCAGTCGCAGGAACTAATCGCAATATTACTGGTGACAATTGGTTTAGCAGCTTATCGTTGGTTAATAATTTGCTAAAGAAAAAGCTTACATATTTGGGAACTGTGAGAAAAAATAAACGCGAAGTTCCCAAAGAATTCCTTCCCAGGAAGAATCGTAAAGAAAAGTCAAGTATTTTTGGTTTCCAAGAAAATTGTACACTAGTGTTGTACTGCCCAGAAAAAAACCGGTCAGTGATCCTGATATCATCTACGCACCATGATAACGCAATAGATGAGCAAACAAATGATGAAAAAAAAACCAATTATGATAACCGATTATAATCACACAAAAATTGGTGTAGATCTTGTGGACCAATTATGTCAGAAATATAATGTTGCAAGGAATACGTGTCGTTGGCCAATGGTAATATTTTACAATTTACTAAATATCTCTGGTATAAACGCTCTTTGTGTATATAAAGCAAATACTCCCCAAAATAATATAAAACGGAGTGATTTTCTTGAAAAAATGCGCTTGGGAGCTCATTCGACCACAAATTGAAGTTAGATCAAAGAATCCTCGACTACCCAGGGAAATGAGGCCATAACCTTCTTGGCATCCCAAGCATTGCACCACAACCCACTCAATCACCAAGTAACTATGTCGGACGTTGTCATATTTGCCTTCGCAATATGAACAAATCATCCCGAAAGTCGTGTACTAAATGCGGCAGATTTGCTTGCAAAAATCATATGAGGGAAAGCTGCACGGAATGTCTCAGTGAGGAAATATAAGCAGTTTTCAGAAACCACAACATGTAAGTTTTGTACTGAACTTTTATTTTTTATTTAAAGAAGTGAATTTTACATATTTTTATTTTAAGTTTTACAAATAATAAAAACTCTTTTGTAAATCGTCTATTAGTTATAAGAAAAAACTTTTATGAATTGCAATAAATGTTAAAAAACACATACGTTCCTGTTTTTATTGAATTTACAGAAGATACACAAATATTTTAGTGAAAATATTAGTTTATATTCCTCACATTACATCACAGAAAATACTTATGAAGTATTATTAAGAAACACAAATAAATAACACTTTTAGTCATAATATTAAAATGGTCTACGATTGTAGACCACGTGCCTAACCACGTTACAAAAATCCACGTGCCTAACGAAGGGTTAGAATAAAAAATACGCTCTGCTGTATTGAGAGGGCACAATTCGTATTCCTTTGACAACAACGTGGCGTATACGCAACAACCGCGATAAGTGAGGATATCTGTTGACAGCCCAAATATCATGTATAACCGCTTTGTACAATTCCTTAAATGAATAAAGATTTAGATGAAAAATACTAGTAGAGATTCATAAGTAACTGGATTTATTTCGGTGCTAGACACCCACACATAAATGTATTAATTAAAAGTTAGCAGCATCCTGGCTACTGTTTGACATGAAATATTTGGGTACTACAAATCCATCGCTTAAGTCATTTCGTCGATGAAACTCACCTTTAAAGATGCGAAATTCTTTAGAAATGTTTAGTAATTGCCGAGTATTGCTCGCTCGATAACCTTATTTTGAGAAAAGTATTAATATCGAATGACGTAGTGATATTGCCAGATTTGTTTATAAAGTAAATAATAATAAATCACTACTGCGAAATCCATTAAATAGCTTTGAGGGAGTTGAAAAAGCATGTTCAAGACTAACTGCTGTTGTTGCTGTAGCAGCATAAATATTTCTCAGTTCTTGTCCAGATATAATTCTGGGTCGTTCCGGTTACGTAGAGCCGACTGCCGTGGGAACGAAAATTGTAAGCTCTCTCATATTGGTGCTTGGCCGTGGTGAGTATATGCGAATAGTTTATATTGCACAGAAAATGTTGCAACAAAGTCGAATGCGAGGGCCTATAAAACTAATTCTGAAATTTTCTCCATACTATTATAGAGCTCTTTGAAGTATTTATTTATAATATCATCATCATTATTATCAAAAATGACTATATTCAAATACGAACGAAGAGTATTGGCTACCAGCAGGCTTATGAAAAAATTCATTTTGCTTGATAAGAGAAAAATATAACCTTACTGACGGAATTAAAAAAATAGCGGGCATGCTTAGGCTCTCGTTCCGCAAATATCACTTACTGGTCGCTAAAATGTAGTGAAGTGTACTTGAATTACTTTTTGTTTTCAATGAATGCTAAGCGTCATTTGAGTTAAATCAACCGCAGCTGTGCTGTGCGATTTTCACTATGGATAAAAATATCGAACAAAGAATTTGTCTTAAATTTTGAGTTCTGAATGGGATTTCGTGTACCGAATCACTGAAAATGTTGCAGAAAGCATATGACAAATGTGCTTTATCAAAAACATGGGTCTACGAGTGATATAAGGCTTTTGCAGAGGACTGAGAAGTAATGAAAAATTTCCCCCGATTTGGTCGCCCATCAACGTCCTCAATAGATGAAAACGTCCACAAAGTCAAGGAAGTGATGCTGGAAAACATTACTTAAGTTTACAGAGGTAGCACGTGACCTTAGCGTGTTTCACAAACCAATTTCCAACATTTTACACCATCATTGGGCATGAGAATCGTAGCTGCTCGACTCCAAGGGAGTTGAATTTCTTTCAAAAAATTCATTGGAAGAAGGTGGCTGAATACATTCTTGAGCAAGTGAATTCGGACCCAACGTTTCTCCAGCGCATCATAACAGGTGATGAGACGTGGATGCATGAGTTTGACATGCAACCCAGTCAACAGGCGGCTGAATGGCGCTATCCACATGTGCGTAGGAAACGGCCCAATTTGTGGAAAGAAAACTCATGGCTCTTGCACCATGATAACGCACCGTCCCATAAGGTTCATATTGTGAGCACTTTTTTTTTGACTAAAAACAACCACCGTATTCATCGGGATAACTCCTTTTTCCTTTTACCAAAACTTAAATTGCCATTCCGCGGACGTCGCTTTGAGTCAATAGATGCCATTGAGAAGAATTCGCTGAAGGAGCTGAAGAAGATCTCTTCAAAGGGACTTACAGGTTGCTTTGATGACTGGACTAATCGTTGGCATATGTGGGTTGCTACGAACAGATCCTATTTGGAAGATGACAAAATTAATTTTTATGAGTAAACAATTATTTTGCGTTTCATTGAACAATTCCCAGTACTTTTTTAACCGAATGTGTTTCGAAAATATTAGAAAAGAATTTATGTTTTCTGCCTTCAGATATTTTCTGTGGAATTGTCTAACTTAATTTCCTCCTTGAAAGACTATTTAAAACTCATCTAGGGCTAAATTGCACACAGGGTAGGTATGTAAGACTTCAGCCGATTTTCAGCAACAGAATTTTTTCTCCAACACTAGAAAAACTCAAAAAAAAAAAAAAAAAAACAAACAAATGGTAATAGAGAAAAAAACAAAGAGGAAATGAAAGAAAACAAACAATAAGCAGTCGAGTTGAAAGCTAGTTTTTTTTTGTTTAGAAGTTTTAGATGTTTTACTCGAGAAGGATCTCTTTCGACTATCCAGTTTCTCGATGAAAATTTATTTTTATGCAGTGCAAGGTTATTACATAATTAATTAATTATTAAGTTTGGTATCTTTAATGTTCCCAATAGCCGACACATCGGCTTTCGACTCCACAAAATGGGAAGGTAATACTTTTAATGCGGGCTTGATTGTCCATGTTGCCCCTCATGTGATTTATTCTCGCACAGATGCAAATTTCTTAAGGGTTGGTCTGAAAGATTCTAAGGTATTTGCTCATCGGTTAGGGGGTTTTCGTGTTTGGACCATATATTCCCACACCGATTCTATTTAGTATGTGTTTCGAACCGTCTGCGCATCATACAAGGCTTCTGGGATAGACCCAAAGTCCTCTCAGTACCAATTTTTTTGCGATATGAGACTCTAATTAAACCTTTAGTCAAAACTATATTTTGCAATTATAAAGCCTTCTTCTTCTTCTTAATTGGCGCGATAACCGCTTTCGCGATTTTGGCCGAGCGCGCCAGTCGTTTCTTTCTCGTGCTAACCGGCGCAGGTTGGACACACCCAGTGAAACCAAGTCCTTCTCCACCTGACCCTTCCAACGCAAAGGAGGCCTCCCTCTTCCTCTGCTACGACCAGCTGGTACCGCATCGAATGCTTTCAGAGCCGGAGCGTTTGTATCCATTCGAACTACATGACCCAGCCAACGTAGCCGCTGGATCTTTATTCGCTGCGCTATGTCTATGTCGTCGTACAGCTCATCGTCAACAGTGACGTGGGCGCCGGGTGCTGAGTGCTGTTTGTTTGATGACAGGAGGTACTTCGTTCTGTCCTCCTTCACCCCTATATCCACTCGATTTGCTCCTTGATCTAATTATACAGTTATTAATACATACACATAGGCGAAGTAAACATTTTAGAGCGTTTTTCACTTTATTTCGACTACTTCGGCAATGAAATTAAAGGAGTCATAACTCCCCTTATTAACTACGCTGACTCGGACTCACTGTTTTCCCGGCTTATCTTCAATTCTTCAATGCAGTTACACATGTCAGCTAGGCCCGATATTTTCGAAATTTTTATCAACACCTTCAACGTAAAGGCATGATCTCTTTTCTGCTGTATTCTATTGGGTTCATTATATCAAAATTTTTGTTTGTGTGTCCTCGCACTTTTCCCCATTCTGTCACTAACTTCATATAAAACAATTGCCTACTTTTCTATTCAAATCATAACATTAATATTAATATAACTTTAATTAGCAATTTATATTAGCAAATCATAGTCATCACACACACGCAAACACGTGCGCACTCATTTATAAATCATGTAATTTTTAGAAGCAAATTCAAATGGAACTAATTAAAGTTTATTATCTCGAACGTGAATTGCGCGTGTAGGCAAAGGGTAGTTATTATACACTGCGCGAAGAAATTGTAAGACCAAGATGGTTATGATAATATCTATATAATGGAAAAAGAAATATATCTATATAATAGAAAAATGTTCCAATATCATTTCTTTGATTTTATATTTAAAACCGTAGCTTACAAAGGAAATGATTCCGCATTTATTGCTGGTATTCTAGTAACGCGCAAATTATTGCTCTTTGCAAAAAAAAATAATTATATAATAAAAAAACAAGGGTTGTCTTTTAATGTAAAAGTGTGCAATATAAACTATTACGTAAAAATTATCATATTATAAGTTGCTTTATCTAGCTCTCATATTTACTTATATGTATAATAGTTGTTTTGGCTCAGAAATGAGAAATATGCCGCGCAGAGAAGGTTAAGTTAAGTTAGGCTAATCTGACTGGCTCAAAGCCATCACATCACATATGGTCCTTAGTGGTTCCAGATAGAGCTTGACCCTCACATTTCCTTGTAGTAGGCTTCTTGTATTAAGCCTGCATATTTTGCGAATCTAAGAAAGCTCTGAAGCTTAAACCCCAAGAGACATTCTTACCTCTCATATTGTAGAGCTCTTAAACATTTCATTCGGGTTCTAGCTAATGCAGGGCAAGAACATAAAAGGTGTTCAAGTGTTTCCCTCTCTTCTAGTTCATTGAAAAATCTGCAGTTTTCATTGTTGGAAATTCCTATCTTGTATATGTGCGCCGACAGGGAAGACAGGGCTCGTACGAACCTGACATATTTAACTGCATTCTGTGTACGCATGACTTTCGCGGTTTTACAAGTGGCTAGCTTATTCCACCTCCTGTCCGTGTTTTCATGTCCGCAGCGATGTCATTGTATATCGTTTTTAAAGGCTTCAGTATGTCGTTTTCTCGTTCGAGTTGTATGTAAACAGCGCTTTTGGCAATCTCATCTACAATTTCGTTTCTTGTAATGTCGCGCGGAAAAGCTTTATTTGAATTTTAGCATGGAGAGAGGGGCCTTACAATGCGAAAGATTACTTCAAAACTAAGGAACAACAAAACTGTGCTTGTTTATTACGTCCTTTTGAGAGAAGAAGTGGTAGAAAATCAAAACTTAGCACTTGAGATGATCGGAAAATTCAAACATTTAGCTACAAACAAAGCAAATAGCACTGCTGTAATTAAACACAATCTTAATTTGGGAGTTAACACTCCGTACAGATCAAATTTTGCAAGCAGATTCTAGTCTAGATGATGTCAAACGAGTACGTAAGTCTGAGTTAACCAAACGACATAAAGAGGCCAGATTGACATTTGCTGAAAAGTACCAATTTTGCGAAGATTAATGGGAAAGAGTAATTTTTACCGATGAAAACATCCGAACAAAGCAAATGAATCTTATATGTATTGGCATGACAAAGGAAAGAAAAATTAGGATCGAATGGCTCGTAATTTCAAAACGGATGCTGCCATGGTTTGGAAAGGCATTTGTGTCAAAGGTACAACACGTATAAATCTCATATCCACCAAAATTATTTATTTATTATTTTTTTATTTTTTATTTTCAAAAGCTTACATAATAATAAAATTATAAGTAAACTCAAGCAAACGCAATGCTAGTAGCAGAGACTTTCGGCTAGGCCACCAAAATTAATAATGACAAGTACATAGAATTTCTTAACGAAGTACTTATTGTTTTTTCGTGATAATTTCGATGAGGTGTAGATTTTGCCGCATAACTACGCAGCCACTCATGCTTCCGAAGCAACAAAACAGTTTACCTCAGCGAAAAAATATAATATGAATTTTAAAACGGCCTGCCTACAGTCTCGACCTTGACTCAATCGCAAATGTGTGGACAATAATTTTTCAATAGGTTTTCGAACATGGCAGACTAGGGCGGGTCGATTTAAAAATCGCTCATTGCTCTGTGAAAATCGTATTCTAGGGATCAAAATAAGGAACTTCTGATGTCCCCCAATTTGGGTCGAACGAAAAATCCCACTTTGACCCATTTAGAGTGCTCCAATCGAGTCCAAATGTATGACCGACCCCCTCTAACTTTGGACGGCCGATCCACCCATGCCTGTGGCACACCCCCTGGAACTCCCCTGGGGGGTTCCCCATACAATCATTTCAAAATATCACCATTTTTGGCCTTTACATGGGAAAAGAAACTAAAAAGTTCGACCCAAATTGGGGGACATCAGAATTCGTTTTAGAGGTATGGTTCCTTCGGCAAAGTTTCTTATTTTGATCCCTAGAATATGATTTTTTGCCTCACCACAAATCGACCCATGGCAGACAATTTGAAAGTGCTAAAATCTTTTGAATTGCGGTTCATGCCGAATTCTAAAAAATTGACCAAAATATTATAAAAAACTTAATCAAATCACTGCCTCGACTACTTCAAAGTCCAAGTAATCAAAGGAGAATCCAACAGAATTTACTAATCTCCAAATTTTAAACTAATTCAAGGAATTCTATTTATTTATTTTAAAAATAATAGCTTTGGTATCATATTTCTTTCGTTCTATAAATTTCATTTTATTTTTTTTTAAATTAATCTAAGTTTCATGAAATGTGCGCTTATTTCTGTGTATTGTTAAAAAATTCATAATTAAAAGTTTTTATTATAAAAAACATGAATTATTAGGCCTAAGCTGATAATAAAAATATAATATTAAGTTGGTCTTATAACCTTTTCGAGTAGTGTAGAGCTAAAGCAGCTAAATATATTAAACATTAAATGTAGCATGAATTAATTATTTAATTGAATTGCAGCTTTTTGTTTTGCTTTTTGTATTTACCTGAAGAGACATTTTTTTATATTTTTGTAAAACCGCTAACTACTTAAAAGTATTTTAATCGCTAACAAATTTCAACTCTGCTAAAGCGCATTTTATTTATTTTTTTATTTATTTGTATTTAAGTCTATAAATTACAGTCCTTACCGACTATGAAAGAAAAATATAGAATTTAAGAAAATAAGTCCAAAAAATGTAAAAGAGCAACTCTTTAAAGCGAAAATTTAAGAACAACCTCAATATAAATAGTATTTAATTCACGTAAAGCACGAGTAACGGGGGCATTACTGCCACACGTAGTTTGAGAACTTTCCCCATAAAAAGGGTAGAGGTTCGTTCCTAAGATATCACTGGCGAAGATTAAATCGAATCCTTTCCAACAAGACAATCAATGACTCCACTAATAATATTATGAGTAAAAGACAGACACAGTATAGACCTACGAATTTCTTAAGACTTGGGATTTACAAGCAGGAGACTAGCAGAATATAATGAAGTTCAGAGACTGAAGGGCATATTTGAGAAAAAAATTTTACACACGCTCTGTTCTATGGACAGCTTGCTGACCACAAGGTATTCAAATAAAAACTGCATATTCTAAATGAGACCTTACAAATGAAATATAGAGAACTTGAGGGTATAGGGATCAGAGAACTTAGTGGCATTCCATCTGACGAAGCGCAACATGGAGAAAATCTTTGAAATAAAATCTTATTGAACGAATATTTGTTATCAAAGACAACGTCAAGGTCATTAAACTCACTAGCAGACTGCAGACCACAAGTCAAGATGCAGTGCTTAATACATGAAATGTTAGATGTTTTCGAATAAGATATTTGAAAGCACTTGGATAAGTTCGCCGAAAGACTGCATTCTGGCACTACAAATAAAGCCTATCCATATCGACTTGAAGTTTAATGGCATTTTCTCGATCGCTGAGAAGACCTTAAGGTCATCAGCATAAAGAAAAAATTTAACAAATAAGATGTCATTAATACAGGGTAGGCCATATAGCGTTTGCTTTTTGAACCACCTATTTTTTTGAGAATGGTAACACAAATGACATGTCAAATATGTTCATACTTTACTTAAAGGTTTAACATTTACGAAATGGGACGCTATACGCTTGAACAAAATTGGGAAATATTGAAAACCTATTTCCAAACTGGTGAGTCTTCTTCTTCTTCCGCGGGTAAAGTAAATGGCGAGCGTTACCGTGACATGGACGACATTTGGTTTCAACAGGACGGTGCAACTTGTCACACTGCCAAAGTTACACTCGAACTTTTGGCTACCGTTTTTAAAAACCGAATAATCAGCCGAAATTCCGATATCAATTGGCCGCCTCGGAGCTGTGATTTAAGCCCGTTGGACTATTTGTAGGGAGCCGTTAAGGACAAATGCTATGCGAACCATCCAGAGACGATTGGTGCTTTAAAACACGAAATCGAGAGCCAAAGAAAGCTAGTTTTTAAATTAGGATTCTATCAGAAACTTAGTGAAAGGCTTTCGAAAAGTCAGTGTAAATACAGTCGACCTGGAAACCAGCCGAAAAGAAATCAATGTAGTATTCACTGAAAACAGCCAAATTGCTGTAGATATATTGGAATCAGCGTATAATTTCTAACTTCATACTTATTGACAACCTTAATGAAGGGCGTAATGGGAGAGTGCTTAAATGGGTCAGTTAAACTCGACAACGATAGGGATTTGTTAAATGTAACTTTCAGGGAATAGACCAAGGCCGGCAAATTTTTATCAAAAAGTATATGAGCATGAGTTTGAGAGGAACATTTCAGTTTAAGTAAGGCATTACTAATATTCTCAGGAGAAAGACAAAGGGCTCCAAAGTTCAAGACATAATTTATGTCAGAAGAAAACCCGCGCGGAAGATAAAGTTCTTCATCAACAATATTAGATTTAAAAAATTCGGCAAATAAATTTAGTTTCTTGCAATGTACCTGTGGCAATGTATTCATATGAGCCTCATATTAAAGTACTCAGATGAAATTGAAAGTGAAATGGGCCATTCTCCGATTAGTTTCGAGTGAACTTTTAGTGAGCTTAGAGCTCCGTATTCCAGTCTCGCTGTTGAAATAGACGTTTACTACCTTGAAAGTTGTTACCCAACCCAAACAGTGGCTTCTTTGCTATTTATTTAAAAATATCAATAGTGACCCGGCTTGATATGGATATCCTCGTAGAAAATTACAAATTTTGAGCCATCCGTGAACTGGTAGAGGTAAAAAGCAATAAAATTTAGTGTGAGTAAATTTTTCCATCCCAAAATGTGCGTTCTAGAAATCGATTTACAACCAACCATTCCTTCTACTTTTTCTTAGAATTACCTTCAAAATCCACAAATATTATATTTTATAATTTGGCGGAAATAAAATGTTACGCACCCTAATGCATATACGAGTATGTGCTCGCGACAAGCTTAAAAAAATACTCTTCACTTACTTTGAATATCAGCTCGTTAGTTGTCAATTTACAACTGTAATATAGGGTTATCAATTCAGATGTATCGGATGTTAAATTGAAATGAAGCAATGAAAGTTCAAATTGATTAAAAAATCTTTATTATTTTTGTATAGAACCATTCACCGTATTTATTTTTTTAAGATAATCTTTTTAAAATGTTTACTACTGCTGCGCCGTAATTTAACCATCCGTAAACTCCGATTTTGAATGATTCGCTGGAGAACTTTGGCCAGTATTTCGTGAATTACTTTAGTAATATTGGCTTTCAAGGCCTCTATCGTAACTGATTTATCCACAAGGCATTGAGACTTTACATCCGTCCACAAGCAAAGGTCCGAATGGGAGATATCTTACGATCTTGGTGGTCAATCCATTGGTCCGAGGCGAGAGAAAAATTCCTCACCGAAGCGAAGACGCAGTAAATCCATTGATTCCCGGGCTGTGAGACAAGTAGCGTTATCTTGTTCAAATCAAATATTGTGAAGAACACGGACTTCAATTTTCGGCATTAAAAAGTAATTTATCACTGCGCGGTAGCGTGCACCATCACTGTTACATTGCCGTCAGCCTCATCTTTGAAGAAATATGAGGAGAGGATTCCTCCAGCCCATATGCCGCACCAAAGGGAATTTTTAATGGATATAATATCTGTTCTTGAATGGCTTCGAGTGGTTCTTCAGCTCAGATTTTGTAGTTTTGCTTATTGGCCTAGCCATTAAGCAAAAAATGGGCCTCATCAGTGAACGGTTATGCACACCATAAGTTGGCCTGAGTGCGCGATGAACGCTTTCCACAGAGCGTCGATTTTCGTAATAAAATTGTACGACTTGTAAACTTTCATGAGGCGTAAGACTTTCCATGATTAAATGTCAATGAATACTAAAAAAAATAATGTATTTAGTTTGAAATAGTCACGCGTAATCTCTCAAAGAACCCTACTGGAAAAAGTGCCTCGAATCTGATCACCCTTAATAAATGAACATTTCTAAAACGGTCACAATATCATTGGCTTACCTACGCATCCTTCAGAAGTTGTAATAGCGCCAACATGACGACTTAAAAAATTTGATCTAAGAATCACAGAAAGTGGCTGATCTAAAGTTGCAGCCAATTTATTAACTTATGTTATTATTTCAGTTGGAAAACGAAAAAAATCAGGAAAACTATTTCCATGACTTGGATACATTAATAAAAATTTTCTTCTACAACAACAGCAGATGGCTGCAGTAAAAGCTTAGGAAAAGTCGTTGCAAATAGAAAACACACATTTTCAGCTAAATACACACACATCTGTACATGTACACATCTTATGTATGTACACGTGTGAACATATGTTCAACTACATAGATGAGTACGAGTAAATAAGTGCGCCTACGGCATACTTTACAAAGCCATTAGGTTTTAATTTTTTTCCCATGAGCATTTTTTTCTGACCTATAAAAACTTTTTCACATGATTTGTGCAATGCCTTGTGTTTTTGTTTTATGTCACTCTTAAAAACTTTGACACTTTCGCGTCCTAAGCCATTTTTTGTCAATAACGCCAAATATTACTGATGGATTTGCGTTGCTACACTTAAAAAGGCTAAAAGTTGCTCCGAATATAGATAAAGCAAAAACAGCAAGCATTTGGTAAACTGAGCCCCGCAAAGTGGCAAAAACAAGAGACTCCCGTTGTGCCGAAAAGTTATCGTCAAATATCGCGTCGCCAAATTAAGTTAAGCACAAAGTTTTTGAGTGTGGCAAGCAGAATGAAATACATTGAGGCATAGAAGCGAATAGGTAACCTTTTTGTGAAAACACATATGTACGCTTCGTAAATATCATTACTTATATATGTGAATACAGGGTCTTCAAGGTTCTAATTTCATTTCTATAGGGTTTTTCAATAAGAGCGCTTCAACTTTTGAACTTTTTTGAATAAAACACAAACGGTTTGACTTTTTTAACTAATTTTTTTTTATTATCGAGTTTGAACATATACATTTAAGTATGAAATTCGATTTCTTTTGCATGACAAAAAATTACGGTAAAAATATTGATAATATAACTAGATTTAAATTCTGGTATCCAAAATAAAATGCACTCTTATCAGAGAAATAAAATAGTTTTAGATTTGGCTTATCTTATTTTCCTCTGAAAAAGGAAAGTAACATATTGCACGCTAACAGAATTTAAAAACGAACATATATTGAGATCGTCAATAAAAAATTCCAAAAATCGAACTTTCCATAAGTCTTTTTCTTTTTGGAAATGTAACCAGACCTTCCACTGCGAATATTGGCTGCCGTTTTCTGACCTTCGGCAAACAGCTCTGAATATAAAATCCATGAATTCACAACAGACATTATCAAAAGTTGATAAACAATTTTCTTCCACCACTTATTGGATTTTCGGTTCAAATCATATAAGCCGGCCATGTGATCTGCTCTATCGACTCCTCCCATCATTTCGCGATAAAACTGTATCATCCTAGGACATGGTGTAGGTATTATTTGGCCGTTCCTCTGCTTTTTTCCCATGGTTGTCATTTCATCATCGTGGCAGTTGCTTAGGAGGATAACTTCTTTTGTATCCAGCCATTTCGTGAACATTAGTCCAGAGCTGCTTGTATTACTGAGTCAGATCGTCCGATATGTGAAGAAATGTTTTGGGGTTCGTTGAGCTAGAACAGTCTTTCGTGATTGGAAATTTTCATCAGGTATTGACCAAACCGTAAAATTTTCAAATGTCGACACATAATTATTTTCACCACTTCATTTTCAGAAGAAGTATTATTTCCGTTATCTTCTCTAGATTTTTCTGATAAGACCCTTTCCTCTTCAGAGGGCTCGTAATTATCGTCACTGCCGTCTAAAAAATCGACGTAACCAAGATCACCAGATTCGTCATACTCCATTAGCTGGGCCAATATATCCTCTTCATTTAATTTTCTCGACATATTTCAAGGTTTTTCTAAATCAAAACAGGTTTATGATTAAATATGTTAAATAATTTCGAATGGTTAGAGAATGTCGACAAGCTCTAAACGGGACATATTTATACCAATAAATAAATCTAACGAGACACATAGATCCCATAAATAAAAATGATCGAAATAAGACTTAGAAACTGAAATAATGCTACATTAATTAACTTACCCAATTACGGTGATCCAATTCGAACTTAGCTTTAGTAAAATCTACTATTTGTTACCCTTATTTTCACTGAAAAAATCGAATATTCACAAGAAAATAGAAATTCATTCAAGCACAGTCACATTTAGAAGCAAACTGAGCGGCGTCTGTTTACTATTTTAGCATAAAAAAAACACAGAACCGTTACCTGAACCTCTCTATACCAGACGGGGACAGTTTTCAATGAGTTTTAATGGAACATTTAGACTATAGTTATAAGAAAACGTTTGCTGGGACGTATGTGTCCCAATAGATCCGAAAGGGTTAAAACACATTTTTATTATAATTATAATGTATTAGATACACCATATAACACGAATGAATACACTGTAAACTCCGATTGAAAGTTTTGAGTTGTGACTCTTTGCATTTCGTGTGCGATATAACAAAACCATCACCTCATAAATGTAATATAGCTGTCTAACAATCCAAACAAAAGAAAAGTATGAAAAAGCAAAGAGAAAAACATTCCAAAAATTATTTATCGCACGTTGCGAAACACAAAAGCAGAAGAAGAGTATTATCGTATTTTTCCAAAATAAGCAACCAAATAGAGGTAGCTTTGCTTAAAACATTTGAGAAGTGATTCCTGATTGAGCCTGACGCTTTGGATGCTATTACTGCCGCTATTTCTATCCCTCACATTAAATTGCAATTTTGAAAACCCTTTGAGAAATAGCAACAATGCAAACAGAAGATGAAATCAAAAAAATGTTTAGTACTTATGTGATGAAGTATGGAAAGATAGCCGATGCCGCAACTCGTGTGTCCCAAACACCTCAAAAGCACTCTTTGATTACAGAGATGAAAATAATGGTGAAATTTCTACGCTTGACTTTCTTATGACTGTCTTTTATTATAGGCTTCTCGCTTGTTTTACTTCACGCAATAAAAAGTTCATCTCATTTCACGAGTAAACATAAAATTCATTAAAATCGCAGTTCCAATATAATAAAATAAAAATAATGCCTTTGTTATATGGTCGTTTTAAGCACGTCTTCGAGTCCTTATAAGTTTAATAATGTCAGTAACTTTGTTATTTCCCTTATTGCTTAATTTCTTACGCACTCTAGATAAGTTTTTTTTTTTATCATAGACTTGTATAAGCGGGCCTTACCCACCGTTCTGAAGTACTTATTCCTTCTACTTATTTCTCCTCCAAGGCATCCTGATTCTTTACTTCCTTGAGCACATCTTTCTCGCACTTCCTTTATAATGCTGTTGTTCAATAATAATTCCTTCTATTTCTAGCTTGCACTTTGTTGGATTTTTTGATATGACTAAGCTCTTTGTCTTTTGAGTCGATACCTCCGTATTGAGTATTTTTGTAGTGGCTACAAATTTGTGTAATAAGCGTTGCAGATCATCCTCTAGTTGGCTATTAAAATAGGCTCGTATTATGGGAATGCTTGAGCGTTGCATTCGTAGGCCTTCTAATTGCTTGACATCATTTGTTATTTAGTCCATCACAATTTTAATATTTGTTTTACGCATATATTTACTTAAATAAATATTAGCTTACAGTGTGTTTCCACCGAGTCGGGAAATTATCGTCATTAAACACTTTTACAGCAAGCCAAACGAGATGAAACAAATGATGCAAATTTTGAATTGCCTGTTTTAAGCAAAGCTAATAGCGAAAAGAGTTATAAAAGTAATGTTTCAAAGCAAAACAAAATTTGCATTTTCTTAAATAATTTATTGAACCTAATTGTTGGTTTGCAACTTCTTCTTCTTTTGAATTGTCACCATAACGGCTTAAGCGATTTTGTGCTTATTTCACATGCTGGCCGATGCCAATTGAACACACCAAGTGAAGACAAGTCCTTCTCCACCTGAGGCTTTCCTCTACTTCTCCCTCTGCTCCCACTAGCCAGAGCGTTAGCCCTGTATGAGCCTTACGACGGCATAGACATAATGGTTGTAACTACCGGTAACTATTTGCAATAAAGAGTGAATATTTTACCGATAATAGAAATCAAATATTATTATCAGCATTTTTAACCGCAATTTCTTTCAGTAATCAATAATAAATATTTTTACTGGAATTTTTTTCAGTCATCGGTGAACGTTTAGTGGTAATATTTTTTTTATTTCTTTTTTAATTTCTTTTTAATATTTCGCGAGCGAGGAAGTGTCTGAAAAAACTGGAATAGTTTTGAACGTTATAGAGTAGATAGTTTTAGTTGATTTCAAATGAACTTATTTTTCTAACCACAAGTCGTCGGCGCTCCCTCGTGGTGTGGCAAGATAAAATAAAAATAAAAATAAAAATGCTTGCCATTTCTAGGTAATTCAAATTGCACCCGAACTTTTGGGTCACTTTCGTCATGAAATTAACCGCAGAAGGTAACTTTAAGGCCTTTCTTGTTGCCAACAAAGCACCCTGTATAAAGTATTTATGTTCTAAATAAATGTGACGTACTTCGCAAGCTGAATTGAATTCTCGTCATAAATACGATAAATTGATTTTACTTTAAAAAGTTCGATTTTATTGTTGCTATTTTTCTTTTTTTGCCACCTTAGAGTGTTTCAAATGGTTGCAGTTCACCTGTGTGTATGCGCATGGTATACTGGCAAAACGAAAAAGTAATAAAACATAGAAATGAAAAAAAGTTAGATTCCAATATTTTCCTCTCATATCTAAGTGTTTTGCAAAATTTCAGCAAAACAAAAAGAAAAACAAAAAGCAAAGCAAAAAAGGTAGTACTATGTAGGGGAGTAGAATTATTTTGAAATCAATAAATGAAACGAATGGAAAATAAAAACTGCTAAAAAGTTTCAACAATGCATATTTTTTTCTTTACTTATTTAAACTCAACTTTTGTGTGGAATTTATTAGCAAAATTATTTACAGCTCACTTCCGTCCAATATTCAATTTGTGAAGTAGAAAGTTATGACCTTTTTCCGCTAGATTTCGTTAGTGCGTCATATGTCGTTTTGTACATACATATATACAGTGGTGTTTATTCATTTAAACGCACTTAATTTCTACTTAGACTTTATTAAATTGAAAAGAAAATCTTTTGCATTTGGAAGCCTTCTTTTTCTTCTCCTTGAATTGCGCGATAACCGCGTAAGCGATTTTAGCCGAGTTCAACCAAGCGCGCTAGTCGTTTCTTTCTTCTTTGGAAGCCTTCACCATATGAAACTCAAATATTTGTTAAAGTTTATTATTTACTATAATTGCGCCTGACTTTTATCATACAAATAAAGACTCGATCATAAAATCGGACGTCTACTTAATCGACTTGAGTCTGTGGATCGTGACTTAAGAAAATAATACGTGGTGGTGCCAAAAACCTAAAATAGGTAACCAAAAACTGTCAAAGACAAAAATTTGCGAAGAGACACGAGGTCGCTAAAACTAAACTCAATGCTACAGCAATACAAATAAACGATGCATTCCAAATTTTGCCATCGATTACTCTGTAAACTCTCGCTTAAACCATAATATATAACAGCGCGGCTGGAATTTCCTAGCAGATGTCAAGCAATGGATAACCGAAAGAAACACAATTGACTTCTACTGCCTTGATTTTCGAAGTATTAAGTTCTGACGTACACGGCATCGGTAGTCTAGCTTAAATGCCTCCCATTCCAGAGGCGGTGGGTTCGAGTCCCACGCCAGAAAGAGCATGCGGGCGATCGCGGTAATAGCGCAGACACACGAAATTTAGCGAAGTCCTCAACCATCTGTGCGATCCTTCTGTCTGAAAAATGTGAAACACAGACGGCGCTCCAAGCAGCGAGAAGGCGTTGTTCCTAAGCAACGTCAGGTGGACATTCCCATTACCTAGAAATCAAAACAGATTAACGAAACCAACACAAGACTGAGTCTTGTCGAGGCCCTATGCACCCAAGGAGGCCCAATCAACAAGAAAAAAAAATTTCTGAAAAAACTTTGAAGGTGGAAGCTTTATGGTATTCATGGAGATATATGTAACTGCAAAGGCTCGGATTTGTTTTTTCTTCCCAAAATGATCTCAAGCATTTATAAAGAAGTGTAAGTTGATGCTCTTATCACTTTTATGGGAGAAAAAATAAGTCATGACTGCATCTTCAGTACCGGATCTCGCTTTTGTAACATCGATCATGTAGTCCCGATTTGAGTCCCATGGAAAGCCTATGGGGATTATGGTTGAAAGGATTTACGATTACCCGCAGAAATATTGTTTAGATATAGACATAAACATTTTAGTAAAATTTAATTTGGAATCAAACAAACTTACACTAACGGACAGATTCACATATAATAAAAAGTGAGCGCAGTTTCATTGCAATCTCCATAATACTTACCTACATATATATGTATATGGGATTTAAATGAGCTTAGCCAAATTATGTCGTTATGGAAACGCAGACATCGCATCATTATTTGCACCAACTGAAGGTAGTTTTTCCTTAATTAGAGCAGAAATGCGACGTTTTCTTATTTTTTTTAATTTACCGTTATATGGAAGGTGGTTGTAGTTATTGTCCAATTACGCAAATTTTCAATACCAATGCCTTGGGCATACACAAGCAGAGGAATTGTTATACAGAAATGGCTTTGTCGACTCTTCCTATCATTCTGATCAGATGAGATAGGATTACATGTATATAAAGGGATTTCCAATAAGAGGTGTTATTTTGATATTCAAAGAAAAATCCTATTTTTTAATATAAATGAACGGATGTTTATTTCATTATAAAGAGGAAGGTATGCCGTTAATAGTGGAAAATAAAATCAGGCAAATGACCACCACGACCACGCTTACAGGACAATATCCTTTTAATGAAATTTTCCATAACCGCCGCCACTTTGCAGGCCCTATGTCCATTCCATCTTTGAGGTCTTGAATCGACCCTGAGCTGTTGGCGTAGACCTTCTCTTTCACGTGTTCCCAAAGAAAAAAGTCACAAGGTGCTAAATCACAAGATCTCGGTGGCCAATTGTGATCACTTCTTCGAGAGATAACGCGGTCCGGAAACTTTTCCCATAAAAAAATAAACGTTGTCTGGACCAAAACAATCCAATTCCGGCCATAAAAAATCGTTAATCATCTCTTG
This sequence comes from Anastrepha ludens, assembly GCF_028408465.1. Lineage (NCBI taxonomy): Eukaryota > Metazoa > Arthropoda > Insecta > Diptera > Tephritidae > Anastrepha > Anastrepha ludens. The sequence continues at coordinate 37,607,390 of NC_071500.1, forward strand.
ATAGCCCTTTATATACTTAAGTAACATCTGGAAAACCCTTTATAATCTGTATATTTCTATCTATCTTGATTGCTTTATGCAGTTACATACAACCATTATGGAACAAAATTGTGCGGGTAATATCCTTGAGCGCAAGGTATAAAAATTAATAAGAGCCTTAAAAATGTTCAATATTTGCACTACTTTGTAACGTTGGCAAAATATTTGGACCACTCAAATGTTGCATATTTTTTACACTTATCCACATTGCATCCAAGAAGTGCTTTTTTCTGGAGCTCGTGAGCTTATGTTTCGTATAAAAACGTACACATAAAGGTGTTGCTGTATTAGATATGCAATTTGGAAAAGTTCGGCCATTGATATAAGAAGGGAGTCCGTTTTTGATTTTATTCTAAGTGAAGACTTTGTGATATTAGCAATAGGGATAAGGACCCCTCATTACTGTGGTTAGGAATGAGTTCCTTGACCCCACTCTGTTCTCTTCCTCAATGTTGTACCGAATTTCTGATTGAAGGGTCTTACGGATCACAAGTACATCCAGTTTTGTGCTTAACGACTTGCTAGAGCACCTAGAGAGGAGAAGCTGCAAAGTGGTCTCCTAAGCGGATCACCTGGCACTTATTATCAGAGGAAAGTTTTGATATGCTCCAATGGAATAGATGCAAGGTTATCTAAATCTAGTTGTGGAGTGGACCGCAGATTGTGGTCTCTCAGTTCATCTTCTGAAGACGGAGCTAGTCTTATTTATGAGGAAATAAAACTTGCCCGGAAATCAATCATAGCGAGGTGAAATACCTGCAACTCATCCTTGTCAGAGGGCTAAAGTGAAAACCTAACATTGTATAAAGGATCAGAAAAGCAACAGTTGCCTTATATGAAAGATGGTGTATTTCGCCTCAAGTTAGATTTTGGCTACGTAACACAGTTATAAAACCAATTATATTGTATGGTGTCCTTGACTGACGAAACTCTATGTAAAGGACGATATCTGTTAAGAAACTGGAAGTGGTTCAAAAGTCTACTTTCATAGGAATCAGTGGGACACTTCGGACCACTCCTACTATAGCGCTTAACGCTGTGCTGAATGTGGCACCCGTGAATATCACATGGAAGACATCCGCTGTAATCAGATATACGGGTAAGGGTCATAAGCTAAACTTAAGCTACGGAACCTCTAGTATTCTTAGAAGCATCGACTTCATCTCCAAGGTGATTGATCAATGAACTCCCACGTTGGCCCCGAGCGGTATTTCTTGCATTCATACTCTCTCAAGGGAGGAGCAGGTGTTTCAACATTTGGAGTCAGGGCAAGGCAAATATGTTTACGGAAAGTTCGAAGCTAAACGGAAAAGTTAGTGGGGAAGTATTTTGCGAGTAACACCCCATCAAGCTCAAATTTAGGTTTCCGGACCACTGTGGTGTTTTTAAAGCGTAAACAGTTAGGGTCCTTGGCTCGTTGTTTGTGCTTTCGAAATTAGCCGGAGAATGCTGAACTTCTCTCGGCTGCATTCAAATACTTCGATATTAGGCTGAATTGCGTTCCCGCTTACAGTGACATGGCGAGAAACTGCTGGGTTGATCGTCTGGCTAGACAGGGTACTCTGGAGATGGTTTTACCGCTGGGGCTGTCTTGATAAACTGTTGCGTACTCCTAGAAAGATGGGTGTCGCGTCAACTCAATGAGTGCGCAAACGTTCAAAGTCGCGAGATCGTTTTGACCACGGTGAGATGGGGGCACTCTCGAGAACTTCTATGGCGAACAAAGCCGCATACTCGAAGTTAATGAATGTTCTTACTGGGCATTATCCGTTGCGGCATCCATTCGGTGATACTTAGGATTGATTCAAGTCCTTTCTGCAGAAGCTGCCTAGAGAATGAGGTGGAATTATCTCAACACCATTTCCTCAGCTGTCCTGCACACGTTGGACTAAGATTCAGACATCTTGGCTGTCTCTTTTTGATACACCTGCGGATATTGCAGATAGAATATTGCAAACGTGGTGAACTTCATCAGAAGCTGTATGTGGTTAATACAAATGGTCGTCATCCTTCAATTCAAAGCCCCTTCTTCTTATTTTCTTTTTCCTCTGTTTTTTTCTTTGTAAGACATCACAATGGACGACTTTTAATTTTTAATATTCTAAGTGGAGAGGCTTGCTCCTCTCGGGAGCAGCCATTTATCCTGACCTAACCTAACCTGAGCATGCAAGTTAAACATTTTTCATAATACTAGAGGTTGAAAATACTCCTGTTGTCACTGTATTTGACATGCCAGGAGAGTATGAGCAATGTTTTACAAATACATTGGATCATTGAGACAAATAAAGGTGTTTATGTGCGTATGTGAAATATTTATAAATACAATTCCATGTAAAAGATTTTGTTAGTGTACGTATATTTGTAGATCTTTAAACGTTTTTTATTCATTCCGAACATTCTTATTTCCAACTACAACTTTGACAGTCGTTTTTTCTATAATTTGTTCTTTAAAGTGAAATTATAACTATTTCCCACTTTTTAAGGCTGACAAAGCTTTGAAGAGTAAAGTTTATAATAACATTTTTTTTATAATTCTTTGGCGATTACCCGCAAATGAAAATTTATTTATTATCCTTCCTCTAATGTTGTTTGTTCTTTCTATATTTTTCCGTTTGAAACTTAAATTTTTATTTCCTGTTTTCCATTTCATTTTATATTACTTGTTTCTGTTGACTCTTGGTTATAACAGTCGATTCAGTTAACACCAGTCTACCATATAATAACTCTGCTCTCACAAACTCTGTTAATTTTAATTTGGTTACAGTGCCATGTATATCAAAATGATTATGTTAGTACTGGTACTCTGTTAGTATTCATTTGCAGTGAAATGTTAATTCCATCTCATTCACGAGTAAGTAATATAAAAATATCCCATTATATTTGTGCACTTCTCTGAGCACTATAAGCATCTATCCGAGTAATTCTGTTAAGAATATATGGATGACAAAAACATGATTAAAAATATTAAATAAATTCTTAATATAAAGCACAAACTCAAGGTTGTGTTGACTGATACGAATAATTTTAATTTAAATGAAAAGCCAAGTCAAGTATAACCATCGCTATATCAGATTGTATATCAGAGATATTGGAAAGGTTTATAAAAAGGCCAACTAACCATCACAGAAGGTGTGTTTCGCACTACGAAAAAGAACTGCAGAATATTTGTGCGCAATCAAAGTTTAACATTTATCTTATCATTTTTATTTAATATGCACTCCACAGATTTCTAAATACTGAGTATTCACATAAAAACTAATACGTTGGCGAATGCGTTGAAGTGCACAATATAGGGAGTAAACTTGAAAAACGGTTACTAGGTCAGTGACATTTGCAGTAATGTTGCAAACAGAATACACACGGATATGTATCTACATACATACATACATATATATTTATATATATATATATATATATATATACATATTTATAGAAGTGTACATATTATAGAAGTATATGTTTGTATATTTATAAATTTAAGTATGCCAAGTTAACAAATCTCAGGCATTATGCGCAGGCCAATTGCGGAAGGTAAAGTACAAGCACACGCTCTTACCAGCAGAGAGGCTCATAGCTCAAAATATGTATAATTTAAAAAAATAAATACAGAACACGTGAGAAGAGTGGATGCTGCACAGCTTGTAAATAAATCAGTCATCTATGCAATCTGAGCAACAGAACTCTCTGTATTACTCATACGCAACGGCGCACTGAGTTAATAGAGCGAATTGATTGGACGAGTTTAGTACTAAATGTGTCAGTATCGGTTAGCAGAAGTACTAAGGATGCCTTGGTCTACAAGATGCTCTCATGATTTTCAGCATCCACCAAATTTCCTGTGCCACTCTCTTTCTCACACAACGTTCGTGGAAAGGCTGTACATCCACTCAGAATAACCGAAGTTTGCTCACACATTTTAATCAGAATGATTCTCTACTCTCAACAAATTCGGGTGAGAATATCGTAAATAAATTCCACAAAATCGAAAATGTAAAAGCGGATAGCGAATGGTTATTACACGCATTACAAAGCCTCAATAGCAGTAGCAGTATGTATGCATGCGTGTGTAAGTGTTAGTGTGGTAAGTGCAAAGCTCGTATTTACGTCGGTATGAAACGAGTTGAGTCGAGCATAAGGCTCGTTAGTACGACAACTTTTCAACACTCCACTGCTTTCAGCGCACTGGGCCATAATGACAAGCAGAATAACTGGTGCGGTTCAGCATCCAGACACACAGCATCCAATTGACGAGCAAATATTGGCCAGTGCACACATATACACACAAGCTGAGGAAGAGTGGAAATAAAGTAATAAGAATGCTGCGAAAAAAAGTTTTTCGGGGTTTAACCTACGTAGAGTTTCTAAGGTACTTTTAGTACTTATTAGAACGCGTACTGTAACGGATGAGCATGCGGAAGAAGTGCGACTCTTAGTCACAGTTGAAGTACCTAAAACTATTAATATTTCAAGTGCATATTCATGTTTTCGTTTTATTTATGTGTATTTGTTTGGTGGCAGTGCTCGAGATAGATAAATCAAAATCACGTAGAAAGTGTTGCGCATCGCAATTTTATTAACACCTTTGCCAAGTGAGTGGGAATCTAAACGGATTGTAATTTATAGTGAGGCTAAAAATTCCAGCAAAGAAAAAAATTCCTTTTTGTTTACTTATGCGATTTTGTTCCTTTTTATTCTGCTCTCTATTTTTATTTCCTTTTGAAAATTAATCCTTAATTATGTGGAATTTATATAAATGAAATGGATGGTAAGCGGCTTATCGCTTTCAAAATCGTATGCAAACATCGCATATAAGTAAATGAAAGAAAAACAAGCTTGGCACACACGTGCGTGTGTAATAGAATCGAAACGAAGAAGCAAGTGCTAGCTCGTGCTTATGTGCTAACTATGTATAAGTATGTGTATGTGTGAAGAAATAAAAGCGAGTGCAAAAATATTGGGATGCCACGAGGAAAATAATTCCAATGAAAAAAATGTACTATTGAAATTTAAAGCTGTCATACCTACCAACGCAATTATTTACACAAAAAGCGGCTAGGTATGCGTACACAAAAAATTTCTTTCAGAAAGCGTGCGTAGTGAAGCACGGAAAAAAGCTGAAACCTACGCCTCCACACAATATATTGGCAATACTAGGGAGGAGTTTTGGACTATGAGTGATTAGTGCCCATTAGCTTAAATCAACCCACGCACAGACACATTTATTTACCTATGTATGGAAATGTGTAACTCAGCAAAAATGGCTACAAGTATTAATATCAGGCCAAGTGCAAAAACGATGTTGAAAAATACAAGAAAATGCATGAGGAATCAAGTTTTATAAGAAAAAAAATAAAAATTAGGTACAATATTATTATTGTTTTGTGAACAAAAATAAAAATAAATAAATAAAGTTGATGAAATTATAATGCGAAACAGCTTCAAATATATAGATGTGGCACATATCCAGCTACTTAAGCGCTACAAATTCCACAAATGCAAATTAAAAACTTGCAGAAACTGTGAAAGAAATACTTCTTAATCAAATAACTGTATGGTTAAGAATAACTTAACATAAACAACAATAAAAGTGCGAAGTTAAAAGTTTTGAAAATTTTCCGCTAAATGTCTTTAGTGACCCACATCTCACGAAGAATGCATTAAATTGTAAGAAGTAAGAACTGGCATTTGGCTTCTAATGAAGCAATTGACCACTTTTTTCTTTGTTAAGGCCAGTTGTGTGCTACAGTGCTTCCAGGTGGAATTAGAAAAAGTAATTCTTCAGCACTACAATTATCAAAGTGAAAAGTCACATGTGTCAACCAAAAAAAGAAGTACAAATCTGGTAGACCAATCATTTAAAATGTTAACGGCACCGTGAAAATCATGATGAGTGCGCTTCATCCATTAGCCACCAATTGAGAATTAATCAGGAAACTCTTTGGAACCATTGACATAAAGATAATTTAATAACTATTTTACTTTCATGATTGAAACAAAGTGAAATTAAAGTGGAAAAAAGTGTGAAAACCCATTTGTAAAATAAGCATAACAAATAAAGAGGTGATAAATGCGGTGTGGAACACCCAGAGTTTGGTAAACAATTACATGGACGCGGATTTGACAAATGTTGGGAAAAATGCTTGCATTTTAATTATTTATGAATTCTTTGATTCTAAACATCAATATCCAATCCGAATTAGATTTTACTAAAATGTGTATGGGTATATGATTGATATGGGTTTGATTGAGTGAGTTGATTAAAAATTACCGTTATATAGGAGGAAATCTTACCAAAAGTGAAGGTTCGCAAAAATATTTAAATATTTTCTTGAGTTACACCTAATTTGTTACACCAGAAGAACTGGCGGGAATTTACTCTGAACACGAAAAAAGTGGGTGGGATTTTGTTCGAATCCAATGATATTTATATCGGAGAATATTGAGATACACGTATGTATTTACCCAAAAATGGGGCGTTGCCTATTTTACAAAATTTGTCTTTCATCGTACGCATTTTTTTGGATTTATTTCCAGCAAATTTTAGTAACATAAATATCAAGTTATCCACTTTTTTGGGAGGTGCGCGGGATTGTTGGTCAATTTTGCCTATTTTCAATACCCCAATACCAACTAACTTTAGGCAAAGTTTTTGAAAACGCTAATGCTTATCTTCCGGGTTCTAAATTTTTCACTAGCGAATGCTAATTTTAATAGAACATTTTGTTGTTTGCATGCACCGTTCAAAATTTACCGGGTGTAGGTAGTTTGACGTTAGTGATCGAATAATAACCAATATATTTGGCAGACGCTACCAAAATAACAAAACCATCACAGTTTCCCAATATCGAAGCCTCCCTATATGGAAAATGTTTACATGTCCCTTAGGCCGCTCCACTGTGCAAGGGAAGAAAATTCGTCATTCCAAAATGTAATTTTTTTTTTTTTTTGCTTAAGTGGAACATGGCGATAGTGTTCTTTAATTTTTCCTCACATCTTCGGTATTGGAAGTCGTGTATGACATATGCATATTTTTGTCTGGAGAAGACATTTATTTTTCGGTTGAAAAGTTTTTTGATTCATCTAGCCTATTTTAGGCCATCCCCACTAAACCTCTGTGCCTACCACTCGAACATCCAACCTATATAGCAGTAAATTAAAACACGCCAAAAATCATTAAGGCCCTTCCCTCATTTGAAATCGTGTTTGTTTTGGGTGTTTCTTTAAAAGCGGGTAGAAAAGAAACGAAAAAAATGTTCGTATTTTTGTTCTCATTCTTAAGGAATAAAAAATTTTTTTGGCCATACGAGGTTCGTTCAAAAAGCTGTCAGCCTTCATGAAATTGTCTTCCGAAAAAAGGTATGTCGACACGGATTCCGGGACTCATAGGTGTCTGAAATCAAAAAGACAAAAAGGCCCTTGTTCAATATGAATGTCGCTATCGTGTGTATCGTGCGTATCGAATGATCGTAGTTCACATGATAATGACACTAATTCTACGCCATTTAAATTTTATTTCACGGAAATCGGTTTAGTAGAACCGGCTATATCTGCGTACATTGTCCGTGTGAAGACCATTTTTTGAATACTGACAACTTTTTGAACGTACCACGTAAGGCCAAAAATATTTTTTATATTTTAAAAATGCATCAAAAAATTAGATACTCAAACCAAAGATAAAAAATCTTTTTCTTATTTCAAAGGAGGTGAAGGCCTTAAACTCTGGCTGAAGAAGTATTTTGATTATTCCAGTAGAAGTATTTAAGATAAATTCTGTTATTGCCGAATGTAGAAGTCATATTTTTACATTTTTTCTCATATATTCGGCATTTACAGTCGGAGAAAATTTTTGTTTGCTTCAAAGTTCATTGCCCTCAAGCAAACTATTCTATGTAGTACTTAACTTCTTCGACTTGAATGTACACAAATAAAAGTAAAATGAAAAAAACATTCCTTCATAATATTAATTTTAATCGATCGCTTAGATAAAATATGGCCCATTCGCTGCACATCGGTGACCGCCGTACCAATTTGTTGAACTACATGAACAAAATGCTCTGTATTTTCGGAAAGAATGCAAAAATAATTACGCTTATCGAAGAAACCCTTGAAAGAAGATTTTTGTCTTATAGCACCCAGGAAATTCAATTATTCCTTTTGTATCGGGCTTGAAAAATTGTAGGATTACCCAATTCGATTACCCAATCGCTTATGTATATTGAAGTATGAGCCGCACCTAAAGTTTGTAAAATAATCTACTTGTGCTGTGAACTGAACTTTTAACGAATGCATCCCGTTGCGCTCTGTGGAATGTAACAATCTTCGTATAGTGGATCTGGGTGCCTTAACAAAGTATTCTCGATCATCGTTCACAAAATACTTTCAGGGTGGAAAATATGAGTTATTTTTGATGAACGGATGAACGGCTTGTTCAACGTATTTCGCCAACTGACTAAACCATGATATAAACGTTATTTCTCAGGGAAAGCTAATAGTATATTAGTAAAAAAACCAAGTAAGGGAAGAGAAATGGTATAATTACCGCTGTAGCTGTAATCTGAGATATATATAAAGCGTAAGCACAATAATGGGGTATTTGAGGTTAATGAGCTTTGAAACAAGGAAATCTTTAATGCCGCAAGGACCGTCTGTGTTTGCAAAAGATATGAAGAAAACTTTGAAACGAAACTCCTTATTTCGGCAGAAATCAAAATTTAGATTGTTTTCAAATAAAATAACTTCCTTGTCATAAGTTTAGTGATTTTTGGCGAGCTTAAATTTACTAGAACAGTGTATTCGAACCAAACAACTTTGAAACAAAAAAAATTGTTTATCTCAGACAAAAATGCTCACTTACTATATCATGCTCTAAGTACCCTACGTTGGGCCAAAACTCAAACAGAATTGTTTTTTTCGAAATCACCTCCCAAAAATGCTTTAAATTCAGGGTACATGGCGATCTTTTTTTCGATACGGTCTGAATGTCATCATGTGAGGAAACAATTTTAGGAACATCGTTTGACTCTTTTCTGATGTACCTATGTTTCCTTTATCCAAAATCTTTATTCGGCGATGTCTCGAAAACTCGAAGACAAAACTATGTGGATTTCCGAATGGGTTCATGCATGACAACCATTTGGAATCCGGATAACCTAGGTTCGAATCTATGTGAATGAAAAAGATAGACAAAGTTTTTTCCAAAAGCTGCCCCTCCGCAGGCAATAGAAAACCTTCGAGTGTATTTCTGCCATGAAAAGCCTCTCATAAAAACAACTGTGGAACAACATCAAGACTCACACCACAAATAGGAGGAGGAGCTCGGTAGGATACCCAAAAAGGATGTAAACGCCAATTATACTAGTTGGCTGTTTTTGTTGTAGCAATGTAGTAAACCCTGCCAATGCAATGCATAGGTGGTCACCCATCGCTTTCCTCTAACTTATCTAATGGTAGGCCCCGAAAGCGTGCTATTTCGACAGGTTGGGTACAGAGGGAGAGGAGTGTTAGGTGAGTAGGAGTGATTCGGCATGTGAATAGGTGGTTGGTATCGTGTGGAGTGCCTTCACATGCTGGACATATATTCTGTATGTCGATCGCGATTCTAAATAAGTGTTTATGGTGCTTATGGTACTGCAATACCCAGATCGTAATTGGCCCTAAATTAAGCTGGTCTCGCGGGGAAGCTGAAGCTCTTCGTCTGTCCGTCTGTCCGGTCCAGTAATTGTAGTTGTGTTTTGTCCTGGATCTCATCAGTGTAGTTAAATAGATGTCTCCTAACGTGCGTGGGAGGTGGCTCAGGCTCTAGCAATCGATACAGGCTGATGCCTTCCGTAGTACCCTAGCAGAAACTGCTTACTCAGCATTTTGCTATGCTCCTTATCTGGGAGCGTGAAAACCTCATTATGAAGGTGAAGTATTGGATGGTGTAGTTTTTGGGTGAACAGATCAATAATAATAAAAATTAAGCAGGAGTTCTTAACACCGTAAGGTCATAAGTTAAGGGGGTCTTCTGGTCTCCAGCGAAAAAAAAATAGATTTTTTTTTTTTTGCATAATTTTGTTGTATGTGTATGCGAGAATACGCCACAGAAAGGATTTTTTGAAAATCGCATTTTTTCACATTTTTCTGGGCACCGAAGTGTACCCTCCTTCGGCCGTTTTCATCATAAACTTTATCTTTAAACGCGTTTCCCCGAAAATCGTGTTTTTTAAGCATTTTGGTCACACTTTTCATAGTAGTTATACTCCGATTTCAATGGTTTTGGTCTTAAAAGGTTCGGAAAACTTACCGCTAAGTTTCCCCGTGTACGATTTTTGAAATTTTTTTTCATTCCATTTTTATAACCTTTTAAAGTTCAAAAAATGAGCAAAAAAAATTTTTTTTTGCAAATTGTTGCATAACTTTAACCAGGGTAACTCTGAAGACAACGCATATCTAATTTTTGCTTTCTGATTACCCAGGTGGAAAAACCGTGACCAAAATGGAGACCTGTTTCGTTTGGAGGTGGACGTCTTCAGCGCCATTTCAAGGTCGCGAGTGTTAATTTTTTTCAAAGTCAAAACCATTTTTTAAAAGCCAAGACATGTAACTTTAAAATAAAAAATTTTTTTTTTTAAATATTCACAGGATTTGTCACAATCAGTCCCCAAAAAAACCCTTCATTTCAGGGCCGCGAGACCAGAAGACCCCCTTAAGACACTAACTAGTCTGGCCTTACAATATATGCTTTCAACGGAAAACAGGTCATCTCTTTTCTTAAGATTTTTTTTTTTTGTTTTTTTCATGTAATCTCTTTTATAAAGCTTGTATATATATAATTGGCGCGTACATTGTTTGTTAGATGTTTAGCCGAGGTCCCCCTACAATTTTCTTCATGCGTTTTGATGTTGTTGCACAAATTTATATCCTAGTTTTACGCCGCCACCAAACGCCAGATGGTTTTTTATGAGAACTTATTTATGGCAGATATACACTGGAAAATTTACCATTACCTGTCCAGGGGCGACCGCGTTTAGGAAAACCTTTTCTTTCATATGTGGTTTCATACCCACTCAGGACATCGAACCTGCCAATCGACTACGGTGGCAGTGTTGGAATTTTTCCCAATTTTTTAAATTCGTAAAATTAAGGAGAAATTTATTTATTATTTAGTTATAGCTATCCTAGTTGGGCCCCTTCTCGTAAGTAATGATCTGCTGTGACTACCCTAACTTGGCACTGGCTTATCTAAAGTGAATGAAATCTTTAGTTTGATAGTACCATAAAACTTCCAAAAGTTTACCTATAAATTTTGAAGAAAAAAGAAGTGGAAATTCAAACAGAATTCGAACTTCTCAAAACCTACAAAAATACTTTCATCTAATGCTAGGTACTATTTATGCATTCAATGAGCTCAATAAATTTATTTCAGTGGATAGAGATTTTAGAAATATAATTTGAGAAAACTGCTTGCAAAATTTTTGTCTCAAACTCGATTTGTTAAATATATACATAGGTAGTTGGACGCACGTAATTTTTCGATTAGTTAAAACAATAATCAAATTTACGACGCGTGTTGTGTTTTAAATTGTGTTTTTTGTTGAATTGTCAGTTTCCGTCGAGTATTAGGAAATTACAAATTAATAATTAAGGAATACGTGCCGTTTCGATAAAAAAAAAATACCAAAATGAGTTCGGGAGATTGGGAATATCAGCTCCATTCAAAATTTGATAAATGAATTACAACACGCTTTTGTAACTCTAATCAGGCAAATGAAATTACCAGTTGATTGGATGTATGAACAAAGCCAAGCGGGCTCATCTCTGACCTCAATAAATACAGTCAGTAAAATCTGAACCAAAGCGTTGAGTAAAGGCAAGTGTAGAATGTGACTTAAAAATTATATAAACTATTTAGATTATCTTTTATTTTTTTTATTTTTTTTAATTTAGATTAGAAATTGGAATTATGAATCAAAAAGAAGAAGATTTGAAACTTCATTCATAATGGGAAAACGCGATTTCTTAAATAAATATGAGGCATCAAATGAATGGCTAGACTTTGAAAACTATATCTGAAAGCATTTCCAAAAATTTAGGCGAATGGGCTTACACAAGTCGGAAACGCATGCAATTGATGTGAGAATTTTTTAATCACATTCAGTTGATAAAAATTTGAAAATTTTGAAAGGAAATTGAAAACATTATATACATATATGTAATTGGCGCTTACACCCTTTCTGAGTGTTTGACCGAGCTCCTCCTCCTATTTGTGGCGTGCGCCTTGATGTTGTTCCACAAATGGATGGACCTACAGTTTCAAACCGACTTCGAACAGCAAATATTGCCTGCCGATGGGTGACCGCTATTAAATTTTTTTTTTTTTTTTTAATTTTGGTGTTTCACCGAGATTTGAACCTACGAATAAATCCGAATGATAGTCACCCACTAACCCATTCGGCTACGGCGGCCTTGAAAACATTACTAAAAATTATAAAGAATAATGAACCAAGATAACTCTTCTCAGAGGTATGTATATATTTAAGATATTTTTTTACTTAAATTATTGTTATTGTTACAATTAAAAATTAATTTTAATTTAGTGTTAAATGCTATGGTAAATAATTTGGGAAAAAAATTATTTGGCCTACGTAAACTGCTCAACAGATACGAGGGCGGGTCAATAACTCCGTGACTTTTTGTATTTCTGACCTCTTTACTAAAAAGAAATACTGCTCCTGTCAACAGGCATCTGACTCCTGTCAAAATTTGAACGTGCTGCGTCAGTTAGTTTGTGTTTTACAGCTATCTTTATCAGACTACCCAGTAATTTGAGGAGAAAATGGAAAAAACTGAATTTCGTGTGCTTATTAAGTGTTATTTTTTGCGAAAAAAAAACCATTACCGAGACCAAAGCTAAGCTTGATAAATAATATAGGGACTCTGCACCATCGATTTCAATGGTAAAAAAGTGGTTTAATAAATTTCGTTGTGGCCGTACAAGCACTGAAGATGCCGAACGTCCTGGACGCCCAGTTGAGGTCTCTACCCCCGAAACAATCGAAAAAATTCACGATATGGTGTTGTCCGACCGAAGATTGAAAGTGCGAAAGATTGTGGAAGCCGTTCAGTGGTTTAAATTTTGAATGATCACTTGGGCATGAGAAAGCTTTCCGCAAGATGGGTGCCGCGTTTGCTCACAGTCCACCACAAACGCAATCGTGTAACAACTTCACAGGAAGGTTTGGCGTTGTTTAATCGCAATATGGAAGAGTTTTTGCGCCGTTTTGTAACCGTGGACGAAACATGGATCCATCACCACACACCAGAGACCAAACAACAGTCGAAACAGTGGGTTTCTATGGGTGAATCGGCGCCAAAGAAGGTCAAGGTGGGTTTGTCAGCAAATAAAGTTATGGCGACTGTTTTTTGGGATGCACGCGGGATAATCCACATTAACTACCTTCAAAAGGGAAAAACAATCAATGGGGAATATTATGCCAACTTATTGGACCGATTCAATAACGATTTGAAAAAAAACCGACCTCATTTGGCCAAGAAAAAAGTTCTTTTCCACCAAGACAATGCAAGGGTACACACTTGTGCAGGCTAAAATCCATGAATTGGGCTATGAATTGCTCACTCATCCACCCTCTTCTCCTTCCTCTTAATTGGCGGGATAACCGCTTACGCGATTTTGGCCGAGTTTAACAAACCGCGCCAGTCGTTTCTTTCTCGTGCTAGCTTGGACACACCAAGTAAAGCCAAGTCCTTTCCAGATATTTCCAACGCAGATGAGGTCTTCCTCTTCATCTGCTTTTGCCAGCTGGTAACGCATCGAATACTTTCAGAGCCGAAGCGTTTGTATCCATTCGGACTCATAAAGCGCATCGTTCCATCGCCTGCGATATTCGCCGTTGCCAACTTGCAAAGGACCAAAAATTTTGCGCAGAATCTTTCTCTCAAACACTCCAAGCGTCGCTTCAGCGAATGTTGTCATCGATATAATAGAAAAAATAATGGATATGCAATTGAAAATCTCATTCCCTACTTTATATATGGATAATCAGTCACCCTAGCCGAATGGTTTGGTGTGTGACTACCATTTGGAATTCAGAGGGAACGTAGATTCGAATCTCGGTTGGAGCACCAAAATTAAGAAAAAGTTTCTAGTACCAGTCGCCTCTCGCCAGGCAATGGCAAATCTCTGAGTATATTTCTGCCATGGCAAAGTTCCTCATAAGAAATATATCTGCCGTACGGAGTCGGCTCAAAAATTCTAGGTCTCCCTATTTGTGGAACATCATCAAGATGCACGCCACAAATAGGAGGAGCAGCTCGGCCGAATACCCAAAAAGGGTGTAAGCGAAAATAATTTGTATAAATACTTGTATATATAGAAGAAGTGAGACCGTACCGTATCCATTTGATCCTAATTTGTCTGCGCACACAAGTACTTCCAAATAGTTGTGCGAAAACTTTAATTAAATACTTCAAATTAATGGAAATTAATTGTTAAATTTTGTTAAATTCAAAATACGATTTGTGAAATTGTTGAATTTGTCTTGTTCTTTTTTCATGTGAAATATCCAACATTTTCATAGGGCGTATGCCAACAATTTCGTGATGTTGTCATATGGTGAGGTGACATTTTTTTCGTGAAAGGATCATGTACAACAGCGCATACATATACATGTACGTCCATCAAGCGCCACACGAGAAGCTCAAAGCAGTTGTGGAGCAACGTAAATTAGCGTAAAACTGCAGGAACGGCAAAATTCTCTTTCAACACAGCAATAAATCATTGTCAGCGAAAATAAGTAGATATGTCGAAAAAGGAAACAAAAAAGTTCTGACAACGAAAAAGAAATTAAAATGCCATAGATTGTATTCGGATGTATACGAAAATACAAGCATAAAAACATAAAATAGTAAAATGAAAAAGTAGCACAAAAAAAATATTTACTTCTCTTAACCTAAACATTAAATATTTCGCCAGAAAAAGCTTCAAAAAGCACTTTAAAATAACGGCATACCTAAAAAGCAATGTACGACCACAATTACGCGCCGAGCATGCAACATTAAAGTGCTTGACCACTGTTAGCTGGCGCCTCTCGATATTCGGCACGTGTACACACAACGCCACTACAGCGCACACATACAAACATACATACAAATGCTGTTGTCTAGATTTTCTCGATTGTATTACAATTGATTATACAATTCAACAATAGCTTTCTGCATGACATCATGATAATACCTCCTTTCTTTTACAGCCCCTATGAAGTTGTATTGATTGTTAATTTCGTCACGTCGTTTGCAACACCCAGAGGAAAACATTGAGTTACTTAGCATAAATGAAATGGAAGAAGGTAGAATACAAATTTTAACAGACTTAGATTTTGTATGAACCTTCCAGTCGGATGCACCGCTCATGTCCTTCCGACTTTTGTTGGTAATTTTACTGTCTTACTGAGAGCGCACCAAATACGCACTGAACATTGGTTGTTCGAATCAAATTGATTTTGATTTTCTGTCCGAACGAATTTATGCCTAATTTCCAATATATTTCATGGCAATTTACATGCATGAGTTTTAAAATTTCGCATGCCGCATTAATATCTTTTGACTTCAGAGGAAAATAAAATGTCCTATTGCGTTATTATAAATTTTATAAATCTGTTATTGGCAGCAAATAAAAATTTGTGCGGCAGGTACGGTAAATCTGGTTTAGAGAAATGTACTTGTTATGAAATGAGGCGCTGCAAAAAGTTCTGCGACGAATGAATAGTGTAGAATGTGATATTACATTTGGTTTTTAGTTTTCGGTATATCCTACTTTCAACAACACTTTCTACTCCTTTATGAAGTTTATTTATATCGCAAAAAAATATTTGTTTCAGTTCTTCAAAAAATCCGAACAGGGCTAACTTCACTTGAATATAATTGTTTTCTCCTGGTTTTATTATGTTTGCAAAAAGATGCATATACTAAGCTTTAATCGAACTTCATGGAGACTTACTAGGTATGCGGAAAACAGAATTACGTAAAACAGCCTTCAAGTTTTCGTAAACATATAGGTAATACGTGCATTTTTTCGTAATATTGCCAACTTTTCCTTACAATAGACTCAGAAGATGTTCTCTGAATTCCAAAAAATATTAGCCATCATCTTTCCAGCCTGTGCTATACCTTGTTTAAAGGTATACATAATTTCAGCTTTCCTTTCTCGTAAAAATACGTATAAAAGTTGCATTCCTGGGGGTCAAATGTCATTCTATGATGCAAACGTGAAATTAAAAATTGTTTCCCATTTTCATTGGACTTTCGATTCGCGTTCTGTGAATTAATGAAACCACGCGTCAAAATGTTTTCACGTGAAAATAATAAAGGGGAATGAAATGATATCTTTTCACTTTTTCATGAATCGAGTATGCTGGGTGTTAAAGTGAAAACAACTCTCAAAATATTTTCATAAGAAAATATTCTTTTCATTGACAATTTGTATACATATAAAAAAATGGAGAAGAATGACCGTGGCAAGCGTGAATGTACAAGTTTAGTTGTGTGGCTACAAAACTATGTACCCGAAAAGTTTCTAAACATCTTCATTAAAAATTGAAGAATTTGAGATTTTTGAAGTGAAACTTCTTAGGAGTCGATGGACGAGCGAGAATGGAGTGCGCTCAACATCATTCTGCACTTACTTCCCGTTAAATCCTGCAAGTTAAGCCCATTGCTATTAAGTTGAAGGAGATTGGCCTCTGGGGACAACTCCCAGTAGGATATAGTGGCATCTTGAAGCATATCTCGCCTTCCTTCTCTGTACTTCACACTCATCTCTCCATCCGCAAACTGGGTTTTGATGGTTGTGCTATCATCTTTCCGAGCAGGCAAGATTGGAAAGAGGGAAGAGTCAGGTATAGGTACCTCTGTTTTCACTAACGGATCCAAGATGAAATTTGGAGTGGGAGCGGGGGTTTTCTCTAAATCAGCCAATATTTCGGTCTCCTTTAAACTGCCGGAAACGAGCAGCGTTTTTTAAGTAGAGGTCTTCATATCCTGCAAGCATGCAAAATGCTTAGGAATCGCTGTTGGAAGGAAAACATAAATATCTTTTCCGGTAGTCAAGCTGCGATCAAGGTCCTATCGTCGCCGTATTGCAGCTCCCTTCTGGTAAACTCCTGTAAGGAGGAACTTAAACGTCTCGAGCGAGCAGGAAACATTTCCCTTATCTGGGTTCCTGGGCACAGGAATATAGAAGGAAATGAAATTGCCGATGAGCTTGCCAGAAAAGGGTCAACAGAACCGGTTTCAATTGTCCCCTTCTCACACATCGGTGTCCCCTTGGCCGTTGTTAAAGGGACACTATACTATTTATTTCTAAAAAAAGCTCAAGACGAATGGAGGTCTGTCTCATCGTGTACTATTTCGAAAACACTATGGCCTCCATACGATATAAACAGAACGCTTAAAGTGATGGGAATCCCCCATCATTAAATTTCCACACTTGCGTTTACACAGAACAAGAATGGATGGCCGGTCTGGTATCGTTACATAGATTTAAAAACTCCCGCGTACACCCGACGCGTTGCTACTTCTGAAATGACATAAATATTTTTTGTTTCTATCTTGCTTTGACCTTATACACCAAGGTAGTTCTGGAAAATGCTTTGAATGGTCTCAGATGCCACTATTTATAATCATGGGCATATAAAGTTTCGCAGCATACAAAAGTTATCGATATCGATAGCTCTCTATAGCTACGAAAACACACCCGACAATAACAGCTTTATTCAACAAGCTTTTCTACTACCGACGTAAATATATGGATAAGTGCATAACAAAACAGTTTTTATTTTTTAATTTGAAAAGCGCTAAGTATTATGAATAATAAAGAGTTCCCTTTTTTGTTGGATTTGGTCGAGATCCCTTTTGGAAGCTGGTGAAATGCGTTTTGCTGTTTTGACGTGATAACGTCTTATAATTGGATGTAGCCGGCTGCACGCTCCAAAATATGCGTCGGTATCTTGCTCATGTGTCGATACCTTGCTTGAACTGCAAGCGGGAGCGCGGAACGAACGAGTAAGAGGCACAATCGGCCCCCGCGTTCGGCAACGTTCGACATCTTTTTATTTTTTTATTTATACTTTTATTTGCAATCTATTCTAAAAACAATAAGCAAATTATTATATATAACATTGTGGTTATTTGACATGTATTATTGATCTCCAGTGAAAACAATAATAATATACTTATATGTAATACATATATTTATACCAAGTTAAGGCTATACATGTGATAACGTTATATGAATATGTTGTAAACTTATTAATAAATAGTGATTGGGTACGAAATGGGAGATCGAAAACATGTTGTCTTTTCAGTCTTATTATTTCATTGGTTTCATCTAAGAGAGTTATTGCAAGCGGGTTTTCATGATAGCTGATCCTTTGCAAATATGCTGTACTGAATCTTTTAGTCTCAGTTTTTATGAAAGGAATATGTAAGTCTGAATGAATGGCTTTATTGGTAATGAACCAGGGTGCACTCGTTATCAATCGAAGGGTTTTCGACTGATATCTATGTAAGATTTCTATATTAGAACTAGAGGCTATTCCCCAAAGTTGTACGCCATATGTCCATACTGGCTTCAATAAGGCTTTGTATAATAATAATCTGGTTTCAAGGTAAAGTGGTGACTTAGGTCCAAGTAACCAATAAAGTTTTCTTGTTTTAATTTTTAATTGGTTAGCTTTAGCTTGTATATGACACTTCCATGTTAATCGCTTGTCTAGGTGTAAGCCTAAATATTTTACACTGTTACATTTAGGAATAATGTTTCCATTGATCTGCAAGTCAGGACAGTCATTTCGCCGTACTGTAAATAAAACATGTACAGATTTGTTGGTATTAACTTTAATCTTCCAGCAGTCTAACCAGACCTGCAAGTAATTTAATGCAATTTGTACTAGTGAGTATATACATATATGTATGTATATGCGCATATGTATGTATATAAATTCACATCTTTGTATTTGCATATGCCTTCTTCCTGTGTGCATGGTAATGAAACATTTCTCTGTTGAGTATAGGACGATGATAGAAAAAGTAGGAAATGAAAGGGAGTGTTTCGAGTGTAAAGTGTCTTGAAAAAAGCAAATCGATGATGGTGCCTCTTAGTGTTGTTGACTTATTAACGTCTGATGCACAATCGAAATTGAACATATCTTTCATGAATTTGATAAATGTTTCGTAATTTTTCACGTTTGTGTAAATGTAATTTGATCAATTCCATTGCGATTCCAACCTCCTTATCTATGTCCATACAAAATCTCTATCAAAAAAATAAAATTAAAATTTTCTTTTGCAAAATGCAATCAGTCCATCAATATTTTCTTATGACGTTGTCACGTTAAACTATCGTCAGTACCGACTTTATAGACAACTTCTTTTTACACAAATGAAGGACTTTTATGTCGGCTCCGAACTGGAGATATTTCTTATGAGGAGCTTTTCTTGATAGAAAAAATACACTCGTTGGTTTGACATTGCCTGCCGAGGCAATAGAAAAAACGTTTTCTCTCTTTTGATTTGAATTGGAATTTATAGGACGCTCCAACCTATTTGTCTACGGCGGCCGGTGTGTGTTCATGAAGGAGAACAGCTATAAGTGATTTTGGATAACCCGACGTTTTTTTAGGGTATCTTTCTTTATTGTTTTCATTGTTTTCGCTAATCGTGGGTAAGTGAGTATTTGTATTTCCATCAATACTTCATAGTTTTAGTTTAGCACAGCTTTTCAGCTTAGTACGCAGTCTGAGCTTCTGAAGTTTGTTTGCACTTTTTTTTTGTCAGAATACGCCTCTTCCCAGATATGCCACCTTATTTTCCTGATTAATAATTTTTGCCTCCACTATGACACCCGGACATAACATTGACTGAGGAGTATTTTTTAACGGACGTTACGATCCATATCGTGCCAGTTTTCCTGTGAAGAAATATTGGAGCAATTGAAAAGTAAATTGTATATTCTTGCTAGGGCTCCTCACTTTAAGCCACATGCATTTCCCTCATTTATTATGTGTGTGATCATATTGTCTGAGTTTGCGTACACTTTGCTTTCTTTGGCATAAAAACCACAGTCAATGCTTGACAGGCTCGACATTTGCATTTAGTTGTCACGGTCATAACAAAATTTCATAACTATAGTATTGTTTAAAGCCACCGTCTCCCCTGGTGATAGACGGGGGGGGGAAAGATTATAATAAAAATAAAATACAAAAAGAATTAAGAAAAGAATGTACAAAGAAAGGAAAGCATTTAAGTGTGAAGCAAAGAAATTCCACTTAAATGCGGTGGTCCATTTTCGACTGAAAAGCAATGATGACATTACACTCTGCGCCGCACACACACATTAACGCCTGCCAACACGACGCTCCAAAAGCTTTATCGCCCATTAGAAGGTATTTGAGTAGCGGCAAGGCAATGGTCAATGAAGTGTTTTTGGATTTCCTCCTTGGTGCTTGGTATCAACGGGATTTGCTTTCATTGCTGAAGACGCCGCCTTATTTTTCCGTTTTGTTCTTGTCCCTAACTTTTACTTGCCCTACAGCTATGGCAATTCATGCTGGTACTCTGCTGTATTGCTTTTTTATCGCTTTCATTCAATTTTTTTCTTTGCAGCATTTTATAATGCACTAATTGAATAAAGAAATGAGGCAAAGTAGGAGAAAGCGACAATGATGCCGCCTCGAAAATGGCGTACCGCTACCGCTTAATTAGGGCGCAGAAGAAGCAAAAATTTGCGAAAATAAAAGATAGAAAGGATATAGGAACTATCTGCATCGCCCTTCTCGGAAATTGAATTCGAAATGGAGCTCGTAGAAAATAATTGCTTAATTGCGAATGCCGACGCATTCGCACCACCTCTTTTCAGCACCTATGCATACCATTTCTATGTATGTATGTGTGTATGGAAATAACAATTAAAGGCATTGCTGACTGCCTCACTCGTATGTTGCTCGTAGCACAAATAAAACTTTGTAAACCTTTAAACTTTAGCTTCGGGCGCTTCGACTCGCCTCCTTTCACTTATACACTTTTCCACTCTTGCAACGTCAACTTGTCAAGTGGCTCATTGCTAGCGGCCGCCTCTGCTACTCCCATTGCCGCTTACTTGCCGTATCACAGAGGTCGGTGCTTCAGCTTGGAAGGTTGAAGGCGTTTAGTAATTTGCATTAGTTTCGCTATGAGTGAGTGCAATTTTCTATTAATTAAATGAGGTTTCACTCAAGCTCAGACGTTCATAAGCACTAGCTGGCCTTAAGAATATCAAGTGCACATAGGTTGTTAGCCAAGTGTTAAATGGTGCATAGGTCGAAGAGTTTATGTGCGCCGTTCAGCAGATTTGAAAAGGATAAAGGAATAAAGAAATTAGTTATCGTTTATACGCAACACAAATTAAAACAGTATTACTTTAATTGAATTTTCCGATGTATCGGCAGGTGTGTAGAAAACTTTAAATATAGATTCAATATAACAAAGCTTTGTAATTTGGTATTTGCAGTAAAAATCGCAGCGTTATGCTTTTTTTCTTGCCATTAAAAATGTGTTTCCGTGTTGATATATCAATACTCGTATCTTTGGGTACACAGTACCTCCTCAGACTTTTGGTATAAAATATTGAATTTGTATCAGCGGCCTCACGACTGATCACAAATTATGCAAAAGCACCAGAAAAAATAATATTTTTCGCCAGGCATCTAAGCCTTGATTTTAAGGATGATTAAAGTGATTATAGTTTTCTGGATAGCCAGAAAGACACACTACTTAATAAAATAATTTGCAGCATAGTTTTCATACACAATTTTTTTGTTTTTAATGATTTCAAGGTCACAAGTTCAAAATTGTTTCAAGCAACTACTTCTATCTGTCAGGTCTTGTTCCCAATTTTATTGATGACTTTTCTTAATTGGCATACTCTGCAACTAAAACGAAAACAATAAGTCAGACCCTTTAATTTGCATTAAAAAAATACGCGCTGAAGCAAAAAACAAATTTTTTTATATAAATCGAACGGTTAAGTTCTGTTGTTTATATTGTTCAATAATCAAAAACGACCTACATAATAATGGCACTAAATATATATCTAGTTCGACTTCTTCTGTAGTTTACTAATACCTCTGTTAGATGTCTCCCCGAAGTATCATATTTTAATAGAGGCAAACCAACAGCGTGGAAATGAAGTTCGCTTCAATAACAAAACAAGAAACCGCTTAAAATTGATTAAGATGATTCGAGTCGAAATATGAGAACTGCAGCTCACAACAAATTTGAAAACCTGGTAGCCAAACAAACATTTAGTTGTGAGTCCCCTGCAGCATTAGACATATTCGAATCGCTTACATGTACATAGGTATATTGGGCCGAGCTCCTCCGCCAATCTTTGCTGTACGTCTTGATGTTACTCCACAAATGGAAGGGCCTACAGTTTCTGAACGATAGATGATTTTCTATGAGAAGCTTTATTTATGGTAGAACTACATCTGGAGGTTGGCCATTAACTACTATTGGCCGCATAGTTGCGAACGCTGTCACAAACAAAACTTTTCAATCATTCTGGTATTTTATACCCACACTGGGCTGAGAACACGGGCCCTACCAAGTGGTTGTCACGCAGTTCGTTTGTGTTTAATGACCGACTTTTAATACCAAATTTCATTGGGATGTATTCATTTTGGCTCGAGTTATCATGCGGGCGGATGTAAGAATGGATTTATTTATTTAAACAGACCTTGAAAAATCTCAAGCTTTTTTGAGATGAGAAATTAATTAACGTGGGAAATGCGCGAATTGCCTGTTAAATAAAATGCGAGCGCGTTCGGTGGTAACTTCACAAGTGATTTAATTATTTCTGAATTCGAGTTTTTATAGTGTCTTAGCCTAACGGATTAAGTTCAAATTTATGTAATTGGAGTAAATATGTATTGCTCTGTTACGTTTATGTAATATAGGTGTTTATACATATATAGTGCTATTTTTAAATTCATATACGAAAATTGAACAGTATTTTTAGAAAACAGTAAGCTTAATATTGAAACGTTACGAAAAATTATGGAATTTAACAAATTATGATAATAATTATTAAAATTAAATTAAATATATAAAATTAAATTAATAATTAAAATTCTAAGCCATTTGACGTAACACCGGCCACCTTGAAAGGCTCATGGTCCTTCAACGTCTGATGACAGTACGGCGAGCTTGTGAACGGGGCGTTTAATTACGCCCGCTTTGGTTGCCACGTCTGCTACGCGGACTTTGCCGTCTTGCCCTGTTACGATTGCGGCGACGCGGCCGAGCACCCATTGCTGCGGTGGTGTGTTGTCTTCCTGAACCAGGACGAGGTCGTTCAGCTCGAGGTTGCGTTTCGGATGCAACCACTTGTTCCTCTGTTGAAGACCCAACAGGTAGTTCCTGGACCACAGTCGCCAAAACTGTTGCTTGAGACAACAGACAAGTTGCCATCTGTCGCAGCAACGCATTGGGTCCATCGATACTTGGGCTGGTGGCAGCGCTCGAAGAGGGCACCCAACTAGTAGGTGCGCTGGTGTTAGGGCCTCTCCATCGTTCGTGTCCTGACTCAGTGGTACCAGGGGTCGCGAGTTGAGTGCGGCCTCGACCTCGACGAGCAGCGTCTGTAGTTCTTCGGCGGTGAGCAGCGGGTTGCCGATTGCGCGCACGAGAAGGTGTTTGGCGGACTTCACTGCCGCCTCCCATAACCCGCCGAAGTGCGGTGCCCTGGCTGGTATAAAGGCGAAGGTGAATCCTTCGTCCGTTGCGTATTTCTGTACTTCCGGTTGTTGGGCCTCGAAAGCATCCCTCAGCTCGCGAAGCTTGCGATCGGCGCCGACGAAGTTGGTGGCGTTGTCGCTGTATATTTTCCGCGGCATTCCTCGGCATCCAATGAACCTTTTTAGGGCGAAAATAAAACAATTAGAAGACAAGTCTGTTACTAGTTCTAAATGTACTGCCTTTGAAGTGAAACAAACGAACACTGCGATATATGTTTTTACTGGGGGTCTACCACGTATTTTCATTGCAGTATATACGGGACCACAAAAATCTACTCCACGTATTAGAAAGGGTCGTAGTGCACGAAGCCTATCGGCAGGCAAATTTCCCATTATTTGGGTTTGCAGCTTCTGCTTATAATGAAAGCAGTGTGTGCAGTTTCGAACGGTACGACTACAAGCTTCTCGAGCATTGACCAGCCAAATGCGGTCTCGGAGAAGCGCTACCAATGCCTTTGCTCCAGTATGGTGATTTCGAAAATGTAGGTACCGTAAGTATGTGGTAACGAAGTGCGAGTTCTTGCTTAAGAGCAGTGGGAACTTGGCATCATATGGGAGAGGCGCATTTAATAGGCGGCCTCCTACTCGGAGTAAATTAAACGACAGCGACAATTCCGAGTAGTTGTGCAAAAATGGATTAAGTTTTTGCAAACTTGAGGGTAGGGTGGTACCTTTGGTGAGTTTCATAATTTCTTCACCATATTCAACATGTTGAACCACCTGAATGACTTTGAGGAAACTTAATTTAATATCCTCAGCCGTCAGCATTTGTGTGAATGTCGCAGATGGGTTTCTAATGCGTTTTATCCATCTTAATATGTAAGCGACAATACGAAGCAGTTTTTGATGAGAAGATACTCTTTTGGTGAGTTCCATAATTGGATGCGATTCATTTGCTTGAACAACTAAAACTGTTGCGTTCCGTTTCTTCTCTAATGCTTCGTCTCCTGGAGAGAGCTGGAAGTGGGTGTTTGTTGGCCATAACGCAGGGTCTTCTAGGAGGAACTGTGGACCGCTAAACCAGATAGAATTATTCAATTCGTCCACGTTACAAACCCGAGACACTTGATCCGCGGGATTTTGCTTAGTTGGCACATGTCGCCAAGTAGCTTTATCCGTCAACTCTTGGATTTCGGACACTCTGTTTGCAACAAAGGTCTGTAGTACAGATGGATGCGTTTTGATCCAATGCAAAACAATTTCGGAGTCTGTCCAGAAGTTTATATTTTCAATTGGCCGACTCAACATTGGCGCTATTCGTGACCATAATTTGGCCAGCAAGTGGGCTGCCGAGAGCTCTAGACGCGGAAGAGATTTAGTCTTCAGCGGAGCCATTCTAGACTTTGCAATAAGCAGCGTACATTTCGTTCCACCAGCCGAATGGCTACGTATGTATATACAGCAGCCATACGCTCATATTGAGGCGTCGGCAAAGTCATGAATTTGGCAGCTTGCACTCGACTCGGTGTGTACAAACCGAGGAATGCTTATTGATGGTAGCTGCAGTAGATTGGCTTTGAAATTTTCCCAGCTGGTCTCGAGGTGCAATGGAATCGACTCATCCCAATCTAGTTTTTGCAGCCAAAGCTCTTGCAATAAGATTTTTGCTTTGGTAACTAGTGGGGCAAGTAAACCAAGAGGATCGAAAAGACGAGCCGAAACTGATAATATGTTTCGCTTAGTGGCTCGTAAACTGGTAAAGTTGTCATTTAAGACAAACCGAAACAAATCTTCCTTCGGCAACCAATGGATTCCAAGTGTTTTTGTGGAGTCTGTGTGATTGAATTTTAAGGCCTTCTCAGAACTCTCACAATCGAAAAATGATGGGTGATTTGAAAACCACTTAGATAAATTGAATCCTGCCGAGTTTAATATTTTAACTACCTCACTTCTAATAAGATCTAGAGATTCGAAATTATCGGATCCTGTAAGCAGGTCGTCTACATAAAAATCTCCTTTTATTGCCTTTGAGCCGAGTGGATACATATGTGTATTGGCATCGCTGAGCATTTGTAAACACCGTGTAGCGAGAAATGGAGCAGGCGCAGTGCCGTATGTTACGGTGTTAAGTCGAAAGATTTGAAGTGGCTCAGATGGATGCCGTCTCCACACTACAAGCTGAAAGTTTTTGTCTTCTTCGTGCATGAGAATTTGGCGGTACATTTTAGTAATGTCCGCCGTAAATGCATATTTATGCAAACGAAAACGAAGAAGTGTTGAATACAGCTCTTCTTGAATGGTCGGCCCAACCATCAAGATTTCATTCAACGCAATTTGAGAAGAGGTACGACTTGATGCGTCGAAAACAACACGTAATTTAGTCGTCGTACTTTCAGGCCGAAGAGCGCATTGATGCGGAATGAAGTAGTGTGGCTCACTCGGGATCTTATTATTTGTTGGGCTCATGTGACCCAATTCGATGTATTCATTCATGAAGTCCAGATACATTTGACGAAGTTCTGGATCTTTCAAGGTCTTTCTCTCCAGGGCCTGAAACCGCCGAGACGCGGTTTCATAATAATTACCGAGTAACTTACGGTCATCTTTGAAAGGCAGTCTTACTTGAAGCCTTCCTGAAGGCAAAACTTTAGTAGTTTTTACGAAAAATGTTTCACACTCTATTTGTTCAGTTGTGAATTTTGTCGAACTAGCTCCTGAAGGTATTTCTTCCATCGCCCAGAACCTTTGGACAATGGAATCTATATTTGCTAGATCTTGTTCAGTATGGCATAATGTGCTACTGACTGTGGGAGGAGGACGTTGGTTGGAGGCGTATTTGCCAGACACAACCCAGCCTAAAAGTGTCTTTTGCAATGTTGGGTGATTGGGGCTGGCCTTGATCTGGCCTACAGCTAAAAGCTCGAAAAATGTTTCAGCACCTAACAAAAGATCTACCTTTTGAGCCTTATAAAATTCTGGGTCCGCTCAGCTAATGTTTTTAGGAATTTTCCAGCCATTAATATTTACGTTACGATCTGGATGGCTGGCTGAAATGGATCGCATTATCCAAAACTGTGCCGAAAACTCATAATTATTGACCCGCGATTTTACAAACGTATTTAATTTCGTCCTTACTTTTTTGGTTGCATTTCCGATGCCGATAATATTTAAGGTCGTACTTTCGCGACGAATTCGTAATTTCTGCGCCAAATCCTCTGTCATGAAATTCACCTGAGATCCAGAATCCAGCAAGGCTCGTGCAGGAAGGTACTCTCCGGAGCTACCTTTTACGTTGACTACGGCTGTAGCCAACATAACCCGATCTGGTGTACTCGTCGTGTGCATGGCATGCGAGGTCGAAAATTGTGGTGCAGTTGCAAAGGATACAGGGTACTGGTGCAGCAACGTGTGATGCGAACGGTTGCAAACACGACACCGATCCGCTTTGCACTTTGAAACTGAGTGCCCCTTTCGCAAACAATTTATGCATAAGGGGACCGATTTAGCAAACTCAAATCGCTGCTGAGCAGAGAGAGTTTTAAAAGTAGGACACGCGGGTATACTATGATCATTTGATTTACAGTGCGGACACACCGGCTGTTTTATATTTGAAGTCACTAAGGCAGCTTTCGTCCTTCCCGCATAAAGGTGGGGTTTCTGAATGCTGTGACTGCTTGATGGCTTGAGCCTCGACGTTGAGGCTTCATCGGCAGATAAATGTTGGTAGCGTTTATTTAATGCTGCCTCACACTCACGCCATAATGGCAGCTTATCATAATCCAACTGTTCCTCCCACTTTGACCGAGTAACGGTGTCAACTTTTGACATTACCAGATGAATTATGATAGCGTTTGTGATGTTTTTCTCGTCACCTAACGACAGCAACGAGTCGTAAACAGCCGACACTGTATCAATCATTGTGCGCAATGAAAGCGCAGATGGCTTTGGGATAGTTGGCAGTTCAAAAAGTTTGGAAATTGTGTCGAAAAATATTAAGCATTTATTGTCATAAACTTTTTTGAGACTAGCCAATGCCTTCGAATGATTTTCGTTCGACATTTGGAAGGCCCTTACCGTTCCCAAAGCTTCACCAGACAGACAGTTAACCAAGTGATTAAATTTCTCAATGTCTGGGATTGTAGGATCGTTGTGCACCAAACTCTCGAACAGACTCATAAAATTCTTAAATTCTGAATATTCCCCTTTAAATTTCGGTAGCGACATTTTCGGTAGTCGCGAGCTGTGAGGTGCAACAAAGGATGTTTCGGCTATTGACGATTTATTTCTCGCCAGAATAGATTTTATAACGGACTTAGTTTCCACTATTAGGTCCTCTAACTCCCCACGGGCTATGTCTTCCTCGTCGATTTCTTCAATTTTCGACTGGCACTTCATAAGCTTATCGCTATGAGAGTTCAAAATGCCCAGTCGACACTCCAATTCAATTGGATCTAACGACATTGTTTTATCGAGGAGACCCGTTTTTATGCGCACTATACTATTTTTCGCAACAGTTCGCTGGCGCTTCAGTGATTTCAATTCCATAATCTCCTTACTTGGAGAGAGACTTGGAACTGCTGTCTTTGGCTTGCTCATTTTGAGTTAAATTATTTAAACTCCCGAAAAATTTGCTCAATGTCCACAGAAACGAAAAAATATCTGTGAGAGTTTGTGGCTGAAAAAACGAAAACGAAAAGATGGCTGAATAGCCTGCACAAATCTCAATCAGAAAAACGAAAAATAGCTGTTGGACAAGGCTGTGGTCTGGCCACGAAAGGATGAGCAAGCACAGTAGCACAACACTACGAAAATTGTTCAACAGATTTGCGAAAAATCGATTTTTGTTTAAATTATTTCCTTGTAAATAATCCGTATTTACGAAAAATTTATTTAACTTTATAATAATTTTAATTTAATTGAACTTATTGTTCGAAAAAAAGGTCTTCAATTTCTTTAATTTTGTTTTTTAAATTTATTGACGATTTCGCATTTAAGGTCACACCCTTTATTATCAAATCCCAACGTACCCTTGTTTCACTTTCGCGGAGTTTTATATACGTATATTTGTATAGATAATTGTGTATATGGTACATGTACACATATGGGAGTGTGTACATATATGTATGTATATATATGCAAGAAAGCGAAAAGGTGATGCAAAAAATTGAGAGTGTTTATCAACAACAACCACAACTTTCAATTTATTGCACTTGTTACCTGTATAGGCTTATTGCAAGCCTTGACTTTCCTTTTGCAAAAGATGCAGGTGCAGGTCATTCCTGGCGGCGACAGAACCAGCGGTAGGGATTGCAGCGACAGCGGGCGATGACGGCAGCAGCAGTGACCAGAGTAGCAGCGACGGTTACAGTGATGAGAGCAGCGGCGAGTATGGCAGTAACTGCGAGAACTGTGACAGCGGACAGTGATATATACACGAGGGCGACGAACTGCAAATGAGCAGCGGTGAATTGCACTGTTTTTTTTTTTTTTAATTTGCCTTATTTTTGGCCGAGAACATTTACATATCACTGTGACCGTTTATATAAGTACCGCACTGGGTATTGTAGTTTATTCTTTTTTATTTATTATATATTTTTTTTTTTTTAACTTGTTTGGCTATAAATATTTTATTTTATTTATATGTTAAAAAATTTTTTTTTTTTTTTTAAATAATCTTAACGTTTTTTTGTTTTTTTTTTGATAGATGTATTAGTTTTTCTTTTTTTTTTTTTTTTGGTTTTTGGGGGCTCACTGTCACTGTGCACTTTTTTGTATATGCATATACGTATGTATGTACATATATTAGTTTTGCTGTCTGTTTTGTTATTTTTTTTTTAATTTTTTGTTTGCGAGACGACTTTTTGTTTTGCTTGTGAACGGACCGCGCAGGCAATATTCGTTTAGTTATTTATTCGGCTGGTTATTTTAAATATTAGTTATTAAAAATTTGCGTGCACAAATTGCCAACTTTTGGTCTTTTATCACTATCACTTTTTACCACTTTCGCACTACTGTCCCTGCTCGGGCGCCATGAAAAATCTCAAGCTTTTTTGAGATGAGAAATTAATTAACGTGGGAAATGCGCGAATTGCCTGTTAAATAAAATGCGAGCGCGTTCGGTGGTAACTTCACAAGTGATTTAATTATTTCTGAATTCGAGTTTTTATAGTGTCTTAGCCTAACGGATTAAGTTCAAATTTATGTAATTGGAGTAAATATGTATTGCTCTGTTACGTTTATGTAATATAGGTGTTTATACATATATAGTGCTATTTTTAAATTCATATACGAAAATTGAACAGTATTTTTAGAAAACAGTAAGCTTAATATTGAAACGTTACGAGAAATTATGGAATTTAACAAATTATGATAATAATGATTAGAATTAAATTAAATATATAAAATTAAATTAATAATTAAAATTCTAAGCCATTTAGCGTAACAGGCCTCTCTTATCGGTTTACGTGTTTGGGTATATCCGATATACTTCTATATCTATCTCGATTATTTTATTTTTATGTTTTTATATAAATGCTTGTTCTCTACGCTTGGGCGCATTTGGCCTCGACAAGACTCTTCGATCTTACACGGTTCTGAGCTGTTATTTTTCCGCCATCCCATGTGATGTCGGCATCTGCAAGTTCACGCGACATCGACCTTTACCAAGTGAGCTTTGGCCGATCGTGATCTCTGCTCTCTTGCGGATTCCACTTCAGTAGCATTCTCGTGATGTCATCTGGTGGTTTTCTAAGTGTGTGACCTATCATCCATCGCCACTTTCTACGTTTGATTTGCCATAGCATGGGCTCCTCATTCGCTGTTCTCCACAGTGCCTCGTTGCTGCTGGTTTATGTGAGAAAAATTATAATACGCTTCGTGGCGTGAAACTCAGTTGGATTTTATTGTCCGAAAGTGGTTATACTCGTATATAAAGTGTGCCATTATAACTACTTGACTGATAAACCTTCATTGCGCGACACTGTGAAACAAATAAAATACAAGTGACTTTAAATTTTCTTCCCTCAAGTATTACCACTTCATTTTTAAAAGTACCCCCGCATATATATCTACGTACATATTTAATGTGTGTGGCGCGTGTATAAGGGCCAAGCTGCTAACTGTGACAAGGTGAAGCGTTATGCTTTCCACAAAACTCAATAGCATATACTTAAGCCAAAAAAATACGAAAGTTCATGTATGAATGTGGTGTAATACACACATACTTTTGTATAAAAAATATCAAGCTTAAAACTAGACAAAGAATTAAAAATATTAAAAAACAAAAAAAACATTAAAACCTATGATCCACATCATGACAAAAAAAGGAAATCCTAAAAGCAGGCTGAAATAATTGCAAGCTGACACAGAAAATTTCTAAGCAAACTCATACAAAAGGAACAACCTCCAGCAATGGTTTCATAACAAACTAACCCCGAAAAAAGGATAACAAGTGTGACATAGAGTTTAGTAACAACAGCAAAGCACTATGAGAATTACTAACATGTTAAGCGTAACAAAAAGCATTGTTTCAGTTACGAATGCAATGGAAACTAGCATAACGGCCCGCAGACCGACGCAACAGGACAATAGAACGAGGCTGACACTGACTCTCTTGTGTTTTGGTAAGCCGGGCCAAGTCCATTGAATTTTGAATAATTAACAAGCTTCAGACGAAGTGACAAAAATATAAACAAAAATACAAAGGAAGCAAAAAATTACACTTGTGACATGTGTACGATACATATGGGCGTATGTATTTATATATGTGTGTATGTGCATATGTATGCGCTGCCAGCACGACTAGCTGTGAATGAAATAAGGGCACACATTTCGCGTGCTGAGTTGATGACGGAGCCACTCAAGTGGAGCGAGCAACCGAGAGTGAAAGGATAACCCTGGGCTCACAATACACATACAAGTGCACTTATACACACGAGTATTTATGCATGCAGATATTCCCTTCTATTTTGACATACATGCGGGTATGTACAGTAAGAGTGCCGCCGCTCACACATTTACCTGCATAGGTGGAGTAAATTTGGCGTGAATGGTGTGTGCGTGTGTATGTATATTAGAAAACGACAAGCGATGAAACGATGATAAGGCAATAAAGCAACAGATCACAATACAGCCAATATATGTGTGTATGTATGTGTTCCTATCAATTACATATCGTAGGTGTGTGATTAATAGTGGATGTGACAGCAGAGGGTGAAAGTGGAGAGTTGTAAGCTAAGTTTCAAAGTACAAGTAGTTCAAAAATAAAACATATACAAATAAAAAAAAAAAATGCATAAAAATGTATGTAAAAGGGTGTTCAGTAGGTGCGCTGAAATTTCGACAGTGCATCGCGGTTGACTTGGTACAGTTAAAGCAGTCAAGATTGACGGAAAAGCTACTATAAGCCCGCACTTGACATTTAACGGATAACGGACTGTTCGACAATTGTTTGAATTCATAAGTTGTCTCTGTACTCCGGTTTGGCGTGTATTTTGAATCGGCCGTATTATTGGCCATAATTTCTTCCAAGAGTAAGTAGAGCTTCTTGTCAATGGCTGCCATTCGAAAGTGATCCATTAGCCAACCGTTGGACAACCGTAGATCAGCGGTGCCCCCATAGGAGCCAGAGCCAATAATCGGAATCAGTTCCGCAGGAATCATGAATTGGATCATGTGGGCAATCTACATAAAGAGCGATGGTTCGGTTTAGAACGCTGCAGAACTGCAAAGTGTTTTGGGACAAGTCCGAACAGAAAACTGTCAAACTTTCTACTAAAACTTAGAAGGAAAGACATTCGGTTGATGGTCGGTATCATTATAGGACACAATCCATGGGGTCGGCATATGACCACCATTGAAATCATTGAGGACCCAGTGTGCTTGGAGGAGGCGGATAGCACCGAGCACTTTCTCTGTGAGTGTCCTGCCTTTGCTAGGGCACGGCTACGAGTTTTGGGTTCCGATGTCATGAGAATGAGTAATATTCGTTCTCTAAAACTAGAGGATATTTACAGATTTGCCAAAGAATCTAGAAATTTCTCACAGGGCTAACTATCTCTATCCCTATCTCTATTCTTTCCTGTATCTTTCCCTGATACTTTTCTCCTTCCCTCCTTGACTATCCACCCCCTTTCCAGAGCTTTAGGGT
The DNA here is from genome assembly GCF_028408465.1 of Anastrepha ludens. Classification (NCBI taxonomy): domain Eukaryota; kingdom Metazoa; phylum Arthropoda; class Insecta; order Diptera; family Tephritidae; genus Anastrepha; species Anastrepha ludens. The sequence continues at coordinate 37,640,348 of NC_071500.1, forward strand.
CTTAGGAGCCCCCAAATCTCCTGGTGCTCCTTGGCTCGACCTTTTCAAATTTTATTAGCGAGATTCAGTTTGCGCTGGCCCGTAATTTTTGGGACCAAACGTGCTCACAGGCAATCAGAGATATAGCTTGTAACATCGGACGGTCGACCAAAAATTTGAAATTAAAAAAAAATAATTTATTTCGGATTTAAATGAGGTGGGGAGCAGCATGTGTACCGAGTTTAGGCAAAACTGGATAATTAATAATGAAAATTTTACTTGCATGATTTTATGTTTTTTTTTTTGGGTTCATAACCTGTATAAGATGTGAGTAATATTTTCTTAAGTATAACAGATATACATATAATTATTCTTATTTTTTGAAAATTACCTCCCATGTGCGCGGTTATTAACCAACTTCGCCCACTTTCAACGCCATACTCCCTTGGACAAAAAGTAGTCCCGTATATGTGCACCAAGTTTCAGTGTAATATATTAATTGTTGCTCGGACGGATGACATATGGACGGACGGACAGACAAAGTACAAAAAATGGAAAAAAATTGCAGTGATATGACTTGAACCGTTTGTTTTACTTCTGTTCATAGTTCGAGCACTCTTATTGGCAAACCCTATACGTTTGTAAATCTAAAAATAAAATGAAATGTGCAACCAAAGTGTGCGTACAACGGGTCAATGGGCGTGACGCAATGAGGTGTAACGAAAGCGTGTCTGCGTCGATGGAAGGATGACTTAGCAGAAACGTGAGGCGATTTGCACGTGCTTATAGGGTTAAATATGTATAAATATATATTATAAACAAGTATGTGTATGTATTGTTGTTGATGTATGTTGATGTAAGTAAATATGCGTATCCAACTGCGTGAGAAATAATAGCAGTAACTCGTTGTGACCCAATTTAAGCAGCGAATTTTGAATGAGGGTTAAATTTTTCCACAATTGTAATTACTTCAACCGCACGGAATGAACTCTTAGAAAGAAATTACATTTGGTATTTCAAAATAAAAATAAAACTATTCGCAAAAAATTGTAATTGAAGATATTTTCCATTGTCCCATGTTCGTATAACTTTATGACTTTTGAGAAACTAATTTAATTAAATCGTTGTGCGCATTTTACTCCTAACATTTTTTGTTTATTTGAAAAACTAAAAGCTGGACTAATGAGTGTGGGGTTAGTGCCTTTAAACACGTTGGAATGAAATAGAGTAAACATAAAAATAATATAATTTTTTAAAACTTTCTTCTTCAACTAAAACTTCACTCTCTGTTATTATTTTCCACACCACTGTTTATGTGTATGAGCATACGCATACATATGTTTGTATTTTTGCACAAAGGAGCTGGGCGGTGTATTTGTGTGTATTCGTGCGTGATAATAAATAAACAACAATACAATTTAGGGGCGAACAGGTACTGAATACAGATTAATTTGCATGCCAAATTAAACCTAATGGTTTTCAAATAAGCCAGCGTATGAATGAAGTATGAAAACCACATGAGCAGGTGGCATTAATTATCGAAGGTATCAAATAAAGGCTAGGAAAAAGCAATTCCAAAGGTGTAACTCAAGAAAATAATTTCGTATTATTTTATTCGAAATAATTTAAATAGCGAAATTTAGTGGATGGAACGCATTCTATTAGAAAAAATTTTGTTGAACAGAGTATGGGACAAATATAGGAGTTTCTAAAAATAAATAAATAAATAATTGAGGCGTAAACTTCTGTTGAGTGTTTGGCCGAGCTCTTACTCCTATTTGTGGCGTGCGTCTTGATGTCGTTCAAGAAATTGGAGGGATGAGGAGCTTTTTCATCGAAAAAATAGACTCGGGATGTGGAATAATAAACAAGAAAGCTTGCTGCCGCTCGGAGTCGGTTCAAAACTGTTGGATGCTCCATTTGATGCAACAACATCAAGATGCACGCCACAAATAAGAGGAGGAAGCTCGGTAAAACACACAAAAAGTGTGTAATCGCTTATATATATAGTACATATATATATATAAGCGATTTAAAAAATCTAATGCTAAAAAGGACTCAGAACAGAAATTTTTTTTGGCAACCGGGATACGAAATCCGGGCTAATTTTAATTGATTTTTTCTGTAATCGTCTTTCATTTCCACGCTGTTTGTTATCTGTATTAACATGTGAATAATAAATTAATTAAAATAATTTCCTCATCATTAATGGTAGAAATGGACATTTGTGATACTGCCACTTTCTTGGTGATATTCTGAACTACTGTGATAAACTCTTCCGCAAATAGTGACTGACCACGTAAAGCTGTCTAACTTATAGCGAGTGGAAATCTGAGTTGATTTTAGTGAAAAGAGAAAGAAGCATTTCCGTAGAATTTTTTTTTTTTGTGTGATGCCAGGGACCAACATCACCACTTAAGAGTTAAATAGTGACTAACTTTGAGATCATTAAAGCTAGCTTTGAAAAACCGTATTGAGCATTTAATTAGTATAGCTTAACATTTTATAAAAAAAGTATAAAAAATATTAGAGAAAACTCAGTTATTTTATACATCGTTTTAGTGAAGAAAGATTCAGCCAATTTAACGCATCTAATTATAGTGCTCTTCCCAGACACTTGATTGGCGCATGACTACCATTCAGTACAGCCCGGGTTCAAAACCTCGGACACGCAGCACCAAATAGTAAGAAAATTGTTTTCTAATAGCGGTCGCCCCTCGTCAGGCAATGGCAAACCTCTCAGTGTATTTATGCCAGGAAAGCAACGGAAAACCGTTTGCCGTTTGTAACCGGCTTAAAAGTGTAGATCACTTCATTTGTGGAACAACATCAAGACGCACACCACAAATTGGGGAAGGAACTCGGCTAAATACCTAGTAAAAGGTGTGAGCGTCAATTGAATATTTACATATATGTATTTATTAAAAAAGTACAATTACGGTTGACTGATGAGGATAGAACTTGGCTCAGCGGGTGTGTGAGTAAGAAAAATTTTCGCATTTGAAGCTATGGTATTCTACAGAACCAAACATACACTGTGAGGTGCAAATGTGGGTCGGAATACATGAGTCAACTTGTTAAGCAGTAATTTCCAACAATTTTTAGTCCAAAATGTTAGCAATTCAAGAAAATGTTAGGGGAAGAGAATATTTCCTGAAATGATCAGGTAGACACAAGACATGTTCAGAACTTTCAGCAATGGAATACAATTTTATTAAAAACTTATTATGTATGCCACTGTAGTCGGCACTAGGTGGCAAAACTAAATGCCGGTGCATAGCGGTAGTACTCCCTAAAACAGGCGACTAATTGATATATTTTTCGAATAAGTCCGAAATTGGACCATAAATATAAGTTTTCGGAAATTTTCAACCATCGAGCTAGTAAGATGATTTAGCAGGACACTTCGTCCTCAGAGCGCCTAAGTTTTTCAAAAATATTTCTTTTTAAGTGCGCGGTTGAATTCCGAATGTTGACTGTGTCATACGGAGAAGCTTTGAAGAACTTTGGACTAAAGCAACATTTATCGCTGGCACAAAATGTTCACAGAAGGCCGAGAAGATGTGAACGATGAAAAGAATGCCGAACGCTGGCATGCCGAGCACTTCAACAACAGACGAAAAAATTGATGAAGTGAAGGAAATGGTATTGGCCAAACGTCGACTCATCATTAGAGAAGCTGCTGAGACGGGTCGCCGCAAAATTCGTACCAAAAGCAGCATCACATGAACATTGCTAATGAGATGTTGGACTCTGTCTGCGACGACCCAAATTCGCTCCAGAAGAGAAGAATCGTGGGTTTATGGTTATGACGTGGAAACCAAAGCTCAATCATCTCAATGGAAGCTGTCGCACGAACCAAGACCGAAAAAAGCGCCACAATTTCGGTCAAATGTAAAAGTTTTGCTTGCCGTTCTTGCCACAGAGTAAAACGGTCAATAAGGAATATTACCTGCAAGTTATGCGCTGTGCAATTTGCGCGAAGCAATCCGCCAGAATTTGTGAAAGAATAAAAATAGACTTTTGCATCACGATAACGCTGCCCCTACATTGGCGATTTTTTGGCCAAAAACAACACACTAAGGATGCCACAATAGGTCTGGCCCCTTGTGACTTTTTCGAAACTGAAGAGGCCCATGAAGGCTACGCTACGATTTACAAGATAAATACGGCATGGAAGGAGGAGCTGAACAAGATACAAGAAATGGTTTTTTGAAGTGCTTCGAAGATTGGTAAAAACGTTGGCACAAGTGCATAATATCTCATGGAGATTACTTTGAAGGGGACAAAATAGATATTAACCTGTTAACCGGGGAATTAGCTCAACTCTTTTCTTCGCAGCGATGAGTAATATCACACCTCAAATAATAAAGGAATATCGTTTTTAACTTATGGTTTTTATTTATTTTGATAAAATATTTTATAAATCAAATGTATTCAATATATATAACCACTTTAAGATTTAATATATAGGAACAACGAAAAGTTTCGCCATGCCCATTGCAGAAGGCTTTTATGTATGACGAAATATTTCGTCATACCCAGTTAACAGGTTAATGAATAAATAAATAATTTTTGAAAAATCGCAAAATTCGCGATACTTTTTGAACATATCTCGCATTTATATATTTTTTAAATACATTCGATATTTGTAATTTAATTTTAGCTAGTTTTCAATAAAAATATAGTTAATTTTTTAACAATAGCCACATGAACCAAGCTTCTAACTTTATAATAAATTCAGAAAAATTCGTGACACTCTCTTGAAAACTTCTAACTTTTCAATCGAAATCTTTAGAAAACGGGTATGCAGTTTATAGCCAATGGAATTTTAGTGTAATAAAGGGAAGGTCTAAGGAGTGTCAGAAATTACGTTGATTTTGGAAATTCGTTTCTCCTTACATTATCGAATTTTTCCGCCAAATAAAAAATGTGTTTTCATTAAAAAAAAATGCAGTGTTTTAAAAGTGTACTTCTAGTCCATGAATTGGATACAAATCTTACTGTACTTACTTCTTTAGCGCAAACGGTTAGGAATTCGCTAACTAAAATTTTCTCTTCTTAAATTTAAAATTAGCATCTATATTGAATATTCGAACAAACCGTTGAAGTTAAATTTTAGCATAATTATATTTAATTATTTTAATTATAATATAATCATATTTTATTGTTATTTTTATTTTTAGTTTTAATTAATTTAATTAATTATTTTCTGATTTTAGTGTAAAAGCAAAGGCATAATATTTATTATGTTTAAAAGCTGCGAATTCTCTCCCTTTATATTTATGCTTATTTTTTTCGATCATGTCTTTCGTGTAATAGTTTTTCTGTTTAATTTTTTATTATTGCATTTTTTTGCTTTCATAAAACTTTTGTGTTAAAATTCAATAATTACATGTTCCATTTTTGTTTTTTTGTAGCACACATCCCGGAGCGTGGACATCACTTTAAATGGGAATAAAATTCAACGCCATCAATAAAGAGCACAAAATCAGCATAATAAAATCTGTAATAAAAAACACTGCGTATCGACTTTTTTGTAAAGCAAACTAAATAAAATAAAAACAACAAACTAAGCGAAAAGCTGGGAAAAACCACAACTTCAAGATTAGCACATCCAAGCCGCTCATTATATGCCACATCATGATTATCAACACCTCGGCAATATACCCAATTAAGTTTTGTTTTTCTTTTCTCCGTCCTATTTTTTTAAGTGCGTTGTTGCATTGTGTTAAAGAAAAATAAAAAATAAAATAATTAATGCCTGCATATTTCTGTGTGAGTGTGCAATATATACTAAGCAGATGTGTTTACGCACACACACACATACACCGACATTAATGTGCTTACTTAAAAATGCAAAACAATATACGTAAACAAAATAAACTAAAAACATGCAACTCAAAAACTACAACATTTCATCAGATCAGCACGTGCACCACCCTCAGCATTGACAGCAAAAAATAGCAGATGACAAAAAGTGTATCATGAAAACCGATTTAAAGTTTTAAGCAAAAAAATAAATAAATAAATGTAAAAAAAAATTAAGTAATTCAGTGCAAAAAACGGTACTAGCAGTGAGACTTGTGGCATTGTCATAACCTAAATGTAAATAAGCTACGTATTTAGCTACTTTGTACGGCACCATCACCGCCACCAGCAGCATCAACATCATCAAAAAGCAAAAACAAAACACAACCATTTTCAATACTTTTAAGCACTGCAACGGAAAAACATGACAATAAACGTGCACGTGTGTTAGTTAGATTTTGTGCGCGTGTGATTGTGTGCAAATGCGGTGCACGTGAAATAAAAAGTGTAGCAGGGCAGTGAACGAGCATTCAAAATGCTTAACGGATTAAAAGTTCTTATGTTTTTATGGATGGCGCACGTGGCGAGCAACTGGATGCATTTCACCGGCGTTCAAGCACAGCCGTCATCGTTAACCGAGAAAATTCCATTAGGTGAGTCGAACAATTAAACAATGCGCTTTTGAAAATTCATTTATACCCCCACGCAAGTGCACAAGAGTGTTAAAATTTCGTTCACATAACGAGTACATGCAACAGAAAACAAAAATCCAAATCGAGATAGATATACAAATGTTACTCTCTGAGTAGGTTGTGTAGTATTGAAAATAGGCGAAATCGGTCGATAAGCTCGCCCAACTCCATTATAATGTTAAATTTTAAATTTTGAAAAAAAAAAAAAATTGTGGCATTTCTAGTTATTATGAACAAAGCAAAAGTTCTAAAATTTAGAAAAAATGATGAACCAAAATCAAAAACATAAATAAATATGAAGGCTAAACGAATTGCGGAGCTTGGGCGATACCACATACAACTTGGATAAATGTGTCTATCTCGTAGCTCCCGACCTAATTTCGATTCTGCATAAATATTATTAATATCGGTTACGCCAACTACATTTTTAAGAATAAATTTCCGTCTATCCGTCTGACGTTACAAGCAATGCTTTTGAGTTTACTTGGTTTCAGAAATTAACAATCAGCAAAACTGGAATGTTTCTAAAATGTGTGCGATATAAAGTTTGGTACGGATCGAATTTAGCACTTCCTTACTAGTTTTTTCCAAGTTTTATACATTTTGCGAAAACTAGTGAGCTGGTGTTTAGTGCAATACAATGATCGATGTGATAAGTTGAGGCAATGCACACATAGTAATGTCTGTGCGGTTATCCTCATTTGTGTTCAAATTATCTATTTTCTAGCTCACGTACCCTTGTCCGAAGCAACAAAGGTCTGCAATGTTTAGCAGAAAAATACTGGGATTGTAGCTCAAGAAAAATATACACATCGTGATAATTAGATGTAAGAACAAAGACGGCGATCTGGTGACTGACGTGCAGAGCAATCTTAAATTATGGAGGGAACACTTCTCGAACCTGTTAAACAGTGACAGCTGCGCATGTCATAGAGAATGTGAAGATCCCGATACCCCAATCGTTGACGACGGAATTATCGTTCCGTTACCCGACCATGACGAGGTGAGAATAGCGATAACGCGGCTAAAGAACAACAAAGCCGCGGGCGCCGACGGACTGCCGGCTGAGCTATTCAAACATGGCGGCGAGGAGCTGGTAAGGTGCATGCATCAGCTCCTATGCAAAATATGGTCGGATGAAAGCATGCCTGCCGATTGGAATTTAAGTGTGCTCTGCCCAATCCATAAGAAGGGCGATCCTGCAATTTGTGCCAATTACCGCGGGATTAGTCTTCTAAATATCGCCTATAAGGTTCTAGCGAGCGTATTGTGTGAAAGGCTGAAGCCCACCGTCAAACCAACTGATTGGACCTTATCAGTGTGGCTTCAGACCTGCAAAGTCTAAATCGACCAAATATTCACAATACGCCAAATCTTGGAAAAGACCCATGAAAGGAGAATCGACACACACCATATTTTCGTCGACTTCAAAGCTGCATTCGACAGTACGGAAAGGAGTTACCTGTATGCCGCGATGTCTGAATTTGGTATCCCCGCAAAACTAATACGGCTATGTAAGATGACGTTGCTCAACACCAGCAGCGCCGTCAGAATTGGGAAGGACCTCTCCGAGCCGTTTGATACCAAACGAGGTCTCAGACAGGGTGACTCGCTGTCGTGGGACTTCTTTATCCTGATGTTGGAGAGCATCGTACGAGCCGCAGAACTTAATCGCTCAGGCACAACATTTTATAAGAGCGTACAATTGTTGGCGTATGCCGATGATATTGACATCATCGGCCTTAACAACCGCGCTGTTAGTTCTGCCTTCTCCAAACTGGATAAAGAGGCAAAGCGAATGGGTTTGGTGGTGAACGAGGACAAAACGAAGTACCTCCTGTCTTCAAACAAACAGTCGGCGCACTCGCGTATCGGCACCCACGTCACTGTAGACAGTTATAATTTCGAGGTTGTAAAAGACTTCGTTTATTTAGGAACCAGCATTAACACCGATAACAATGTCAGCCTTGAAATCCAACGTAGAATCTCTCTTGCCAACAAGTGCTACTTTGGACTAAGTAGGCAACTGAGCAGTAAAGTCCTCTCTCGACGAACAAAACTAACACTCTACAAGACTCTCATCATGCCCGTCCTGACGTATGTCGCAGAAGCTTGGACGATGACAACATCCGATGAAGCGAAGCTTGGAATGTTCGAGAGAAAGATTCTGCGTAAAATTTTTGGACCTTTGCACGTTGGCAACGGCGAATATCGCAGACGATGGAACGATGAGCTGTATGAGCTTTACGACGACATAGACATAGCGCAGCGAATAAAGATCCAGCGGCTTCGTTGGCTGGGTCATGTCGTCCGAATGGATACAAACGCTCCGGCTCTGAAAGTATTCGATGCGGTACCAGCTGGTGGTAGCAGGGGAAGAGGAAGGCGTCCTCTTCGTTGGAAAGATCAGGTGGAGAGGACTTGGCTTCACTTGGTGTGTCCAACTGGCGCCGGTTAGCACGAGAAAGAAACGACTGGCGCGCTTTGTTAAGCTCGGCCAAAATCGCGTAAGCGGTTATCGCGCCAATTAAGAAGAAGATAATTAGACCAATGTGGGCATCAAAGACCGCCTTTTCAACAGTGCGTGCTTCACTGACTAAGCTTCAGCGCTTAGTATGTGTGGGCGCATCTGCCCTACGGCTGCAGTGGAGGTGATAATCGATTTGACGCCGCTTTGCATAGTTATTCAGCAACTAGCTCAGCGTACCCTGTTGAACATTACTCGGGAAGGTTTTGATAAAACAAAAGTGATGCCATCCAAGAAAATGGAATCGCTGAACCTACATCTCCCACTTGCTCAGCTACCCAGGGAAGAAATCACTAAACTCCTGAAATTTGAGAGGAAGTTCCGTATCGAACTGAACCACAAGGTAAACTGCATTTGAAAGTAAGCTCCAAGAACTCCGTAGTACAATGGTCTACTGACTGAGTGCTTGGACTTTTCCAACCCCCCACAAATCTGCATCTAAACTCCAAGAATGTACCTTGCACTTGTATACAGATGGCTCGAAGGCACCAGAAGACATAGGCGCTGGAATGCACAACCCCAACTCAAAGCTGTCTCAGCAGATGAATATTTTTGCTATCTTCTTCCAAGCGGAAGAGTATGCCGTCTATCTATGTGCAGAGATCAACTTAGACATAAACCCCTGGAATGAGCGACAATCAGGCCGCACTGAAAACTTTGTCATCCTTGTCATTATTGAGTGTATTTTGAGTGCATCGAGCAATTAAGCTTGCTAGGAATGCATAATCGCTTCCGGCTCATACGAGTTTCAAGAGACACTATAGTATAACTGGGATCGAATAAGCGGATGCTGCGGCTAGAGAGGCTGCGGTCTCGTTATTATTCAAACCCGAGCTCTTTTTTGTTATAGGGCAAGGTTCCATCAGGTAGAAGCTTAAAAGTGATGACTGATGACCCAAGGCTAAAAGATGTGAGCTGGCACTAAATAATGTGCCTTGTCCAGGTTAAGTCTTTAAGTTAAAATAAATTAATACTTAGCGTGTAAACTTCTGTTAGGTGTTTGACCAAGCTCCGTCTTCTATTTGTGCGATGTTGTTCTACAAATGGACAGGATAACCCCTTACTAGTGGTATCTTCAAAGGAGACTCAGGCAACTCATAACCTTTCCTAAAGATAAACTGACGACACAGGTCTCTCAGTCTCTGCAGATTGCATAGTCACTTGTATTGGATTGGGTTTATTCACTGACTCCTGTCGTTTCCGTGATCAATCTCCGTAGACTACAGCGCACTTTCTTCTCGACTTTGACGCAATAGTACAAATAAGGTTTAGATATCGTGACCAGATGCGGCCGGAAGAAAGGTAAATATGTATGCTCAATCCAACCCAGATATATCTTAGGTTTATTAAGGGAACTGAGTTTGGATGGGGTATTGGGATTAGTAGAGGGTACAAAAGATATGAGATTGAAGTGTAAGCCCCATTTTCACTTATTCATCAATCTTCTTTTTTTAACTCTTGTTGGTATAGCCGCGCACATAAGGACCTAACTGCTAACGAATACTCTGCCCAAAGTAATCTCACAATTCTTTACTGTGCTAATTAGCTCAATGGCTTCCCATGTTCATACGGTTGTGTGAAATATTATACAGTAGGTTTTGTTTTTATGCGGCTTTTTTTTATGCGGTTTTGAAATAGTGCGGTTTTTTTTAAATTACAAAATGCATGTCGACCTATCGGGAATTGTACATATAAACAAGATTCTAAACCAGCTAAGCAAAAACTCATCACAGATTACATCAGAAATGCTAGCCCTACAAGTATGGAACCGCCTGCATAACTATTTAGATCAGACGTGTACATTTCCTAAAGTGACGAAAGTGATTTTACGCCAAATCCTAAACGAACGCGCAACATGTGGGTATTGTCTGATTCTATTTCTGACTTAAATTTATTTTTCGATTCTGAAGTTTCTTAAATAAAGATATAATTTTCAAAAATACAATATTTTGTTTATGCGATTTTACTACATTATTTCAGATTTGTGCGGTTTTAGCATTTGAAACGTATATATAGTTTTACTATAGAACTGGTAGCTTTTTTCATGCTGTTTTTTTTTTATGCTGTTTCTTGCGGAACGTATCTACCGCATAAAAACAGAACCTACTGTATTTCTATACGTATACGTCGATGGAGTGGTGTTTTCTTCTGCTTTTTCTAAAGTGGCCGATCCCCAGCAAGCAATGATAAACCTTCGAGTGTATTTTTGTCATTAAAAAGATTCCTTCAAAATATTTCAGCTTGAAGACATCTTCGACTATCATACTTATGATAGCTATTGCCCTCTACCAAGTATCGTTAAGGCATAGGGTTAATTTAAGTTTTCGTTAGGCCTAAGGTTTCTCCACCACTTTTTCCTTTTCTGCTCCGCTGGATGAAGGCTATCTAAACTTTGGGTTCCTTTCACAATCGGAGTTTATTCTCAGCCTCAATCTCTGGTATTAGTTTAATTGCTGTTATATAAATATTGGTATAAGGTACGCTCTCGAGCCTTTGAGGTTATATTCACTCATAAGGGACTTTATTAGTGTAGTTCTATAAACAGATTATATTATTTATCTTCTCTCCTGGGCTGTTCTTTAATGGTGTTATCCAAGCACAAGAAAGGCTCGGGTTGTATTTCTGCAGCTGTCGTGGACCCTCTAGCCAATCTAGCTTCCTCCATCAGGTGAATCTTAGAATCCACAGGAGCTGAAGATGTGTTAGCACGCCCTTTTTAAATACAATCTTTCTATGAACTCTAAAATTCATTAGGCAAGATTTTACTGCGAAAGATTATAAAACCTTGAAATCCTTTTGATTGTAACTTAGTATATTAATATCGAGTGTTCTTTTAAGAGCTTGGGAACTTAAAGGGATAGTATCGATCCTTAAACGATTCGTGGTGACGTGACCTTATTGAACAGAAATATCTACGCAGCTAAAAAAAAACCCGCTGTATTAGTCAAAGTAGTTCCCTTTGTAAATAGGTTGACATCACAGAAATACGCTTGGAAAAAGTCGCAGTGTACATTCGGGTCCAGATGCCATACATCCTAGCGCGTATGCCTTCCAGTGTAATTTTTTCTTCAATAAATTTCTCTTAAAGGCAGAGTTACTCTGTGTAACAAAAAAAACTCAAATTAAAAATTAGAGGGATGCAGTTTGCATTGGAGTTTATTATTATAAAACGGGTATTTGTGCACTAGGACCTAAAAAGATATATTGTGCAGCTATCCAGCCTACCCAAACAGTTTTAGGCTATTAATAAATCCTAAAACTGATGTAGACTTATTTTATACCAAGAGGTTTGGATCTACACCCCTCTTGCCAGCTAATTTAGTCTGCGTTGTGCTACTGCTGGACAGTCGCACTGAATATGTTCTGTTGAAGAATCATTTTCTTGTATATATTTTTGGCTGAGGGGTTGCCTCCACCTTTATACGTTCTGTATCAATGAGTCTTTTCGATGGCCGCATGCCTGTTTGGGCTCTCCAGTACTCGATTAAGCTTCATTGTTCCTGCTCACGTAACAAAGCACTTTTAAAGCTGCTGTTTACCCCGTAGAAAGGCAACCTATGAAGAGAGCGTTTGCAGCCTCTTTCGCTGAAGTGTTCCCAGTTTCATTCCATTCGTGCCACTCATGTCCCAATATCCACATAAGAGTAACAAAGTTTCTTGATGCTAGAGTTTCAAGAATTTTAAATTCCCAGACCAATCTTTATACGAATGGGAAGCAATATAGCGATTTTAGAGCTGCTTGACTGTCAGAGAGAATGTTGATATTGGCACTACGCGTACCTCTGCCAAGACATTTTCTGGTACAAAGCTCTATGGCGTGAACCTCTGTCTGCAAATTGGAAGTCGTTTTTCCCATTACGATAGCCTTCTTGATATGTGCTCTGACAATTCAAGTCCCGGCATTACCGTCTTCCAATTTGGACTCATTGGCAAACCACTCGTATGCGCTCTGTTTTAAAGATGTTTCATTATTTCTCCATGCTGAACGATCACTAATGATCACCTTAAAATTCTTGATTTTCTATTCATGTTGTCACAGACGGTTAGGCTCGGAAAGTAAAGAATTGAAATCATATGAAATAGATTAGCAATCCTTAGAACTGCACTAGCTGCCGAGTTTTTGGTTACAAGGTGGAGTGGAATGAATTCTGTTACCATTTCCAAAGCCGTTATGGGGCAAATTTTCATTGCTCCCGTTACGCTCAGGTGGGCTATTCTGTTGTCCTTCTTAAGTGTCATGTAGATCTTAATTTGATCTACTTTTGGCCACCATACCAAAGAGGCGTAGGTGATTATTGGCACTATTATTGTCTTATAAGACTATGCCATCATCTTTGGCCACAGAGTCAATGTTTTTCGTAAAGCCTTTGTCATATGTATTTATCATGTACGATAAATGCTTTTTCCAGGCCAAGGTGTTATCAAGAATTACTCTCAGATACTTCGTATCTCCGGATAGAGTTAAGTTTGCGTTCCCTATTTTTAGGGTCGCTAAACCCAGCATGCTTCTTCGGGTCAAGGGTACCACACATGCTTTGCTCGGATTTATCGAGAGCCACTTCTCTTGACACTAATCTTGCGTAATGTCGAGAGGTAGTTGCATGCAATCGTCTATACTAGAGTCAAACTTGCCTCTAATCATAATAACTAGTTCATCACCAAAGCCCTGAACTTAGTATCCGAGATCACCCAGAGTTTGTAAAAGCTCGTCAATGACCAATAGCCAAAAGAAAGATGATTAAAAATCCTTCTTGGGGCATCCTTTGGTTGACCTGACACATAATCTGCCCTCCGTTATTCAGTTCCCCAGTATGTTAACTTCCAGATTAAGTTTTTGAGAGTTAGTAAACCTTCCGCTCAGAACCCCAATATTTTTCCCCAAGTGGAATTGATATAACGACCAATCAGTCTTCCTGGTATTTCTAATCTGAAAGATATCTTCAACTTCCCCATTAGATCGAATAGGATATACCGATGATCCGATAGGCACACTTCATCTTCATCTAAAAGTGTTTACATCCACTGAAAACAGCAAATTTAATATTATTAGAATTCTATTTTGGCGCGTATATAAATTTGTCTCTCAACGTTAGTGTTTCTCACACACTTCAAAAGATTGTACCCGCATCTGAGGATATAATCTATAATACAATACCTACCCGGGCTGGGAGGGGCATACGAAACACTCTGCTATACATTACTTTTTGTAATATTGGCCTTTACTCTGGCTTTTGTATTTTCCCCATCACTCCTCCACTTACAGGTAGTCCCTCTTCCGTCATATCTGAAAGTAGCAGCGTCACGAATTTATTTTTGTGATTCTTTGAAAATTTCTTATATAAAATAATTTTGAGTTTTTCTTAACATGGTACTTAAAAAAATATCAAACAAGTGCTTTCGATGAAATAAAATTAAAACTTAGTCAATTCTTCTGAATGCGTAGTAACCTAAAGCAACCCGAATATTTGAAATTCTTCACATCAATACTGCATTATATCTACTCTTGAAATAGTGCTAAGTGCGATAGTGTAGGCAACATTTAAAAATAGGACAGCACAAGCACTGACTCACTTTTGTAGCACAATTGCCACATCCGCCACTCATTCTTCTGCAGGCGAAAACTCTCACAAAAGTGTCCGCCTGTGAGGGTTTCTCTGCAAGCTCTGTTATTTTAATACCTGCACCTACAAATGTATATTTATACAGATGCGTAAATAGATAAAGTGAATGTACATTGACACAACCATGTACATACTTATGCTTGTAGAGTGGCGGGAAAAATAATAGCAACGCGACATATTGCGAAGCTCAGACTATTTATTTGTTTACATGTTTTATAAAATATTGTTCCTATTATTTACTGTACTATTCATACTACAGCTTAGGTTAGGTTAGGTTAGCCAGGCTGCTTGTCTATGACAAAATACTCGGTGGCGCTAAGGTCCATTGTGATACCTGCATTTGATTTCCATCCCCTAACTAAGTTGCTTAAGCCACTCAGATCTTTTTAAGAAGATAACTAAAAATGTTTTTTCTAATAGCGGTCGGCCATCGGCAGGCAATAGCAAACCGCCGAGTGTATTTCTGTCATGAATAAGCTTCTCATAAAAAATATCTGCCGTTTGGTATCGGTTTAAAACTGTAGGTGTCTCAATTTGTGGAACAACATCAAGACGCACGCCACAAATAAGAGGAGGAGCTCGGCCAAGCACCTAAGAGAAGTGTACGCGCCAATTATTCATTTTTATTTATTAACTGTGGCCTCTAGTATGCCATTTTGAAACTATCGCAGGTCTTCAAAGAAATGATCGCCAACATAATTGGCGCGGTTTCTTTGAAGTGCTAACAATACAGAGGAGCTGTTGTATCAATTTCTTCTTATTTTTCACAACTCCTGCAGAAGTCATTGTGAAGTACACACTGGCTAGGGTGCTAACAGTGCAGTGAGGACGCTGGTTGTTGATCTGTTGAATCCATGTAAACATTTTGTCCTTTTAAGTTTCAGTTTAGCTAGAGCACCAACTTAAAGCTTCAAACTTTTTAGAATATAAAAATTTTCGTCAAAATTGCAAACTCGCTTGTCTGAATTTTAAGAAAAATTCCGGATATGCAATCTTTTAACTCATCCAAGTTTGGCATAATATTGTGTCGACTTAGAGTGGCACGAGATTCGCGTTGATTTTTGAGAACGTCTTTTGTGGACAATAACTTTCTTTCGCATTTATTTGACCGCCACTGTTAATACGCTTATGCCACAATGCAAGCAATCACACCTGCATACGTCAGTTGGTGTTTGTGCGAACGCTTTGTTACTTTAACTGAACCGAATATAAGGATACTACTCATTCCCTACCCATTATGCAGTATTTTTGTGCTTTACCATTACTTATACATACATACAATTGTACGTATGCGCATGTGAAAACATTGCTTTTGTTTGCCAACACGTCTGCAACAAATTTGTATGCTCCACCACAACGATGCTCGTTAGAAAAATAGCAGCACCAATAGCAGCAACCAACATCCATGTCATTAAATTCCTCTAGCAATTGTGCCTTTCAGCTGCAGTAGCAACCAGTAGTACTAACCAGTTGTTAGTCGTTGGCTGGTGAAAGGCTTTCCCATAACAATTGCAGCATTAACACTTCTTTATGCAAACGACATTAGCTGCAAAATACATAGTCGCTCTAGGAGACGCGTAAAAAAAAAATCGTTAAAAAGCTGACACTAGGTCGCTGTTGGGTCGGTGGGTTGGTTGCCTGTACCTGTGCCGCTGTCAGCCACACCAGCTTTTACAGCTCGCTTACCTGTCGTTTGTGTCGCATTGTCAGATGTGGTTTTGTTGGTTTCGTTACCAGTGCTGCCACTTAATTCACAAACGGCGGTAGTTGCGCTTTAGTGCTTAGTGCACTCTAAATATTTGTATGCGCGAAAGGCGAGTGTGTGTGCCCCGGTGTGTGTTTGTTTCTGTGCCTGAAGGAAATTTGGGTCGTAAAATCAACACAAAAGCGCATTTTAGACTTTTCCCGTTGTGCCATTTATTTTTATAGAAAATACTTTACAAACTATGTAGAGGAAGAGACATTTTCGACAAGCATGTTTGCTTTAACTCTAGAAGCGGTGGCAAAACACCCATACATATGCATTTTATATACAAATAATATATTAACTCAACCTCATTTTACATGCAAATATTTAAATATTTTCAGCATACAATGGGATATGCGATTTAAGACGAATGGCAACGGAAATTGCAATATTCGAAAGCTCAAAACCGTAAAAGTAAATGTTGAAATTGTTCCACCTCGTATTCCTTCTCTATAAAACTTTTGGTCGAGTGGCTCGACCGCTGGCAAAGATTTCCATAGGAATGTGTCCGATTAAGATCCGCACCACTAATGAGAGATACAACTTTGTTCAAGTTCAGATCACCTTAGCAACTCTGCAGCTCAAAGTTTTCGCCAAGCATACACTGAGTGGATCTCGCGTCAAGATCAAATCGAAGCAACCAGCAGAAACCATCCCATTCGTTGAGGATGCAAAACCACCTAATGAGTGTGGTGCGCTGACAACTCATCAGCCTACAGTCCCACTATCGTCTAGCACCCATACAAGTGACTCTTCGAAGTATTCTGTGGTAACCGAAAGCAATATGAAATATTCCCCATCACTCACGCTATCAGTGAGCTTAAAGCCTTGATTGCTGCTCGGCTATCAAAGTCTAGGTTATTTTCTCGGTAGATGGCTGCAGTCAACGATATTTCGTAAAGTATCGATCAAACAATTTAAAATTTATTCTCGTTGTGATATTTCACAATAAACTAATTATTTTGCTATTTTTGGTTTGTTCCACTCAGTTGAGAGTTACAGGGTGTTAACAATGGATGTCAACAAAGATACAATTCCGTACATTTTACCCTTTTTTGTTTTTAATAAAGGCGAAAATGCAAGCCAGGCCGCTGAAATTGTGAATAGTGTTTATGGTTGACATATTGTAACAGCGTGCAACTTTATTTTTGTTGATTCCGTTCTGGCATTTTTGATGTTAAACAAAAGGAATAGAGAAAAGGAATAAAAGTTAACCGATATTTTAGTAGTTGCAGCATAGTCCAGGAGCTAAAAGTCGACCATAAAACAGTTTTAAGCCACTTGCGCAAAAATTGTACACAAAAATAATAGATTTATTTTTCCTTATTTACTTACTTAGGTGGCCATAACAACCCGTGACCGAGGTACGGCCGACATCACTAGCTCTCTCCAGGCGTCTCTGCTCCGCGCGCGCCTTCTCCAATTCTGTACACCAGCGAGCATAAGGTTTCCTCCACCTGGTCTTTCCATCGGAGCAATGGTCTTCCTCTGCGTCGGCTCCCTTGGACTTCGCCCTCGAACACCTTCTTTGCTGGAGCAGACGTTGGATGGTGATGCGTTGAACCACGTCAATGTCGGCGTAGAGCTCATACAGCTCGTGGTTCATTCTTGAACGGTAGTCTTCGCCAACGCGCACAGGACCGAAGATCTTACGAAGAACTTTTCCCTCGAACACCCCAAGAGCGGATGCATCACTTTGTGACACTACCCGTGCCTCTGCGCCATAAAGCAACACGGGTATGATGACCGTCTTGTAAAGTGTGAGTTTGGTCATGCGAGTGAGGACTCGACAACTCAATTGCTTACTTAGCCCATCGTAAGACCTATTAGCAAGAGTGATTCTCCGTTTGATCTCCAGGCTGATATCGTTGTTGCTGTTAACGGCGGTGCCAAAATAAATAAATTCTGGCACAACCTCGAAAGTATAGATAGTTGTCCGCAATGACGTGCGTTCCTACACGCCGTGTGTTCCGCGTTGTAGACAGCATATACTTCGTTTTACCCTCGTTCACCGCCAGACCAACTCGTGATGATTCCTTTTCGATAGCAGAAAACGCAACGGTGACATCTCGGTTACAGCGGCCGATAATGTCAATGTCATCGGCGTACGCAAGGAGCTGAACACATTTGCAGAAAATAGTGCCATCACGATGAATACTTGCTTTTCGGAGCACCCCTTCCATCACGAAGTTGAAGAGCTTGCATGACAGTGGATCGCCTTGTCTGAAACCTCGAACAGTATTGAATGCCTCGGAGAGGTTATTTCCTAACTTGACGGAGCTGGTTGTTTTGCTCAATATCATTCTGCAAAGCCGTATGAGCTTCGCTGGCATACCGAACTCAGACATGGTGGCGTACAGGCAATCCATCCGTCTCGAACGCAGCTTTATAGTCGACAAAGGAATGATGGGCGTCGACTTGCATTTCATGGGTATTTTCCAGGATTTGGCGTAATGTGAAGATCTGGTAGATTGTGGACTTACCACGTCTGAAGCCGCACTGATAAGGTCCGATCAGTGTGTTGGCGAATGGCTTAAGTCTTCCACATTGGACGCTGGACAGGACCTTGTAAGCGATGGTTAGAAGACTGATGCCCCGGTAGTTGGTGCAGATCGTCGGGACGCCCTTCTTCAGTACAGGACAAAGAACAATGAGATTCCAATCGTCGGGCATGCTTTCTGCTAGCCATATTTTGCAGATGAGCTTATGCATCGCCGCCAGTCTTGAACAATTCAGCGGGCAAGCCGTCAGCGCCAGCCGCTTTGTTATTCTTGAGCCGCTCAATGGCAACTCTGACTTCGTCATAACTAGGTGGTGGGACGTCCAAATTATCGTCGATTGGTGGTATCGGGTCATCTTCTACTAGGGCGGAATTGTGGGCGTCATCGCCAGCAAGCAAATTGCAGAAGTGTTCCCCCCATATGCCCTGTGTGTACTGTGTATCCATAACCAGATTTCCGTTTTTATCTCTGCAGGCTGATACTCCGGTCTTGAAACCTTGTGTCAGACGCTTGACTTGTTGATAAAATTTCCGAGCATCATTCCTGCCCCTATACTTCTCTTGCAGCTCACGCTCACGCTTCTCCTGTTATCGTTTCTTGCGTCTGAATAGGCGCCTTGGAAAAAAATATTTTATTCTAAAGCCTTAGGATAGACTATATTTAATTTTTCCATCTACTGCAAAAATAACAAAATTTTTTAGAGTTCCCACTCGGGAGCAAACCTGTACCTGCACATATCAAATGCTGGCCATCCAAAAATATGGTTTTCGATATTCAATACTTCATGATTGTCCTTAATGTTTCTTAAATGACCTTATCAACTATTATTGAGATATCTGCAACAATACCTACACTAAAATTTCGCCTCTAAAGACAAACACGTTTTAATTTTTATATGTTATTTAAAAATATTATTGTAGTCGAGATGTCAATACTACTTTACTGTTATAAATACAGTTCTAAATAGTTCCCCATTCAACCTCGGTCGCCGTAACCGAATGGCTTTACACGTAACTACCATTCAAATGAGCCTGCGTTCGAAATCCACGGTGGGTAATTTTGGTCCTAAATAATATGAATTTCTTAACTACTTCGTCTTCCATGATCTACGTATTGAAAATAATTATTCTTGCTGAACTCCAAGTCACTTAAATTAAAAAATTAAAGAAAAATCCATTTTCTAAACCTAAAATCCTAAATACTTTATAACAATACAACTAAAATGTGATCCCTTATTAGAGCAATATTCTTATTACTCCTGGCGTCAAACAAAAATCATAAATTTTTCGATAGAATGATTAATTTTTTGCCTTATTGCATAAATACATAACTCGAAAAAGCAAAAAACGGCCAAAAACAACCAATGAAAACCCAACAGAAGTCGTTGAATAATAATCGCTATTGAATAACGATATAATACTAATATAATAAACGTGCATACTTGTTATCAAGCAGCGATGATTAGTTGCAAAGTCGACTTTTTCCCCTAACTTCAATTTAAATTTTTGTATGGTTTGTACTTCTGGATTGAATTTTCAATGTACACTAATTAAATTTTTCTTTAATAAAAAAATATTTAGAGTTTTTTCATTTTAAAGGGTTTTTACCACATGTCACATTATTTTTTAAACGATTTTTTTCGTGCAGGCTTTTCTACCATGCAAAAGGATAGTTTGGCTTATATATAACTGGTGCTTACAACCTTCTTGGATGTTTGGGCGAGCTCCACCTACGATTGGGGTGGGCGTTTTGATATTTTCCACAAATGGAGGAACTTACAGTTTTATGTCGCCTCCGAACGACAAATGGTTGTTTGGGCAGAGATGGTTTTTAATGGCAGAACTACGCTCCGTGGGCGCCATTAGAAAAAACTGTTTCTATGTGTGGTGTTTTATGCCTGATAGTTCGAACTTGGGCATTTCCGAATTGTGAACATGCACCAATCCATTCGGCTACGGCGGTTGCCAATTTATTATGAGACCAAATTAGATAAAAAATTCAATAAAATCTTTAAATTCCATTTGGAGAAAAATATTTAGGTTTTGTTTGCTGGGCTGTGTAAAAATATGGGTGGACAAAAGTTTCGACTGCAAATCTGGGACATTCCAAAAGGATTGTCATACAAAGCGGACATCAAAGAGGAATAGCTCAAACACAACGTTTCAAACATAGCTTTCCAAAATTCTACTGATGAAAAACCGCTGGAGTCTTGTGTTTGTGATAATTTAAAGAGAAGTCTTGGGAAATCAAAAAATAACTAAGTGCAATACACATCAAACATGGCACTCAGCGCGGAAGGCCAAAAGTGCATAGCGAGCTTATGCGTGACTATCAATCGGTTGGCTCGAGACGCACAACCACTAAATTGCAGAAAAGCAGCTATAACTCTCGCCCCTCGGCAAGCAATGACAAACCTTCGAGGGTAATGTTCCCACAGTGAAACTCAAACTCCGTACATAATTATTTACTTTTGTGTTTTTCAGCGTAACACCGGAACCTAATCCTTATACTTCTCAGAATATTAGATGAATTAAAATTTGTTTTTTATTAATAATTCGGTGGAGACATTTTTGTTTGGTGCTATTGCCGTGGTAATCTATTGCCTATTGTTAGCATTATGGTTGTTGTTGCTATTGCGCGCACAATATACATACAAACATATATAAAATTGTTATTTCTGTTCCACTCGTTTATGGCGGCTTGATGTTTATGCGCTGCATACAGTTTAATAAATATTAAATATGCTGGCTCAATTCCTCGTAATCTCAGTTATACTCATTGGCTACAAAGCTTATTAAAGCGAATGTTTAGCTTGCAATACGTTGTTGGTCAATAACACGGGTTAGCTTACATTCCATATACACATTAGGGTCGAACAAGGTATGTGGTTATCAAAATAGGGATGGTCACATACGGTCAACTTTATTTTCTCGTTCTAGTTTGCCTAAATTTGATCACAAATCCCAGTTTGTAATTAACGCATAAAGAGAGTTCACTGTACAAATCTTCACGATCGTAAATTTTTTTAATGATAGTAGCAAACAAAAAATTTAAAAAACAAAAAAAAAAATATTTAAAAAAACAAAAAAAAACATAATATAAAATATTAAAAAAAACAAAAAAAAATTATAAAATATAAAAAAAAAAACAAAAAAAACATAAAATATTAAAAAAAACAAAAAAAAATTATAAAATATAAAAAAAAAGCAAAAAAAAAAGTAGGATCAGATTTTTCACCACGTCCTCGTCGTTGATCCTGGGGAAAGCTAAGCGTGAAAAGCCTTATAGAATGCATGAATAAACTGTTTAAATACAAACTAATCCTTATAAATAATTAAATTTAAACATAATAATAAGTAAAACTTTGGAAAACGACATTTAAAACTTAATTCTAAAAAAATTAGGAAATATGCATTTTTCGACAAAATTTTCAAAACTTTAAGTGAGTTGCGCGAACAGAAGATATTAACCGATTTCAATTTTTTTTTTACCAAAATACTTGTGTTACTCCATAGCAACTTTTCCGCACTATTAGAATTTGATTTGAAAAATTTGTTGGAATTCGAACCACCCTAATACACATGCGATCAGAGTGTTATGGCTTCCGACCTTGATTCAGGGCAAGGATGGTCAAACCGAATGCATTTGGTATTCAGTAAAATGTATACATAAATTAAATTAAGTATAAAAAAATAGTATCTAATATCCTAACATACTAAAATTTGAAGATATTAAGGAATCTAATGAATAAACTCTTCCTCTGCTACCACCAGCTGGTACCGCATCGAATACTTTCAAAGCCGGAGCGTTTGTATCCATTCGGACGACATGACCCAGCCAACGAAGCCGCTGGATCTTTATTCGCTGCGCTATGTCTATGTCGTCGTAAAGCTCATACAGCTCATCGTTCCATCGTCTGCGATATTCGCTGTTGCCAACGTGCAAAGGTCCAAAAATCTTACGCAGAATCTTTCTCTCGAACACTCCAAGCGTCGCTTCATCGGATGTTGTCATCGTCCAAGCTTCTGCGCCATACGTTAGGACGGGCATGATGAGAGTCTTGTAGAGTGTTAGTTTTGTTCGTCGAGAGAGGACTTTACTACTCAATTGCCTACTTAGTCCAAAGTAGCACTTGTTGGCAAGAGAGATTCTACGTTGGATTTCAAGGCTGACATTGTTATCGGTGTTAATGCTGGTTCCTAAATAGACGAAGTCTTTTACAACCTCGAAATTATAACTGTCTACAGTGACGTGGGTGCCGATACGCGAGTGCGCCGACTGTTTGTTTAAAGACAGGAGGTACTTCGTTTTGTCCTCGTTCACCACCAGACCCATTCGCTTTGCCTCTTTATCCAGTTTGGTGAAGGCAGAACTAACAGCGCGGTTGTTAAGGCCGATGATGTCAATATCATCGGCATACGCCAACAATTGTACGCTCTTATAAAAAATTGTGCCTGAGCGATTAAGTTCTGCGGCTCGTACGATGCTCTCCAACATCAGGTTAAAGAAGTCACACGACAGCGAGTCACCCTGTCTGAAACCTCGTTTGGTATCAAACGGCTCGGAGAGGTCCTTTCCAATTCTGACGGCGCTGTTGGTGTTGAGCAACGTCATCTTACATAGCCGTATTAGTTTTGCGGGGATACCAAATTCAGACATCGCGGCATACAGGTAACTCCTTTCCGTACTGTCGAATGCAGCTTTGAAGTCGACGAAAATATGGTGTGTGTCGATTCTCCTTTCATGGGTCTTTTCCAAGATTTGCCGTATTGAGAATATTTGGTCGATGGTAGACTTTCCAGGTCTGAAGCCACACTGATAAGGTCCAATCAGTTGGTTGACGGTGGGCTTCAGCCTTTCACACAATACGCTCGCTAGAACCTTATAGGCGATATTTAGAAGACTAATCCCGCGGTAATTGGCACAAATTGCAGGATCGCCCTTCTTATGGATTGGGCAGAGCACACTTAAATTCCAATCGGCAGGCATGCTTTCATCCGACCATATTTTGCATAGGAGCTGATGCATGCACCTTACCAGCTCCTCGCCGCCATGTTTGAATAGCTCAGCCGGCAGTCCGTCGGCGCCCGCGGCTTTGTTGTTCTTTAGCCGCGTTATCGCTATTCTCACCTCGTCATGATCGGGTAGCGGAACGACAATTCCGTCGTCAACGATTGGGGTATCGGGATCTTCACTTTCTCGGTGACATGCGCAGCTGTCACCGTTTAATAGGTTCGAGAAGTGTTCCCTCCATAATTTAAGATTGCTCTGTACGTCGGTCACCAGTTCGCCGTCTTTGTTCTTACAGGAAAACGCCCCGGTCTTAAAACCTTCTGTAAGCCGCCGAACTTTCTGGTAGAATTTTCGGGCGTTGTTCCTGTTGGCCAGCATCTCAAGCTCTTCGCACTCACGTATATCGGCCTCTCGTTTCTTCTGTCGGATAATACGTCTCTCTTCCTTTTTCAGGTCTCTGTAGCGAACCCACATGGCTCGCGTTGCGCCCGATCGCAGCGTGGCTCTATAGGCGGCATCCTTTCTTTCTGCGGCAGCATGACATTCCTCGTCGTACCAATTGTTTTTTCGGGCTCGCCGGAATCCGATTTCTTCTTCGGCGGCGGTACGTAGAGAACGAGAAATGTTGCTCCATTGTTCGTGGATGCCGGTTTGTTGGGCAGTACTCGCTGAGAGCAGGAGTGAGAGTCGAGTGGCGAATCTTCTGGCTGTCTGTTGTGATTGCAGCTTTTCGAGGTCGAACATTCTTTGCGTAGGTAGATGCACGTTTTTTGCTGCACAGAGGCGCGTGCACAGTTTGGCTGCAACAAGGTAGTGATCCGAGTCAATGTTGGGTCCTCGGATCGTACGTACATCTAATACACTAGAAGCGTGTCTTCCATCTATCACAACATGATCGATCTGGTTTCGCGTTTTTCGATCAGGGGACAGCCAGGTAGCTTGGTGTATCTTTTTATGCTGGAATCTGGTGCTGCAGACTACCATGTTTCGGGCCCCGGCGAAGTCGATCAGCCTCTGTCCGTTACCGGATGTTTCGTTGTGTAGGCTGAATTTTCCGACTGTGGGACCAAAAATTCCCTCCTTGCCCACCCTGGCGTTGAAGTCGCCAAGCACGATTTTTATTTCGTGGCGGGGGCAGCGCTCATAGGAACGTTCCAGGCGCTCATAGAAAGAATCTTTGGTCGCATCGTCCTTCTCTTCCGTCGGGGCGTGGGCGCAAATTAGCGATATGTTAAAAAAACGGGCTTTGATGCGGATTGTTGCGAGACGCTCGTCCACCGGAGTGAACGACAGTACTTGGCGACGGAGTCTCTCTCCCACAACAAATCCGACACCGAATTTGCGCTCCTTTACATGGCAGCTGTAGTAGACGTCGCAAGGTCCTATGGTTTTCTTTCCTTGCCCCATCCATCGCATCTCTTGGATGGCAGTGATGTCAGCCTTTACTCTCACGAGGACATCAACCAGCCGGGCAGAGGCACCCTCCCCATTAAGGGACCGGACATTCCAGGTGCGTGCCCTCAAATCATATTCCTTAGTTCGTTTGCAGGGGTCGTCATCAGTATAGGGAGGTCTCAGCCGAGGCTTTTTTAAAGTTTTCATTGGGGGCGATTATTAAGTGGCGGGTCCCAAACCCAACGCACAACCAGCTGTCCTGGAATGTTTCGCCTTCTCACTTTAGCTCACTCCCGAACGGGTGTTCGGAAGCTACCCAGAGGATACGTGGGCTAATCCCGGCCGTTGTGAGCTGCTTGAACCATATGTAGAAGAATCGTCCTGGCCATTCCCAAGTGAATGGCGATCAGTAACTTTCCCCACTTGCGTGGACTTCTACACATGGAACCATCCTCCTCCCATACCCTCTTACTATTCTATAAATACATAGCATAGACCTATCTTATCTTTATCTTTTGTCTTTATTAGCATTCAAGGTGTTAAGAAATGCTCCTCCCTTCTGGAGCGAATCTATCTTAACACCTCATCTAGAGCGCTTCGTAATTTAGATTTTATCAGTACTGACTTTATAAAAACTCTGTATGGAACGAATGCACATATCATGAAAGCTCTGATAGAATTCAATACTATCTACATATCTTTTAAGATTTGCTTTGCTGCCTCTAAACACTGCTTCATTAAATTTCTTCATTACGCTTATAAATAATTAATTTATAATGTTTTGCTAAAAGATCTGCCATATTTTTTTTAAAGCACCAGAAAATTTGTTTTTGTTGACTCATTTACTTCAATAAATAAATAAATATTTGAATTGAGTGGCCACCGAAGGCAAATGGGTTGGTACGAGCTTACCATACGGAAGTGTGTAGGTTACAATCTGCGTGCATGAAACCGGCACAATCTAGAGGAGAGGGGGAAGACCTTCTCTGAAGAGTAACTCTGCAGACCTGTCTGCGTATTATTGTGTTGCCTGATCTTGCAGCAAAATTGGGGAATTCGGAGTACGTTGGTTCGAATCTCCGTGAAACGCTGAAAAGTTTTTTTAATATCTTCCGAGTGTCTCTCTGCCATGAAAAAAGTTCATCATAAGAACCATTTGCCGTTTGGAGTCGGCTTAAAACTGTAGGTCCCTCCATTTGTGTAACAACATCAAGACGGTCACCACAAATAAGAAGAGGAGCTTGGTCAAACAGCTAACAGAAGTGTACGCGCCAATTATTTTAATAAATATATAAACAGACATGGAATTTTTAATTGGAAATATTTCAACAGCCTCACCTTTTACACTTTAAGAAATTACACAGAGTGTTATAGAAAACTATGTTAAATATATAAGAAAGTGTAAAGAGATTATCAAAAACTTTTGAGAGTAACAGACTTACCAATCATCAATAAGGGTTTTCAGTGTTATTCAAGAACGAAAGCATTATTCAAATCAATAAAATGGCAAGGCTTTGTTTGCCATGTCAGCTTGTTCTAATACATATTGGAAGAATTCTTCGAGATCATTTGGATGACAATCCTTTTGAGCGGTATAAAGTGGTAAAATTTGTGCCGCTTTTGGTGTGTGACAACTCGGGGTTTACACCTTTTGTATGCCTTTAGAGCTTGGTAGTGGGCCATGGTCCTACTATGTGAAAGTGCTAGTCCATGTGGGTAGCTATCTCCTTGATATACAAGGTGGCGCACAATGAATCACCCCATTGGAAAATGTTATACTTTTTGCAGATGACGTCGGACGTCAATCATATTTGACACTTGTGAACTAAACAGCTGTAGACTACAACCCCTAAAGCGCTATACTTCACAAGTGAGAGAAATAATTGTGTCGATTTTTTTACCGATAATCGGTCGGTGGTATTGATGCAGCGTGAATGTCGATGTCGATTTCGGAATCTTTCCGGTACTTAGCTGCTCGACTCAAACAGACTGGAACCACACTAAACCAATACCACTGGAAGGGTCGTTCGGTCGAGAATATTGCGGCTGTGAAAGGGTCATTCGGTCGAGAATATTGAACTCCATCCAGATGGCAAGCCACGCAATTGGGCATCAATAGACGAACTCTACAGAAAATTTCAGTAAAAAACTTACACAAGTTCCCATACAAAGAGCAAACAACATATTAGTTAATACCAGCTGACCGTCAGTCGGGTATGAATTATTATCAAGTCATCCTCAATCTCAACAACGAGGGTTGAATTTGTGTCCAAAATCATCATGAGCGATGGGGCACATTTGCATTTAAGCGGTTACGTCTATAAGTAAATACTTCCTTTTTGGGGCACTGTAAATTTGAGTGATGTAAGATGAGCTAAATGTAATGGTTAGTGGTAAAACCAATGCATAGAGGAGTGATTGGGCCGTATTCTTTTGAGGACGTTATCGGCAATATGGTCACTATTACTAGCGAATGGTACAGGGCCATGATAAATGGCTTCTTACTGCCGGGATTGGATGAGCGGAGCTTGGTGGACATGTGATTACAAACAGACAGTGTAACCAAACACACAGCACGGCCCACAGTAGATACGGAGGAAAAAGTGTTTCCTGGTTATGTAATCTCTAGTTTCAGTGACCTAGCAGGACCAGCAAAATCACCCGATTCAATCATCCCTGACTTTTCTTTTTAAAGCTGCTGAACGTCACGGGCTTATACCAACAAGTCTCAGGCAATTATAGTCCTTAAGGAGAATATTCGAAGGTTATCGCCGCAAATCTTGCGGAAAGTCATGGAAATACAAAAATAATGGGCACAAAAGTGTGAGCCACTTGACGGATATCATATTTTCCACTTAATAGAAAAAAGTGCAACTTCCAAATAAAGATTTCCTCAACTTAGAATAATTTTGTTTTTTATTTAGTAAAAATGTTATTCGAAAACAAAATTGGATGATTAATTATACGTCCCTCGCACTTAACCCCCGTATAAAAATATATTTATATCTAATGTTCTTACAGACATTTTCCCTGGCTAAAGTTATATGGCTATATGGCGGCCGCCGTAGCCGAATGGGTTGGTGCGTGATTACCATTCGGAATTCACAGAGAGGTCGTTAGTTCGAATCTCGGTGAAAGCAAAATTAATAAAAACATTTTTCTAATAGCAGTCGCCCATCGGCAGGCAATGGCAAACCTCCGAGTGTATTTCTGCCATGAAAAAGCTCCTCATAAAAATATCTGCCGTTCGGAGTCGGCTTGAAACTGTAGGTCCCTCCATTTGTGGAACAACATCAAGACGCACACCACAAATAGGAGGAGGAGCTCGGCCAAACACCTAACAGAAGTGTACGCGCCAATTATTTATTTATTAAAGTTATATGTTACGTGGTTCAGCACACTCTTCTTTGATATCTCTCACAACTTCACATTCATTTACTCGAATATTTAAGCACAAGACTTATGAGTTTCTAGGCCAAAACTTAAGAATATTTAGATTCAATGCGACCGCCACAACTTTTAGACAACTAGAGCCAGCTTGCGTTCAGAGCTCTTTATAGTGACACGCACACGCATATAAATGCATACAGAAGCACATACCTATGTGTGTTTGAATGTATGCATTTGTGTACATATGTGCCAGTACTTTGTTTTCCTATTTACGTTTAACTCATTTCTCTGAATATTGTTTTGTTTACAATTGCTTTGCCTTCGGTAAACTTAATAGCAAGTTTATTTATTCTTCCCTTTTGCCATTTTGCACACATTCGCTATTGTTATTGTATTTGAAGTTTTTGTCTGTGTTGCTGCATGCGTTTTGTTAACGGCCGACAAATGCTGCCACCATTACTTGTGGAAGCTGCCATTCGCCACCACCGGCTGACTACCAACGCAGCAGGAAGATTTCACTAACTAGTTTTGCCTTTTCGTTGGCGCTACTCTCGCAGCCACAAACGCTTTTTCAGTCATAACAGGCGTTGTCCCTGCTTCGCTGTCGCACGCTAACGGTATACACATGTATGTATGCGATTTATATATATACATATATGTATATATAATTGCATGCCAATATAGATTTCGGTGGTGCTTATTTGGCAGCAAGCAGGTAGCTGCTGTTTTCATTAAATTACCTTTTTTGTTGTAATTACTTTTAACAGCCACAGATTTAAATGACACGGTTTAACCACCTATGCGTGCATAAAACTAAAGGGTTTTCCACTAAGAGGTGTTATTTTGATAGTCAAAGAAAAATGCTATTTTTTTATATAAATGGTCAGATGTTTATTTTATTATAAAGAGGAAGGTATGCCGTTAATAGTGTCAAATACCATCAGGCAAATGACCCCCACGGCCACGCTTACAGAACAATATCCTTTTCATGAAATTTTCTATAATCGAATTACAAAGTGGCTGCCCTATGTCCTCGATATCCTCTCGAATTTCATCTTTGAGGTCTTGAATCGGCCCTGGGCTATTGGCGTAGACCTTCTCTTTCACGAGGCCCCAAAGAAAAAAGTCACAAGGTGCTAAATCACAACATCTCGGTGGCCAATTGTGATCACCTCTTCGAGAGATAATACGCTCCCCGAAACTTTTCTCGTAAAAGATCAATGGTTTCGTTGCTTGTGTGGCACGTAGCGCCGTCTTGTTGAAAATAAACGGTGTCCAGATCAATATCATCCAATTCCGGCCATAAAAAATCGTTAACCATTTCTCGATAGCGCAATCAATTCACCAATAACTCCTGTTATTGGAAAACCCTTTACATACGGCACACACTTACAGTATTCTGCAGAACTAAAGTCATGCTATTAATTTTTACGAGTTTTCTTATGTTTCTACTTGGTTTTTAGGTAAAAATGAATGAGCCTATTATGCGATGTGCTCGATTGTGTAATAATTTCGGAAATATTACAGATTTTAATGCAAATATTGAGAAATGTAAGCTTAATCTTTTTGTGAAATTTAACTAATTGTATCAGCCTGTACGGCATCTCTCTTTAGACTGACTGAAATAAATAAATATAAGTATATATATATATACACCCTTTCTTGAATGTCTCGCTGGAGTCCTCCTCCTGTTTGTGGTTGAATTTCATTGTTAGGATATTTGACACGCACATCTATCGATACCCAACGTGTTTACTTGTATATCGTTGCTATCTAATTTTTAAGTCGAAAAATGTGAATATTAGAATGGATGTATCACGCAAATTATCACTACGATTAAAAAATTAAGGGTGGTTAAGTTTGAAGGGCCGGTGTTGATTTTGAATAAAATACATTTTTTTTAAGAAATTAATATCATTTCTCTTTATTATGATAAATTGGCTAAATTACGTATGGATCAACACATTGTCCAAATCGCAGCCGCGGCCTCAGCGGGACACCTCCATTCGATGGTCCAAATTTTCGATGACGTTGAGGCATAATTGAGGTTCTATGCCGTTAATGTGCCGAATTATCTCATCCTTTAGCTCTTAAATTGTTGCTGGCTTATCGATGTACACCTTTTCTTTCAAATCAGCCCAAAGAAAGAAGTCCAACGGTGTCAAATCACATGATCTTGGCGGCCAATTGCCATCGCCGCGACGTGAAATTATTCGACCATCAAATTTTTCGGGCAAAAGAGCCATTATTTCGTTAGCTGTGTGACAAGTGGTACCGTCCTGTTGAAACCACACATCGTCCACATCCATATCTTCCAGTTCGGAGCATAAAAAGTTCGTTATCAACTCTCGATAGCGAACACTATTCACAGTAACTGCCTGACCGGCCTAATTTGGGGAAAAATACGGCCCAATAATGCCGCCGGCCCATAAACCGCACCAAACAGTCAATCTTTGTGGGTGCATCGGTTTTTCGGCAATCACTCTTGGGTTATCATTTGCCCAAATGCGGCAATTCTGCTTATTGACGAATCCACTGAGGGGAAAATGTGGCTCATCAATGAAGATGGTTTTCTTCACGAAGTGCGCGATATGCATTTGGATTTGAACGCCCGTTTTCGTAATAAGCCTGAATAACTTTAAGGCGTTGCACGATTGTGTATCCTTCCATTATTCAAATTGAGTTGGTCTGGAATGAAAAAATGTCAAATGAAGTGCAGAAAAAACTTGACGTTTAGCTGCAGATCACATTCAACATCGGCCCTTAAAATTTAACCACCCTTTATTTTTTCATTGGCCCTGCAACTTATTCTTTAATTGAAAAAAGTATTGGAATTTTAAAATCCCTGAACGCATCAATGAAGAGAGCACTGTATGTATGTACATAAGCACCCACATAACGCAGAAGTTCGCATGCACCGCAGTGTTGCAAAGGCCTGCTTCCACGAACATCATTCACGAAGGACTTTCATATGGCAATTGTTTTTATTTGCTTAAATTAATTTAAATCAATATTTGTGAATGACTTACATGGATGCAGTTTTGGGTATTGATGTTTGTGCTTTTAATGGCAATGAGATAATACCCAAGGCAATAGTTACGTGAGTTTAATTCAGCCCTTAGGAACTCAGAATTAAAATAACAAAAATACATGGCTACATACCTATATATCGAATAAAAGTATCTCTTGCAAAAAAAAAAAAAATAAAACAAAAGAATTAATACCACTAAATTTAGTTTAATGGATAATTTATGGCCTCAGTAGAAACAAAACAAACAATAAATCTCATTACTCATGAAACAAAATCAAACATTCAAATGGTCCCCTCTATTCTTTTTGCGGCAGCGCATTCTAGCAATTAGATTTTCAAAAAACTTTTTCCAGTTTCTAGCTTTATTTCACGAATGGCCCGAACAATATTTTCCTCTCGACTATCCAGAACTTTAAAAGTTTAATCCTACAAGAAAGAAAAAAGGAGTAAAAATGTAAAAGCATAAAACAGAAACAGCAACCAAAATGACGTTTTGCGAGCAATTTTTCGATTAAGATGCTACTCTAATATTCTAAGATTTGCACCAAATAGTCTTTCTCTACAGTTGCTTTTACTCCTCGATGATTAAATATGTTTTTCCGTTCTCTCGTCAATTTTTATTTTATTTTTTTTTTTTTTTTTGACATAAAAAAATGAGTCAAAAATTGGGTCAAAATGCTCCTCGTCCGAAATTTACTGTTTATAAATGATAAGTAACTTCTTTGGTTGATTTTTGTCAGTTTGTGTCCGAAAAATCCAAATA
Organism: Anastrepha ludens; assembly: GCF_028408465.1. NCBI lineage: Eukaryota > Metazoa > Arthropoda > Insecta > Diptera > Tephritidae > Anastrepha > Anastrepha ludens. The sequence goes on from NC_071500.1 coordinate 37,672,818, forward strand.
TCTTACGGAACCCTATTTTTTTCCAAAATAAAATATAGTCTATGTTACTCGTGAATAATGTAGCTTTCGAATGGTGAAAGAATTTTTAAAATCGCTCCAGTAGTTTTTGAGCCTATTCATTACAACCAAACAAACAAACAAAGTTTTCCTCTTTATAATATTAGTGTAGATTATATAAATCATTCAGAATTACAAAAAAAAACTTTCTAAAAATTATTATACATATCAGTTTTTTCTACATCCAATTGATTTCTTCATCTGCATCTTTAGCCTAAGATTTTCTTTCTTTTCGAATGAAATTTATTCTGAAACTTTAGTATGAGGATATTAAAACAAATCTTATTTATTTTTTGTATTACCTACTCTCCATAACCCGGAGGAAAGGTAAAGCAGGAAATATGATGAGCTTTTCTTCTTCATCTCGTATATGATTCTTCTCCATCGTCCTAAATAATCCATAGGAAACTAAACAAAATATTGTATTTTAATTCATCTGCATTTATTAATAACTTGTAGGTGGTGTAAGGTGGCCCCAAATTAACCCGCCTGTAAATGGCATCGTGCTTCAATCATATTTGACACTTGCGAATTAGACAGCTACGGTAGACTTAGTCTTGGCATAAATTCTATGACAAATTTTATTATGCATATGGTAAGAACAAATTCGCAGAAAAAAGTTTCGTTTCAGACGAGTTTCTTTTTCTTAACAATTGAGTGGGGGGCTAAGGCAAATCGCGTTGCATTACAGAAAAGTGGTAAAATTGCAAGTGAGATTTACGAATTGCTGAAAAAACTTAACATTTCGAGAACGTTTGCACGATCAATCGATTTTCTAAATGTCTGAAGTGACAGACAGAAAAAGAAGAAGTTGTCCTCGCGTGGTTCGAACCAGTGCCGCCATAAAAGCCGTTCGAAAGAGGATTCACAGAAATCTCTGAGATAGCAAAAATTACGTCCAGGGAAATTAATGTATCAACCAGATCCATGATGTCAAGACTGTTAAAGATGATCTCCAACGGAAGCCTTCCGTCGCACAACTGGTCATTTTTGACAACGGGCGTGAAGAAAATTAGACTCGACAGATGCAAGTAGCTGCTTCCGTGACACGCGGTCAACCGCTATGAAAATATTCCCATACAGATGAGAAAATTTTCACTGATGAAGAAGTTTTTAATAAGCAAAGCGACAAAAGCTATGCGAAAACTTCTAAAGACGCAAAATATGTAATTCCAAGGATTCAACGTTTCCACCATCCAGCCTCCGTAATGGTTTGGTGGGGAGTGTCTTGTAGAGGCGTAACATCTCTTCATTTCTGCGAAAAAGTGGTTAAGGCCGAGGCAAATGTATACCTGGAGGATACCTTAGAAGGTTTGGTGAAGCAGTTGGACAGTACTCTCTTCAATGGAGAGAATTGGATCTTTCAGCAAGATTCCGCTCCACTCAACAGTGGCTAAAAAACAATATTCCTGCGTTCATAGCCGCAGAAGATTTGCCGTCTGGAAATTCAAATCTGAATCCATTGGATCATAGCATGTGGTCGGAATGAGAGAACATGACCTGTCGGAGACCTCACGGAAATAAATTTGGAGTGTCACAAACAATCTTTGTCTCGAGCGGCGACGCCAATGTCCATGGAAACCGTGCGTGCTGCAGTAGCTGAATGGCCTAATCATTTAAAGGCTTGAGTAAAGGCAAATGGTAACAATTTTGAATGAAGATATTTTTTTTTTTAAGGGGGGGGGGGGGGGTAGGGTCACAAAATCGAAATTTTTTTTCTTCACTCATCTTATAGTAAATCATTTCAAGAATGTTGTGTCAAAATTTTAAGTGGATCGGAGCAGAACTCTCAAAGTTATAGCCCCTGTAGGCACTCTACCTCGAATGCGGAGCATCGATAATTTCTCAGAGTCATTTTTTCAAACGCGTTTTTCCCGAAACGACTTCTTAAAAGTCGGTGCCAATCACAACTCCGAAACTATTCAACCGATTCTTTCCAAATTTGGCACACGTTTTCTAAATCAAAAATACCTCCCCCCTACACTGTTTTTTTTTTATTTTTTTTTTTTTTTAAGGTTGTTTTTCACTTACAAATATGGCGAAATTTTTCGCCAAAAATGCTCGTTTTACGTTTTTTTGCCACCAAAACTAAAAAATGAAAAAACAAAAAATTTTATTAATGTAGGGGGGAGCATTACGTCATACTTTAACTGAAAAATTCGACTTTTTTAGTTTCAGATGATTCTACGACGAATGCCGATTGGCACCGCAGAGCACCTCTCGAAAAACATATCTCCAAAAAAACTCTGTCATGGGCTTATTTGTCAATATTTTATTATTAATATTTTTTAAAAACTAATTGAAAAGATGTACAATAACATGCAACTGATTTTATTAAAGTATCTTAAGCCATATTTCTGTAAAAAATTCAAAATTTTTAGCGCTAAACCCTCAAACCTATCCTCTTTTCGTTTCTTCAATCTCGATAAGTTCGTGACCGCGTACGGCAAATGCGTGTTTGTAGCCGCTACTGATTGATTGTAACATCACACGTCAAACGTCACATCATTTTGTACAATAGTTCCACGTTCGTAGTTTGGCCCCTACACAAGTTGGAAATCCACCTTATTTCTTTGTATCAAATCCATTTAACACAAAAAATATTAAGTAGTTTTGTGCGCAGTACCTTATCGAAAGTCTTTTCATAGTCAAAGAAGTATACAAAAATATCTTTCTCGACGTCTTTACAATTTTTATACAGGGTGGGCCATATAGCGTTTGGGTTTTGGACCACCTATTTTTTTGAGAATGGTAACACAAATGACATGTCAAATGTGTTCATAATTTACTTAAAGGTCTGACATTTACGAAATGGGACTCTATACTTCTTCTTAATTGGCGCGATAACCGCTTACGCGATTTTGGTCGAGCTTAACAAAGCGCGACAGCCGTTTCTTTCTCGTGATAACCGGCGCCAATTGGACACACCAAGTAAAGCCAAGTCCTTCTCCACCTGATCTTTCCAACGCAGAGGAGGCCGCCCTCTTCCTCTGCTACCACCAGGTGGTACCGCATCGAATACTTTCAAAGCCGGAGCGATTGTATCCATTCGGACGACATGACCCAGCCAACGAAGCCGCTGGATCTTTATTCGCTGCGCTATGTCTATGTCGTCGTAAAGCTCATACAGCTCATCGTTCCATCGTCTGCGATATTCGCCGTTGCCAACGTGCAAAGGTCCAAAAATCTTACGCAGAATCTTTCTCTCGAACACTCCAAGCGTCGCTTCATCGGATGTTGTCATCGTCCAAGCTTCAGCGCCATACGTTAGGACGGGCATGATGAGAGTCTTGTAGAGTGTTAGTTTTGTTCGTCGAGAGAGGACTTTACTGCTCAGTTGCCTACTTAGTCCAAAGTAGCACTTGTTGGCAAGAGAGATTCTACGTTGGATTTCAAGGCTGACATTGTTATCGGTGTTAATGCTGGTTCCTAAATAAACGAAGTCTTTTACAACCTCGAAATTATAACTGTCTACAGTGACGTGGGTGCCGATACGCGAGTGCGCCGACTGTTTGTTTGAAGACAGGAGGTACTTCGTTTTGTCCTCGTTCACCACCAGTCACACGACAGTGAGTCACGCTATACGCTTGAACAAAATTGGGAAATATTGAAAACCTATTTCCAAAGTGGTGAGTCTTCCTCTTCTATTCTGATGAAGCTCATTTTCACATAGGTGGCTAGGTCAATAAGCAAAATTGTAGGATTTGGGGCTCAAAAAATCCAAGCGTTACTCTAGAGAAGCAAATACATCCACAACGAGTCAATGTTTGGTGCGGTTTTTGGTCTGGCGACATCATCGGGCCATTTTTTTTCGAAAATGAGCGAGGAGCCGCGGTTACAGTAAATGGCGACCGTTACCGTGACATGCTCAACGAGTTGTTTCCAAAAATTGAAGAGGATGACGTGGACGACATTTGATTTCAACAGGACGGTGCGACTTGTCACACTGCCAAAGTTACACTCGAACTTTTGGCTACCGTTTTTGAAAACCGAATATTCAGCCGAAATTCCGATACCAATTGGTCGCCTCGGACCTGTCATTTAAACCCGTTGAACTATTTTTTGTGGGGAGCCGTTAAGGACAAATGCTGTGCAAATCCTCCAGAGACGATTGAAAATTGGGTTGATCGAATGACCTACTGTAACGCCAGTCGTGGCAGTCATTTGAACGATATTATTTTTCATTCATAAATGACAATGTTCAATTTTCAAAATAAAAAAAAGGTTTGAAAAAATATTCATTAGTTTTTTTTATAGCCGGTCCAAAAAGCAAATTTTACATGGCCCACCCTATACTAGGACTTGAAAGCAGAACAACGCTTGGTACGTTCCCATAACAGTTTGGATCCAAATTATGTGCGACCCTTTCATTATTCACATTTTGTCAATAAAATGTTGTAAAGGACTGATTCAACTAGTGAGTCGATCGATAATCATCGCATTTATTAGCTCTGGATTTTTTAGGCAACGGCTCGAAGGTTGACTGCAGCCAGCTTTGTAATGTTAAATATTATTGATTTCATATACAAACCCAGCCTACTTTTCATATTTTAAGACTAAATTTCGATCCGTCCACTTAACAAGCTACAAGTTAAAACTCTTATTATGTATGAATTGCTTTGATTCCAGAAATCGACCCCCAGCGTAAATTAAATTCCATTAAAATATGCGCGTGAATATAAAGTTCGGTCCGTACAAAATTTAGCACTTCATTATTTACTTATAGTTGCTTAAGTATTCATATTCTGAATTGATATTAGTCATCACATCATACGTTGTTTCAGCGCATGATTCAAATTATTCAAAAAAAAAGAAATGCTTTTTTGGTACTAACTACCTTTTAATAATATCGAATGAGAAACAAATTAAAATATATTATTTCCATCGAACTTGGCAATTTAATCGCTTATAGGTACATATGCACGAATTTATTTAAAAATAATTGGATTTCCAGAAATCCAATGCCACAAAATAACAAATAGAGAACTAAGCAAAATGTGATATGATATGAATGAAATTCATGTTGAATAATCATTTATTAAGTGGAAAGTTAGATGTCAATGAAAAAGTAAATAAATATTTGCGATACATTAATAAAATCAACTTTTTATTTGGTGAATTCTAGCGAAGTTTGACAAAATTTATAAAATAGCTATTAAAATTTTGTAAATAAAATGTGTAAGCAAAAAATGTATGGTTGTTGCATATCTTTTTCAAGAAGGACGTTTCATATTACGATGTGATATAACACAAATACGTACATCATATGCCTATTTTTTATATGTGTAAGTACGTACATACATCATTTCACCAATGATCCCACAACTGTTTACTTTCTATGAGTAAATGTCAATAGCAATTTGTAGATGAGACAGCCGATATTGATTGAAAGCTGATACGAATTAGAATTTGTGTTTTTTTTTTTTTGTTGATAATCTGTATTATTTCAAATATTTTTATTAAAAACATTTGTAAACTTATGCGTAAATTAAGCGTATACCACCATATACCCTAGGTTATCTTCAGGATCCGGAAAATACATGGACCACGTCAAGCAAGGAATGTGTAGGGCTCCTCCTAGATGCACACTTCCCAGGCACAAGCCGGTAGAGCAAAGAGCAGAGTCTGCTAAAAAAGGGAAGCAATCAAATCTAGGAAATCAAATGGTTTCAAATGAGAAAATTAAATGGCCTATTAGTACATTTGGTCTATACAAATCACCGGGACTAGATGACATTTATCCGGCAGAGATACTAAAATAATTATTGTCATTGTACTGCTTGAATAGGGTCTACATTCCGCTAAATTAGAGGGAGTCGAAAGTCTCCGTCCTACCCAAAGCAACAAGGTCTTCACACACTAATCGTTAAGGCTTCAGAACTATCAGTCTCACGTCTTTCCTTCTAAAAGATCTAGGAAGGAATGACGATGAATATCTACGAGGCGTCATACCAATCAGTAGATTCCCCCCGCCACAACACGCCTACATTAAAGAAAAATGTACAGAAACTGCTTTACACTCGCTCGTCGGCTTCGTAGAAAAGAGTCTGGCATAAAAAGAGTTTGCTTTAAATAGCTTACGTAGATATTGAAGGAGGGTCCTTTAGAAGACTTTGGAGTCGAATCAAATGTTGCAACTCTGTTGCTACTTATCAGAAGAAAGGTAACTGCAAGATGAGGCAACACAATAATAAGCAGACAGGTCTACAGAGGTACCCCACAGGGAGAGGGGCTATCCAGTTATAATGAGGAAATATTCCTTTCCCAAATCCGTCCTCGACCGGCTCTGCAAGACTAGCATCGCGTCAATAAGTCAGTGGCAAACTCAAAACGCATGGAGAAGAGAGGAAATAAATTTCTATACGGATGGATCTAAGCTAGAAAATAAAGTAGGCTATGAAGTTTTTAATAGAATGAGGATTAGAATTATCTGTCCGACTTCCGGACTACTCCAGCGTCTGGCAGAAGTCTTAGCTTCAAAGGAGATAACTGTGTAGCTTAACATACACGCTCTTACAAAAACTACGATAAATATTTCTTCTCCGACAGCCAATAGGCCATCAAACCAACATGCTCAGGAATGCCTGGCAGCTTGAAATGATATTAGCACCATCTGCTGACTGTAAACAGCCTTATATGGGTTGCGGAACATAGAGATATTGAACGAAGTTGCAAGGCCGATGAGCGAGCCGGAAAGGGTACTAAGCTTCACTGCTTGAAAACAGACACAATTTTGGAATTCCTATGGCAACTTGCAAATTACGAATAAAAAATAATATTATCAAGGAGGCCAATAAGTCATCGAGAGAGAAGAATGCATGTGTTACAACCAGGCTAATTTGGCCGCAAACACATAAGAAAAGATTACCAGAATTGATTAATCTCTCAAGAGAAAACAAACAAAAACAAGTCGTGGCTTGTGTCACCGGTCATTGGCTATTAGGTAGGCACTCTTCAAGACTTGGAATATTTTCGCATGAATTCGCCAAACGGAAATACTGAAACGGACCTACTAGGCCTAGTTGAGTTGACTGCTCCAGCCGACTGCACGAAAAACCCAACCTAGGCATAAAGGCGACGAGAAAGAAACGACTGGCGCGCTTTGTTAAACTCGGCGAAAATCGCATAACCGGCTATCCCCCAAATCAAAAAGAAGAAGAGGAACATAAGTTCACAAAAATATTCGAGCGAGAAATTGCGTAGAATTAGAAGGAAGTGATGACTAAGTGAGAGATTACCGTCAACTCCCTCATCACTGCTCAATAGTGTAAACGATAGACAATCATCATCTAATCCAGAGAATTGATGAATACAGTGGATTAGTTATAAGGACGATTATATGCGAATCGGCCTCTACTAAAGAATTTGTGATAAGTCATGCATCGGATAACTCGGAGAAAGCAAAATTTGTGGGAGAGTCTGAAGTATCTGTAAGTATCGATAAGTGAGATGTATAAAATCAGCCTTGCTAGAAAATAGTATATTTTTGGACGGAGCTTAAAACTCCCGAATGTAGCATCAAATGAGAGTTTATTTCAGCCATGAAGAGCTTCTCATAAAGAACATCTACTATACAGCTTGAAGGCGGCATAAAACTCGGTAACTCGCTCCATTTGTGCAAAAACATAAAGGTGCACGGAGGAGTTCGACCAAACACCCAATAAAAGTGTAAGCGCTAATTAAAAACAAAACAATAATTGCAAGTTTGAAGTGGGTCAAAAATTGCGTTGATTTTTCATAATTTTTTTTTCTGACGGTACCGTCATTCATTATTTCATTATTCATATAACGAACGCTATTGTTTGATATTGGAAAAAATACCAAACACTGTGAGTAAAACTATTGTTAAATACCTATGCGATTTTTGAGCCACTTCATACTTGCATTCAGCAAAGTTCAATTGGCTATTAAACTGCATACCCAACATTGTTTTTAGAACTTGGGGAAAAAAGGTTTGAAACTGTGATGAAAAAATTTTGAAGTTTTGTTTTTTTGCTCAAACTTTGAAACTTGATTTATATGGGTTTTGAAACAGAATGAACTATATTTTCATGAAGAAATTACTAAAATTAAATAAGAACAAATGAATAATGTAAAAAATCACATTTTCTGAACTTCAAATCCCCCTTAATACCCCATATCATATTTATTTATTTATTTATTTAATTCAATTAATAGTCTAAAAAATACAGTATTTCTTACAGACTATGAAAACAGATTAATGCTAAATCATTAATCAAAGTAAAATTAAACTTATAATTAACTAGCTTCAATTGTAATGAGTAAAAGAAAAATATAAACTTTCTTATAACTTAAAGAGGAGGATTATTCATTTTAGTAAGACAAGAAAATACAAAGTTTCTTACAGACTACATAGAACTAAGAGTATTTATATTATATATAAATAGAAATAATTATTTATATTAACAAAATCAAAGCTTAGAAAACTAAATTAACAAAATATACTCGGTAATTATTTAGAATTCTTACAAAGGAACAAATTTTTTAATTGGGATTTAAATACATGTTTCGCCCTGGAAAAGTCTAGATCCAAAAGGGAGGCGAGATAGTTAATGTCAGACAGCGTTCTAACAAGATGCGCTTTGGAACTATATAATGTCCTCCTAACGCCAACATGAAAAATTTTGACACAGCGAAAGTTCCTGCAAGGAACATTAAAATGTATTCTTTCTAGAAGAAACGGGCAGTCAATTAGTCCATTAACGAGATCGGAGATAAAAGAAACTGCCTGGAACGTACCTCTGTCACTTAATGGACAGAGACTAATCAAACGACAGCGTGAGACGTAAGACGGTTTGGGGTCTGAGAAATTGAGTGAATGTAGCGGGAAACGCACACAAATTTTTTAACCCTCTCCACTCGATTTATATGAACTGCATGATAAGGTCTCCAAATAAAAGGGGCATAATCTAATTTGGACCGCACAAACGCAGAGTATAAAATCTTAAGAGTATATGGATCAGTGAAGTAGTGAAGTGCGATGAGTGACGTCTAATAAATGCGAGCATAGCAAGAGAATTGGAAACGGCATAATTTAGGTGCGTGATAAAATTAAGCTTTGAATCAAAGAAGACCCCTAAGTCTTTTATCACATCAGACGAAGCAAGATATGTATAATTGATATGATAAGAGGTGCTGAGGGGGTTTTGAAGCTTAGAAAATGTGATTTTATGACATTTTTCAATGTTAAGAAATAGACGATTAATAAGGCACCAGGAAAATAAATTATTCAACTCAGACTGTAGGGCGGCTGAATCACTAGAATTTCTTATTTCAGCGTACACTTTTAGATCATCAGCATAGAGAAGAAAATTAGCGAAGGAAAAACACGAATAAATATCATTAATAAACAAAATAAATAACAAAGGACCTAAAATACTACCCTGAGGTACCCCAGAGGTGGCGGTGTAGTGTTTCGAAGAAACACCATCGATAACTACAGTGCAGCATCTCTTTATTAAATAGGACCGAATCCAATCGAGGAAAGTTGAATGAAAACCAAGACAAGCCAATTTAGTTACTAAAATTGTACGGGAGATTTTATCAAAGGCTTTAGAGAAATCCGTGTATATCGCGTCAGTTTGGAAACCATTCTGAAAGCCTGCGTGGCAATCATCAGAAAAAACGGATAAATTGGATAAGGTAGACCTTGCAGCTACAAAACCATGCAGACGTGGACTAATTAGACGTTTAACACTAAAATATAACTTGTCTTTAACAACGCATTCAAAGAGTTTAGATACAGCAGATAATTTGGAAATTGGTCTGTAATTTACAATATTGCTTTTATTACCGCTTTTAAAAATAGGAGTGACCAAAGTCAGCTTCCAATCATCGATAAATATTCCTTCGGCCAAGGATTTGTTAAAAATCAGTTTAAGAGGTTGAACTAAAGAGCGACAATTTTTAAACAAAGTTAGAGAAAGCCCGTCTACATCCGAACGGGCCGAGTTTTTAATCTTTAACAATCCCTCAATGACATCATCATCAGACAGAACAAGCGAACCAAAGTCAACTGAAGAAGACACTTTACCCAAGAAATTATGGCGAATGGCTGCCAAATGTTCTCCCTGAATATCTTCATCAGACACGAAGTTAGATGAAAAGAAATCAGCAAATAAATTCGCTGCATCGCTGACAGAGCAGGCAGTTACGTCTCTATAAAAAACAGAATTAGGAATAGAAGAGGCCTTTTTAATCGATTTAATATATCGCCAAAAATTCTTCGGATTACTTTTTATATTAAGCTCAAATTTGTGAATGAATTCCTTATACAAATACTTATTTAAAGTACGAAACTTATTCCTGTGGAGGCTAAAAAAATCATAATAGCGGGTTTCGTTAGTTAACTTGAACTTCTTAAAAAACTTATTTCTTAAATTTTTATGATGTTTAAGTTCTTTCGTGCACCAAGGAATCTTATAATTTACCCGCTTAAAAATTGGAACATGTTGAGAGCATATATCAAGGACTAAAGTTTTAAATACCTCAAAGGACTCAGCAACTTCAATATTGCCTAGAGATACTTCCCAATCAATTTCACGTAAGGCATTATCGAGAGTTTGGAAATCACAATTGGCAAAGTTAAAGGAAGGATGAGCACTATCGGGTCTGGATTCAAAAAATTCTAAAAATTCCAAGTCAAGCTTTAAAGGAATATGATGAACGTTGATCGGCGATATAGAAGAAAGAGGCTGCGATAGAACAAAACTAATGTTGTCGCTTATAAAAATCAAATCTAGTAAACGACTCATACTATTAGTTAACCCATTAATCTGAGTTAGACCCATGCCCAGTAAATTATCAATAAAAAAAGATTCAGTAGGACTATTGACGTTTGAAGGCGTTAGATATACGTTATTGTCAAAATATACCCAATTTATATTGGTTAAGTTAAAATCCCCTAGGACACATAATTGGTTATTCCCAATAACATCTTGTTTGCGGAGTGAAATTTCGGCTGCGGAAACGTTTAGTATGTTGAAGAAGGCATTTGGTGGTTCGACCATGTCGCAGAAAAATATTTATAAGTGGTACAAAGACTTCAAAGAGGGTCGAGAATGTGTTGATGACTTGGAGCGCTCCGGATAACCATCGACGTCAACAGATGACCAATACGTCAATAAAGTGAAGGAGTTAGTGCTCAAAAATCGTCGGTTGACTGTTAAAGACCTTACTGATATGATCGGAATATCAGAAGGATCTGTGAAAACCATTTAGAAAGACCATTTGGGCCTGCGAAAAGTCAAATCTCGTTTGGTACCGAAAACTCTCAATTTCTTGGAAAAAAGTCGTCGCGTTGATGTGTGTGAAACAATGCTTTCAGACTATCAGGACAAGCTCAAATGCATCATTACGGGAGATGAGACTTGGATTTATGCTTACGACCCTGAAACAACCGACCAATCAAGCGAATATCGTGCTAAAGGCGAGGCCAGACCGAAAAGAGCACGACAAAGTCGTTCAAAAATAAGAGTCAAGATGACAGTTTTTTTTCGATTTTCATGGTGTGGTGCAGTATGAATTCCTTCCACCTGGCCAAATTATTAATAAGGAATATTATTTGAGCGTTATGCGTCGTTTACGTGAAGCAATTCGTCTAAAAATACCAGAATTATGGGCCAACAACTCTTGGTTTTTGCATCACGATAATGCACCGGCTCACACTGCACTCGTTCTTCGTGACCATTTCGCCAAAAACTCCACGCATATCGTTTCGCAACCACCGTATTCGCCTGATTTGGCTCCGTGAGACTTTTGGCTATTCTCAAAACTCAAGAGACCACTCCGGGGAACGCGTTTCGAGTCGATTGAGGAGATAAAAGCTGAATCGAAGAAGGTGCTGATGGCTATACCGGAAATGGACTATTTGGCATGTTTCGGGGATTGGAAAAATCGTTGGCATAAGTGTATTTCATCGAGAGGGGATTATTTTGAAAGGGATGAAATTGATTTATAAGAATAAATAAAGATTTTTCATTTTACACCAAATTCACCTTACTTTTTGCCCACAGTAGTATAGTGCTAATGCGCCTTTTTGGATTTGAACCTTTCTGGGGAAAAACAGGTATTTCAAATGCACATAAAAAATTACTTTCTACGTAACAAATTAAAGTAATACTTCAAAAGTATTTGTTATTTTAATTATTAAATTCGGTAAAATTTAATTTTAGCTTCTACAAATTATTAGAAATTTAATGGTTTCTTATGTTGATAGTTTAATTGTACTACACTTTTTTAATATTAAATATTCAAAAAAGCTTGTAATGTAGTTTTGAATTAATCTCTCAAGTGTCTGTTCGGTATTTTGTTAGGCATTAATGAATAAATAAATATCTAGGCTCCAGACACAGCAGTGAAATATTGGGTTGATAGTGCACGCGGTGCTAAATAACTTACAGCCTTAAGTCCTTAAACCAGTTTATGCCAGAAATTTAATAGCTGCTGCAAATACATAAATATATTTTGAATTTTTGCATAAAATAGCGAAACTAAATAAGCAAACACGAATTAATATCGCACTTTTTCTCCCTCTTTCATTGCAGGCGCTATATTCGAGCAGGGCACCGATGAAGTGCAATCAGCGTTTAAATACGCAATGCTCAATCACAACCTCAATGTATCGTCACGCCGCTTCGAGCTGCAAGCGTACGTGGATGTGATCAACACAGCAGATGCATTTAAACTGTCACGCTTAAGTACGTCGAGGCGCCCGAACACGAACACGCACATACATCAGTCAAAAGCACAAAAAACACATGCAAGCAAACGCAAAAGTGCCATTGGAAAACATGTCTGCACAAATACATACATATTCACATGTGGTCAACACTTCGGGAATGTGCAGGCGACGTGCGCGCGTGACGGCAGCAATGTAGCCTTGTGTGGCGAGTGCGGATGTGGCAAATGAGCCGTTGTTTGTCAATTGCTGCTTGATTTCCACCAGCGCATTGCTGCTGCTCGCCGTTGTAGTGCACATAAATTATGCACGTTTTCCCGATTTAAATACCACATATGAGTACGAGATATATAATATTTAACATAGCTGACAAATTCCACACACACACACATTTATATATACACGCATACTTTCAAGTACTACAATACATTTACGATTTTTAATTATTTTGAATTTTTCTCTTTCTTCTTCTTCATATCTACTGCTGCATTGCTGAACTTTGAAACTCCCATTCGATTCAATATAATATGTATGCGTGCTTACTCGCCTTGCAGTATGCAATCAATTTTCGCGTGGCGTTTATTCCATGTTGGGTGCTGTATCGCCGGATTCATTTGATACATTACACTCGTACAGCAATACATTTCAAATGCCATTCGTGACACCATGGTTTCCAGAGAAAGTAAGCCAAAATTCCTAAGCTAACATACAAAAGCAAAAAAAGAAACAAAAAATATAGAAAAAAAAACATGCAAACAACACAGACCTATGTGCTTAAATATGAAAAAAAGGAATGTGAGAGTGTATGGGAAGTGGCAAAAAGTGTGACAGCAGCGAGCGCAAATAACTTTTATAACTCTTTGTGAGTTTTATGCTGCATATTGTCGCCCCCAAAGTGTGTTAAGTGTGCAGTGGTTCGTGGAGTGTACGTGTATGGTAAATGGAAAAATAACGGTTATATGTACGTATTTATGTACGTTTTTCCACTTACTACATTGCAATAAAAAGTATGCTGCGCAAACTTATGTTTAAATTTCCGATTCTAAATCATTTTTACACCGATTTAAATATATTTTTTTATACTGCTTCGATTTTACACGATACAATACGCAATATAAACCCCAAACACTTTAGAGACCAATTTAAAATTTCTGTGTGCCGCGATAATAAAAAAAAATATATTGTTATAAAAAAACTACCGATTTAGGGGCGCCACAAATAAATACTCAGGATGATTCCTGTTCAATATGACATCTCTCATAATCAAACTACGGTAGATTATTGGTTTTCTAGGAAAAATTTATGGTGCCAGGGCATAGTGATATACCAGGGGATTGTAAACAGACAAATTAGTGAGTGCACTACCACTTGCCCTCTTCCTGGTATAGAAATTGTTGGTATACCCCTCACGCCCTATAAACTGCGTGGTACCAAGTAGCATTGTCACTTCAGCCAACGAGATGGATTGTTAGTCTCGCATGTAACGCTACAAAAAGAATTTGGCCGAACTGGGACGTCAGGCGATCAAAGGCCCTACTTAATCGCTCCGGGAAGAACTTCTCTATGTTAGTTGCTTTGATCACAGGCCGTGTCTCCCAGGTCAACATGCGGAAAGATTGAACGTACCTCATTTCGACTATTGCAGAAACCGCAAGAATGTGGAGAAGGAAGGACCTGTCAGTCATCTCCTCTGTTAAGGTATCGCGTGGCTTGCCAATAGGTTTAGATACTTTGGCTCATCGTTCTTGAATGATGCCGATGACCTTAGGGATACAAATGTGAGCCAGTTCAATTGATTTGCACTTAAAAGAAAATGGTCTATCTACTTACCCACCTATGTTACCTAAGCAAAAGTTTAATGGGTAGTTAACTGAATTATGTGATAAATATTCAGTTTGAGAACAAAACGTCTTTATTTCCATAAGAAACTCTGCCTTATGGTCAAAATTGTCAACGAAATGTCAGCTGTTAAATTTTTCAGTAATATTTGTTTTAATTCCTTCAACGTAGTCTCAATGATAACGACTGCACAAAAACTGCATGACTGCCTTTTCCTAATCGCAAATAAAAAAACACATATATACCTTCTGCTCAAATATGAACGAGACGTTATCAATAAAACGGTCCGCGGATGACATATGGCAAAAATAAATTTTTTGTTTTTTGGTAGGACTGTTATAAGCTTACATGGCAAATTTCAGCTTGATATGTCACATAGTTTGTTTTCTGTGCTACTGTAAACAAGTCAAGCTCGAGTGTGTTCTTCGAATTCTCTTTTATGACTTCAATTGTCTCAAAATGTTTTCCACGGAGCGGCAACTTGAGCTTGGGAAACAGGAAAAAGTCACATGGAGCCATATCAGGTGAATACTGTGCTTGCGGAACGATATTAACATTATTTTTGTTCAAATAAAATAAACAAGACGTGATGTGTGAGCTGGTGCATTATCGTGATGCAAGAACCATGACTTGTTGTCCCACAATTCCTTCCTTTTAAGACGAATGTTCTCGCGCAAACGCTTTAGAACGTCTAAATGATATTCAGCGTTAACCGATTTTGCGAGATGTGCGATTTTCAAGCACAATTTCCTTTACTTTTCCGACGTTTTTGTCGTTTACTAATGTTGCTGGACGACGTTCATGAGGCAAGTTTTCAACCGATGTACGGCCCTCTTTGAACGATTTGTACCACTCGAAAACACGGATTATACCGATGCTGTATGTGAAATGATTGAGCAAGGTTTTCATGTTACGAGCAGCAATAATCTTCTAGCTGTAAAGCAATTCTGTTCACATTGGATCCCATATAATTTAAAAAACGCCCTGAAAACGCGACTGCACAAAGTGCTTCAAAAATGTTGCAAACGGATACAAAATTTATCCATCATCAAGAAGAATATTTTAAAAAACAATAACATCGTTTTCAACTACCAAATATTTATTAATTTTGCAGTGAACTGGGTTAATCAAATGAAATGTTTTATTCAAAGTTTTACCAATCTTAAATATACGTTAAATTGTCTCTTGATTCGATTCCCATTTTCATACTAATGATCAGAAACTTTGACAATTCAAAGCAAAAGAAGTATTCATACGAGTACTATGAGATTTAGCCAGCACTGCTGTAAAATATATACCTCTTTCATGCATATGACAGCTAAATAGATAGGTTTTCTATAGTAAAACCTGTTCCCAATAGGTTCTTTGGGTAGGTATGAGGCTAAAAGCAGCGCAGAACTCACCCGTCTGAAGTAAATGCAATTTCAACGATCCTAATTAAATACTTAAATACATTTGACCATCCATAATCATTCTCCTAATCCTCTTGGTAATAATAAAAACTGTAATTCCCTCGTAAATAAAAAAATATGGCCTGAAATATAATCCCAGTAATATTAGTATCTTTAAATTTTGTTTATATAAAACAGGTTTCTTTTTTTTTCGTAATAAATAATCGCTAAAACAAAGGCAGAGATTTCTTCAGATGATTTTAAACGCATACCCCGCCCAGCGTTCGCATCTTAATATACTTGTGCTGCTCTGTTTTATTGCATTAATTTATGTCATTGCCATAAATTTTATTTAATCACATTTTTATTAAATGTTAATCATACGCCCCAGTGGTAATGAAACATATTTTTACAAATACATCACAGATGGCCCCATTTGTTGAAGTAGTAGACAGTTTGCTTTGAACAATAATGGCGCAGAACTGCCGCATGGTAGCTGAAACAATAATAACAACAAAAAATAACATCAAAACCACAGCATACAAAAGGCATGCAACAACAAAAAGCCATTTCCGACAATTTATGAAATGCTTAATAAAGTTATAAATGTCCAAAAATGTACACAAGAAACAAATCATAATAATTTCGTATTTTATTTCGACACTCTACTCCATATCCTTCTATCTAATACACGCACGAACTAACGAACCAGTGATGTGTTTAAAGGGCATAACATTCAACCAACTGTATAGGGAACTGTTGACCTAAAGCTTTAAATTTGCGGGAAGAGTAATAGTAGTATGATATTTCCCAGCTGCAAGTTACAACAGAATTTGGTGTGAAAACGAGGCAGATTTAACTGTATTTGTATATATTCATTCTAATGGTGTGGCGGTCACCACGCTCATAGATTTAGGCCGAGTTTCTTTACTTCTTTTTATACACTCTTTAGTTTCTGCAAAAGCTGAGTAGTGAACCCAGCAGTTTTGCCAGCTTCGAGTGATGAAAGCATTTTGCAAAAAGCTTTTTCATACAAGAAATGCGCTGGAAGGCTTTTTAAATAAAAGAAAATACATCATTTACAAATTTTTATATATCGCTTACGAGAAGTTAAATCGGCATAATCTTTGCACTAACGCATGTTAAACCACTCACAAGCACGATCGATTACAGCGGCTGCCATAGGCTACTGTGATTTCAATCACCATAAATCGTTCTTCTAAACATAAAGCAACAAATGCGTCAAGTGAACTAGATACAAAAGTATATATGAATAAGATAAAGGAATAAAACTTGAACAAAAAACGAGAATGCAAAGAAACCCCACCCAGCTGGCAAGGACTGAAGCCCCTTCTGAGAACACTTCTAGTTCTTCTTTTGGCGAGCACAAGCCTGTCGTTTTGTTTTCTTTTTTATATGTGATGGACTTTCTTTTCTCTGTGAAGGGCTTCCATGCAATCGTCTAATTGCTCCTGAATAGTTGTATTGCAAATGTTTTTTTTTTTAATTAACTAAAGTAAGGGCTAACAAAGAGAATTTAGTTTCGCAGATAATCAGCAAATCTTTTTGCAGAAAAATTTACAAACTTATAAAATTGGTAAAAATTATTAAAACAATGACTACCTCGGCAGCTTGTGCAGGAATGCATTTGAGCATAAGACTTCCAACTAAGCTTGAAGAGAGCAACATAGCTACAACTCTTTTAGGGAAAGTCATGTCGGAAGGACTTTTCTGGAGTAGCCCTTTTGCAATTGGCAACTGGGACTTTCTGTATTTGTGTGACTGTGCATGTGCGCATAAAATGATTCATGCTGTTGTCTCTTATAAAGCTATACACATTTTTCACTTCACTCCAGTCACTCACCCGTTCACTGGCTGCGCTGTCACAACTTTTATGTACCACCGCAATTTACACATTCAACACTCGCCACTGTCACGATGATTTCAATTTACACCAGAATATGTTTTTGTTTCATTTGTGCTTTTCATTTTGCTACACCTCTATTTCCATGAACTCGCATTCATTTTTGCGCGCTCGTTAGGTGCTGACACCCTCTTCCGGCTTCCTCGACTATGCCATAAGTATGCGTCCGGATTATCATCAGGCGATTATCGATACAATACAATTTTATGGTTGGCGTAAAATAATTTATCTCTACGATTCGCATGATGGTAAGTAAGATGTATAAGAATATATATTTATATACACATAGCCACATATATATATGTATGTTTATCAATATGTATATTTTTGCTATATTTGTAAGCCTGCCTCCTTTATATGAAGTGAAATAAATTTTCACCAGCAGTTAACTCACTGACAGCGCTCACTCAAAGTTTTTTTATGTCAAATATTTCTCCATAATATTTATTATTGATAGTAATTTGTCAAGCCTGCAACAACAGCGTACACAAATTTTCTTGTTTGTTAGTAAATTTATGAATAAATGTAAATGAAGCTTTATTGTGCCTCTACGGAGTGATGTATGCTATATTCGAGCGTATTTAGTTATGTATACAGGGTACTTTATATTGTGCTTTTTAATCATATATTAGTTTGACCGTGACAGTTCTGGAAAACTTCACCGAAAACCAACATACAATTATTTTCAAAATCAATATTATGTATCTCAAACAGTGCGTTTTCCAAAAAATTAATTATATTCTCTGATGAAGTGTGTTTTAATCTCCGCGGCTATGTGAAAGAGCAAAATTTCCGCATATGGAAATCCGAAAACCCGCACCTGATCATTGAATACCTAACGCATCCTAAAAGAGTAATAGTTTTGCGCTGATTTTGAGGCATTGGCATCATTGACCCATTTTGTTTTTTAAATGCTATTGGAAATGCCAATTCGGTGAACGGTAACACTACGGAGATCTGATAAGCAATTTTTTTTTTGTGGCCGGTCATTGCCGACATGTACTTGGGCAATCTTCGCTTGCATCAGGATAGAGTGTCATGGAATGAAAACCATGAACGGATGCCATACAGACTTCGCCGAGCACAATTGTTTCAGTAATCGTCCTAGTTTTCTCCAGTTTTCTCGGCGATGTCCATTGGCCACTTCAGAGCTGCGATTTAACGCCATCAGGCTTTCTTGTTAGACATTTTAAATAACTGATTTGTAAGAACAATCCACTAATAATTCAAGCTATTAAAAGTGGTATCCAAAACAAGCTATTGTATTCCATAAATAATGGCGATGGTTACTCTTTCAGACAAAAAAAAAAAACAAATAATATACAAAATAAATCGTTTTTTTTTTTTTTTTGAAATTTTAAAAAGTATGTTCCATATGGGCCACCCTGTAGATGTAGGCACATTAGGATGTCTAAAATTAAGTGTTCATCTTGTTGCAACCCCTAGAGCTTTAATATTTGATATTTACTTGTGCAGACAAAGTTTTGAAAGTTAAAATTGAATTCGCATGGAAAAATGCGAAATTCCGTAATTTTACTATAAAACGTTTACAGGTTCATATTAGTTAATTTCCTCTTCTGTATTCTTTATATTACTAATTATGAAGTTTTATTTTAAATATTTATATTAAAATCAACTATTTTTATAGGGGCCCCGTTTAAAATAAAAAAAAAAAAAAATGTATCTTGTTTTTTTTTGTGTTTTGCTGTAGTTTGTTTGTCTCATCCTAATGTATATTTAGTGAGTAAAATGCTTTCACAGTGCCAAAACTGCAAATATGTCGAACTTCATTCGCTTGCGTTGATTAAGAGTTGTTACTCATACGCCCCGGCGTGGAAGAGTATTGTATCAATAATTGTATTGTATATTTCCTGGACCGAATGAATATTCTCGATTTGTCGAAATCGTAAGTCTTATTAAATCCGATTGTTTCTATCGAGATTGTGTAGAAAAGATGTCTAAAGATTTTATAAAAATATGAACGAGTTAATAAACGAGACGGCAAATACTGTATTAAAATAATAATCTTAAGTAATAACCTTAGCATGGAATAAATCGTTGCACATCAGGTGCCCACTTGAAAATTATTTATAATTTATAATAAATAAATTAATAAATAAATAAAATAATAAAATTATGCCTTCAATCTTGAGGAAAAAACGTATGCCTGTCCATTCCTCCACCCATCAGTGCACACGACAACTCGAACAAAAATTTATTTATTTTAATGAGACTTGATACGCATATTGCTTTTTCTCCAAGAACAATGGATAAATCGTCCGAAACCAACGCCCACTTCTCAAATAACGGCAATTTTTTAAAAACGAAAAAAAAACCCGGACATCAGTGTTATATACAAATAAATCAAAATTACTTACATTTGCTATGATGCTAAGCCCAAAAACCCGTAATACGACAAAAAAACTGAAAAATGCTCTTTGTCATGTCCACATTTGGGTAAGGACACGCATTTCGATAATGAATTAATGAAAATCGCCAGACATAGTGGTGGCTTTGTCATTCCCATCTCATTTAGATCCCACAGAACGATAGCACAATAACCACGCTCACTTTATACATAGTAACAGTAAATTTCCATCCATCCTTCTGATTTTATAAACTAAAGCAATCACTGTCTTGCTATTTAATAATCAATCACTGCGTGATTGATTCAAGAAATTTACACAGTCAGTCTAAATTTTACTAAAATGTGCCAGTTAATAATAAGTGCGGTTCGGATGGGACTTGTTTCACAAGGCTTGTTTTTTTAATTTTTTGTTTAGTAAGTTTATATAAATTTAAGCTTTACGTTTTATAAATCACTTCTTATGTAAAAGCTTAACCGAATAACATCAAGACTGCTAGAACTATAGGGTTTTCCATAGATACCTATGAAATGATATATTTTTTTTCAATTTCAAACATTTATTAACACAAAATGGTTACAAATTTACTCTTCAAAATAATAGTAATATTTTATAATATTTTTCCCATCTCTCGGGCAAATTGTGGATACCGCGCCAAAAAAATTGGCATCTTTGGCCGGAAACCAATCATCGAGCCATTTCTGGCATCTTCGTGAGAATTGAAGCGCTGCTCGGAAAGTGCGTGGCCCATCGATGCAAACAAATGATAATCGGAAAGAGCCAAGTCTGGTGAGTAAGCCACATGCACGAGCGGTTCCCAATCGTACGTCTCCACCGATTTCCGGGTCGCTCTTGTTCGATGTGGCGGTGCATTGTCATCAAGAAAAATTACTTTGTGATGCATATTCTGCATATTCTGGGCGTTTTCGGTCTATAGCGCGGTTCAAATCGGTCAATTGTCGTTGGTAGCGTGCACCGTCAACTGTTTCACCTGGTTTTAATAGCTCGTACCAAATCATACTACGCTGATCCCAGAAAACACACAGAATTGCCTTGCGGCCGAAGCGATTTGGTTTGGTCGTTGTTTTTGGCTTGTGGCCGGACGGACCATACGATCGTTTGCGCTTGGGATTGGACAAATACACCCATTTTTCACCACCCATATAAAAAATAATTCCTTTTGAACCGGGAGAACAGCATTTCACAAGTGGTTTTTCGGTTCTCTTGCTGCCTTTCAGTCAGTTCATGCGGCACCCATCTTCCGACCTTTAAAATCATGCCCATGTCTTTCAAGATGCTTTCCATTTCAATTCAACCGGGCTATTCGGGTCATATTCTCCGATTTCGATGTAACTCAAATTAGTTGCTCTCTGCAAAATAAAAAATTTTCAACTACCTGTTTGCAATTTTTTCTACATGAAGTCGCTTGTGGAAGTAATGACGATCATTTTGAACCCATAATCCTTAAAATCGGTTCATTTTTGACTAAGTTATGAGCATTAAAAAATGTTTCTTATATAATTAAAAAAATCGATTTTGAGCCGAAAAACAAAATTGCCGATAAATCTTGAATAAAATTTTTTTCGGGCAAACAAAAAAATACGTGTCTCATTAGTTTGACCAGAAAGCAACATATTTGAGTTACATCGAAAACAAAGAACATGACCCGCATAGCCCGGTTGAATTGAAATGGAAAGCACCTCAAACGTTTGGAAATGGTTTTTTGGGTCACTCCCAACTGCTCTGCCATAATTTCTGGCGTTTGACCATCATCTTCATCCAACAATGCTTGCAATTCGTCGTCCTAAAAACTTTTTCGGTGGCCGGCCACGGTCCTCGTTCTCACGCTAAAATCACCACTTCGGATTTTTCCAAACCACCTTAAGCACTGTGCTCTACTTAGAGCATGTCCACCATAAGCTTCTATAAGCACTTGATGAGCTTGAGAAGCGTTTTTCTTCAATTGATAACAGAAAATTAACGATGTCCGCAAATCGTCGTTTGAAGGCGCGAAATTCGACATTTTTAAGAGCGACAAAAATGCATTGTTGTATGAAATGTAACAAACAATGAACTGAATATTGTTGACAGATGACAGACGAAAAAAACAAAACATTTGGGAAGGTTTAAAAATACTCCTAGCGACATTTATGGATTAATAGCTGAAAGTCTCATTTCATAGGTATATATTACCTATATTCAAAGAAAAATGCTATTTTTTAATTGAAATGATCGGATGATTTTTTCATTATAAAGAGGAAGACATGCCGTTAATAGTGGAAAATAATATCGGGCAAATGACTACCACGACCACGCTTAGAGGACAATATCCTTTTCATGAAATTTGCCATAACCGAATGGCAAAGTGGCTGCCCCATGTTCTCGATAGCATCACGAATTCCGTCTTTGAGGTCTGAGAATCAAATGAAATTATACCAAAGTATTTTTGAATGATTTTTCTAATAGAAAAATATAGAAATTATTTTGAGTGAAGGGAACCTTTATTTTAACCTTTACACGCTCCATTGCTCTGTTTGTGTACTACGGCTGTCTAGTTTACAATTGTCAAATATGATTGACGTTAGACGACATTTCCAAAATTATAAATCTTCCGATATAGTGATGTTGCGCTATAACAAAATCTTAACGCGAAATTGTTCTGAGCCAGTTCAAAATTGGGATAAGCTCAATGGCGTGCTCCCTTTCATCATATTGGATCCATTTTTCAAGATATCCATATTCTAAATGTTCCTAGAAGCCACTGAGAGTAATTCCGAAATATTAATGTAAACATAAATGAGTTACATACGACACAAAAAACAATTTGGTATATATTTTCACGTGTCTTTTATTATTAATTTTTTATGTGTGAGAATATTTGCAATAGAGTTTCAGTGTTTCAGTTTTTGTTAAAATTGTAAAAATATCTACCCTGTGTTTTGTTGTTGGAAAAGCAATTATATGCTACCTAGCACGCAAAGCAATTATAAGTGCATAGCTTGTAAAAATATATTTGTATGCCTTAGTTAAATAAATAAATATAGAAATATTAATGGTTGATAAAAAAAAGCGTTATAAAAAGAAAGAAATAAATAAATAAATAAGAGCAGCAATCTTTGGCAGCTTCAGGCAAACAAACATAAGAATTTTCTTAGCAATTATGATGAAAAATGCTTGCTGCTATTTTGGAAGAAGCAAAAATAAATCAGATTGGTCGATATTTTGCAATTATGCTGCATACTTTTGTAGTCATCCAACAACACTAGTAGGATCAGATTATTTAAATATTTGTATATCCATATATGTAGTATGTGTGTGCGTGTGCCCATATAACACATGCCAAGTTGAGGAAGCTGTTGGAAGCAAAAACACAAATATCTGCCTACACAAATTTTATTTTATTTGTATTGCTTGACTACATCTATATTTGCGCAGAAATATGCAAGCAAGTTTATATGCTTGTGTATGCACACTCATATACATATACGTACGAGTATACTGGTATAAGAGCTTTGAGCATTTGACCATATTTAAGAATCACAGACAACCATTGTTTGTTGCGAAGACAATACAACATAGTTTTCGATGTTACATAGACACACATACGCACATACAAAATGGATGTATGTATGTATGTACGTACTTGGCATCTAGCCTTATCCTTGTTACCAACTTTTCATGCCAATAAAATTTGCAGCATAATTTATTGGCTAAATGTTGGGTATGTGAAAATGTCTCACATGCCAACAAGCAAATCTTACACACATACTCATGTACATATGCACGAGTTACACAACATATATCTAATAATATTTATGCAAACTTACATGCCTCTGGCTATATGTGTATGTATGTTGGCGCCAGTGTGTGTGAGTGCATATATGGATATATAGATTATATATATACAGATTTACATACCCGGCAGGGAAAATTACAAATTGCGAACTAAAATACTGCCAGCTTACTTTTCAGCTCAACCAAATCCTGTTCTATTTTTCCATGCTATCAATTGGTATTTTTAACACAGCGACATGGCAATTGTTCAGTTATGCATCAGCAAGAACCACTCAGGATACAGTTCACACTAGCATAGGAAGGTTCTGGTCCAACATGTTTCTAAAATAACAAATCAAATCCATTCCGAAATGCATTGAATGTGTAGACAGTTCTCAAATGTAGACAGTTTTCTCAAAATTAAATGAAACTTCTTTCAGATACAACTATTGGACAGCATTCAAAACTTGGTTCAAATTTACACTATAAGTCTATATACGTGGATAGTCAAGCAGCAATAAAAGCAATAAGCTTATATTGTATTAAGTCCAAAAATGTTCGACGGAGCAGGGAGGCCATAGAAAGGCTAGCCGGAAACAGTAGGCTGCATATTTACTGGGTACCTGGTCACAAAGGCATTATGGGGAACGAAAAGTGTTGTGAGACTACCATTTGAACAGGAGAATGACATACCAAAACCGCTAAACACAATATACAACGAAATGGACGACCACATGAAAAGGAAGCTAGGTGGACTAACCTGACCACATGCAAAACAGCAAAAGTCATGTGTAGAACTAACGACAAAAAACTGACTCAATTCGTACTTACGCTCTCGCGAACTATCATAGGTATGCTAACAGGCCACAATCTATTGGCTGCACCTGCGTACAAGATAGGGATTGCTAACACGGACAAATGCAGAAAATGCAGAGAGGATGTTGAGGAGACTTTAGAACACCTTCTGTGCGCTTGTCCGGCATTATTAAAAACGCGACTAAAATGCCTGGGAGCCCCACTGTTTGAGGGGCTGGAAGACGTCTCAAAAGCGGAGCTCCCAGCCCTACTTAGATTCGCCAAAAGCGCTGACATCCTACATGATGTCTACTTTAAGTATTCATAGAAGTCGGTCTCCATCTGGTATCGCTAGGGACCAAAAGGTCTATGCGTGGCTTATTGCCAACCAGGCTAACCTAACCTAACCTACACTATAAGTCTTCTAAATTTTTTTTCCACTCTATTTAGGACTTTGTCCAGTTTTATAACAACATTTTATTACCAATAAAAATTATACATTACTTGCATATGTTCGGATGCATTCGGATCGTAAGCCGATCGAGCACTGATGGCATCTATGATACTTGGGTAGACCCCAAGGCGGTCTCGGCATATTCGGTACCCATAGCATATAGCATGACTGCTTTCCCAAGTCACCCATCAGTCCTTCTTTTGACATGTCAGCTCTTCTCTTTTCGGCGTTGTTGGCTCCACTTAGCTACATCTTCTATTTCGCGTATGTGTCTTGACTTTTCGTTTCGCTGTGGATCGAGTCTTGTGTACTCTAATATTGCACACAAAATTTGCATCTTCATATTAGGTTGTTCAATAAGTTTTGCAGTTCGATAAGAAAAACACTATTCCATGTTTTAAAAACCTCTTTATTATTCAGTATAATCACCCTGAGCATCAATATACTTGTTCCAATGAGATGTTCCGCAGCTGTTATGACCTCACCATTTGATGAAGAATGCATTTCACGCCTGCATTTTTTTAAGTCTGGAAACATATGGGAGCCGCTGGGGTTCAAATACGGTGAATGTTCCAACAACTCAAACTTTAATTCATGGATTTTAATTAACAGTTTTGAAGTAATCTACAAATGAAATTCCTTTCGCCTCCCAAAAAATTGAGTCTAACACCTGACTGGGCATAAACACTTTTCGGAGCCGGAAAACCAGGTTCAACCACTCTTTAGCCTCGTGTTTTAATTTGGGATAATGGTGGTAGATCAAAGTATCATCCATATTGATGAATTGATGCACAAAATCCTTTCTCAAACGCTTTAAATATTGCTGAGAAAGTCGCACTCGAATGTATTTTGCTCTATTGGTAGCGAATGCGCCACCCATTGTGCACATAGCTTTCAAAATATTACTTACACTACACCGACAAGATACCTAAGACTTTTACTAAATATCTCTCGGTCACTCGATGATTTTCCACTACGATATCCTGTATTATTTCTAAGATTTCTGGTGTTGTTGCTGTTTTTTGACGTTATTGACGGATCGTCTTCAAGGCCCATCTTCTACTCTACCAATTGGTGGCGAAAAGTCTTTATACACTTTCAACATTCGTCCATAAATTTGCTTTGCTTTTAGGCATTCCAAAAATAAAAATTCAATCACTGCATTATATTTGATTTTTTCCATTGTAGAAGATACTGTGACACGTCGATACAAATGGCTTGTAACCAAAGAATGGATTGACAGATTAAAACCAAACTTCACATACGTTAATATGAAGAATATATCAACATGACAAAGAAAATTTAGAACGTCCCATTTTATCGAACTGCAAAACTTATTGAACAACATAATAATTGGTCTGATGCACGTTTGGTAAATTTCGTTTATGTCTTGTGCCCTGGTGTTTGCTTCACACTATCAGTAAAGGCCAAAAAATAAGACCTTAAAACTTATTTCTACTTTAATTTTAGATTAATATTTTTTACCTACGGTTATTGCGACGATTTTTCAGCAAGGGTACTTTTTTGGAAAAACCGCTTTTATTCAAATGAAGTGATTTTCTTAGCTTCATTTCTGGTTTATTGGCGCTGGTAAAACTTATTCAACTCTGAAACAAGATACATATTTGCATTTACTTTGGTGTTAGATAAAAGTTCATTAGCCAAGAAAAGCGCATAGAAATTTGTATGTTCCTTAGGCTTGTTTTCCTTGGGCCTTGTCTAAGTTAAGCTCGAGATTTTTGAAACAGACTTCTTAGTAGATTCAAAGGAAGATTTAAACTTTACATCCGTATTTTATTCTATTTTTTATTTTTCGGATCGAAGATAATCCCGGCACCCCCTTTTCATTCATTTTAACCCTTTGCTCTCGAGGCGTTTTTAGGCGTTAAGTACATTTTTACAGGTACAGGTAAATACAATTTCTACAACTTTTTTCACTTATATGTCGACAACAGCAACCTTTGATAAATATTCCACTTTGTAATTAGTTTTGGTGCGATATTTAGTGAAATAATAGCCAAGACGCATCCTAAGTTTATCAGGACACGTATTATGGTAGGTAAAATGGCAAGAGTACCCCAGGTACATTACAGGTAGCACTTACGTGCCGTTTTGATACCATAAACACGTATTATAGTAATTCAAAATTTGGCGCCCAACTCCAGGCATGTTACGGTCAGAGTAAACCTTGCAGTCCCTTTTCGGCCCTTTAAGTAGGTATTATGTGCAGCTTCCCGCTTAGTCGTATTTCACCAGAATGTAACGTAGACCCTTTCAATTGTTCGAAACACGTGGTTTTAGGAATCGCAAATGGCTAAGTCTATATTCGCTTCTTTTGACGCCATAGTAGCATCGCTCGATTTACTATAAGACTTCAAATCACTCGGGTACTGCAGCGCTGCTCGAGTTCATACTTGAAATCAACACTGTTAAGCTGACACTTCGGCCGCTCGATTGCAAAGTGTACATACATATAGCGTTTAGAGGAAACTGGGTTTAATCGAGCTCTCCGAAAAAACTTGGCAAACTAATTGTTACCGTGATGCAATACGCTGGAGTATAGAGTTTTTCAAATCAGTATGTACCTATACATTACATAGTCCTCCTATCATTTCGATGCTTTGGAGTGTCAATAGACGAATCTTAAACATTCTTATCTAAAAAAAAATCAACTAATTCTGATAAAAAAAGATAATATTATTGTACTCAATGACTAGTACCTCATGAACTAAATGAACTAAATGAATATGAACTAAAATGTTTCCAATCTAGTTTGACTTTTCCCTGCAGGGTGAGTGCATCCATTTTTCGCATTCACGCTCGCAAATAAGGTGGAGTGCTTGGAATAGTTGTAGTTACCAATATTACTCTTGTATAGTTGTTATTATCTTTTTTTATTATAATCTTTTCGTTTTTGTTCTTTGTTCGCTCCGCAAGCATATCGGGAATGTGGTAAAAAATGGCTTGCAGTGTTATACAATGTGTATTATAATAGCGGAAAAGTTCATGCCAGAAAAGTTTGTACTGTTACTTTTTATTACACTCCAACACATAGCGTAGCCAAACACTCGCTTTGTACGTACAAATATACATACATATATTTACATAAACATGTTCGTACGAGTAAAATATACTTATTTGTGGGTGTGTGGTGTACGCCCACAATTACGGCCGCAAGCACCATCAAATCACAAATAAACAAACATTGGCATGCCTATTCAAATTTCGCTGCCTAAATGTATGTACGAGTATCTAAACCCATCAATTTAAGCAAGTGAAATAAAATAACAGCTGAGAAATAATTATAACTTACGCACATATCTAATAATATATATTACTTCCGCGTGGAATTTCACCATAGAAAAGGCCATAATTTAAAAGAAATAAATATTATGTTATTTCATATAAGTTTATATTTGTCACTCTAAAAAAGCTGAAATTATTGCAGAACGTTAAAATCTGTATTCATTGCACTAAAATCACAAAATTATTTGGAAATTGAGTTTTCCAAACTTTAATATTAAATTATAGGTCCGGCCCTAGACGGTCCGCCATAAAAGCCATAATTTCAGTTGGGAAAAGTACTGAAGGTGAATAGCTCAAAGTAAAAAATGTGTGAAAATAATACAAAATTAAGAATAAATTTACTTTTGCTCCATATTTTGCCTTGGCTATGGCCTTGAAACGGTCCAGAAACGAATCGCAGGCTGCCCGAACATGACTTGCAGATATTTTAGCCCACTCGCGGACAATGGTTTTTTTCAGCGCCTCGAGACTGGTGAATCTTTTAGTTCGGATTCGCATCTGGTGAATTTGAGAGCCATTGTGTAGACGTTATGAAGTTTAAAACGTTGTTTTTTAGTAATTCTTTATTCACTCGAGCTTTGTGAGACTGCGTCAAGTCCTGCTGTAAGTCCATGGTCTACCACCGAAATGTTTTTCGGTCCACGCCTTCAAGGTAACCTCCAGAATACCTTCCCGATAATATTTCGCATTTACCTTGACGCCAGGCTCGATGAAAACGATTGGAGAGCGCCCATCTGCGGTTACAGCGCCCTCAAATCATTACCTGTGGCGGGTGTTACCTCCTGATGGCCAATCGATAACTCAAATAAACCCTGTCGTTTTGGGAGTTTACGAAATGCTCAATTCAAAAATTTTCTCACCAGTAAACGCTCGGAAATTGACCGCTTTCGACCAAGCGAAGCAACTCCTTCGCTCAGCGAAGTTTGACTTGGTGCTGCTTTGGATGACATGACATCATGCGTCTTTTGGATCTTTTAAGGCTTGACTTTGAGTACATTTTTCAGTGTGCGGCGGATGCTACGGTCAGATATTTTCAGTTCTATCGCCATTTGATTGGCTCTTCGTCGGCGATTTCGCTCAAGTCGCTATTTCACAAAATGGTCAAATGTGTTTTGTGCGTAAAAAAAAATGGAAGGTATAATGAGTACTTCTTTCAAGTATCCACACATTTGGTGTCGAGCAAAGCTTAATGCATGGAATTTACAGAAAAAGAGAGAATATGAACAGATTACTTCAGGCCTTTTGATATTATTACCTGTGGCGGAAGTAAATATTTGTTGCAGGATGCTTTTCCATATCCTCCGACGTTGCAAATTATAAGCTCCAAATTTACTTCTTACTCATTTTACTAAAAATAATTCTAATTTACTTTGAACAATTTAGACGAGATACTCGAAAGACTTCATTTACGTTTCTTTATTATTGGTGCTCTTTAATCCACCAATTCGCTTGTGAAATAAGCAAAGCAAAATACACTCAACTCTATTTTTGTACGGTAGATATGTTCCTTAGAAAAGCGTGCAAAAAAAAACACTCGAGTAAAAAAATGCATGCGGCTTTATCGTAAATTTGTGGATATGTTCCCCAACACTAAAAAGTCGTGTAAGATGAAAAAACACTAAATATTTTCCTATAAATCCGTGTAAAAGAATTAATAATGAAATCCAAATTGGATAAGTATTTATAGAAAAAAACTATTCATTTTTATTAAAAAAAGTTTAAGTAAATGTCCAGTGAAAATTCAAGCCATAAGTAAAAAACATATAAAAATTTAAATTGAAACTAGGAAAAAAATCAATTTTGATAAGAAACGTGCGCGGTTATTACGGATTAAGCCAAAAATGCTATCATCATTAGATGTGTCAGATATGTCCAGCCCATCTGTCGGGATGTTCTGATGACTTTTTCGTTGTAATAAAGTATGTTATTAGCTAATGTTTTTTGCTTTATCGAGTTTTTTATACAATGTGGCGTAAAACTAATCACCCCAACGAAAATTGTATAATTTTTGCAAATGGTGTCGTATATCAATCACATTGGAAATTTGTGAACTAAATAACTGCTGTACACAAAAATAGCAACGGAGCGCGTTAAAGTCAAAATAAAGACTTCTAACACCCAAAATTATTATTTTATCCAGTACAAAAATTATTCAAAAAACAAAATTGAATGATTAATTTTGCGCCACCTTGTAAAGGGTGGTTAAATTTCAAGAGCCGATGTTGAATATGAACCACACCTAAACGTCAACGACACCGTTGGGCTTCTTTCTTTGGGGTTATTTGAAAGAAAAGGTGTACGTCGATAAGACAGCAACAATTCAAGAGCTAAAAGATGAGATAATTCGGCACATTAACGGGATAGAACCTCAATTATGCCTCAACGACAATAACCAGCCTTTGAACCTTAACTACCCTCTATAATACTTGATATTCAGCTATACGCGACCTAAAAAATTACGTTGAAATTTTAATGCACAGTCAAACTATTTAGTTCCAAAACATACATATTGGAACGCTTTTTTAAGGAACATACATATGAACATTCATTATATTTATTGTATTTTTACTTAATCTTACACGAAATTCTTTATTTAATAAATCATGCTTTTAAGAATTAGAAGAAGCACCGAGAGATTTGGTAACTCATAAAACACTCAGGCTGAAAATTCCATTGTATTCGAAGCTGTGAAAAGTAAAAGGGTTGATAGAAAAGGGGGAAAGGAGAAAAGTGACAGAGAGCAGGAGATAAGATAGAATAGAGAAAGAGACAGAGGTAGCTAGTCATGTAAGAATTTTCCAGATTCTTTGGCAAATCTGAAAATGCCCTCCAAATTGAGAGAATGAATTTTACTCATTCTCATGGCATCGGAACCCGAAAAACGTAGCCTAGCTGCAGGACACTCACGAAGAAAATGCACAGTGCTATCCGACTCCTCTAAACAAGACAGCCAAATCGGGTCTGACCATTAACCGAATGACTTTTCCACCAAATATTAGAAGAAATTTCGACACTTTTCTGTTCAGGATGTAAATTGCATACAATCTCGCTAATCCAGTTCATGATTACTGTAGAACTGATTCCGATTATTGGATATGGTTCCTATTGGGTAACTGCTGATCCGCAGTTGGCCAATTCAATGACAATTTCATTTCCTAGGAGAATGCGAAATTAAGTTTTACTTATTTTAAATTCATGGCAAGAATCGATTTTTCTAATAATTCTCTTTTAGTTTTAGCTTTTCGGAGTTAATTGTCCCTTAGTGATTTAAAGCAAATACAAGGATATTAAAAAGCACAGAATGCATAAAAACTAATTTATTACAGCTTTCTACTAATCTTAACTCTTCTGATCCCTGGACTATTTCCTTTATTCAGCGTTTCTGTTAGTCTTTTTAAAGGGAACCAGCCAAAAGAATGTCATTTATTGTAACCTGAATATCTTTCCGGACGCTCCTACGAGTATTCATGCCAGCAGTTTTTATTCCACTGTCCCTAACCAACTGTTTGTTTACATATCTGAATTTGTATTCAAATTTGTTCTCTCAAACTTTCGTTAAACTCTAATCGAAAATCTGTATTATTTTAGTGCTATTAAAAAGTTTCCTGATACGAAGCTTTGATCGTTTTCTTAAAGTAGTTAAAATATCGCAAATTAGAGTGAAGTTCTCTGAAATGATTGGAGAAAATATTGAAAATCTTCCACAAGCACTTGTACAACTACTACAGAAGTCCATTTGGATTAACATAATTTTTGGATAACAAATCGTACTCATAGCATTCATATTCATATTCATGTGAGCTAATGAAGACAATCACTCTTCTAAAGGGGGGCCGCTCTAGCGATCGAGAGTAGACCTAACTTTGCCGATCTATTTGGGTGATTGTACATATATTTGTATATGAGGAAGTACTAGGATATCTTTCATAAGGTTTAACGGATACTAAGGTATGAGTTTAATTAAATTATGGATATAATTTCTTTTTACCATTCTGAAAAATGGCGTAAATTTTTCTTTAAACTACTTCACGGAAGTCAATAAATATAAATCTCACTTTCTAAGTCTCTCATCGCAATCGTCTTATTGTATGATGCAGAAACCTGTACAATGGCAGCATTCAATAAGACAGACTTTGGTAGGTTGAAGAGAAAGGTTCAGTGGAAAATTTGTGGGCTTATGCGCATGGGTTATGGTAAATTTAAATATCTAAATCAAAATTTAATATCAAAAGTATAATCTTTAATGTCTTATGAATGGCACAAGCGCTCCAGCCTAGAAAGTGTCCCATGTGATACCTTCTCGCGGTGGCAGATGAAGAGGAATGCACCTTGTGTGTTGGAAAGATTAAGTGGAGAATGGCTTGTCTACACTTAGTGTTTCTAGTTGGTGCCGCCTAGCGCGAGAAAAAAGAACTAGGGCACTATATTCAACTGGGTTAAGATCGCAGAAGAAGAAGGATTAATCAAAATAAACGAAATTTTTCACAGTGTCTAGCGTTAGATTCATCTTTAACTGGCAACCACCGACTCAAAATTTTGGCCATAACATTTATTTATTTTTATGCGGTACCCGTTCGCAAGTTTACCTTTGATAAACTTGAAAACTCACAATAGGCCTCTTCGTTTCGCCCAGCGTTAGCAAGTGGCAAATAGATGAAGCAACTGGTACAACAACATATTTTGTTGCATAAATATAAAAGATCTTTAGAAAATTTAGATGTATTTGTGAAAATAGTGGATTATCCTAGTTTTATTAGCTGTAACCGTACTCTCTCTCTGGGGAGTCTTGCTTAATTACTTTGTTGTTGCTTTCACATGAAAATTCTTCACCAAGCGAACACAGTCCAGCGATAGCGAGCAGAGAAGTGGCGAATCGTAGGCGTCTAATATAACATAGCCACATCAAGCAAAAAATAGAACTTTAAGTGGGAACTTTTATTTAAATTCAAAGTTTACAAGCCCTGGTATTTTTGTTGAAAATCAGTAAAAGTTTCTTAGTTAATGGGTAATCTTATTAGTAAAATAAATACATTATTACAGAATGTTAGAACACTTACGTAAGGTTATGTGTTACTTACACACACATAAATGCTCATATATACACATGAATGTGTGTGAATACCAACATATCCACTCACATTAACCGCAAGCAAACACTCAGCGCAAATAGAACAAAGTATGGGCTTTTTGTTGTGACGATGCGGGCATTTCAAGCCAACTATGTGCACAATCGTCCGCGCTCGACACTTTGCCTTTTGTTCTCTCAGTTTTAATGCCATTCACAGCTGCATATACGAGGGCATATATGACTTATTTGCATGCCAGTGCAGTCGTTTTCACCGCCTAGTAGCTGTGTATGCGTATGCGGATGTATGTGTGTATGCGGGCTAGCATACAATTCAACCTGCATACCCAACAACTACAAAGCGCAGCCATTCTTTCTTCGAATGAATGCAAGCGGAAATACCAACCTCATTTATTTTAGAATTCTGCTTTTTATTCGCTCACTTGCTATATTCCCTAGCTGGATGGGCTGGCTGGGCTGGCTGACTGTTCGGTTGGATGGTCTGTTGGTTGATGGTTGGCTTGCTGTATGTGTCAACTGTCAAGCGTGAAAGTTTTATACTGTTTCCTGAGAGTCCTAAAAATACGTACACACACACATACACGATTTAGTGCCACATTTCTGTATCACATTCAAAGGAAAATATAACGTTTCGAGGGTATTATTGGTCTAATTTTGTGTGTGTGTTTCTCTGTGCTTGGGTGGACTAGTTAGTGCATACTCGTATGTGTGCACCAAGTGCCATCGGCGAATCCTTATACCATCAAATTTATGTATGCGGATTACGCACTCCTGGGGTGGTTTGCTAGAAGTGTAATTTGACACAAACACACTCACATTAAATATATACTAAGCTCACAAAAACTAAAGAGATTTCACTGAGTATTACAAAGTATAGTATTTTCCTTTTAAATAGGGTCAAAAGTTTCTTTAAATATATGAGCTCAAAATTACTGTAGGTAAATATAGTATTAGGTCAAGAATAGTGGTACAATTTCTATAATACCTCTTTATAGTTATTTGCATTGTGAGTAGTGACCAGAAAACGAAATTGACATTAACCTTAGAGCTAGAAAGAATAAAATTTTGATGCATTTTTATTTTCGAGAGCAGCACAGTCTTCACTGGAATTATCAGAAGTCTTGTGTTATTAGATTGCCCTTGTGTTACGGTCACTTTCTTTCCTTTCCTTTTCTTCGTCAAAAATTATTGGCTCTAATTAAGGGGGTAGTATGGTTAATTCGGTGTAAAACAAGCATATTTTTCGAAATTTTTTTTGTCGACACAGTTGATTTATTTAAAATTTTAAAATTACTTCATTATAAAGTCATATTTAAAGAATATTGTGTGAAATTTTCATTGATTTTTATGAAGAAATGAGTTGGTGGCAGCGAATCTTCGCGGACGTCTCATAAAAAAGTTTTATTGCGGTGTCCCTCAGAACTCATTACTGGATCAACTAAAATCAAAAAACCAAATTGATTTCATCAGCTAATAAAGTTTCGCAGGTAACAACGTCGAATTTTTTTTTTTTTTTTTTAAATTTTTTAAAGCGCTTTGAAGTCAAAACACCGATTTTTCATAAAAAAAACTTGAAAACTTTGTTGTTTTAAAATATGACAAAATTAAAAAAAAACAAAAACACGACGTTGTTACCTGCGAAACTTTATTAGCTGATGAAATCAATTTGGTTTTTTGATTTTAGTTGATCCAGTAATGAGTTCTGAGGGACACCGCAATAAAACTTTTTTATGAGACGTCCGCGAAGATTCGCTGCCACCAACTCATTTCTTCATAAAAATCAATGAAAATTTCACACAATATTCTTTAAATATGACTTTATAATGAAGTAATTTTAAAATTTTGAATAAATCAACTGTGTCGACAAAAAAAATTTCGAAAAATATGCTTGTTTTACACCGAATTAACCATACTACCCCCTTAAGAGAACCGGACTGTGTAGATATACATATATATAATTGTTCATGCAAAATTCTATATATATATCATTGAACTTCTTTCCCTTTAAATTCAAAGTAAATGTCTGTTCTATTGCGCACTATTCTTATTATTTGTAGTAGCTGCAATTTGGCACATAAACACACTCTCGCTTGCATTGAGTAAATTCGACTGCCTCGTTACATTTCGTTTGCACGTATGTATGAACTTAAGTGCACTTGTAATTTTATATCAATTTGCATTTAAAATATATAGTGTGACAATTTAAGTGTGAAGCAACGCGTTTAGAGACTCCTACCATTCTGCCATGCAGCGATCTTAGACTCAACTCAGCTCAGCGTAGCTTTCACTGTTACCGGCTATGAACTGTTTGTGCGCCTTCGTGGAAGTATTTATTTATATCCTCTATATGCACACACGTACATGCACACATACTTGCAACGTTAGTATAGCAAAGCTGAAGCATTGAGTAGCGTAAGGACCTACTTACTTACTTCATTACAAATCTGCAGCTTGTTGTTGTGTATACCAGTGTATAATATTCCGGAACTTTTAAGGCAATACTCGTGTAGTATAAATGTATATCAGCTTAATATCACATTTGTGTATGTACGTGTTTAATGTTGCATGCAACGGTGCATGCAATTTCAAAGTCTTACACCCACTGAGTGCAGGCGAAGCAACCGAAGCAACACCAGTAAACGCAAATGCCAGGCGAAAAGCTGCCATCCACAGCAGCAGCTATGTGTATGTATGTGTGTGCATAGCGGATGGCGGTAACGCAATCGCTAAAGTTGCATACTCTTGTTGTTGTTTGTGCTGGCGTGTGTTGCTATAGCAAATTTTCATTGCTACTGTTTAATGTTGTGTTGGATAAAATAGGTGAAAAAAACTAAAACGATTCAGCGCAAAGTTGTGTGTCCCGTGCACACTCCTATGTTCGCGAGACCTCTCCCATTACAATTTAATTGCGATCTCTTTCGACCGTCTTTTTTCCACTACAAGTAGCACTTTTATCACCGTGTTACCTCCTCCTCCCCACTCGCAGCACTCTGCATATTTTCGGTTGCGCACCAACCTTCATTTCTTGATCCAACAAGGGATTTTTGGTTTTGTTTTTGTTGTAAAATTTACGACATTTCAGTTTCAGTTGTTACCCGTGCTGCACATTTGAGTTACGTTAGAGTAGGGAGTAAAGTTTCCCTTTCACAGTTCCCACTGCCTTCACATTCGTAAGTAGTCTGCGATAACTGACGTATTCAACAACCTCTTTCAAATAAAACAGGGTAAGGGGAGTGTGCAACTTGGTTAATATTTTCTGCAATTTCTGAAAATTAAAGATTAATTTTCAGTTGATTCAACTATTCTACGAAAAGGAGAAAGAAGTGTATTCCATTATTTTGTACAACCTCCAGAATATTTCTCTTTATTTCTGCAGTATCCGCTAGAACTATTTTGGCCGGGTGTAACAATAATTGAAAAACACCAATTCTTCTTCTTCTTCTATTTATGGCTATATATAATATCTTGGACAGAATTTTCGTTTCAAGCGCATCATCGAACAAAGTTCCATACTACTTCGAAATTATACTAGGGAGGTAATTCGTTTCAGG
The DNA here is from genome assembly GCF_028408465.1 of Anastrepha ludens. NCBI lineage: Eukaryota > Metazoa > Arthropoda > Insecta > Diptera > Tephritidae > Anastrepha > Anastrepha ludens. The sequence goes on from NC_071500.1 coordinate 37,710,061, forward strand.
CCTATTCGCTTCACTTCTTTATCCCGATGATACGAATACCATCAATGTGCGCCTTTTCTATTCCAGTTTTGGTGGGCGGAATATGAAAAAATTATCAAAAGACCTGTATTTTTTTATTGTGCGTGCACAACCCTGGATTTGGCACTTTGGCACGACCGTGTGCCCGTCATCATCACCAGCAACACAAAAAATTCGGAGTAGTAAATGGTTCAGCACATTTTTCCATTTTATTGAAAACATGTTTTCTTTTTGTTAACTTCATATATATTGCGTGTAGTATACAATTCAAGCTTTAATAAGTTTTTTTCAAACTTTTTTCAGTCAGGTTTTTGAGAAAAGTAAGGGAAAAACTTTTGAAGAACAATTTTTTTTTTTCACTTTTATCAAACTCATTACGTGGTTTGCGCTTTTGGACCTCAGAATCGTGTGCATAGGAAACTAGTTTCACCAAACAAAAAACAAAAAAAAAATAAACACAATGCAGTCTGTATGGTCTATCTGATTTAGTAAAAAAGCTCTAATCTACTATGCTTCGGTCTCTACCTAAAGGTAATCACTCAAAAACACAAATTGACTTCGGCGTGCACAAACGCCACAAATAGTGCTCTAGTTAGATAATAATGCTCTCATTCCATGAACGGGCAAAATGATATGTACGAGAAAGGTGGAGATACCAACCAGCTCGGGGAGCATGACCGTAAGTAGACAGAGGGTACCCGCATGATAATGTACTACCACTAATGAGGAGCTTAGTAGCAGATGAACGAAATTAGACAGCAACGGCTTATCATTCCAAGGGTGCATTGAACAGAAAAAACGACCATTAACATTCAATAGTAAATACAAACTCAAGCATCTTAAACCAATTTGCTTAGATGGAATTAAGGTGAAGATCCAAAGAAATAAATGACTATGGAAGCCACATATAGAAGAGAGGGCGCGAAAGGTCATTATAGTAAACATTACACGTAATTCGATTGCCGGAAAAGTTGGTATATACAAAATTATTTAGACAAATCTACACGGCTTTAGTCGGATGATTTCCCATGGGTTAGTAGTCTGAGAGAAGTGCACGACGAAGCAGTCACAGTACATGTTCTACGGCATCAATGGAGGCTCTTCTAGAACTACCATCATTTCACATTCATATAGAATTCAAAGCGAGGCGAGCTATTAAAAAGACAACCAAATCTACAATTAGATCAGCCATTAATCAAAATCACAGAAAGTTGTATATTCTTGCTGAACTAACCTTTGACATTTCAATGCTAAGGGGCATAAGGCTAACGATGGTCAATTTTGTCAAACGCTTCAAGACTAGTCAGGGCAATATAAAGGCTCGGGAGGGGTTTTTCTATGTAAATACGAAGTACAATACGAAGCAAACCATGATGGCATGGTACACGGTTAAGATTACAAGTATATTTCAAGCGGAAGTCTACGCAATAGAATAGAAAGAAAGGGCAGACCAACCAGATACGCATTCTACACGTTACAGGGCACAGAGAAATTGCTGGGAACGATGATGGCAAATAAGATAATAAGGAGAGGCGTTGCCTCCCATTTATTGGCCCCGAGCATTTATTTAATGGTAGACTAAAGCTTCCTCCATTTCTGGAGCAACATCAAGACGCACGCCACCAATAGGAGGACGAGCTTGGCCAAACACCCAAAAGGGCGCCAATTAATATATTATATGCTAAAGGTTTACTTATCCTCCCTGTAGAGGAAAAGCGAATATGATCCACTGGATTTATTCCAATCACAATGAATGATAGGTAATATAGTTTTAATCTCATCTGCATAGATATAAGGGAGAATAATTTTGGGATCAAATACTAAAATTTATAGTGAAAGTTAGACTGAAATGGATACTAGTCCATGAAAGGGACACAATAAACCTTTCAGGTTGCAGAGAGGAATTTCCTTATAACAATAAAACATCATGAAGATTTTCTGAAACTTATACATGTTATATAATATTCTCACTTCACTACACTTACACTGTGAGAGAAAATGGAGGTTTGTGTATCCGAATTTGAAGAAACCAAAATTAGAGACAGCTTACGTTTTTCATAACTAAATCTAAATAAAATTTGTTGAACTATAGAATAGGTTTTTTTTCATATTTTTGAACAATATTAAAATTTATTAAAATTCGATCAAATAATTTCGGTCGAAGACTTCATTTGTGATTTTTATTTTTATCTAACACATTTTTTATTGGTTTTTAATCTGTATGGTTTTTTATTGAAAAATGGCATTTATACTGTTGTTAGGGCTGAGAAATCGATTGATCTCTTTTTCATCCTAAGATTTATGACGAATGATATTACAAAGTTCATTTAATTTTTTTATTAGACAAAATAGCATTACCATGAGAAAATATATTTATATTGAATGTTTTATAGGGAAAAAGTTTTATTTCAAGAAACAAAATGAAATTTGTAATTAAAATAATATTTCTCATTGCCTTTACATAACCAGTAATGAACTTAGTGATCATTGTCTATGTCTATGCCAGGATTTTTGTAAACATTCAAAATCTTTTGATATAACGGAATCGATTTTTAAAGGTAAACATTTTAATTTATTTTGGAAATATTCAAGAATTTGAATTTATTTTGGAAATATTCAAGAAATCTCGCTTCAACCCAGTAAGCGTAATACTATCCACCACATTTATATCCGATATAAATATTGTTAAAACCGGATAAAAGGAACGTCGACTTTTTAATATACCAAAATTAGTTTTCTGTCCGCCAATGTGATGTTACAAGTTAGAACTCTTTCTAAATTTTAATATAAAGTTCGGTTCGGTCCGAATTTGGTGCTTCCTTACTTGTTCCTTTTTGGTGTTTAAGAAACAGACATTTCATATAAAACGCTCAATATAACCTTATACAGAAGGCTGATTTCGGTAGATTATTTACCTAAAATTTGTTTCTATATATATGTGTACATATGTATATAAGTATGTGTATATAGGAGCCTCTCATTCCCACCGGGCACACATCCAGGCGGATTAGCGAAGCCTCGGCATTATGCAGGGTAAGTGGGAAATAAAATACCACTCGCGAACCAAAACAGACAATCACCAGCTTAGAGCTGCGAATAGTTTACCAAGCTAGGGAGGAAGGCTAGCAACCTACTTACTTAAAACAGCCTACTCACCTTAAACACAATATGCGAAACAATCAGCCGCGCATACAATTTTCTTAGTGTATGCAATACTCATGGCATTTATGCTTTCTCGCACTTGAGCACTTCAATATTCTCTGAAACCCGAAAGGTATTCCTTATAAGAAAGTTCAGTGTTGACCACGAGAGGAGTTTTTAAATATTTGTAGACGCCAAAAAGAAATTGGGTAGCATTTAAAAGCACAGTTCAGCGCACTTATTCACTGATAGATTTTTCTACACTGCCTCTAGATTTTCATAGAGGGTACTTTTGTAGATATATCGGCATTCGAGTGGAGTCACATTTCACTTACGCTGATGCATACACAACTACAAGGAATTTATAGAAACTTATATTGGCATTTTAATAAAAGGAACTTGCATATATGTATAGCACACAAGTATTCAATGGGGCATTAATGCAGTATATTAATGCGTATGTATTTATTATTATTTTACGCCCGCAGCCGCTTCAGGGACTTACATAGCTTCTAGATGTGAAGCTCAAGCATCATAAATTACAAATGGCTCTATTTTTCTATTTATGAAATTCTTGTATGCGTAATATATAGTGCTGCTGATGTTGCCACAAGTTTAGCTAGTTGAGAATATGGCGAAAAGATACACACAAGCAGATAGAATGTAATTCATAAAATGATTTATTAAGTTATCAGCTTTAAGTTATGATTTTCAACTACATTTGGGAAACGAATAAAATGAACGAATAGAATTTTAAGATGCTCTAACTCAAATAAAATGTATGTGTGTGCATCCATACATATCCATAGCTATTTGAATTATTTGCACTGCAAAATATTAAACTGCTTTGTGAATTTTTAAATTTTTCGAATCCAATCAAATGAGAGTAGATTGCTAAACCCAACGCCGGCAAGAAGATGTGTTTAAGTAAAGTGTCTCATATAATTTTTTAATAAATATTTTTCAGTATCTTTTATTTAATTCGAAAGCAAATATATGAATTTACTCACAGTTAAATTATGATAGCATCTACTGCGCTTATAAACCAAAACAAAATATTTACAAAACAAATTATTAATAAAAAGAATAAATCACGAAAATCAAATAGGACAGCAATAAAATTTCACCTCGGGTTTTGTACGCCGCTACTCCAGTGTTAAAACAACAAGTACCTAAAAAGGCAAATAAGACTTTGCCAATTTAATTTTATTGTTTATTCTCTGCCACAGCCCAGAGCCAAGTTCTTATTTATTTTATGTAAAAAAATTGTGTGTACATTTTTACTTCACCCACCACTACTGCGCTTTCTGTTTGCTTTATTTCATATTACATTTTCGAAAGGCGCGAGATTCCACAGTGAGTGAGGGTTTGGGGAAAAATTTACTTATTGGATTTATGCTGGTGGTGAACATTTACATATATTTATTAATGTGTATATATATATGCAAAAGTAGGTGCATACTTTGGCCCATTCAGACGATGACGAATTTAATTTATAGGGTCATACTCCTGCTGAGAAATACTGGCGCATAATCACAGCCAAGTTAAAGTCGGCTCTAAAAGAAATAAGTTTCATTGAGTTGACTAAAAAACAAAACCTAAAAATTTAGATTCTTTCAGGTCTTACTATTTATATTCAAAATACACTTGCTCTTAACAATTAGAGACGAGAGATATCGATATTAAAGATTGTTCAACAAGACTTTGCGCTACAGCAACAATTAGTAAATTGAAAGACCAAAATATACACCCAATTTTGACTCCAAACTCAACTTCACTACTCACATAAATTCCATTATTTATAAGTCGTTTGCAATATTGACCTTTATTCATCGAAATAGTTCTTTGTTTTATCCTCGCTGTATTCTCAAACTGTTGAACTCGTCCTTAGTTCGGCCCAGGTTAGAATACGCGGTATTCGTTTGGTTACCAATAAATCTCATGTCCTTAGAGTCTAGGCGTATTCTGTTGTCGATGTTTTTTGTCTTTGATATTTGTGCGGACTCAATAGATTGTCCGTATCTGCTCAATAAAATTCATTTTAATGTTTCCTTATGCATTATCTGCTGTAATGAATTTCATTTTTTCTCTAACCTTTGAATTGTCGATTTTTCGGATGATTATTTCCACCAAAAAATTACGATTTTTTCGATCCGTTGTTCTTAAAGATCGACTATCTTTATAACAAGTTTTAATAATTTTAACTCGTTGTTCTATTTTATAAAATTGTACTACTTGTCTACTTGACAAGTGTCAATGATGACATAAATAACAGGTACCGTCTGGAATTTATACACAACTGACGTTTGGGCGTCACTTTTGAAATACCCTTAGACTTATAGCAGAGTTAGAGTCGGTTCTTTCTTTGAGTTAACTCGAAAGTTGGAGCTAAACTTATCAAATTACAGTAAGTTTTAATTTCTGTACACTCAAGCTGTGATTGTGATTATAAAAAGAGTGAATATGTAGTACTTGAAACAAATTGAAAGATATTTGGAAAGCCAAAAATATATAAGAAATACTTTGATGCATTCGATTTAGAGAAAAAAGACTTTCATAGCTTTTATAGGCCAGACCACACATGTCAACCAAAATATTTGAGTGTTATTATAAATCTGAAGGTTATATATTACGTACACCTAAGTACATTAGGTTGCGTCAATTTGTTATTAAAAATATAATTGACTTTGTTCATACAACAAAAAATACCCGATGAGCACAGGGTTTTAAATTTTTAAATGGATATGGAATTTGGGTCTCTTTATTTTTTAATTTCAATTATTAATCTTCTGTAATTTTTTTTTTTTAATTTTGTTGCACACTTTTAGAAGAAACTCTATGTATGTGATATTTGAGGTACTCAGCTTCAGGCGGTAGAAGGAATCAACATATGCTAAAGAGCATAGCATCAGTTACAACCTGCAAACCTTCCCACTAATCCAACTGTGGTGCCAATGTCGCAGTTCACGTCTGTGCTTGACTTTCAACTTTTCCAAGGCAAAAAGGCGAAAAAAAGAAAGAAAAAATATTACTTCATTGCATTTCTCAAAGTACGGAATTCTGTTTAAAAGCTACTTTAAATAAAAAAGTGTTATAGTAATTTGATGTGTAAAATAAAAAATATAGTATTTTACCTTAACGCATTTCACGATTTTCTAACTCGAAGTAACCGCCCGCTATGAAATATGAAAACTTTCATCATCTTTGTTGATGAGATGCATGAATACCCTTCATTGCAAAGTCCGTGAACACCATCAACAGCATCAAAATTCGACTCGACTCAGTAAAATCATATGTTTGCAGCCATTGAGTAAAACTATGTAGGTTTCTCAATTCGAATTCTCTCATTTCTCTCATTTTCGAACGTTGCTTTTGTAACCTTGTGTCTTTTCGAGAAGCTTCGAGAATTCGACATTCGTAGCTTACCAAGAGAAAGAGAACACATCGAATTTGTAACCATCACTTTTAAGTCCAATTACGAATATATAGGGTTTTCCAAACAGAGGTGTTATTTTGATACTCAAAGAAAACTGCTATTTTTCAATATATGTAAATGATCGGATGTTTATTTCATTATAAAGAAGGGGGTATGCCGTTAATAGTGGAAAATAACATCAGGCAAATGACCACCACGACCATGCTTACAGGGCAATATACTTTTCATGAAATTTTCCATAACCGAATTGCAAAGTGGCTGCCCTATGTCCTCGATAGCCTCACGAATTCCATTTTTGAGGTCTTGAATCCACCCTGGGCTGTTGGTGCAGACCTTCTCTTTCACGTGGCCCCAAGAAAAAAGTCACAAGGTGTTAAATCACAAGATCTCGGTGGCCAATTGTGATCACCTCTTTGAGAGGTAACATGGTCCGGAAACTTTTCCCGTAAAAGATCAATGGTTTCTTTGTTTGTGTGGCACGAAACGCCGTCTTGTTGAAAATAAACGTTGTCCAGATCAATACCATCCAATTCCGGCCATAAAAAATCGTTAATCCTCTCTCGATTGCAATCCATTCTCCAATAATACCTATTATTGGAAGACCATTTAGTTACAAACTGAATGTTTTGCCTTTTTAATTACAATCACCATCATTAGTACTACAGTCTTGTGCACTCCATTGCTTCCACAACTACGATTCTCCATTCCGATCCATCCTACACCTTTCCAATTTGTGATCCTTAGCGGCGACCTCATCAACCCAGCGTTTATTTGGTCTCTCTCGACCTCTCCGTCCAGTTGGTTGTCTATGGAATGCTATATTGGCAGCTCTTCATTTGGGTATTCTGTACATGTGCCCCAACCATCTGATTCGTTGAGTTTTTATAAAGCGTATTGCGTTTCCTTTATGTATCAATGCGTCGAGCTCGGAAGGGATATTGTTTGCAGTATCTTTGTTTCAAACCTCAGTATTTGGTCGATGTCTGTTGTTCTAAGTACTCATACCTCGCTGCTGTATGTTAGTAAGGCTCTTACAAGTACTTTAGGCATTGCCATCTTTTGAGTTCTTGATAGCAATCGAGACTGGAATAAGTCAATGTGTGCAATGAATGCTTTATCTGTCATAATTTATTATTTGTGAAAGTGTTAGAATTACTGCTGATGAGACCTAAGTATTTAAATTTGTCAATGCTCTGTATGTATTTACCGCAATGTGTGCAATGAATGCTTTATCTGTCATAATTTATTATTTGTGTAAGTGTTAGAATTACTGCTGATGAGACCTAAGTATTTAAATTTGTCAATGCTCTGTATGTAATATATTTACCGCCGATTTCCATATGCTTAGCAGCCAATTTCCGCGATTAAAAATTATTCGTAAATTTAATTGCACCTAACCAATAACCTTCATTGTCACTGAGTTTGTTGTATTCTGAAAATTAACAGTCAGTTCAAATTGAAGTTTACTAAAATGTGCGCGGGTAAATAAAATTCATTCGGGACCGAACTTAGCACTTCCTTACGTTTTTTTTTTTAATTCTAGAAACCCCTTAAACGGATTTTTATATTATTACATCGCGGTGCTCTATTGACGTACTGTATTATGTAGATGGATAAATGTATGTTAGCTTCCCTCGATGTTATTCTCAGCGTCCCCCTGTGGCAATTTAAATCGCTTGACCAAACATGCAAGGATACCTAACCAACAAAAAATTGGCCCAACTGAATTTATATGTATCATATAAAAGTACACATACGAGTATGGACATATATGCCGTTGAATGCAGATATGCTCGTTTCATATTTCTTCCACAATAAAAGGATCACTCACAGCTTTTTCTATCAGAAAATTCAATAAATTGATTCAGCTTCATGGCACGGATTGCAATAAGCTCTGTCCAAATGTCATACAATTATTTATTGCTTTCATTTCGCTATATTTTTTAATGATTGGTTACATCCGGCAGAAATTTTTATAAACTTAACTCTATTTCATATAACACTGAATATAAATTGTGTGCTTTTTTTGCGTGTTGCTGTAATACATATGTATGTTTGAATGTGCATACGTGTGTTATTTAAAATAAATCAAAACCAAGTTAGTAGCATGGATTGAAATTATTCAGTTTCGCATCCGGTTTTTTGTATTACTTTGGGCATAAAAGCTTCAAATAATAATTGAAGCGGCTACTACAAACTTATAGATCAGCCTCGTTTTAAATTCGGTTTACATGAACATCGAAATACTGTTCGTATAAGTGGAATCTCAATTTGAGTGGCTCAATTCATTTATTTTGTCATGGCAATAAATAAATTTTAAAAAGGAAATAACATTGTCAAGATAAAGACAATTCCGCAAAAAGTTTTCCTGGCGTTGGTTACAGTGATGGTGGAAAAGAAGATAAGTAATTGATCGCTGTTTTTTCTCATTACTTTTAAAAATTTTCCAAACCGACTCAACCCAAATTAATCACTTACCTACTCGAGAAATTAGGACTACTCTTACAGCCACTTTGTTTCCAAGTATACTTAGCGAAAATCCATTTTTTGGGCTTAGGTAGGTACGTAAGTTGGGTGGCTGTCGCAAAGGCACACTTAAACCTTTCATAGGTTCATTGTAATACCACTGGAACTTATCTTTATCCCATGGGTTTCTTTTCAAACCATCCGGTAACTTTAATAAACGAGCAAAGCTTCGTTAGTTTTAGATCCGCTATGTCCGCTACATCAGTTAAAAATGCCGTATTAAGAGTGCGGTGGCTCCTTGTAGCTAAGCATTCACACTCACATAAAAGGTGTCTAACTGTTTCCTCTTCTTCTATATTAAGACAGTTTCTACAGAAATTGAAGTACGGAGGTCCTAATCTTCTAGCGTGGCTACCTATTACACAATGACCAGTTAATACCCCTATCATTTTTGTTGTAGCTTCTCTGTTAAATCTTAACAAGCTTTTTGATCGACCGCTGTTCCATTTCGGCCATGTTTGTCTGCTTAGTTCGCCTGTTGAGAGGCTTTGCCAACTTGTATTTACCTTATTGATGGTTTCCCTATCTTTAAGTAGTTTACAAGTGGCTATAGCGTCTTATCCACTTGGAGGTCGAACGTTGTACCGGTTAGAGCAAGTTCATCTGCCTCGCAGTTCCCTGCTATATATTATATATTCCATATAAGTTATACTCTATAGTATTTAGGTACGTCATTTGGAAGTTTAAATCATTCTATGACTTTTTTTGACGAGTGTGTTTTAGATTCTAGCGCTTTTATTGCTGCTTGACTGACCGAGTATATGAAGACTTCATTTGTTGATAATACTCTGGTGTTTATTACCGTATGTGCCTTTACTGTGACGATATATAGATAGATAAATCCAAGTCGATATCCTTAGCCTTACAGAAATCCGTTGTAACAGGAATGCAGAGGAATTTTCTTAAAATTGAAGAGTGTCCTGTCTGGTTTGTTCTAGTACACCGATTTCACTTAATCTGGTGGCCTTGGCAGATATTTGGATGTGGTCCTAAGGGCCCTGCAGATGCAAAGAATGGCCATTCTTTGTACATGTACCATGGTTTTTTGATATATAACTTATCTAATGCCGGCCACCATACTAGTATACCCTATGTAAGGATTGGTCTTACAATTACTGTGTATAGCCAATGTACGATAGATGGGAAAAAATCCCAACTTAGACCTTTTAGTCCTATTTTTGCGATTACGTACATGGAATGTATTGCGAAAGAAGTTCCACATTTTGCTCTTTTGCCATAATTTTCCCTGACATTTTGGCTTAGTGCCAGTTCAAACTTTTGTAGCGAAACATTTCACTTCTAAGTTCAACCCTTTTTAGTGAGCTATACAATGACATAAATCGGTGGCGTAGAGCCGATCAAAAATTGCGCACAGTTTACTTTATTGCTTACTAGCAAACCCGGCCCCCTTCGCTGGGCACACTAAAATAGAATAGATATGGTTTAGAACAGAAAATATATGATTTTCATATTATTTATTTCTTTATTCTTTATTCAAGCGCTTTGGCATAAACAATATTTTTTGTTTTTCTATTTGTTTTTGAGTAAATATAAAATATAAATTGAAAATCAGGAAAACAGAAGATTCTTTTTAAATTTCAAATCAACGCATATGAATAAACAATCGTCTTTTTTCCTGATCATCCATGAATTTTTCGTTTCAATTTATATGTTTTATTAAGCATTGGAGCGTTTTTAACCATTATCCATTTATATTTTTCAAAAAAAAAAACGAAAAAAATTTTTTTTTCCACGAACACATAATTTCATTCGGATTTCACATTAAATTCTCAAATTTCGTAAGAAATTATTCACTGTTCCAAAATCCACTCCAAAAAAATTTACAAACAATTTTTACATGTTGCACTTACGTTTTTTCCTTATGGCATCCAAATCAGAAAGAAATATTGACACATTGTAACTCACACTGTCAATTTGACAGTTCAGTTCCGCCCCAAGCGTTAAAAAAGTAAACGACATTATGGCTGGTTCAAAAGAACGCTGTACCCGTTGCCAGTGCCCCGAATTACAACCAAACTTTACGAAACCCATTTTCAATACTTACTTAACAATGTGCGTAAGTTTGGTTTAATTCGGTGCAAAGACACGGCGGGTCCACGTTTTGGCATATATTTCGATACCCTAGTCATTAATAGGTATGAAAATTACCCCGTATTAAAGCACTTATCAACAGCTTTCATTTGATACCCATATTGTACATACACAACCAAAGGTTACCCGGGTCCACGTTTTGACCTATATCTCGAGACCCCAGTCACGGAGCGGCATGAAAAGTACTCTGTACTAAAGCATTCACCAACAGCTTCAATTTGATATCCATATTGTACAAACACATTCTAGGGTCCACGTTTTGGTCTCTATCTCGAGACCCTAGTCACAAAGCGGCATAAAAAATACTCTGGACTAAAGCATTCACCAACAGCTTCCATTTGATACCCATAGTGTACATACACATCCGAAGGTTACCCGGGTCCACGTTTTGACCTATATCTCGAGCCCTATTTCCAAAATAAAATATAATCCATGTTACTCGTGGATGATGTGGCTTTCGAATGGTTAAAGAATTTCTAAAATGGGTCCAGTAGTTTTTGAGCCTATTCATTACAACCAAACAAACAAAGTTTTCCTCTTTATAATATTAGTATAGATAATGGACTGTGTTTGGATCTGCACCAGATGGATATGGGGGCTCAGATATAATGCCAACTATATGTGGAAGACGAGGAGATTAATATTTCTTGATAAAAGTAAAGATTAATCAATAACAGTTACTAATAGTCTAAGAATTAATCGTTTATTCAACATTTCAAATAATACCACTAATTATGCTATTAATGAACCAGTTGTGCGATCTGCGCGATTGCGTAACATCATTAACTTTAATGATAATATTGCAAAATTTAAATTTGATCTGTTTACCACATTCAATTAAGTTTCTGTAGACTGAAGTAAATAAATATATGAATAAAATAAATAATAGGACTATTAATATTACATCATTATAAAAATTTGCTATCGTGCCCGCTGGTGGTCCAAAGTGCTGATACAAATAAATTCCAGTGGGGTCGATTTGCAGTTTCTGACTTTATCTGCAGCCAAGTGAGCGAGTCGTCCGATGTCGTAAATTCGTCGTATAGGCTTCGTCTCCATGTTCCTTTTGGCCATCCTCTTCGGCGAGAGCCTTGCGACTACCAGTAATTCTTTAATGTTCATCAGGGAGTCTAAAGGGCCTTGGGTATTGTGAGTTCGATATACAAAAAAGTGTCCAGGCTGCAATATCTCTCTGTGGTATTTAATGCATTTTCTTGTCTGTATGTATACATTTTGACGTGATAACGTCTTATAATTCGATTTAACAGGCTGCACGCACGAAAAAATGTGTCGTTACCTTGCTCATATGTAGTTACCTTGCTCATATTAGTGTTACCTTGCTCTTTAGTGTTACCTTGCTCATTAGTGTTACCTTGCTCATATTAGTGTTACCTTGCTCATATGTAGTTACCTTGCTCATTGCATTGCATGAACTGCAAGCGAAAGCGCGGAAGGAACGACAAAGCAAACAAAGCAAACGAACGGCAACGTTCGACATCTTGCTCTCCCCTACTTAAGTGAGCGTATATATGTATGTATATGCGCATATGTACATATATAAATTCACGTATTTGTATTTGCATATGCGTTCTTATTGATTATTATTAATTTGATTCACTTGAAGAATTTAAAATAAAACCAAGTTTGTTAATAATACCTGTTGTTTTAATGTTATTATTATTATTTTTTTATTATATATGAAGGAAAAAATGTATGGTAATATTTACCATATCTATACTAATATTATAAAGAGGAAAACTTTGTTTGTTTGGTTGTAATGAATAGGCTCAAAAACTACTGGACCGATTTTAAAAATTCTTTCACCATTCGAAAGCTACATCACGAGTAACATGGATTATATTTTATTTTGGAAATAGGGCTCGAGATATAGGTCAAGACGTGGACCCGGGTAACCTTCGGATGTGTATGTACAATATGGGTATCAAATGAAAGCTGTTGATAAGTGCTTTAATACGGGGTAATTTTCATACCTATTGATGACTAGGGTCTGGAAATATATGCCAAAACGTGGACCCGCCGTGTCTTTGAACCGAATTAAACCAAACTTCCACACATTGTTAAGGAGGTATTGAAGATGGTTTCCGTATAGTTTGGATACCTATTGGTAGACAGGGTCTCGAGATATAGGTCAAAACGTGGACCCGGGTAACCTTTGGTTGTGTATGTACAATGTGGGTATCAAATGGAAGCTGTTGGTGAATGCTTTAGTTCAGAGTATTTCCATCCGTTCCGTGACTAGGGTCTCGAGATAGAGACCAAAACGTGGACCCTAGAATGTGTTTGTACAATATGGATATCAAATGAAAGCTGTTGATAAGTGCTTTAATAGGGGGTAATTTTCATACCTATTGATGACTAGGGTCTGGAAATATATGCCAAAACGTGGACCCGCCGTGTCTTTGAACCGAATTAAACCAAACTTCCACACATTGTTAAGGAGGTATTGAAGATGGTTTCCGTATAGTTTGGATACCTATTGGTAGATAGGGTCTTGAGATATAGGTCAAAACGTGGACCCGGGTAACCTTCGGATGTGTATGTACAATATGGGTATCAAATGGAAGCTGTTGGTGAATTCTTTAGTTCAGAGTATTTCCATCCGCTCCGTGACTAGGGTCTCGAGATAGAGACCAAAACGTGGACCCTAGAATGTGTTTATACAATATGGATATCAAATGAAAGCTGTTGATAAGTGCTTTAATACGGGGTAATTTTCATACCTATTGATGACTAGGGTCTCGAAATATATGCCAAAACGTGGACCCGCCGTGTCTTTGAACCGAATTAAACCAAACTTACATACATTGTTAAGTAGGTATTGAAGATGATTTCCGTATAGTTTGAATACCTATTGGTAGATAGGGTCTTGAGATATAGGTCAAAACGTTGACCCGGGTAACCTTCGGATGTGTATGTACAATATGGGTATCAAATGAAAGCTGTTGGTGAATGCTTTAGTACAGAGTATTTTTCATGCCGCTCCGTGACTGGGGTCTCGAGATATAAATCAAAACGTGGACCCGGGTAACCTTTGGTTGTGTATGTACAATATGGGTATCAAATGAAAGCTGTTAAGTGCTTTAATACGTGGTAATTTGTTATGTTATGTTATGTTATGTTATGTTATGTTATGTTATGTTATGTTATGTTATGTTATGTTATGTTATGTTATGTTATGTTATGTTATGTTATGTTATGTTATGTTATGTTATGTTATGTTATGTTATGTTATGTTATGTTATGTTATGTTATGTTATGTTATGTTATGTTATGTTATGTTATGTTATGTTATGTTATGTTATGTTATGTTATGTTATGTTATGTTATGTTATGTTATGTTATGTTATGTTATGTTATGTTATGTTATGTTATGTTATGTTATGTTATGTTATGTTATGTTATGTTATGTTATGTTATGTTATGTTATGTTATGTTATGTTATGTTATGTTATGTTATGTTATGTTATGTTATGTTATGTTATGTTATGTTATGTTATGTGGTGTTGTGTTGTGTTGTGTTGTGTTGTGTTGTGTTGTGTTGTGTTGTGTTGTGTTGTGTTGTGTTGTGTTATGTTATGTTAAAGTATATTATGTTATGTTAATGTTAACTCATTCTCTATATCCATACAAAATATCTATCAAACAAATAAAATTAAAATTTTCTTTTGAAAAATGCAACCAATCAATCAGTATTTTCTTATGACGTTATCACGTTAAACTATCGTCAGTAAACCGACTTTACAGACCACCTCTTTTTTTATTTTACCTTTTTTTTCCTAATTTCATAACTCGCTGAGCAAAATTAATTATCCTTTTATCAAAAACATGGCACGAGCTATCGATATTTTTGGTACCTTCCCGAAAAACTCTCACTAATACGCTTGGGGAATTGAAATTTGAAAAAAAGCGAGTCAAGAAGCTTCTAGACCAGAAAGCCGATTGTACTCAAAACTCTGGAAAATAAAAAGGTTGATAGTGAAGGAGGAAAGGAGAGAAAGAGATACGATAGAATAGAATCAGAGATAGCTAGTCATGTGGGAATTTTCCAGATTCTTTGGCAAATTTGAAAATATTCTACAGTTTGAGAGAACGAAATCAACTAATTCTCATGACATCGGAACCCGAAATTCGTAGCCTTGCTCTAGCAAAGGCAGGACACTAACGAAGGAAATGATCAGTGCTATCCGACTCCTCTAAGCAATACGGCCAAATCGGGTCCTCATTGATTCCAATGGTGATTATATGCAGATCCCACGGGATGTGCCTTGTAATAATACCGATCATTAACCGAACGTCTTTCTTTCTAAGTGTAAGTAGAAAGTTTGACAGTTTTCTGTTCGAGCTTGTCACAAAACACTTTGCAGCTCTGCAGCGTTCTAGACTGGACCATCGCTCTTGATGTAAATTGCATACAAACTCGCTGATCCACTTCATGTTTCTGATTCCGATTATTGGCTCTGGTCCCTGTGGCGTAACTGCTTATTTAATATCTTTAATCCGAGATATTGAAAATTCAATGCACATTCACTTGTGTTGAACATGAAGAGTTTGTACATTCTGTCAAAAAGATATCAAACAAATGAATGACTTAGAAAGATATAGTTAAAATACAAAAATAAAAGATAAACGTTGAAAAGAAATATTATTTATTCGTTAAAAGCTTACAACAGAAAAACGGGTATTAATTTTTTTTATTATATTTTTGTGGACATTTGTCGCACAATTCGAAAATTACGAAAGGGGCTTGGGTTTTCAATTCTTTGTGAAAGCGGTTCAATAACTCACTGCAGTATTGTCCAGTGATGCTTCCTCCTTTTTCTAAAAACATTCTTATTTGGACCATATTCACCGGTCTCCTTGACCATATTCCTGGTCTCCATATCGACCGAAATCCTTTGTTTGGATTGTTGCTTAGTTTCTGGTATGTAATGATTGATCCAGATCTCATCAACGGTGGCAACTCGATACAAAAATTCATTCGGATCTCGCTTAAATTGCTCCAAACACTGTTTCATAGTTAACAGCCGCATCCGTTTGTTGTTGCTTGTGAGCAATCACCGCACCTACCAGGACGACAATTTTTTCACCGCCAACTTTTCATGTAAAATATTAATTGCCATTCCAGTCGACACACCCATGGCCTCTGTTACTTCGTGTACTTTCGTTCGTGGATCAGCGAGAAACATGTCGTGGTTTTCTGGAATGATCCCCTCGGTAACCACGTATGCCACCCACGTTTGAATTCATTGAATTAATGTCTAACTGTGGTCATAGATGGCAAAGCGTTCCCATATACTTGGATGCTTTTATCTCTTCGCATTTTTCCCATCCAAAAACAAAAAGCGAATTACCGAGCAATAATCTTCTTTTTCCACCTTACCGAAAATTACGAAACACGTCTTACTCAAATAGCTGCCAAATCCAAACCAACTTATCAATTAGTCTGAAAATTGTCGTCTAATAGATGGCAGCACGCGATGCTAATACCAACTTCCCTCAGGAAGACCCTCTGTCATCAAACACGGGTACTTATCGAATCGCCCTCGTATAGTTTTATAACCATCGTACTTTGATATGGCTTGATTTCTTTGCAAAACTCAAATTGCTGCTTCGAGACAACCGGTTTCAGTCAATAGAATTTGCGTCGAGAACTAAGGACAGTTTACAAAAATGTATTTCAAAAATAATTTACTTGGCACTAATCTATTATTTCAGAATGGACCCTCTTTGAAATCAGTACAACAAATTTTGATAAATAATATAATATATATTTTATATTTTACTGACGAATTCCCGGTACTTTTTTGCAGACTATACGTAAGCAAGAAATATTCCAAAAATATAGCAACAGCTTACAAAGTAGATAACCTTAGAAAATCTCAGCTCACAAAAGAAACGTTTCACTAACAAAGCGTGATAATACAAAATAAGCTTCATTTAAAAGCCAAACGCATGAAGTGATGCTAAAAGCAAAGTAAGCTTTTCTCCCCGATTTCCCCTTTGCTGCGATATGCGCGTGTACATGGCGACCTGTTTGAAAGCAAGCAAAAGGAAACAGGAGCGCTACCAACTTCGAACCAATAAAGTACGCACTGCTGCATAAGCCTACCAATGCTCACCTAACTTTGAATGCGTTGATGTGGTTATGAGAAAGCCAAAGAAACAGTAAAGTGTGATAAAGCATTAATTTTGCACATTATAACTTTTTTTGCGCTCATGCCATTACAAGTTGCTCGGGCACTCAGGCGCGAAAAAGCGGGCATATATTTGAATATACTTAAATAAGTATGTACACACATATGTATAAAAGCCATGCCGCAATGGGAAGCATTCATGCACAATTATCTTTGCGCGTGAAAGCTCATTTAAACATGTTTTTCTATAGCGGCGACGGTAGTGACGAGACTCTTAAGCAATGATGAGACTCTTTTCGTGTGCGCCTGAATTGACTAATTTTCTATCAAACAGAGCTCCGGAGCGGAACAAAGGAGCAAGGAGGTAAGGAGCGAAATATTTTAGCCAGAGCGCACAGTGCGGCCGATTCCCGAAAAGCTGGCCAAAACTCAAAAAATTAAGTAATTGATTCAAAATTTCTTACTCGGGGGTTGTCGGGGTCGCTGATTACGAATTTGATCTTAAAATTTTGAAAATCCACCCCCTTCCACCCCTATTGGCCACCCCCTCACGTGAAATAGCGTATATTCAAGAACATAATCAAGATGCATGTAAATTTATATGTTTTCGGGGTCGCAAGGTAGCAAGTGGTAGCAGCTGAATCTTGTTTTATTCAGTAACCATTACTTTTTTGAGTAACCTTTAATAGGTTTCAAAGCAGCATATGACGGCGTTGTATTACTATACAGTTTGAAAACGCAAATTTTATAAAAAAAATTGCAAAAAATGTATCTACGTATTGCTGCAGGTAAAAATTTTGGGTCGAGGTATTGATATGTACTAAAGATTTCTCGTATTTTACTAACCTTCCGAAGATGATTCCATTTGGTTTTGTTCAATTTACTCCATTACAAAATCTTTCAAATGTGTACAACTTTCACTATTCATCGACAGTAATACGATGCTCAAACGAAGGCCACGTTGCGACTGAAAATAAAGAGGATACTTAGGGTACAGGACGTTGCTATGAACGGTTTTCACTACTCAAGGCATTACTGTAGCCAACCCAAAGACAAAAAAACTCTATCTAGAAACTTTTTTTTTTCGACTTTTGGCCAGCTTTTTGGGAATCGGCCGCACTGTGGAGCGTAGCTGGGGAATGTAGTTAAAAACTTCACTTGCTCCTTTACTCAACAAACAATTTGAGCAAATAAATTTGCTGAGCAATCAGATAAGCAGTTTATTGGTTGCTTACTTATGTAACTGCTGTCAGCGGCAATAAAGACCCTGGACTCATTGTTAGACTGCTCAAAATTTGTCGCGGATTGTCTGACTTCCCTATCGACCGAATCCGAATACTTCGAAAATAGGCTCATTCGGGTTCCTGGTCAAAGGGAAATTGCAATGAACTGCAGGGCGGATGTTCCAGCTTGACAGATAACCCTCGAGTTGAGTTACACGTGAAATTAAACGTTTAGGGCACCCTTAGAAATCTGTGATCTAATCCTAACTGAGTGAGCGCTGGGTTAGTGCACAAATGTGCAAAGTCGCGAGATCCTTCTGACCACGAGTAGACCGAAGGCCCTTGAAGGAACTTCTAAGGCTAACAAAGCCGTAACTCTCGAGTTTTATAGGTGTCCTTTCCAAAAATAACGCTTGATGGGTTCACATTTCGTTCAATAAAGTTTGGTAAGTCATCATGCATCGTTTAATGCGAGAACAACGCTTCCAAATTTTGAAAATTTACTTTTGAAAAAAATAAGTCTGTTCGCGAAGCTTATAGAGCCTTACAGCGCGCTCAACACTCGATTTATTGCAAAATCAATTTGGTGACAACTTTCCTTCCAGAAGTGGTTCTGATTACTGACCACCTGATTCGTGTGACTTAACGCTTCTGGTTTACTTTTCATGGGGCTTTGTTAAGTTATTGGTTTATGCCGATAAACCAGCAACTCTTGAAGCATTGGAAGCCAATATTCAAGCCACCATTGATGCCATACGACCAGATTTATTGGAAAGGTAGTCAAAAATTGGACTGATTAAAGGGGCGTGTAACTCGTAGTTGCAGCGGACATATTAAAAAAATACGTACTATGAAATTATATACCAGGTGCAAAATATAATAAATTCATTTCAAAAATATTTCTGTTCTGTATTATCGTTTTAAGTTCTTAACCTCCTAAATAAACACCCGATAAATTGTTTTGGATGACATAATTTCATGCATAGTCTTGTAGAATTTTGATGAATAGATTTGTTCTCCATGTTTTAGGCTAACAAGAGAAGAATTTCTTAAGAAAATTTCAGTTAACATCACAAAAGATCAAAACTCAAACTATGCAGGTACATAATTTTCGAGTTAGGCGATAAAACGGCTGACTCTTTGAAAAAGTAAATAAAATTGTTAAATAATTAAAGCAAAAAAATTCAATCGGCTTCAGCACTTCTAAAGGAACAAACAAATTTTACATTTTACCCTCCACTGCTACGATTTGTGTTTTCGTTTCGGCTTTAAAGCTCTTACAATAGCGAAATTTCAGAAAGTCATTGTATTATTTCGGCTTTTCCTGACAGGGTTAATACAATTTTACATCTCATACAATCCATTTGATACATACGAACGTCTCCAATTTTCGCCACCCGTCGCGTCACTTTTGAATATTCCCACAATACTTTTCGTCTTGTTGGTAGCGTTCGGCGCCATTGATTTTATGGTTGCGTGTTCCCGTTCGCGTAGTTGGTGTCTTCTTTTGTTGCATGATTATTTATGTCTCACATTGTTGTTGCTTCGATTGTTGCCGCCTGTATTGTTTACTACTGTTGTTGGCTGCACGAGGTGTGTATGTGTGTGTATGTTGAGTCATTGCCGGAAAATATTTTTCACGCCATCGTTTACAATTCATTTACCGCAATAAATTTTTGTTCACTTCCGTGGTGAAATTTCGAAATAATAGCGCTCTTGTTGTTGCAGAGATTTTATCGATGCTGAAAGAAAAAATGTCTTTTTATTGCGATTTAATATAAGCTTGAAATAAATTTATTATTCTTTGTTGCTAACTCGGTATTACTAGGTCCGGTAAATAGTTGAGCCCATTAATTCTTGTAATCGAGATCTTGAAAAGGAAAACCAAACCAACTACAGCAATGAAGCTAAACAAAGAAAGACGCGTTAAAGTGTATGAATTGGTTTAAAAGTTATGTGAAAAATGATAACGCATGGGCCTTCTCCAAATACCAAATACTTCATAGGACTTAAATTTGATGTGGTTTTCAAAATTTTCCAGATATTCGCAGTACACCAAGGCTTGGAAAACACCTGTGAAAGGAGAATCGACCTATACCATATTTTTGTCGAGTTTAGAACTACATTCGACGGCACAAAAAGGAGTTGCCCATACACCGCGATGTACAAATTTGGTATTCCCGCAAAACTAATACGGCTATGCAAAATGACATCGTACAATACCAGCAGCGCTGTTAGACTTGTGAAGGACCTATACGCCGCAAAACTTAATCGCTCAGGCACAATTTTTTATAAGAACGCGCAATTGTCGGTTCAGAGAAGAACTTGGCATCACTGGGTTAGCACTAAGAAGAAACAACAGGCGAACTAGTTAAACTCGGCCAAAATCTGCCTTGCTTAAACAGTTATCGTGTCAATCTAGAAGAAGAAGTATCCACAACGTAATTGTGCCAACATCATGGGCGTTTGCAAGTCATCTCCAGCTTCTTGGATTCACAGGACGCCTGAGAGTTTATGGTTCTTTTCTGACACAAAAAAATGATCAAGGCCAGGACTGTTGGTTTTTTGAAATGATCACAAGGACAGATAACTATCTTTCAGTCTTACTGAGGTTCCTGTTATCATGCACACGAAGTTTCCAGCCACTGCTAGGGTCTGAAATGTTGTGAGCAACAAAAGGCCTCTCATTCCACCACAATTCTTTACTCAAGGATTTCGCGTTAATTCTGCTGCATATTTAGACGCTCCAGAACCAGTAGGGAAACCCTGGATTGGTAGTTCATAGCAAAATATAAAACTCTCAGACAAGAATCTCCAGGATTATTACGTATGGGGCGTAGTTTAGCGTCAAAGCAATCAGCTTTTTCAGTACAACATTTTTTCTCTGAAAGCTGCAATTAATGTCGTTATGGTCAAGATGAATAAGGATCCGGACCCGGATCGAGTAGGATATTGCAGCTAATGGAAATTTTATTCCATGATTTTAGAGATATATAATAAGCGATAGTTGTGTAAAAAATGCTTGAAGTTTCATTAAATTATTTGGAAAATAAAAGCTAATTGGTTTTTCTCTCAAGTTGTCCTCAAATACCATACGTGCTCTGCACAGGCAGCTATTGGAAAACTCTTTTTCATTATTTTGGTGTTTCACGGGGATTCGAACTAACAAATTCCGAATTGGGAGGCACGCACCAGCCCATTCGTGTTAAACCAAATTTGTAATCAGTTCTTATTAGAATCAAAAAGCACTCTAAAGTGCTCAATCCTCTGCTGCCTCCACGAGGCAGTCAGTATCTTTTTTGAAAATCAGAGAGCATTTTTTTCGCACCTCTAATCCAATATTTTTTTTTAACAAGAAATACATTACGAAAGAGCGCACGCTTTTAGACCGTGGTGTTAGTTCCTTATGCATCCACTAGAAGCAGATGTCTACAAGAAAAGTCATAAAATTGTTTAGCGAAAGATTTACGAAATACTAGGAGTGTTTGAAACGGAACTTAGCAAGTAGATCACCATCTTCTTGTTTTGGGAAAGTTAATATTACGAATATAATCCAGAATCTTAGCACCAAAGACCTGATGGAAGTCACCAGCCGAGCCAATACTAGCACTTTGTACATTCAATTATTTTGGGTGTCATAACCCTACCTCCTGGCTATTAAATAATACTATAAAATGTTTCAGGGTGCGGAGATCGATTGAAATGCGCTCTTCCGCGCGATCGCTCGCGGCAAAAAAGGTAATGTCTACGACCTATCACGATTGAGACAGTTGCGCTGCGAATAAGAAATATTTACGAGAGAACCAGTAGTTTGAGGTGTTGAGATTTTCGCAATTACTCTGGCTTTACTGGCAGTACAGGCGTTAGAAGTAAGCTACTCCATACGATAATTTCCTGGCATGAAATTTCAATGTAATGTTTGCATTTCACAACGAACATTTATAATATTTTATAATAATATTAATTTAGTTTATAGTTTTAGCGCTTAAGTATTTTATAAAATAGAATATTGCAGCGTAGAAAAAACCTATGCTTATACATACATTTAATTTCCGATAAATAAGATAGTTTAGCTGTAGATCCTGACGAATAGAAAAGAGTTGCATACATATATGTAAATCGAAAATGTAATTACAAAGGTAAGTGTCTATGTACACATTTGTAAATAAAACCATGTTTTACTAAGTTTTCCAAAATAACTTCAAAATATTACAACTAAAAAAGCAATAAGAGTACTATTGAAACAAGCATATTTCCCTTAAATACTAAGTAAGTAAATGTGTAAAAATATTGTGTATTTTGTCTATTATTTATTATATTTTTAGAATGCATTTTTAGTAAGGAATATATGTGCATTGCAAGCATATTAACCAATAAAATCAAAAATCAAAAATACAATATTCTTATAGAAAAACCCTTCAAACATGTGTGTATATATAATTTTTGTAGCACTCTTGCGTTAAATTATTTCTTTACTCAACTTGTAGAAATATTATTTTATTGAATTGAGGAAAAAAAAGTATTTCAAATCAGCCTACATTTTTAAAAACACTAAAAGTTCCTTTGTAGCTACAAAACATTTACTTATAATATGAGTATATTTCATGTATTTATCAGTTGATGAATAATTCTAGACCTGTCTGCTGCAAAATTGTACACAATCTCTTGCTCTCTTGCAAATCTATTGAGCACAAATCAACAAGATAAGCAAACATTAATAGAAGTATGACAAAAACGAATATCAAATCTCCAGCAAAAGTTATGATTACTTTTCATGAACTACTTCCCTTACTGCTGGTTGTTATTGCTATTATGTTGGCAGTGCTATTTCGCCTTTATGTGCCATTTGTTACACTGCTATTGCTCTGAGGTCTGTTTGTGTTATTTGTTACATATTTTTTGTACTTTGGCATTGTCAATCAGGCCGTGAACAAGAGAAAACAATCACACTTTATTGCATATATACATATGTATATAGTCCCACAGTCACAAATACGTTCATAAATATCTGCAAATAATTGTAGTATTGTGCAATATCAAACTCTTATCTGCACATTCCCATCTAACCGAATGTCCAGCTTTTGCTGCCTACTATTTAAATGAACCATCAGTTATGCTCTACGAAAAGTGTCAACGTAAACAAAACATGGTGACAATACTTACATACATACATACGTGTAGTTTTATAAACAATTCACCCACAATGAGAACTATAATGGTTAAAACAAAAGCAAAAACAAAAAGGAATACAGTCGTAGTAGCAATGGAGAGATTCTGTGGATGTCAAATTGGAATGAGTCCATTCGGCGCAATGGTAGAGCAATAAGGCAGTTAAACTTCCACTATTTACACTTTGTACACTACAGCCCCTTGAAATTGGTATCCACATCCGCAACCGCAACAAAATCTGAATCCGCTGTCAACGAGTAATCAACGAACCATAGCGGTTGGATTTGGCCTTGTTAGCCATACTGCTCGTATACAATCGAACAAATAGAAATACTTATACTATATATATATATATGTCTGTAGGTATGCACACACTGTGACATTTTAGCGCAAATCCTTTTAAATATTCTACTTATGCAATATATATATAGTATATACATATATATATACCTATGTATGCCGCAAACCCAGTAGTAAATTCAATGCATCGGTATACGCCTCGTCTAGGAAATGAGAGAAAAAAATAGTGTCTTCCTGTGGTAGATTTTTAATAAATTCTATGAGCCAGGCCTTGATAAAGCATATGCGTCCTTAAGCGCCTGAGGCATTGCCAATAAATACCAGGAATATGAAAACGAGCTGAATAAGGTGCTAAACAGAAATAGCCCACCAAATGTTACATATTTCGCAGAGAATTTTTAAGAATTTTGACATTTTACGCACGAAATAAGGCCAAGTTTTAAATGTGTGCACCGCTTGCCAAGTTGAGTTTAACTTTTATGAAGAAATAAATGAGATCCAGCAGGCAAAAAAGTCTTGTTCTAAGATGAGCAACCATTTTTTTTTTTACAATTTTTTCTTTTATGACCTTAAAGGTCCGAAAAAATACTAAAAATTTTTCGATCGTAGTTCACACGATCATCATTCATCAAAATCGGTTCAGTAGAACCGGATATATCTGTGTCTGTTGTCCATGTGAAGATCATTGTTTGAAGGCTGACAACTTTTTGGACGAACCTTGTAGGGCCAAACAAAAAATTTTTTTTTTAACAATAGATCAAGAAATAAAATACTGAAAACAAAAATAAAATTTTTTTTTATTTTTTTTTTTTTTGGGTTTTCATTTTACATACTTCATACCATACTTTTACCATACATTTAACACCATTTCAAATGAGGTGAGGGCCTTAAAAAAAATACAATTATTAAGCTGTCAGCACAATTATAATTCTAACAAACACCAATTGAAATTCGAAAATAACTCAGATAGTTAATGGCCAATGGTATTTAAATATTCAGTACTGGAGAAATGTCCTTGATTTAGCTACAGCTCAAATTTAAGAGATACAATTCGGAATATATAAACACCCCTTTAGACTGTACGAAACCTCTGAGGAAATGCACAAAAGTCCTCTTGGAGAAACTTTATCAACAGCGTAAAATTAGCCGAACGAAGCATACGCAGACTCATATTAGATTCTCTGAAGGCTGTTGGACATCAAATAGCGTTGTGTAGTTCTGAGTATGCACTGTTCTGATGCCACACATGAAATTCTGTACAGGTCGCAAAGGGCAAGGAGATACTCTATCAAAAGTCTTTTCACCAGAGAGAATATAATATGGGCGAAAGGTAAATCCAACCCATACAAAATATCGGGAAGAGACCATGGCATAGTCCTACAGCTGCAACAATATACAGAATGCCAAAAATGCCCTTATCTCAAAACGCCTCCCAGTAAGAGTAGAGTGATGAAAGGATTATCTGCATGCCCAGAAGTGAGAAATACATTTTGTACGGTAGCGAACCATCATTGTACGCCCATATAAGTACTAGATCCCCCACATATCAAAGATTTAAAGTTAAATGAACACTAAATAAAGCGAAATACTTACACAAAAGGCAAATCGATGGAAACATACCTTCAGCAGATTATGTCACACACCGAGAGGTGCTTAGGTTTAAAATAATGTACTCGGGAGACCACTCTTATGACACCATTGATGTATTTGGACATCAACTAGCGACCGATAGCAGCTGTATATCAAATTCTAGAATACAAATTTTCACAGAAATATAATATACTTCAACAAATTTTTGGCTGGCAACCCCCTTAGACTTTACTTATTTTCCATAGAATATAAAGTGGTATTTGCAATGGTGAAACTTTCATGAACTTCGCTCCACGATGCCGAACGTTAAAGCTTAAATTATATTAAATACGGTGAAAAGTGAAATAATAGAGTGATCTTCGGATAAACTCGAGTAAATCTTGCATAAGGTTTCCAAAACTTAAGGTTAACCTGGTCCCCTAGTCAAAGGGACATTGCGGGAAACTGCGAAGCGAACGAGCTGGTCAGGCAGTAAACCTGTGAGGTATTCCTCTCGCAAAAGGAGAGAACCGGGATCCCCTTGACAACCTGCTCTCTACTCCTGGAAAGATGGGCTTCGCGTAAATTCAGCGAGCGCTAGGCAAGTACACAAACGCAAAATCCTTCTGGGTGGCCGAAATCTGAGTGGGTCGGAGGCGCTCGAGGGACATTCTGAGGATGACAAGATCGCAGCTCTCAAATTTCGTGGATGTCCTCACGGGGCACTATCCGCGGGCTATACATGCGATGAGACTCGGAACTACTTCGATTCCTTTTCACAGCAGCTGTATGGTGGATGAGGTGGAATCATCTCAGGACCTGCTGCTTAGCTGTCCCGCTCTCGCGGGAATAAGATTTAGGCATCTTGGTTCTCACTTCTTTCCTACGCCTGCTAACAAAGCCGGCCTTGATATCAAAAATCTGATGAACTTCATCAACAGTATCAAGCAGCTAACACAGCCATAAATTAGTCTGCGTTCGTAATCCACAAATGCCTCCTCAAGTGTATTGCAATGGAAATGTTTCCTAACAAATCGGATATAAAATGGCACGGCAACACAACAAAACTTAAAAGGACCACAACAACGCAATTCACAGGAGATTCTCTTACTGAGTAGAAGAGAATTATTCATAGATATTGAGCTGCTAACAGAAGGCAGGATGACATGCGGAAAGTTGAGAATCACTCACAGCGACTTTTAATGGAGCTGCAGAGGCTTAAGGAGACTTCTTTAGTAGTGTACCATACTTTAAATTTAGAAAGCAAAATTTAAGGGTCCAGGATTTTTTAAGGATAGAAAATGTATACATAACTAGTCGGGAAATTGTATTATTTGCTATCACTTCGGGAAACTAAGCCTAGTAGAAACAAGCGTCTTCCCTTTTTGGGAACTGGATAATGGCATATCAGAATAACTGCATCCTATGTGGATGTGTAGCTTTCGTAAGACGAAAACTTACTCACTTAGATGGGCTGGCCCTAAAGCCATTGCTCAGATGGAACAAAAAGCCCAAGGAAGTGGTCAAATCCAGCAGAAGAAGGCACGCGGTCGAGCAGAAAAGAACACGACACAGGTCGTTGTGCACTATGGCGCAAAAAAACCAAAGTAAATAACTAAGTTAAAGAAACGAAACGGCATTTGCTAGGCAGAACCATGAGACTCGGGATACTCACAAAAGTTGTATACTTATTTTAATACTTTAATATATATTTTTAATAAAAACAGTGAACAAATGAACGGTTATCTTAATAAAAGAGCCGAAATATTCATTGGGAAATGTAAAAGATATTTGAAAGTCGAGGACTCAGCTGGCATACTCAGCCAGAAGGCGTACATGTTCACATACATATATATGTTTTTTTTGTACTTGAATTTTAACTTTCAATGTTTTTGTCTTCTTCTTGAATCGCGCGATAACCATTTACGCGATTTCGGTCGAGTTTAACAACGATTTCGGTCGTTAATACAACTCAATTGAAAGAAAATTTTTATATCTCCCGCTGCCGGTATTTAAGTACATACGAGCGCATTGGGTTCAGATGGAAATCTGTTAAGATTATCCAATATGTTCACAAAATCTAGTTATGCATTTATTCAATTTCCCAAGTTTACTACAGAAATAGAAAACAAGATAGAAATAAGAAAATTGTAGTATTGAACCGATATGACAAAAAGTTCTTTCCTTTTAGATACTCTTTAAAAAGTAACAGAAACTATGTTACCCTAAGTTTAACTTGTTTTGACTACATGGTCTACTTTGTAATTCGTGATACGATTCTTTTATTCTCCAAGTGGAAGCTTCAAAGCTCTAAATGAAACTTTAAAAGCCTATAGTACATACTTATATCCACATACGAATTTACACCCCGCACTAAAATGGCACACATATACAATTTGACCAATTTTGTTTTTTTTTTTTGCGAATGTTCAATATTTTTGTATAAAAGTACAGCCCAGTATAAGAAAAAGTCCACATACCTTTAATCCCAATTCCATGATTTTTGACTATAATGTCTATAAAGATTTTCGGTACGCAGATTTTTACCTACCGGACCCTACGGAGAAACTCATTCGGCTACGGCGGCCACTAACAACAAAGTGAAAGTGTTGAAATTCCATACTGCCATTTGTCAATTTTAATTGAATGCGAGAGCTTCTATATAGTATATGATTTTATTTACCCACACATATACACTGCGTTTACTTATATGTGTATGCGCTGACTATACATATTTGCGTGTGTACACAGCCATGCCACTTAATTGGGTCAATAAGTATTCATACCTATGCCATCACATTGATAGCGGCACTACAAACTTTCATGTTATGGACAGATATAGCTTTTGTTGCGTAAATCTTGCGTTTCAGCCGTTTAATTCTGTTGGCTTGCACTTTCGCATTTATGCATAAGTGCATACATACACGAACAAACCTGCATGTACATAAATCGTTTTTTTTGTTTCAATAATAGCTCTATCGCATTCTGAAAAATGATATGTTGCCCATTTGTTACCAAACGCTAAGGGAAATTCATGTAAAAAATTCAACTTAAAATTCATCTGAAAAAGTTTTAAACAACAAAATATCGTTGATATATGCTTACATCCTCACATTCTACTCCTCCAACTTGTGGTGTGCGTTTTGATATTTGTCCACAAACCAGAGAGAGCTACAATTTTATGCCGCCTCTGAACGGCAAATAGGTGTTTTATAAGCAGATTTCTTCTGACAGAAATAAACTTTCCATTGCCTACCGAGAGGTGACTGCTATGAGAGGAAACATTTTTTTATATTTGGATGAGACACCAGGGGTTGATATATGCACTTCAATTTGAGTAAAATCTCATTCGTTTGTTCGGTCATTCATAAATCTTTAAAGATCCGAAAGAGGAAGAGTATGAACTTTATCCATACTCAGAACATGGCAGCCCAATAGCGCAAGTCTGAATTCAGGAAACCCCGGACAGCTACAGTCTTCATTCTAACACCAGGACAGGCATATTGGGCCGTCAATGATTCCCATGTTAGCCATATGCTGCCCACAGGCTTTGTACCTTGTGATTACACCCAGCAGTACTCACAGGTCTTTCCTACTTTGTTTTAGCAGAAATGTCACTAATTTCCTGTTTGATCATTTCACAAAGCCCTTGGCTACTCTGCAGAAGTCCAACGTTTTCTATGGGTAGACCTCATGAAGTCTTCAACCATAGTTGAATCGATGTGGAATCAATACATAGAAAGGGTTTAGGGTCTAGTGGTATGCTTGCAGAGACTTCATTATCTAGTTTATCAGCCAACACGTTACCTGTAATGTTACAATGTTCAGGCAAATAGGACAAACTTTGTTGTTTTTTGCAACACATTCAGTTTTGCCTTAAATTCATCGACTAATGCGGGTTAAGAAGGACTCTTAGTGCAGCTTGATTGTCACTACAAACTCCAATACTACTCCCCCACCACTTTTTTCTCAATTAGCCAGTACGCCACATTCAAGATGGCCCAGACTTCCCTTAAGAAAACTGTAGCCATCTGTCGCGTTGCGTAGGAATACTTAGTGTCTTCATCTAAGTACCATCCAGATAAGCTACCATCACTGGTTTTGGATTCTTCGATGTAGAAAGTGTGCTGAAATCTCGTCAATAGGTTCTCTGGACTTAACCATTGATCTCCATCAGGGATAAGGGCATCATACTTCCTACCGAAGCTATGGCAAGGCACCCGATTGTCTGCTAGCATCGAGAACAGCGCGGTACACTCCGATAACTGGTGTCATACCTGACAGTGGGTAGTGTTATCTTTGTTTCCCCAGACTCCCTTTAACTTGAGCCTGTACGCCACCTTCATCGCGCTCTTTCGTATTTGAAGACCTAGAGGTTCAAAGTTAAGGATGGCATTAAGGGTATCGACATATGTCGTACTCATAGCACCTGTGATACCCAAGCACACACTTCTCAGTATTCCGTCAGATGGAACTTTAAACGGATGCGATAATGTCATTTGTATTTCCGTCTTGTCTGTGTATGACATAGTCGTGGGCGTCTGCAGTTGTCGTTGATACGTCTCAGTTGACCTCCTCTGGATCATTGTTACATGTTCAATTCAGAATTTGTCAGAAAGTTCGGTGTGATCAGACGCGGCCCATGGCGTTGCTATTATTTAGCTCTAGCTTCCGCGGCTGAAACAGCTCTACTCTTTGCCTTTCTTGGTCCTGCTAGCATAGCGTACGCAACGCCTCCTTGGCAAACTTGCGTGTAGGGTCCCGAAAATGTTTTGAATTGTCCATACTGCCCGTCAAATTTGTTTCACTTCGCAGTCTTCCACTGATCGTGGCTAACTTTCCACGTTCTCTTGCGCATCTTGGACAGTAGAAGAGTGCGTGCCGTGTGTGCTCAATTGGCTGTTCCAACTTTTGGTCGCTTTTTAGTTTTGCTCCTTGCCCTGGCTTTCCTGGCTGGATCTGGATTAGTTTTATTCACTGCATGTGTAGCTGGTAGCCATAGCTTAGGAATATGGCAACCAAGAACATTTTAGCCTTTATTGGGAAGTCTGAAGCTTTTTGTATACTGAGAATGCGAGAAATGATATTGGGAAACTGATGACGTCGCAATGATATTTCTTTCTTATATTACTCAATATCTTGTATTAATCTTACTTTACCTTGCCAGCTGAGCTAACTGTATTCCTAAAACTTTTAAAGTCTCAAACGATAATAATGTTTCGGCAGCCGCAGAACCGGCATGTGTAGAGAAGTCACGTAGTACATCCAACCTTTCCCGGACCGTTTGCTACTGGTTCTTTAGGCACTTCCAGCCATGAAGCTCTCAGCACGAGTACCTCAACACTTTAGCTTAAAGTACTGTACCAATCTTAGTCTGGCAAAATTATGGCTATCCATTCTGTCGGCATAGCCTAACTCCTCATTGATGCACACAAGCCCTTTTACTGCGGTAAGGTTTTAGTGTCCAAGAAGGGGCTGAAAAATGATGGCTATTGTCAGGTTATACAAAGTTATTTCTGTAATCCATTTTTGTTTTAAGCAAAGTACTATTTAATATTTTCTTGTTTCACAAATTCACATTTTAGTTTGATTAAATTAACAAATTTACGATAACACAATTTTACAAATTTTTTATTTTATGCAATACATTTTTTTTTTGTATAAGTAGCGGCTGCACTAGGGACGTGAGAAATAGTCTGGTACCATTTTTATAGTGTTGATTGAAGAGAGAGAGTGACGACTGCCTCCCGAACTAGGACGTTGTTTTTTTTTAAGACTCCACTAGCCTGAGTTGACTCGACTAGCCTGTAGAGTGCTGCCAGATGTTTATGGACCTACTTGGCGGCGTGTGCGGCGCTAGTAAGCCAGCAAACTAAGCAACGAGGTGATGCAACTGTCGTGGTTATTTAGTTATCGTGTGACACTATGAAGTATTAAAAACATTAGTAATTCCTTACTAAAGGTTGGCTAAATCTGCCCTACGGGATCAGGGGAAGTTAATTTCCAATTTAATTCCAATTTAAAAGCATACAAAAATAACTGTTTTAGAGTTCTCATCTTTGAAGTATGCACCTATTACGAGAACCACAAAGATGCACCCTTGAGACTTAAAATATTATTGGAATGAACTTTTTATTATAAGTTGGTATACATAATTTTATGACGCTTATTTTTTTTAATGTAATTTCTGGCATATGTTACATGGCCCATTCGATCAGTCCAACTTTAGACTACTTTTTCCAATAAATCTGACCATATGACGTCAAAGGCGGCTTGGATATTGCAATAAATCGATTATTAAGCGCGCTGTATGGCAAGTTGCACCATCTTGTTGGAACCAAATAACGTCAAATTCAGTCAGCGTGGCTCGATAATGCGCGCCATTCATCATAATTGCAGCTCCTTCCTCATTTCGAAATGAGTACGGACTGATGATGTTGACAGTGCCCCACGACCTTCACAAACACTTTTTTTTTATTTCAAAGGAAATTTGTACAATTTGGAAGCGTTGTTTTGGCGTTAAATAATTCATGATGACTTGCCAAAATGTACTAAACATAAATGTCAATACAGTTTGCCATTCTCGGTTGTCAAGCCATTGTTATCGATATTGATAGTTTTCATGCAGCTAAAAATAGCAACCGATATAAAATTTTTTCATTATTCACATTTCTTTTTTTCGATAATATGACGCAATATGTTGTTAATGATAGCAATAATATAAATTAAATTTTTAATAACTTTTTGCTTTTTTATGGTAGAAGTGTATATATCGATGGTTTTCGAAAAAAGCGACACAACTCAAAATTAACTCACATTCGGAGTTTTACCGTTAAAAGCAAAAATCAACTACAGAGTTTATATAATAGGACTATGCATAAGTTCGTGCGGTTTTTTTCGAAATTTGAAACTTTATTGACGTAAAATGGTTACAAATTTAATATTCAAAATATTGTCCATCGCTTACTACTACTTTTTCCCATCTTTCTGGCAATTCACGGATTCCCTTTGTGAAAAATTCGGTCGGTTTTGCCGCAATCCACGAATCGATCCATTTTTTGACTTCATCGTAATTACGGAAGTGCTGGTCAGCCAGGCCATGTTGCATCGATCGGAAGAGATAGTAATCGGATGGCGCAAGGTCTGGACTATACGGCGGGTGGGGTAGGACATCCCATTTGAGCGTTTCTAAGTATGTTTTGACCACTTGTGCAACATGTGGCCGAGCATTGTCATGTTGCAAAATAACTTTGTCGTGTCTATCGGCGTATTGCGGCCGTTTTTCTCGCAGTGCTCGGCTCAAACGCATCAATTGTCGTCGGTAGACATCCCCCGTAATCGTTTCATTCGGTTTCAGTAGCTCATAATACACAACACCCAGCTGGTCCCACCAGATACACAGCATAACCTTCAGGCCATGAATATTCTGCGCCGATGTCGATGTTGAAGCATGGCCAGGGTATCCATACGTTGCCCGACGTTTTGGATTGTCGTAATGGACCCACTTTTCATCGCCAGTCACAATTCGATGCAAAAAACCCTTTCTTTTGTGCCGTTGAAGCAGTTGTTCGCATGCCATAAAACGGCGTTCAACGTCTCTTGGCTTCAATTCATACGGCACCCAATGGCCTACCTTTCGGATCATTCCCATGGCTTTTAAACGTTTGGAAATGGTTGATTGATCAACTCCCAAAGTTTTTGCAACCTCTTCTTGCGTTTGAGCCGGATCTTGATCGAGCAATTCCTCCAATTCGGTATCCATGAACTTTGGCGGCGCACCCTCGCGTTCTTCGTCTTCCAAGCCAAAATCACCACTTTTAAAGCGTGCAAACCACTTCTGGCACGTTCGCTCAGATAGAGCATGCTCACCATAAACTTCCACCAAGATACGATGACTTTCGGCTGCTTTTTTCTTCATATTAAAATAATGAAGAAGAATTCCCCGCAAAAACACATTATTTGGCACGAAATTCGACATTTTCAAGTGTGGTAAAAATATTGTTGTTTACGCTTCAAATAAAAAACTTATACTGACGTTTGTGCCTTACGACAGTAGCTCTCCAATGAATGTTTGGAAATGTGGATCGATGGAATAATAATCAAGTTACGCCATCTGTTGTAAAACCGCACGAACTTATTCATAGTCCTATTCTTTTTATCTGGAAAAGCGTCATAAGAGAATCTTGAAGCAATTCTGAGAGATGGCGTTAGTGTCGTTTTGTCAGGTGATCGAATTGGCGCGTTACTTATCTAGAAACTGGCCCAACTCAGTATTTTGTATTTTAGAATTATGTCACTTTTCTCGAAAACCATCGATATGTGAATATAATAATAAAGCGTTATGTTTTTTTTTTATTTCATTAAAGAACTTTTTATACTTTCCAGTCTAATTGGCAGCATATTAAATTTTTTCTTCACTTTTATAAAGCAGTTGTTAGCACTTATATATAATATTGATTTTTTGTGCAAATTTTGCCATGCCCTGTTCATTACATATTCATGGAAAGTGGTGTACTATTATTACATGAGACCTACACTGCAGTGAATCGTTAATATTAAGTTTACCAAATTCCATTTAATATTTCTACGAGACATAGTCCGCTTGAATATTTTACGGAACTCGTTTAAGTTGCACAAAATCTCGTTGACGTAGCTGAGCTTAAAATCTCAATTAACGATCTAAATTTGCTTATTCATACCCACTATCCATCAACTGTGCGACGTGCAAACATAATTGCACGAAAAACCACTCAAAACCAGTGAACGAGAGGCAAAGAAAATTATTGCAAAAGAAAAACATCAATACGAGTGGAGTTCAGTGAAGCAATGAAGTGCATTGGGGAAAACAAATCTGCACAGTCAACATAAATCTCATCAAACAAATCACAAAACAACAACAAATGCGAAGAACAGCGACCCTTGAAGCAATGCCAATTCGAACAGTAAAAATAGTAGCAACAACTGTATAATAGTTGAAGTACCAGCAGCAATGGGAGTGCCACAAAACGCATCAACACAAATAACAACATTGACAACAGTTGCAGCCTCAGTACTACCGTATTACCATCAACACTCAAGCAACAACAACAACAGATGATAGTGAGTAGTGGAGCTAGCAAAAGGCAATTCATGACAACACGGACTCACAGACACACAGGCACACAAATATACTTACTAACTAACAGAGTGCAACATAATAGGAAAACAAAACTGCAATAAATAGCAACAATAAAAGCTGCTGTGTATTGAATAGGCAACAAATAAAACCAATCGGTACGAAAAACTAAGGAAGAGAAAAATTAGAGGGTAGAAATGGATAGATAGTGGATGTAAGCCTGCAAGCCATGGAAGCAGAGGTAGCAGATTTTAAGTGCTTTGGGACTAATGTCGGACAGAAGCGGATGCACATACATACATAGACAAGTATATATATCTGTATCTAGGTGTGTGTGCTTCATTGCCTCTTCTGCTTTGTCTGCTGTCTGTTTACCAGTTGATATTATTGTTATTGTTGTTATTCCAGCTGCTGAAGCACAATCCTCAAAATGGGTTCGCTATGAGCACCAAGACGATAACAGAAGCAGCTGTCACATATGTTTGTAATCTGTGCTACATTGAATAAATCGAATAAATCGCTACTTTGCTTGATCGGAAAGACAGAAGCAAAAGAGAAAAGAAATGAAATGGTTTTGAATGGCGAAAATTTCCCATTTGAAATTTGCCAACTCGGAAGAAAGATTAAAATAAAGAGTGAAAATAAAAAAACAAAAAGCACTAGCAAAAAAGCTTCTATGTAAATAATGCAAATACATACTTATGTAGGTACAAATAAACAAACAGAGGATGGCTTACGAAAGTCAATTACAATAGAACTACTACTACATAGAAATGTGTAAATACAATTTCATTGGATGTCTGCTATTGGCCACCAAGAGCGAATGTGGACAAGGACAATATGCCACTAGCACGAAGCAGTCTATCTGCTTCAGTTCTTGGTTAAGCTTTTACTTCCTGAACTCAGAGTGTCTCATTGAGTGGGTGCATTTAAAGAGCTAATTAAAGTGTTATGGTTTTATAAACCGATTTTCTAATTGATTCATATAGAATTCGTGTTTAAAACGAGTAATAGGTTGTATTGGAATGTAATGACTTTTAATCTTTTAATATCATTTTACTCTACAAGCAGGCTGCATAGTTAAAAATTGCTGTTTCTCATTCTGCTCAACTGAATTTACTTTGATGTTGTATTTGAGGGTTCTTCTAGGCAACAAGAAGTAGGGTGAGATAGACGGCATGCAAAACTAATCATTTTATTTTTTCAATTATACCCACTTCACACTAAAAAATTGTGTATGCAGTTTAGTAGTCCATCAAATTTTACTTTAATAAGCTGCAAGTCGTTCAGAATTCTTATTGATATTTAATAGCAAACTACAAACTATTTTTTACAAGTAGCATTAACAGGAGATGGGTTGACAATCTGGCAAGTAACGCTATAAAAAGAATTTGGTCAAAATGTGACGTAATGTGCTTAAAAGCACCACTTAATCGGTCAAAAAAACATGTCTCTGTGTCAATTGATTTGGTCACAGGCCGTTGACTCCTTGATCGACAAGCTCAAAGATTGTACGTACAGTTAGTAACATAAATAAGTATACAGGAGCCTGATTTATGGAATTGTTTGACGCTAACGCGTTCCTTAATATGATTTCAAAATATTTCACACATGGTAATTGGGTACTGGGTTAAGCTTTCATATGCGCCTTAATTTAGCTGTAAATTTTAGGTACCGTTGTCCACGCTTTGCTTTGTCTTGTGCCAGCGAAATTTATGTCACAAAAGTTAGTATACAGCAAACGATTGTTCAGTTAGCATAACATTTATTTTTACGTATTGATTAAAAAAGTTAAAGCTGTTAAAAGGAAATACTTAAAGTGAGTATACAAATTTAGGGAAGTACGTTTTGTATTAATTTTTGCGTAATGGCACCAAGAGGAAAAGAGCTTTCTGATGATTTAAAAAAACTGATTATAAAATATCACAACGAACACAAATCATTGCGAGAAATCGGTCGTTTGATAGATAGGAGTTTTGCTACAGTTCAAAATATTGTGAATAAATATAAAAGTGCAGGAAGCTCCATTAATAAAGAGCGTTGTGGGCGTCCGCCGCTCTTAAGTCCCAGAGAAATAGCTTAGTCGTACGGAAAATCAGAACAAACCCCAAAATAAGTGCCCCCAAATTGAAATCTCAAGTTGAAAATGAGACTGAAAAACAATTTACCACCCAAACTTTTCGCCGGTCTTTGCATAGAGCTGGTTATCATGGGCGCAATGTTAGGAAAAAGCCCTTCGTGAGTAGTGTCAATCGGAGTAAGCGCATTTTATTCGCAGAAGATCAAGAAAAATATGACCAAATGTTTTGGAACCGAGTAATATTTTCTGATGAGTGTAAGTTCAGTATCTGTGGATCTGATGGCCGTAAAAAGTTTGGAGAAAAGTTAACGCCGAATTGGATCCAAACAATATGACCGGCACTGTGAAGCATGTAGGGAGCTCCAGATGAATGGCTGCAAACGGGGTTGGAAACTTGGTATATTATTTATCGAAAATATTATGGACCGATATGGTTATTTAAATATTTTGAAAAATAATTTAAAAGAAAGCGCTACAAAATTGGGCTTTGGAGGAACGTTTATCTTCCAGCGGGAAATGACCCCAAGTACACATCCGACATTGTTCGAGAGTGGCTGTTATACAATGTGCGAAAACAGCTGAAAATACCTCCACAGTGCCCGGATACCAACGCAATCTAACATTTATGGGAACATTTAAAACGGCAAATACGTAAACATGAATGAACTCCTTCAAGAGAAATAGAATTAAATATCACCAGCTGTAACTGAAAACTTGGAGAAATCAATGCCATCACGACTTAAAGCGATTGTAAAGTCGAATTATTATGCTATCAAATACTAGGATTTGATTTTAATTCTCACAAATTAATAATATGATTACTTACTTTTGAGACATGAATTTTTATAAAGTTTAATATAAAAAGCTATAATTTTCTTCCTTTTTAAATTTTGTCATTATTTGGATCAAATATGACTTTTGTATTTCATTCATGTAAATAAAACACAATTTTGATATAACTTAGGTTGTTTGAAGGAATCGATTGGGGAAAAATTGAAAACGTGTCCGGTGTATACTTATTTCTGTTACTAACTGTACCTCATTTCGACATTTGCAGAAGCTGCAAGAATGAGGATGTTCTGCGGGGTATGCCAATACGATACTTTGGCTCAGCGTTGTTGAATGATACTGATAACCTTAGGGATATAAGTGCGAGCCAGATGAGTTTGCCCTTAAACCAAAATGGTGAAACGAGGCGTAGCAGATAAACTGTTGCTGCGGTATCACAATGGATCGGCAACGTTTTAAGTGAGTTGGTTTAAGGGGATCAGTTCCTCCAGGCAACGAGATTTTTGTGCGAAAAACTGAAAGTATTTATTATCTTAAGACAATATACATATTAATATCCACGCTTAAAGGATGACAATTTTTTTTTGGTAAAAAAACAAAGTGGCGGAGCTACTGCTGCTCAAACATGGCTCCTTTAATTTGCACCGCGGAATGTACAGCTTCTTCTAACCAACTCAAATCAACCAGACACAAATTTTTCACTAAAATAAGTTACTCCGCTTTGCACTTACCTATTTTAAACGAAAAAAAAATTAAAATTTCAAGTGAAAAAGAAAAAAAATTATACATTTACACATTACATTTTTTATAAACAAATTGATCGAAACAATATTTTTAGTGATAATTAATATAAAACTTGAGGTACTTACAAAGGCCAATATGTTAAGGAATATCCCTGATATCTTGATTACCTTCTCGAGTTATATCCAGCAGCGCGGAGAAAAACGTATTTCAAGAAAAACGCGAATAAAGTTTTCATTCTTACTTATCTCTCGTTCGAGGCACATAACTTCACTGACTTTATAGGGGCATTTTATACTTTCTATTAAGCTTAAAACATTGAAAAGATATTACTAAAAATAAAATGAGGTTGTCTGTAAAGTCGGTTTACTGACGATAGTTTAACGTGACAACGTCATAAGAAAATCCTGCTGTAAGGGTTGCAATTTTCAAAACAAAATTTTAGCTTTATTTGTTTGATAGATATTTTGTATGGATATACAGAAGGAGGTAAATGGAATTGCAATGGAATTGTTCAAGTTACATTTACATAAACTTGAAAAATTACCAAACATTTATCAAATTCAGGAAATATATCTTCAATTCCGATTGTGCATCAGACGTTAATAAGTCAACAACACTAAGAGGCACCATCGTCGATTTGACTTTTTCAAAACACTTTACACTCGAAACACTCCCCTTCATTTCCTACTTTTCCTATCATCTTCCTATTCTCAACAGAGAAATGGTTCATTACCATGCACACAGGAAGAAGGCACATGCAAATACAAAATACAAATAACGACACATTTTTTCGTGCGTGCAGCCGGCTTAATCGAATTATAAGACGTTATCACGTCAAAAAAGGAAAATTTTAAAGTGCTGGAGGAGCTGATTGTATTGTGTCGAGCAACATCAATCACTCCAAAAATAGGAGGAGAAGTTCAGCCAGACAACTAATAAACGGCTAACTATATACATAGGCACCTATAGTTTTGTATATAGGCATCAGTTATGTAATGCAAATGCTTACTTGTGATGGCTATAAAATTGTTTATGGTGACGGTATTTCATATCTATACCTAATTATATATATATAATTGGCGCGTACACTCTGTTTGGGTGTTTGGCCGAGCTCCTCCTCTTATCTGTTGTGTGCGTCTTGATGTTGCTCCACAAATGGAGGGACCTACAGTTTCAAGCCGACTCCGAACGGCAGATATTTTTTATGAGGAGCTTTTTCATGGCAGAAATACACTCGGAGGTTTGCCATTGCCTGCCGAGGGGCGATCTCCATTAGAAAAATGTCTTTCTTAATTTTGGTGTTTTACCAAGATTCGAACCGACGTTTTCTCTGCGAATTCCGAATGGTAGTCACACACCAACCCATTCGGCAACGCGGCCGCTCATATCCCATCATAGCCAATATATATGTATATTTGATCCCTTTATTCCTATATGAAACATAGGACCTCAACAAACTGTTTCCACTGGTTCCGACTTTCAGCTAGTATTTTAACTTCACTCCATGTTTTGTTCGTTGTTTTTTCCTCCGCCTCAATAATCTTTCTCCAAGTGTTAGACGGTCTTCCTCTACGGCAACCACACTGCAGGATCCATTCAACAGCAGCTCTGGTGACGTCGTTATTATGTCGGCGTAGTGTGTGGCCAAACCAATAACATTTCCATTTGGTAATTTCCCTTACAGTAGATTTCTGCTTTGTGACTTGCCAACGCAAAGTGGTTTGTGTAGTATTCGACCAGAATATGCGCATGATTTTATAACGGTTAGCAAAAGTTTGAAGTGCTTGCGAATATTTTTGCGACAGATTCCACATTTCACGGGCGTAACGGAGAACTGACTTTACGTTAGTCTCAAAAATCCGTAGTTTGTATTTCTACTTATCTGTTGCGAGCGCCTTATTGAACTAAGCTTGCTGAACACCACCTGTGTTTTCTTTATTCGCTCTTTAATATCAGTACTGGATTCTCTATTCACCACGATGACACTGTCAAGATAAGTAATGGAGCTCTCTTCCGGTATTGGAGATTCCTTTTATGGTGACGTTGGCGGGGTGCACCATAACCTTCATAGCCTTGGTTTTTGCGATATTTATTTTCAAACCCGCTTTGCTTGCATATCGTATAACTGCGTTCAAATTCGTTCGTATAAAAATATGATTATGCACTAGTAAGCATACAGGTATATCGTTTGCAAAGTCTAAATCTTCTAGAGGATATGTTGGACCCCAGCGAATATAAATAATAAATAATATATAAATAGAAGTATTATTTTGAGAACCGATATCAGAGTCCCATCAAGAAGAATGTTAAATAGTAGGGGGGCAAGTACGCAACCCTGGCGTATGCCTTTTCAGCCCGGACTTTTTCGCTGTCCATCTGCTCGTGGATGACTTTGCAGCTAGTTCCTATGTACGGAGCCTTTACCAACCATATTAGTTTTGATGGTACGCCCATGCATCTCAACGCTTCCCAAATAGCGCTGCGTGCTACGCGATCAAAAGCCTTTTCAAAGTCAATAACTATGAGATAGAATGGGTATCGTTATTAATTTGATTGTTCAAAGAATATTCGTATGCTATTTATGTTTATTTATTCTGTCTAAAGCCTGCTTGCCCGTTCCTTATATTGGCGTTCGTTATTTATTATACGCGCGATTACCTCCAGTTATTGCATTTGGTGAGATCATCTTTTTTGGGAAGGTTAACGATGAAACCATCTTTAAGCTCGTAATGCAATGTTTCATTCTACCAGAACTCATCCACTAGCGGTTTCATAATTCTTGCACTATGAGAGGGCGCGGCTCCGAGAAGTTCAAGAAGAATACCGTCGGGGTCTGCTGATTTGTTTATACGTAGTTTTTACTGCTTCAACTTCTGTTTCTTCTGGGCTATCTATGTTGATGCTTTCCGTCTCTCGCATACTCTGATGTTCGCTTTTGTAGCGCAAGATATCATGTCTCCTTAATGTTTCGTCCATATATTAATTTGTTCTTCTTTGTTGGTCATAATGCGACCATTATTATACTACAGAGGTTTACTTGTAGTGAATTTTTTGGTGGTTACCCTCTTCGTTAAGTGCACAGACCTTTTATTCGGTGAGTATCGGCTGCTTTCTGAGCTTCTTCTGCGAGTTGTTGGGTCCATTTTCTTGTGTAACAACGAGCGCTTCGTTTTACTCTTTTATTTTGTTCAGCATATTTTATTTTTAATTGTGCTTTGCCAT
Source organism: Anastrepha ludens (assembly GCF_028408465.1). Classification (NCBI taxonomy): domain Eukaryota; kingdom Metazoa; phylum Arthropoda; class Insecta; order Diptera; family Tephritidae; genus Anastrepha; species Anastrepha ludens. The sequence continues at coordinate 37,751,660 of NC_071500.1, forward strand.
TTCTTGTCTTTTTGACATTGATGTGTGCTTACTTGTGTCTATCGCAAACAGATTAATTTTGTTGATTTGCTTGAGAGCCACTGCAGGGCGCCTTCCTTCAGCAAACAAATTTTACTTAAAGCAATTGATTTAAAATACGTAGGACTTTAAATAGCGCTCTGTACGATCATTTTATTATAGAATGTTTCCGAGGTGGTATATTGAAGATGAATCCAAGCAAATTTATAAACTATTTAGTTCACCGAATGAAGTCTTTACTGAACATTATTTGATTTTTTAGAGAAAAACGAGTCATAGCTACCTTGCATTAAAATTTTCGATTCGTTGCAATATACTAACCAAGTAGTTTTTGCTTGATTGCATTTGCTTGACCAGCTTTTAAATCCTCATAAGAAGTAAATAATTATTATTGAGAAATGGTTATAATCTTTGTAAAACAACGTCATAGAGGAATATGGGCGTAGGAAAAGAAGCTTCATCAAATAATAAATTAAGGCCGGCGGGCCAATTAGATGTCCTAAATTCAGTAGTTTTCGCGAAGCGTTGTAGGATGAGAAAAAAAACAATTAGCCAAATGAAGTTTTGGGGTTAGTTTAATATATATTTGAACTAAAAAAAAAAATTTGTACAATCTCCAACAATATATTGTAAGCCGAGTTATCAATAGATTCCCAGAGCGCCTTGCCACTGAAGTATCCAACTTCTGTACAAGATACAACTTGCATAAGAAGTAAATAATTATTATTGAGAAATGGTTATAATCTTTGTAAAACAACGTCATAGAGGAATATGGACGTAGGAAAAGAAGTTTCATCAAATAATAAATTAATTATAAATAACCGAAAATCACAGGCGGCGCAAATGTATCATGAAGAGCTTTTGAATAACTTTTTACTAAATACAAAAAAATGGGTTTATGTGATGAAAATCTTTATTTGGTCTGGTCTATTTGTATACTGCACCTTCTAGTTCACATGTTCCAAATTTGAGTGACGTACGACGCCATTTGCAAAAAGTATAAATCTGCCAATAGAGTACTTGCCCATTCTTATTGCAATCTATGCAGTCAATGATGATACGGAGAAATTTCGCCCGCAGCGAAATATCGCATTGTAGCCTTGGCTACATAAAACAAAAATTCTTTACCCATTTCTGCCTAACTATTTAAGCTTTAACTACTTCGTCTGTGATGTGTGTTTTCCTTCGCATCGCTATATATTTATACTCGCATATCCATATATGTGCACACATATCTACATTTCATCTAACGCTAACTCTCTTCAAAGACCAAATAATTATCTCGTTTAAAAGACTTCACAGAATAAACAACTGAAGAATATGGCATGGCGCTCTTGGTGTGCTTGTGATGGCATGGTGCACTTCAACAATTGCCAATGCAAACTATTTGTTATCTTATGCTCGAGAGAACATACAAACGAACAAAAAAAAAAACATGTGAGAGGAAGAAATCAGTGACTCAACATGGAAAGTGAATGAGGAGTAGCCCCACTGTTGGATTTTGTGTCAGTGTATGCGTAAATGTTTGCAAAGTTTTCTAGAACGTGTTGCCTCGCATTTTAATCCTCGTCTAACGATTTCTTGTGGCACATGCGTTATTCGTATAGGGCCACTTCCCTTCGCCAAGCAAGAAGAAGCAACTGATATAAATAAGCATATCTTGGTAGCGCTGAAAAGCTGCGAAAATTTTCATTTGAATGTGAAAATAGTGAGTTATACGAGTTTTATGAAGTAGACATTTTTTCTAGACATTTTTTTTTTCAGAGTCTAGAGATAACAAGCAGAGAAGTGCCGCATCGAAGATGCCTATACATATATCATTCATTTATCCTTTGTTATGATATCTGTCTAGATGGTGCTTCGGAAAAGTTATATTCTACCCCCAAGCAGTAGATGGTTTTTTATGAAGAGTTTTTTCATGGTAGAAATATACTCGCACGCTTGCCATTGCCTGCCGAAAGACGACCATCATTCAAGGTAAGATAACCACCAATAAGAAAACAATTTCTATTCTTTGGTGTTTCATGCCCACAAAGGGTTTCGAAACCGGATCCTACCGAATGGCAGTTACGCACAAGCCCATTCGGCTACAACGGCCGCCATGCATTGGTGTAAATAACAACGAACTTGCATGGATGCGTACCAACTCGTATACTTTTCCGCACACATTAAGTGTGTCGCTTTTCATACTAACACACAAACATAAGAATGGATGTGCTTTGACATGCTGACTATGTGGCCCTGACAGCGATTTCCAGTTCGTCAACATTGTATGTCCTTTTTGAGCTACAATCAAATAGCATCTAACAATATACATACACACATGATGTTATACATAGCAGCACAAGTACCCATATATGTCACATAAACACATGCACACGCACACACACTCACAATAGCATAGCTAAAAACGATGTGAGAATATTGCCTGTGATTTTCCGATTACAAAATTCTGTATGCTCAAATTTCCATTTCAATCTAAGCCGCAATTTATGGTTAAGTCCCAAAAGGGATTTTCTGCTTACATATGAACGAAAATACATAGGAGTGTACATATATTTACATATGTATGTATGTATATATGTACTGTCAAATATGCAGGGTCTTTCAACGCGGTTACCTTCTTGAGCAATATTTTGTTTTGACAGCTTTTGCCGTTTGATGGGATAGTGACCTATTGTTTACTAAAATTAGTTCGAGAATCGCATAAAAATATTTGAAAGGCACTACAAAAACGGTAGATATGTGAAAATTCGCAATTTTTTAAAGTTTTCGATAATTTAGGTCATTATGACCGCACTGCAATCACCAGCGCACGTTCATTCCGCGTTCTGAATCAATCACCACTTCAACCAACCAACTAACCTCCTTCAAAATAGAAAGTATGATATCTGTGGCATTAAGAAATACAAACGAAAATATTTTTTCACAATTAATAGTCATCCATTAAGATCAAATGGCAATAAAAAATCTGTGACGTTTTCTAACAGATGCTTTCCATTTCAATTCAACCGGGCTATTCGGGTCATGTTCTTCGATTTCGATGTAACTCAAATATGTTGCTCTCTGGCCAAAATAATGAGACACGTATTTTTTTGTTCGCCCGAAAAAATTTTTTTTCAAGATTTATCGGCAATTTTATTTTTCGGCTCAAAATCGATTTTTTTTAATTATATAAGAAATTAAATTAAAAACTCTTCAACTATTTTTTTGCAATTGTTTCTAAATGAAGTCGCTCATGCAAGTAATGTCGATCATTTTGAACCCATAATCATTAAAATGGGTTCATTTTGGACTAAGTTATGAGCATTTAAAAAAAAAAATTCTTATAATATATAATTAAAAAAAAATCGATTTTGAGCCGAAAAATAAAATTGCCGATAAATCTTGAAAAAAAATGTTTTCAGGCGAACAAAAAAATACGTGTCTCATTATTTTGACCAGAGAGCAACATATTTGAGTTACATCGAAATCGAAGAACCTGACCCGAATAGCCCTGTTGAATTAAAATGGAAAGCACCAACAGTTTCCTTTTTAATTTGAGCAAATCTTGTCTTACGTTCAAATCAAGCCCAAATAATTGGACATACAGCAAACAAATTCTGCAGAAATTATTCAATGCTTGTTTCAGTGAATAACGGTACATATTATTGCAACACGTGTGCACTTGTTGGAAGTTTCTATCTTTGTTATTCAGAGCATTTTTCACTTTTCAAGAATAAACACCTCAACATGGAGAGTCAGGCGACACTTCGGAGTGATGGTTGATATAAATAACTTAATTGTAAAGTTAAAAACCAAAGAAAAAAGTTCCGGTGAAATATATAAATTGGTTACAAACCAAGGAGCCAAGGAGCCTTTTTAACACATCAGTGCCAAAGATCTCAAGCCTGATTCGAGCGAAGGCCGAGCAGACACACAGAAAGTGGTCCGCCGTCTCATTCTCCTTTCCACATGCTGGGCAGAGTGCACTATCATAGATGCCTACCTTTTCCACGGGCCAATGAAGTTGGGCTCAGAGCTCATCCTAACGAAAGAGTGAGAGATCTCGTTACCCGCGATACCCGCGTGTCCCGGGACCCATGTAAGCGTCAGAATATTAAGTCTACCGACATAGTTCAACCTGGATTTGCAGAACTCAACTACCCTTGAAGTGGTTGGAGGGTTGTCTAAGGCCATGAGCGCAGCTTTGCTGTCGCTGCAGACACTTATAGATCTGCCTCTTTATCTGTTTTCCACAACAAAGTTCATCGCTTCTTGAACAGCATATTTCAAGCGGAGGGAAATATAGATGCATGCATTCCAAGAGCAAAATGCAGTTTTGTTCCGCTGGATTCCACGTAGAGCCCAGTGCTGGAACCATGTTCGGTCCTGGAGCCTTCCGTGAAAATGCGAAAACAATCTTTGCCGGGCTCATTTTCTGAGTTTGAACACAATTGAGATCAGGCGGCACCACACTATATCTCTTTTCAAGTACGTCTCCTGATGGCATGGAGACAAGGGGCATGGCGAGTATCGTTGAATCGTAGTCCATACGTTCTCTGCTGTCCAATACCGGACAGGGGTCGTACCAATTTCCATTGTGATTCAGTCTGCAGATGGCATTCAAGGCGTCTCCTTGGATGAAAACATCAAATGGTGGTAGACTAACCAGAGCATCCAATGCTGGGGCTGAAGTAGTCGGAAAAACTCCGGTGCGACAAATGGCTACAGTGCGTTGTAGTCTCAATAAGTTCCCCCTGACCCCCCCCCCCCCCCCCCCCCGAGAGGGAGTCTACTCATCCAGACCACTGATGCCAAGGTGATACTAGGTCTTATCATAGCCGTGGAAAGTCATAGGATCTTGCTCCCCAAATACACCCTTGTGCCGCCAGAAAGTTGCCAAAGCTTTGTTTGGTTTTGTTTCAACGTGTGACTTCCAAAGGAGTTTACTATCGAGGATTACTCTGAAATATTTGATATATTTGATAAGCTGGATTGTGACTTCGTTTTAGCTTAGGCTAAACGAGTCCATCACGCTTCGTTTTTCTGGTAAAGAGGACAATACAAGTCTTGCTAAGGTTTGCCGATAGCCCCCTATAAAATCTCATTCTTAGGATCAAACACGGTGGGGGTAGTGTATTGGTTTGAGGCACAATGGCAGCGAACGGAGTAGGAAATTTTGCATATGTAAAAAGTACTATGGATAAATTTCAATATTTATCCTTATTAAAAGCTTACTTACAGCTAAGTGCCAAACAAACTAGGTCTCGGCATTTGTGGAATATTTTGGAGCATTTGTCGAATAATAGCGAGCAATTGAAGTGGAGTATGGTAGAAGTATGGCCAAATTTCGTCTTTAAAGTGTAATTTAAGCAAAATTTCGTATTATGCATCCTATTAACAACTTTTTAATTATTGGCAGACACACATTTTTCCTGCTTTATTTACAATTTTTTTATGTCAGATATTGAAGATACGCTATAATAATTTTGTGTTATTTTTGTCATAAATAAACAAAATTATTTTGTTGAACTTTTTATTATTTCTCTCAATGTAAAAAAAAAAAATGCGATAAAATTTGTCAGGGTCCATCTTTTCACACCAAACTTGCTGCGTTGTATTTTCCAATGTTCCAGCGGTATTTACAATTTTTGATGCAGTGTTCCGAAAATGTGTAGACCCACTACTTCATGTGCCAATAGACTGACATATTTTTTTTCTTTTTTTTTACAGCCGATGACCTTTGTTACTAGCATTGCTAAGTAATTATTCGTTAAATAATTTATTATTGCACAAATATTTATAAAATATAAAAGAGTAACTCGAACTTGAAAGACCCACTGCCAATAGACTCACACTCAAGCACACACACTTCAACTTGGTATGGCTTTACCTTCATTCGACGTTTCGCTTTCGATTGCGAAGCCATTCACATGTCAAGGATCAAAACTAAGTAAAGAAGCAAGGCTGCGGGCCATTTTCAATCAATACAAATGACGAGTGTTTTTGGTTTCGCTTAAAGCGTTATTGCCTAATATTTCATTTGTTTAATTTACATGCTTTATTTGGATACAGTTATGTACATATATAATACATATATACAATATCAAAAGCACATGCAAGTATTTTTTTTAATATACATTGTTGCTTTTTTTTTAACTATCATACATATATACGTCTACAATTTTTATTTATATACTTGCATATATTTGTTCTTACTTCAACGCAGACTCTTATTTATTTAACATTGACTTTTGATTTTCCATTCATTGCTGGCAATTACACATATCCGTGCACATCCATGCTAATCTTAGTGATCAGCAATCGTCAATCAGCACTTGACTTGCAATCAAATAGGATTTTCCGTCATGCTTCCGCATCGCTTGGAAATGAAATCCAAAATGTAATTGCTGCGTTTGTGGAAGCGACTGCAAATGTACATATGTATAAGAATTTATTTATTTACCCACCATGGCCGTATACTAAGTCATTTCTCTGGTTGCTTTGCTATAAGAGCATTGTTGTTTTACACCATACATACATTTGATATGAGATTTTCACAACAGCTCCGTCAAGTTACTTAGACGCAACTTTGTGTTCTTCATACTCGCATTCATGTTTCATGCCATTCCATTTTATATCTTTTTTATCGTACATCCAATTTGTTGGAATCTTTCCATACTTCTTACTTTTCTTACCTACTATTTCACAAAATTTGTTGTTGGATTCTAAAATTCATGTACGTGAATGTATGTACATCCCGTATGTTCAGTACATTTGCCCCCCCCCCCCCCCCCTGCTCTTTTACATTACTGACATTTGCGAGCACCACCGTTGTTAAAAATAAATATAGTGCATGAATATAAAAAAATGTGATTCACTTTGTAATATGACTGACGATAAGATATTCGGATTTAAATTTTATTTTATGTTCATTTCTATTTTCATTTTGATTTTTACTTGTACTGTGAATGCTTTGAAGGATACTCGGATTCACTCGAATTGATGATGCATAATACATATTATTACACTTTATTGAGATGCTGGGTTCCTGTTTGTTACATGACATTTGACTTAACTCATTGCTATTCTAAATATGCGCGGCTAATAATTACACGGATTTGAGGGAGCAATATTAGTTTGGAATATATGAAAATTAAATCCATTCGTTTCTCGGTAGATGCCTGTAGTGATCGATACTTTACGAGGTATCGATTAAACAATTTAAAATTTATGCTTGTTCTCAAGGTGACATTTCACACTAAAAAAATTATTTTGCTGTTTTTTGTTTGTTTGCTTGTAAAGTTTACGTGGATGTTGAAATTTTACCATATTTCAATATAATATTGTTTCTTCTCCAATTACTAGCTATGTATGTGGATGCCGAATGTTTTATTTCAATTTTCAAAAATACAGCATTGACAAATGTCACCATGCTCGCGTTTAACCTCATAAAATTATATTATAAATTACTTTTTTCAGAGGCACATTGGATTCGCCCATATTTGGAAACTACTGTTGTTACTTTCTATAAAAAATGTTTGATCAGATTCTAGGAGCGTAGGGTTTTATTGCCTTCCAAAGGCAAACATTTTTCAAGGAAACGTCTAAAAGAAACCTATTCACGGAATTCTTCTTGCAAAAAACGTCCAATGGACATTTGCTTGAAGAACCTACTTCTATTTTATAATTTCAATGTCTTATTACTTAGACAGCGATTTTAACTGAAAATATTGATAGACCTGACAATTTTATTTTAAAATTCGCGAAATATTTGAAATTTACCTCAAGCAAAAAATTGATAATTTTCCGTTTAAAAAGGGAAGTTTGTTAATTTTAAAAATAGCATCAAAATTTTATAATTTTTTTAACTCTATAGAAATATTGAGCCTTATTGCAAACTCCAAAACTCCTACTCTGTGAACATTCCATTCTGATTTCTTTATTTTTATACATTTTCTGAAAAGATTTGCTCAAATTATTTCGGATGTAAAGCTGATTTTGATGGAGATGCAGTTTTTTTACATATTTCATTTGTTTAGATTTTACAATCCGGTAACTTAAGTGATAATGCCTTCTAATCATGGATGGAGATGAATATGTTAGGCATGTGGGTACCCTTTTATTCTTAACTTTCATTTTCTTTACTGAAAGTTCAAATTCTCATAGGTTAAGCAAGTTGAACTACGTTGCACTGGCACTGAGTAGAAAGGAAGTCCCCGCCAAGGTAATCCACCTCATCAAAGCCTTCTTCGAGAACTCCGAACGGGCAGTGCTTTACAAAGGCGATATCAGCGATCCATTCACTACCCACGCAGGCGTAAAGCAAGGTTGTCACCCCTTGATGACGTCATGAGCCAACTGACCCTGCACAAAAGAGGCATCGTATGGAGTTTCACCAGACCTCTTAAGCACTTGGACTTCGCCAATAACATCTGACATGCAAGCGAAGGCGGACAGACTAGTCACGTTGACACGCACTGTCGGACTGGAGGTCAACATCGCCAAGACCGAGGCTGTGAGAAATAACCACAATAACTCAAGGCAGATATTGGTTGACGGATGAGCGGTGCAATTTGTAGAGAGCTTCTACTTCCTCGGCTGGATTATCACAGCAGATGGTGGAGCAGATGAAGATTTCACTGTATGGGGGAGTTCGCAAACCTCTAGGCGCACTAATCTACGAAGATTCGGTGCATGCGTGAAGTCCGTATTATTGTACGGAAGCAAAACATGGCTGGTCTCTAACACCTTAACACAGAGGCTATAAGCGTTCGTCAACAAATGCCGTTGATTTTACATTTTAGTTAGGGGCAATGATGGAACTCACCAGTATTGGTAAAATCACGTCGTCTCTCGCATAAACGATACTGTAATGGCTACCGATTTTAAGGCTGGTCAACATTCAAAGATGTAAAAGTTTAGATAGTGATATCGCGTTCTGGCACGAGCGGGACAGTGGGAAAGCAAGTTCTCAATGCTCCCCGCTTCCTTCTCAATCCTGCAGCTGCGGCATAAGTCATTTGAGAGAAACCCCACTCGCTTTCCATGTGTTCGCATTAGGCAATGTCCGGTAAAGGTACCAACCTCCGTGCAGATGGTACGTTGGTCTAGATTGATGAGTACACCCAGTTCTGTGCTCATTTCTTCAATCCCAAATCAATCTGATTACCTCTCAGTGGGCTTCGAGGTCTATCTACTTTTATCTTGTGTGACGTAGACCGACCTGCTCCAGAGCTCGCTTTAGGACAAAGGGATGCCGACATATTAGGTAGAATTGGCTGATTTAAGTTTAGTACCCCTCCTGGCCAGCTCATCCGCTATGCAATTTACAGAGATGTGCTTTGTCCACGAGTCCAGATAATGAACGTGGAGCCTCGCTTACCCAGCCCATTGGGGATAGAGGTTTTATAGCAGCTTGAATGTCAGAGTATTCGGTTGTTCTGAATGAGTTCCTGACCCACAACGCAGCCTTCTTTAAAGTTATTAACTCAGCCTGAAAGACGATTTTACCAATATGTCATGGTTCATATTGGTACATTACCAACATGTCATAGAAAAACTATTCAACAATGACATATGTATGTGAAAAAGGCCTCTCTGATTGCTTGAGCTATTGAATTTTATTTCACAATCTTACTAAAGGTGGTGTTGAGGTTGTCGATAGACTAAAATCAAACTATTCAATAGCCTACTCTTGGTCCAAGTGGCCACTTCGTTCATTTTTTTCAGTGATCGATATTCTCTGTATAAATGTTCATATAATATCTTTTTGACACTTTGCAAATGGAGCAAAATATAAAACACAATAATTTCTTTGTTTGTCGAAGCAGAATTGAAACATTCCCTCGAGAGTTGTGGTTTCTCATTCAGCGTTTTTCACAATATTCTCACGAACAAGAATATATCCCAGAACGAAAAATGTGTAGATGTGGATTTTGTCCTTAGATTTATACAGAAAATATGCAAAAGCTTGAGCTCATTGAAGAAAGACTATTCCAAACACTTTTCATGAAATGAGTAGCGTAAAGATGTTGTACTTTGAGGATAGAATTTGAATGATTATCGTTGCTTTTGCAATGTTTTTGTTTTTAATTCCACTTTAAGTTTTGAAAACTTGAAAGTTATAGAATGTACATATGAATATATATGAATTCTTTACCTTTGAGCTTTTTACAGAGGTTTCTATAAATAATCAAAGATTTCCCATAATTTATAGACTCTTTTGTAAATTTACTTTAAATATGAATAAAGTAATAGAATTTGTTTTTTTTATTTAAAATATATGTAAATAAATTCTTAAATAGGGCTAATTTAAATTTGGAGTCATACAGGACCTTACGCATCGTAGAAGTAAGAAGTAGCGCGTCGGACGGTGGGTTGAAAGCGTATTAAATCCGAAAGTAAATTTAAATTTGGTGAACAAGCTTACATTGGCAAATATATTTGTTGATAACGTCTATGTTTTTACATTTTTGCATTTTGGTATTATTATATTGTAGTATGTTCCCCATGAATAGTGGGCATTACACGCTAAGCAAATTGGGCTGGCTTAACCTTTGAGCAGGGGTGTGTGGATAATTTTCGTGTACCCCAATCTTAGCCTGGCGAAAATTTTTAATGTTTCTGTAACATTCACATATAGCTCTGCAGTGATTGAAGAAGATGATGAGAGTGAGCCACACTGGCTCTTAACCTATTGTGAGGGGAACTTGTCCTTATCTCTATTAATGCCAATGTGTACTTTCTAAAACTTTTAAAAGATCCTCCTCTTCCAGTTCATTAAATAATTTTCTACCTAAAGTAGTAAGTCTACGCCTGAATAGAGCAGGACAGTGGCACAGAAGGTACGCGATCGTCTCTTTCTCATCTAGACAACTTCTGCAGAAGTCATATATTTGCACACGCATCCGCTGGGTATACCTACCTATTGTATTAGGCAATGCCGCGTTACTATAGATATGTGATAAATATTATACAGCCTCAGTTCTTGTATGCCATTGCTAATGTCTCTTATTGAATTCGAACATCCATTAAATTAAAAACAATGAATAAAAATAGAATGTTCGAACTATGATATAAGTAGAAATTAAGAAAAATGTATATAAAAAAATTGTATTGTATATTAAAAAAAAAATTCATATTTAATTTCTCATTTTTCAGGACTCTTACGGCTGCAGCAAATTTACCAAGGGCTCAAGCCAGGCAACGAGTCATTTCAAGTGGAAATGGTAAAGCGCATTGCAAATATCACAATGGCCATCGACTTCCTGCATACGCTCGAGGACTTGCGACGTTTCACTAACAAATATATCGTGCTAGATTGCCCAACGGAAATGGCCAAGCAGATACTCATTCAACATGTGCGCGATATATCGCTGGGACGGAGAACGTATCACTATTTGCTAAGCGGTTTGGTAAGCGATATTTTGGCATACATTCATACCTATATGCACACACACATGTGTGTATATACCCATACACCCATGCGCGCGCTAGCAATCAATATATGTATGTATGTGTGTATAAATGCATATATACAAACGTATATTCATTTCAAGGCACGCTCCTAGATTTAAAGCCAAGTAAATAAATCGTTGTGCATTACTGCCAAACCACAAATGAACAAAGGTGAATGTGTGCGCGGAACATGCTGACTCACCCAATTATATACATACACACATATTCGTATAGCGAAAGCAAAAGTTGGCATGTGGCATGATGTGCGGATGTGTGTAGTTTGGTCTATATTAGTTTCGTTTGTTTTTATGGCTCGGTTTTATTTGTAAGGGCACCCACAAAACGATTTGTGTGGCTTTTTTGGTTTGTTCAGCGGTTTTGATGTTTGAAACCACATTAATAACCAATTATCCATGTTGTACGTGTTGCCATTGGACCGAGCGCTACGTGCCAATTTTTGCTTAGCAAACTGCCAAAAGTCATGCCGATTCGAAAAATACACATGTATGTAGCGCACATGTGCACATATATAGGTACAATACATGCATATATAAATATATCTTTGTTTTGTGGCGAGTATTTATCCGATTTGTGTGCTCATGCGATTGTGAGGGTAGTTTTTGTGACTTTATTGAAGCGTTGTTTTTTTTTTTGTTTTTCATATAACTGCGTTGATTGGATCTCTTTCAGGTAATGGATGATCGTTGGGAAAGTGAAATCATCGAATTTGGTGCTATCAATATAACCGGATTCCGTATTGTTGACACTAATCGGCGTTTTGTACGTGATTTCCTTGACAGTTGGAAGCGCTTGGATCCAGCAACATCGATTGGTGCGGGCAGGGAATCGATTTCGGTACGTACATATAAGCAACATTCATATTTTTTATGTATTTATATGTAGATGTGTATTATAAACTCACTTGCAAACATTTACTTTTGGTTGAATATACAAAACTATTGGTCTGAATAGTCCAATCGTAAGCGAGTCATGCAATAATTGTATGTAAACTCATGTAAATGGAATCATAAATACATATCTATGTATGCAAGTCACATTAATTTCGATTCAACAAACTTTTAGCCGCATCTGTATACTTTTGCATGCATAAAGAAATATGTGTGTCGGTAAATTCACATATAAATATGTATATGTATGGGTATACTTTTATATTAGACGGAGTAGCAAGACAAAAAGTTTGTGATAGCCACCCTAATTTAAAAGCTTACTTCGGGCGACTTTCTAAGAGCCAAAATTGCGTTTTTTCAACTGTCTTCTTTATGAACTAATTTAAAAGTATGATTATATATCGCATATTATTTATTTATTTCAATCAACAGTGAGATGTCTTACAGACTAATACAATTAGTTAAATTTCACAAAAAGATAAAGTTTTAATTTCTTAATATCAGCATTAAAATTTGTAATATTGTTGTAATTATTATACAGTCAGGCATGTGGCATAACAGATTCATGCATTGAATAATTGGTTTTGTTAGTTGAGGTTTGTTCACTCAAGCGATTATTTTTAAGGCTAAAAATGCTGGCCCAATGCAGGCTGGCTTTGCTTGCTTGGCCTCGAGCACTATCAATACGAAAATATGTGAAATGAGACCAAATGGTAGCTTTGCTTGAAGGGCTTGAAGTACGGCGAAGTTACAATGCTCTATTTGCAGCGCTTGTGACATTAGCAATTTCGCCAATTTCACCGCTGCCGTTCATTTATGCATTTCGATTAGATTAAGCGTCATTTGAGACATATTATAGAGATAGTTTGAAGAAAATTTAATAAATGCCATTGAAAAGCGTAGACATAAATAAACATACCCATATATCATTCTTGAAATGTTTCTCGTCTCTTGCAAGCTTGCGTAAAGTTGAAAGTGCCCATGATTTCGTCGATCTAAATATAATTCACGCACCTAAAACTTTTGTTGTTGGCGGGATTGGAATCGTATCTTTTAAAGGGTTTTCCAATAACAGGTGTTATCTAGCGCTATCGAGAGATGATTAACGATTTTTAATGACCGGAATTGGATGGTATTGATCTGGACAAAGTTTATTTTCAACAAGACTGCGCTACGTGCCACTCAAGCAACGAAACCATTGGTCTTTTACGGGAAAAGTTTCCGAACCGTGTTATCTTTCGAAGAGGTGAACACAATTGGCCACCGAGATCTTGTGATTCAACACCTTGTGACTTTTTTCTTTGGAACTACGTGAGTCGTGGGTCGATTCAAGATCTCAGAGATGGAATTCGTGAGGCTATCGAGAACATAGGGCAGCCACTTTGCAATTCGGTTATGGAAAATTCCATGAAAGGGTTATTGTCCTGTAAGCGTGGTCGTGGTGGTCATTCGTCTGATGTTATTTTCCACTATTAACGGCATAACTTCCTCTTTATAATGAGATTAACATCCAATCATTTATATTAAAAAGTACACTTTTATTTGAATATCACAATGGCACCTCTGATTGGAGAACTTTTTAAAAATGTATTTACTATTAATTGAAAAATTCGCAACATATTTTCACAGCTTCTAGTTAACCTCATGGTTCAAAAATGTATGGTGTACTGAATATGGCTAACATCTCACTTTCTTTTTTCCTTTTACGAATTATCTGATTGTTTTGACAACGTTCAAAGCGCCTATTTGGCCTTACAAGTTTTCAAAGCCAAGCAGAGCAAGAACTGCAAGCAAAGCCAGACTGCATTGGGCCAACAACTTACGGGATAGGATATGAGCTTGGAAAAGATTGGTCAACTCATTGCAGCTAATGATTGCTGTTGATTATATTGTAAACGAAAAATTTTCTTCTTGTTATTCTTTAATTCGTATTCTAATTATTTTTCATTAACAGTTTTTACTGTTAACAATAACTAAATTTTATTTATATTGGCTACAATTTCCCTATAAGTAGCACAAAATTAATGTGAGATAAATTCTAGGCTGTTGGCTTGGTAAACCTCTCTAGTAAAGCATTTTAATTAATCTTGTCGCGAGTGCATAAATAATCCCTATATACGATTCCCTTATAAACATGTAAACTCTAATTGCAAAACCTACGAACGGAATACAAATTTTGAATTGTCCCTTTCTGACCACGCATTGGGATGTGCTACACCAATAAAAGTAGGAATTCCACTTAATAAAGCCCTGTGATAAAATATTAACGCTTATCTTCTCCTTTAATATAACTATCGCGTCGGAAGCTTATAACGAACTTACAGAACCAACAATTGGCGCTTAAATAAATCAGTCTATTAATAGTAGGTGCGTAACTAAGTTCCCACTGTTTGTCATTAGATGCCGCCAGCAGTGTGTGCTAGTCGATTCTATCATAACCTAAATGTCATAAACCAAGCTTAGACATATGGTAAACAAACTGCTTCGACACCAGAGAACTGCACCGGCTCAGTGTAAAACATTCATACGCTTCACTTGAACAAAAAAACAGGCCTTTGCGTTCAAACGATCGAACTTGTTCAAATAAGTTATTGTCATTGTTCATTTCAGCTCAATCAAATCATGTGCTGCGTTTTAGCTCTCCGATGTTATCACCAATCGTCTTCATAGCAGCCGTTTCGGGTATTTGCTCGTTCGGCTGTACATTCATTTTTTTGAGCAAGAATAAAAGAGCTATAGAGCCAAATCAGCCGGTTTGAACACGTATGATCCCGCATGAGTTTTTGCTTGTAACTAACGATAGCAAAGTAAAAGCAAAATTTTAAAGCAAAAACACTATATTTTCATATTTGTTTTTTTTCTTAAAACTTATAATAAAACACCTAAGAAAATAATGTAAATAAGGAAACATTGCTGAAACCAACTAATACTTTCAAATACGAAACGCAATTTACAGTGTACATTGTACGCCAACGCTCGTTTGCTCGAACATGTGCTATTTACAATAATGACAATTACTTCTTTGAACAAGTTTGATCGTTTGAACGCAAAGGCCGATGCTAATTTCATTCAATGCTGCTTTTTGTTCAATGATTAGATTTGAGCCGAAGACATTAGATCATACGTGTTGACTGAGCTGAACTACGCGTTCGCCTGTATGAGCTGACTGCACTTGACCAAATATTTTGGTTCAATTGACTGAATGTGAGCAAGAAATTTAGCGTATGAACAACTCAAGAAAACAGTAAGCCATGCAGGTCTCTGTTCGACACGTTAGTGATTTTGTTTTGGTTTTGTGAAAATGTCTGATTTTATGCCGAATAATCGTCATTTGCGCGATTGATTTTCCTCTTTCATTCAAAAAAAACGGCGGCTGAAGCCCATCTAGAGCTACAAACAGTTTATGGAGATGCTGCTTTAAGTGAAACAACGTGCCGAGATTGGTTCCGTCGCTTCAAAAACGGTGATTTTAATGTTGTCGACCGTCCGCGTGAAGGGAGGCCAAAAACCTTGAATTGCTTCAATATTAGGAGTTACCCGCCAATCCATTTCCAAGCGTTGCATGCTTTGGGAATGATTCAGAAATAGGAGACTTGGGTTCCTTATGAGTTAAAACCAGGGGATGTTGGACGTCGTTTTTTTTGCCTGTGAACAACTGCTCCAGCGGCAAAAAAGGAAGGGCTTTCTTCATTGCATCGTGGCGGTTGATGAAAAATGGATTAATTACAGCAATTCAAAGAAAAGAAAGTAATGGGGACTGCCCGATCATGCTTTTACGTCGTCGCCTCGGCCGAATATTCACGCTGCGAAGGTTGCGCTATGTGTTTGGTGAGACGAAGTTGGTGTTACTTATTATGAACTGTTAAAGCCAAGCAAAATCATCACTGCGGATCGGTATCAACTTCAATTGATGCGATTGCGCCGAGCACTGCGCGAGAAGCGGCCGCAATACGTGGAGAGGCATGAAAAAGTGATACTACAGCATGACAAGGCTCGGCCTCACGTTGCCAAACCCATTAAAACTCACCTGGAAACATTGGAAAGGGAAATCCTACCCCACCCGCCATATTTTTCAGATATTGCGCCGTCCGATTATCACCTGTTCCGGTCGATGGCACATGGTCTAGCTCACCAGCAGTTCCATTCATATGAAGCCATCAAAAAATGGCTTGATCCGTGGATAGCCTCAATAGATGAACAGTTTCTACCAGAAAGATGGCAAAAAGTAGTAGCCAGTGATGGGCAATACTTTCAATGATTCACTTGTAACCATTCTTTTCAGAATAAAGTAGTATTTTCATCAAAAAACTGCGAAACTTAGTAGCGCACCTAATATAATTTCAATAAAATTCTCCACTTCCGACAAAAAATTTTCGTGGTGGGCACAGTTTTTCCACAAACATTGAGCTTTATAAACATAGCTTTATTCATCAACGTAATTTCTATGAACAGCAACACTATCATTCCAGCGCCGCTCTAACATTTCAATACCAATTTTGCAGAACGATTTAGACCCCAGTTTCAGCGATAACCCCTTTGTCCAAAAAAACCTGATTGGAAAATCTACCTCCAATAGGATCACTCTTTACTATATATAAATTCAGGATTGTATAGTAGGCCAATAGGCTCAATAAAGTGTGTAAGTGTCAATTACATAGTAAAATATATCTGTACATGTAGTAGTTTTTTTGTTCCTATTAAAATATCAATTATTTTTTTTTAATTTTTAATATAATACCCAAAACCATATTTTCAACAACATATATGATTGTATTGGCGCTTAGATCCTCCGTTATTGTAAGTTTGAAGACCACACACGCTTTGTGCTAGGTACATATTCTTAAGGCATGTCATAAGTCGCCCTCGGGTCAGTCAACCAACTCACTCTATTTTTGCTTCATAAAGTTATATTCATGTGTAGGTTTATGCGGTGTACTGATTGTGTTTGCAGTTGTAGTATTTGTTTGTTTTTCAACTCCGTGTTTTATTATTTTACTGTCAATGTTGTGCTCTTGTTATTATTATTATTTCCCTTTGTTATTATTTTGTTCTTTGCACAGTTTGACGACGAAAATGTGGCGATAATGTCGATGTAACATTCAAATAATAGCGCACGCACACAATCACAGTGCAGCCAGTTCCACTCAAAGCCGCACGTTCCGAAGGGTGCAAAAACGAGTTAAAATAAGTAAAAAAGTGCTGAATTCGGTATGGACCGAACTTCATATACCCGCGCATATTTTAGTGAAATATTATTTGGTTTGACTGTTGATTTTTTGGATCAAACAACTTCATAGGCATTGCTTGTAATATTAGAGGGACGGACATATAAAGAGGGTCATATGAAAAGTGGACGTGTATAGTCTATGTCTATATCTAGTGGGACTTCTTTCAACTTTATATGAACAACATTAAAATACCACTGGGCACAAATGCAAGGGTATAAAAATAAAATGGAATATATGAAAGTTTCCCTCAAGGAGGAAACTCTTTATTTAGCTTTCAGAAGGCTTCGCATTTTGATGACATACCAAACGATATGTAAATCGTATATGACCTCCATATTACATACTTTCACTCCAAAGACCATAATCATAAAAGCGTGTGCGGAAAACGATACAGTGAAGTGATATTCGAAATATAAGCCAGATGAATTCATGTTGGCATTGAGCTGTACTTACATATATACATACATACATAAATATTTATATGCATTCAATATTTTTGTTTATAAGCCTAAGCCTTTCAAATATTTCTCTTACAAAACGAAAATGCCATTGGCTTTTGGATATTCCATTTACATGCGCCAAAAACGCGATTTTCTCAGGCAAATATGCGTTAAGCCAACTTTTAATATTTCCTCACACACCAACATAAGTAGAATCCGATGGATATATCGATAAACCTTATCAAAGGAAGTGGGTGTTATTGCTATTCCATAATTTACTTGAATAATTGAAGTCATTGGTTATGATACTCAAATAAGGATTCGAAATTTTTGGCAAAACTTATTCGGTATTTCTAAACTTTCTATGTATTGGGTGAAGTAATAAGTGCTGAAGGTTTTACGCTAAATCTTTAGTGAGATATGGTGTAACGGGTATTTTTTAAGAGCTTGAGAATTAAAATGATAATATAAAACAGAAATATTGTCGCCATGATTTTTTTTATTATAATCGAGAATAAACTATTAAGGTTCAAGCATTTATTTTTTTAATGTGATTTTCGGAATTTCGAATTTTTTGACAATTTTTTCCAATAAATCTGTCTTCAATGGTGACTTGGGTATTGCAATGAATCAATTATGTGGCAAGTAGCGCCTTCTTGTTGAAATCAAATGTCATCGATGTCATCGGGAAACAAAAAACAGCATGGCTCGATGGCGCTCGGCATTCACCGTAACGTCAGGTGTTTTCTCACTTAGAAAGAAGTAATGACCGATAATACGTCAAGCTTTATGCAATCGACTTAAAGGTGTTTCGATATTTAACGAACCCTTATTGGAACCTGATGGCTAAAATTAATTTTGACAAAGAAAAATCGCAAGAAATCCTCATTCTTGAAGTCGTTAGCAAGGATTTATATTATCACCCCTGCTCATCTATGCTGAGAAAATCGTTCAAGAAGATCTTTGGAATTCACGTGTGGGCATAAAATTTAATGCGCTGGTTATAAATGATATTAGATACGTCAACAGTGGTAGGCTTATCACCTACTTTGTCAGAAATCAAATAGATTAACGAAACCAAAGCAAGACAGTCTTTTGTCGAGGCCCCATGCTCCCGAGAGGAGTGAACAAGGAAAAACAAAACGCTGACGATATCACACTTCTTACTCATAAATTGAATGATGAATGACTTGCAAATGATACTAAATAAAGTTGATCATCAAAAGGAAAATAACGGTCTTGAAATCAACACCAATACCATAAAACGAATTTCACTGCAGTAGCAGTGACGCAAGCGTAGCTACTAATCGTACACGGATGGTTCACAATGCTCAGCCGAAATAAGAGCTAGAATAGAAATGTCTACATCTATATTCTGTAAGTTAAGAAAGATCTTAAGTTGTTATGACTTCAATTTGAATCTTAAAGTTCATCTAATGAAATGCTATGTGGCTGACAGGATCAAGCGAATTTTGAAAACTGCGTGGGCCGATCTGGTTTCTCACGTGGAGGTTTTACAATGAGTTAATCGAGACCGTGAACTTCTACAATACGGGGTCCAGCACTCGAAGTGTAACCAATTAAAAAGCCATACATTTAGTTTAGAAAATTACTTTTATTCAATTCAAAGTAAAAAATGTATGAAAATAATACAAAATTAAGAATCAATTTACTTTTGCTCGATATGACCATCTTTTGTTTTGACTATGACCTTGAAACGGTCCAGAAACGAATCGCAAGCTGTCCAAATTTGACTTGCAGGTATTTT
The DNA here is from genome assembly GCF_028408465.1 of Anastrepha ludens. NCBI lineage: Eukaryota > Metazoa > Arthropoda > Insecta > Diptera > Tephritidae > Anastrepha > Anastrepha ludens. Next base: position 37,771,464 of record NC_071500.1, read on the forward strand.
GGCCCACTTGCCGACAATGACTTTTTTCAGCGCCTCGAGACTGGTGAATCTTTTAGTTCGGACCTTGCTCTCCAAAATAGCGCAAAGAAAATAACCCATCGGACTCGCGTCTGGTGAGTTTGAAAGTCATTGTGTGGACGTTATGAAGTTCCGAATGTTGCTTTTTAGTCATTCCTGGTTCACTCGAGCTTTGTGAGACTGTAGGAAAGGTACATGGTCCGCCACTGAAATGTTTGTCTGCCCACGGTTTCAAATCAACCCCCAGGGCACTTTTCCAATAATATTTCGCATTTAGCTTGACGCCAGGCTCGATTAAGCGTGCCCATCTGCGGTTATAGTGGCCCAAACCATTACCTGTGGCGGGTGCTACCTCTTGGTAGCCAAGTGATGACTCAAATCCTCGTATGAATGATCGGTAAAATAAACCCTATCATTTTGGGAGTTAACGAATTGCTTAATCTGAAAAATTGTCTCGTCAGAAAACACAATGGTCGGAAATTTACCGCTTTCGGCCATACGAAGCAACTCCTTCGCTCTCTCTAGTCTGACTTGTAGCTGCTTTTTTGAGAGGTCATGCGCTTTTTAGATCTTGTAAGGCTTGAGTATGAGATAATGTTTTTGTATGGCGCTTTTGTAAGCAATACTCTGGACTATCATTTAGTCAACTAACAGACAGCTGATGCCCGTACATCAGCTCCTCGAGTGGTCTGAAATTGGTTACACTTCGAGTGCCGGAACCCGTAAAACGTCGCGAGACATTGGACACATACACCAAGTACCACACGTTACAATTAATACTGGAAGGAAAGATTGAAGGCAGGAAGCAGTTATCATGATTATGAAATATAAGGCATTGGACGGGCATATGCAATATATCAGAATTATGGACCACAGCTAAATACCATATGGAGACATTTGTAAAGGAATTGTAAATAATATAAATTAATACATTTTATGCAATGAACAAAAAGACATTCGTAAACGAATAAGAGAATAAATAGGGAGAAGAGGGAGAAGACCCATTGATACCGTCACCGTATAAACTGCACGTAAAATGAAACGTTGCTCTAAGAACTTCGCGAACAGTTTTGTTTTTTCGAAGCAAACGTCCACAATTTAGAAGCCTTGTTCTGGCGTTTAACGGCCCATGGTTACATGCCAAACCTGACTGAACGGAAATTTTAGCACAATTTCATGTGGCATTCCCTTTCATGAAACATATTCCTTTGCGAATTTTATATCTGATGACGCCAAAGCACACAGCCGGCTTCATTTCGTTCCAAAATGACAGTGCAAAAAGCAAACATATTATGTATTCCTGAGTATCACTACGACCATAGTGAAAAGTCGGAACAGACTGGTAAAAAAAGTGTGCTGTTCATGAAACCCGTTAAATCTGAAATAAAGCTGTGAGTCCTATGATTACCTTGCACTAAGTCCGTCGACGAAAGTCATATAAGACGTCGAGTTGAACATGGATGTGAACTATTTTGAACCACTTGCATAAAGATAATTATAACTGCATTGATTTCGTCTTCGAAATAAAGCGAAGAAACGTTGAGAAATTTTCCTTCATCTAATTACATCAGGAGATTTTTACAATAGACAGTTTCAATGCTTTACGATGAAATCTCATGGATTTGCGGCACTAACTACAAGGGAAAGTCATAGAAGAGTGTGATTATATTTTAATATAATATGCTCGAATGTAAAGCTAAGCTTATCAAATTTAATTCAGGTAGAAAATTTGACTATTTATTCAAAAGACTAGCAGCACAGTTGAAGTTTCATGAACTACCTTAAAATGCACACAATTTTATATAGATATTTCTCAATCTATGAAACTATTCCTTTGCATGTTACCGTAGGTGCGTTTACTCGTAATATCTCATCCAGAGTTCCATCTATTGCATTATCTTGTTTTGCAATTTTTTTTTCCTCCGATTAAACTAAACTTGTGCTCGCCTGTATACGGTCTTATTACTGACACCGAAATAAATAAATAAGTAATTGGCGAGTGCACTTCTGTTTGTGGCGTGCGTCTTGATGTTGTTTCTCAAATGGAGGGACCTACAGTTTAATATCAACTTCGAACGGCAAATAGTTTTTAATGAGGACCTTTTTCATGGCAGAAATAAACTTGGAGATTTGCCATTGCTTGCCGAGGGGCGACCGTTGTTAGAAAAAATGTTTTCTTCATTTTGGTGCTTCACGGAGATTCGAACCTGTGCACTCGCGAATTCTAGTTACGCATCAACGCGTTCGGATACGCTGCCTCTTGGCACATACACAACCAAAAAAACCAAAACATCTGATTAATTATTCAAGTATGTAAATAAAAGCATAAAATATCAAGTTAAAATATATCGGGTATAATGGACTAACGCCACACGTGTGCGCTGGAGTCTCCAAAAATAACGAATAATAGTTCTTACTGTTTGGTGTTGGTGCCCTGTGCTGATCATCCATTTCTTTCTTCCGATGCTACACTTGCCACCGTGCGTGTTTGTCTAATGTCCGTGGTGCCCTTTTATAGCAGTATTGTGGCGTAACTCGCTGTCAGCTTTAATATTGTGTTGTATTGTACGCATCCATTTAGTTGTTTATAAAACCTAACCAAACACCTATAAAACACAAGCATCTACAGAATAGTAAATTATTACAACTTATTTCTAAATACTAGAAATGTACGAAACTGAATGAAGAAAAAAGCTTTCATTAGAAATAAGAGGTGAAAATATTTAGAAAGATATCTGCAAAGTGCCGCAAAATTAAGCACTCTATCGGAAGATGTATAATTTTTGCAAGTGGCATCCTACGTCTATCATGTTTGACACTTGTGAACTACACATACGCAGAATACAACCAGACAAGCAGTAGAGCTCGTAAAAGTCAAAATAAAGGCTTCCATCTCTTTATATTTATTTCGTAAAAACTAACATTGTTTTATTTAGTAAAAAAAAATTTTAAAACGAAATTGGTTGACTAATTTTGCGACTTTTTGTATTGTGTTGAAGGAGAAATAAATTAGGACAAAATCGAATATCTTGTTTATTTCAATTATATCACAATTAGGGCATTGCGTTCATATTCAGTTCTCCAATTATTCTTATGAACAGTTAATAAAGCAGGAGAAATGTTGAAATTCGATCAAAAATATAACACTGAATAACTGGACTTTTTCACCTTTTTTGTATTTTGTGTGGTAACCGACCCGTTCTAGAATACTTAAAAAAAGCGTCCAACACATTTCAGTATTTTTCGAGCTTGCCTCTTTGACTATATTTTTTACTCTATTATGCTTCCAGTGCCTCCAACCGTCAAAGGCTGTTCCATTTGTTATACTAAAGGGAGTTGAAACTTTGATTGATTTTGAATAAATACAATTTTTTTAAGAAATTATTATCATTTCTCTTTATTATAATAATATTGGTATATCTCAATTACGTATGGAACAAAATATCGGCCAAATGGCCGCCGCGCCTTGACGGCACACCTCCCACCGATGGTCAAAATTTTCAATGACGCCGAGGCATAATTGAGGTTCTATGCCTTTAATATGCCGAATTATCTCATCCTTTAGCTCTTGAATTCTTGCTGGCTTATACAGGTACACTTTTTTTTCAAATAACCCCAAAGAAAGAAGTCCAACGATGTCGTTCACGATTAGGTGTGGTTCACGCCATGTGTCGCCCTTGAAATTTAACCACCCTTTATATGATATATTATACTATCCATACTAGGTAGACATTACTACGGCTTCAGTTTTAAATTATTGAAACAACTCAAAATTCTCTTTCTTCTTTGAAGTTTATCCTGCTTTTAATAAAAACGTAAATAGTGCACCAGCATGAGTGTGAAAATTGTGTGTTTTGACAGGAGCTTGTCTGCGCCACCTCCGGTGAAAATACCCGTTATTGTAGTGCTACGTTAGAGGAAAGTAATTTTAAGCCTCATACCATTGCACCCCCTCGGTCGATTTAAGTTAAATACAAAAAAATTATCGAGGTGCCATTCTTCAAATTAATGTTTTGTAATTAAATTCCCGAAACTTATTTACCACACCTGGCATGTGTGTTGGTTCCATGTTTTCCTCCCAAGCCACAATCTACTCATTACAAATGAGGTACTTAAGCAGAAAATGTGCGATATTTGACCAGCAAAATGCGACACAACCTTAACCAGTTACAACTCAAAACATATATACAGTGGCTCAAAGAAATAATGGAACAGTATGGATTTATACATTTATGACTTAGTAATAAAATAATAAAAATATATTCAACTAAAATAATTTGTGGTTTAGAAAAATTTTTAATATTAAAAAAACAAAAAAATAAAAACATACACTTTAAGCCCCATAATGGAACACTCTATAAAATGTTGACATATTCTCCGCTGAAAACTACTCCCAACTTCATTTTCGGTTTGAAATCGCGCCGTTTGGGTTGCGGAATTCCTCGAACAGTTGATTTCCGTTGGTTTAGTTACTTAAGGTTTTAGGCTCAATTTTTGCAGGCTCAATTTAGCAGATTCGCAAGAATCTCCCTAACTTTTAATGCTTCAGAAGTCTGGCCTATGTCACCAAGAAAACTCTGCCATGAGATACAGATCAGCCAGGACTACCTAACCAAGGCTCTGTAATGGTATGAGGTGCAATATCTGCAACTAGACCAGGTAATTTTCATATTATATATATATATATAATTGGCGCGTACACCCATTTTGGGTATTTGGCCGAGCTCCTCCTCCTATTTGTGGTGTGCGTCTTGATGTTGTTCCACAAATGGAGGGACCTACAGTTTCAAGGCGACTCCGAACGGCAGATATTTTTATGAGGAGCTTTTTCATGGCAGAAATACACTCGGAGGTTTGCCATTGCCTGCCGAGGGGCGACCGCTATTAGAAAAATGTTTTTCTTAATTTTGGTGTTTTCACCGAGATTCAAACCGACGTTCTCTCTGTGAATTCCGAATGATAGTCACGCAATATGTACAATAAGTTATGACTTGCGCGTCATTCGGTATAGACGTGTTTTCATCGAGCTCCGTGCTTTTTACTTTTTATTATCTAATATACTTTGTTTAAAAAATTCATAATCTAAATAAATAACAAATGTTATTGAGACAGTGACTCCTTTATTGATATACAAAGCATAATTTGCATATTAGCTGTAAAATGCCGTGTGTTTGTGGGCAGAGAGTTGATCGCAACAAAGTTAATGCCAAAGTTCAATGCGCTAAGTGCGGCGAATTTTTCCATTTAGGTTGTGTTGGGATTTTACAAAGCGATTTAGAATTTTTACTTAGCACTAACAACAAATATTTGTGCAAGGACTGTCAGGCTACTCGTCGGGCGTCTATTCGCTCCCCTCCCCTATGCCCTTCCCCAAGTGAGTGCATAATAAATAAAACGAAAAGTGCGTGTTTATCTAATACACAATCTCAAGATGTGAATATCGAAAAACAACAACCGTTGCCGACTAAACAGTCAAATCAAAATATAAACGACAATAATCAGCAAGTCTCTTTGTTAACCGTGCTAAATGAAATTTCTGCTCTTAAAATAGAATACAAGAGCGCGGTGACAATGCTAAATATTTTACAAACAGAAAAGCAGCTCTTAGTTGAAAAAACGGAACATGTGCATTCCGAGATTAAAGCTATGCGCAAATCACACGCCGAAGATGTGGTATCAGCTATTTCCATGCTCACAAAAGAGGTCAAAGAACTCCGACGCATTGCATGCTCGCCTCCTTTTTGGATCTAGACTTTTCCAGAGCGAAACATGTATTTAATACCCAATTAAAAAATTTCTTCCTTTGTAAGAATTCTAAATAACTACCTAATATATTTTGTTAATTTAGTTTAATAAGCTTTAATTATGTCAACTACTTCTATGTAAATACTCTTAGTTCTATTGTAGTCAGTAAGAAACTTTGTATTTCTTGACTTTCTAAAATGAATTAATCCTCTCTGTAAGTTATAAGAAATTTTATCTTTTTCTTTTTACTCATTAAAATTGAAGCTAGTTAACTATAAGTTTAATTTTACTTTGATTAATTAATTTAGCATTAATCTGTTTTCATAGTCTGTAAGAAATACTGTATTTTAAGACTATTAATTGAATTAAATAAATAAATAAATATAATTTAAACCTTTTAAAAATATGAGGAAGAACGCTAGAAAGCTTGGAATAAAAAAATGATTTTATTTTTTACTAAAACCCTGAAGTGCAAGGCAGGCTCACGTTGTGTGCTGTAAGTTACTTTACAATTGCCCTCAAGTGATTGCAACGCCACCACAATCGCCTGATTCAAATGTCATAAACCACGTCTGAAGTTATTCGGAACATAAATTTAAAAATTATCGTATGCATAATAAAACAGAATTGGTGGCAACTTTAAAAATTGCATGGAGCAAAATTCAACAGTTGGCGGAGCGGATGCCAACCCAGTTGAGAGCTGTGATTCAACAAACAGGACTCGTAATTCATATTAAGACCAATATGAATTAAGTTTTTTTTTAATTTTTATTGTGTTTTATTATCACTTTGACTCCATTAATTATTCATTGTTCTACTTCATTATGTTTTGTACTAAAAATCTTCTTTTTTTTTAATACAAAATTTTGTTTATGTTTTTTGTTAGCAGATAATTAATGTACTTAGTCCTGCCACAATTTCTGTTACAAGTTAAGTCCGTTAAAGCTAAGAACTTATAATACTTTTTTTAATGAAATTAGTTTTATTTAATCAAAACAATTTTAAAACTTCATCCGCAACGGTAACCATTTGTCTATACACAAGCCTCCAAACGGTTGTGCCATTCATTTATTGCAGCACCCACGGTTTTCGTGGGTATTGATTTCGCTGCTCGAACGAAAGATTGTGTGAGACTCTCCAATTTTGCTGTGAGGTCTTCGAAAAGCAACGTTCTGACCACAAATAGTAGTCTAATAGATTCAGATCTGGACTTCCAGATGGCCAATGATCTACGATTATGAACCCAAAAATATTGTTTTTTAGCCACTGCTGGGTGGTTTTTGTCTATGGGTTGGAGCGGAATTTTGCTGGAAGATCCAACGCTCCTCATTAAAGAAAATTCTGTTCAACTTCCAAAACATCCTCGTACAACTTGCCCCGATCTTAACCACTTTTTCGCAGAAATGAAAAGATGTAACGGCTTTACAAGACACTCCCCATCAAACCATTACGTTGAACCCTTGAAAGAACATTATTTGTGTCTTTAAAACATTTTGCCATTTTGCTTATTAAAACTTTCTTCAACAGTAAAAGCTTTCGCTTCTGTGAAAATAATATTTTCATGGTCATAGACCGCGTGCCACCAAAGAAGTTGCTTGCATCTGTCTAGTCTAATTTTCTTCAAGCGCCTCGTCAAAAGATGACTAGTTGAGCGACAGAAGGCTGGAGATCATCTTTAATTCATCTTGACATAGGTCTGGTCGATAAATAAATTTCCCTGGAAACGATTGTCTGCTTTCTAAGCGGATTTCTGGGAATTCTTTCTCGAACGGCTTTCATGGTTGGACTGGTTCGAACCACGCGAGGACGACCACTTCTTTTTCTGTCTGTCACTTCAGATGCTTGGGAAAAACGATTTACCGTGCGTTAAGCAAACGGTCAGTCAGTAATTCGTAGGTCTCACTTGCACTTTTACCACACTTCTGTAATGCAATGTGATTTTCCTTAGCTCCCCGCTCCATTGTTAACAGGCGAAATTTGCTAGGAAACTGAGTACTGAAATCTAGACACTGAAAGTTAATAATATAAACCAGCCATTGCGATTTGAAAGAGCCATAATGAGAAAAATATACGGTCGCATTCGGCTTGAAAACTGCACCAACGAAGGTAGGTAGGTAAGTGAAATGGTTGAAGTGCGAGTTTGGCACTCCACAAGTTGCACTAAACCTCCGTTCTGATACCATTATGAGACTTCAAACACGCAGATATCTTCAGCCATCCAGAGCTCTTGATATAATTGAGATGGTTGATGGGAGTTTGGAAATTGAATGGCGAGGAGTCCTTCGTATATTGTACTGGGGCTAAATGGTTCTCGGAAAAGCACATGAAGAAATGGAGCTCCATCTTTTCTGCGCTTTCCTGAGAAATAATTTGTGCAGTTCCCCTTTAACAACTGCCAGGGGGATGCCGATGACCGGGTAAGAGGTCTCTGAACAAAATTCAGTCCCCTTCCTGACAAGCTCATCAGCAATTTCATTTCCCTCTATGTTATATCCTGGAACCCAGATCAGAGAAATGTTGAGCCCAACGAAAGAATCCAAAAAATTGTGTTTACTTTGCGTCCGATAGGAGGTAGAAGGAGAAGCCGACCAAGAAAGAGGTGGCTTAATGACATTGAAGCAGACTTAAAAACGACGAACGTTCCTAAATGGAGAAATGAGGCAAGAGAGAGACTGAATTTGAGGAGGATTGTTGATGAAGCTATGGTCTACCACCGACTGTGAAGCTTAGAGAGAGAGAAATGAATACGAACAAAAGCAAAAATAACGGTACTTTTTTCTGCGAATTGGTTTTGGCCGTATGCATTGTACACTTTGGCACAGAATTTGTGGCCATACTAAGTATATTAAATATACTTCTTAGAATAAATAACTGGGTTAATAGAATTTTTATGGGATATCTTAGTATTATTGATGAACTGTGTGATTTCATACTGCTCCCTTTATGACTTTGAGCCACTGTAAACACGCAGATATGCTCTAATATGTGCCCTTAAGTACCCTACATGCGCATATAAGTGTAAACATAAAAACAGATTTTAAAAAACCGCTTTAAATGTAGAATAAAATGGTCACACACCGGCCGTGAGCTCCATCACCAATTAACATATTTGTATGGTTTGGTTTCGAAAACATTCGCACTTGCGCATATATAGATATACACACTATATACATTCATATTTATTTGAATACACTTATATACTTTACATCTGTGCACCTTATGTGTCGTGCTGTCCAGTGAGACAAAAGCGTCAAGTAATGTTCTCATTATATGCACCTCCGAGTATGTTAACATTTCCTACAGTTTCCGGTACATCAACCAACAAGAATAACAACAACCAAATACTACCACGAATTACAAAAACCACAATACTCTACTTTACCATTCTTACCCTTATTTACCCTATCCTTTCTTTCAATTCACACAGGCACAGGCCGCCCTCATGTACGACGCCGTTTTTGTTCTGGTCGAAGCCTTCAACAAAATATTGCGAAAGAAACCTGATCAATTCCGCAACAACATACAACGACGAGGTCAACAAACACTTATGGCAGCAGCCTCCACGTCCATTAACGGTACAATGGGCATGTCTGGTGGCGGGAATGCTGGTGGCATTGGTAGCAGTATTGGTGGTAGCGGCAGCGGCGGAGGTGGTGGCACTGGCGGTGGTGGTGGAGGTAATGGCGGCGGCAACACGCCACGAGCACTCGACTGCAACACATCGAAGGGTTGGGTAAACCCATGGGAGCATGGTGATAAAATTTCGCGCTATTTGAGAAAGGTAAGCGAGTGGATGATGTGCATGATTCGGTATTGAAACAAGTGTGGGTGTTAAATCACGTGTGGGTGTATATGTGTGGGTATGTGTGCTTGCCAACACCAACCGCTAAGGTACAAATAAAGTTGGTAAATATTTAGAAAAGCCATGGCAGAGGGTTACCTGACAGTTAAGCAGCTGGAGGACTCATTGTATTTGTTAAGACTCTTTGTGGTTGTGAACTTTACCCACAGCCAGAGGTTAAATGAGTGAGTGAGCCTAGAGTTGGGCAGAAATATGCGGAGTAAGCTGTTTAGTGCATTGAACCGTATCTGTCATGGGAACAGAACTTGTAATATGTATTGTTGAGAAATCTATATCAACAAAGCAGAGTTCGCGAAATCTACAATGAGTTGAATGCAACATTTAATGCGATAGTGATAAGTATAAAGCTTGTCTCTTTTTTTTGAGTTGAACTTCAGTGCTAGTTTAAGTAAAGAATAAAAAGAGTTTTTTGTATTACCAAATTTTTTTTCTGCATTTAAATAAAACTTTATCAACTGCTTAATTGCTTTAGGCGCAAAGGCCATAAGTAGATGGGTTTTCAAAAACGCGCCTAGGTGGTGTTTTAATATAAAACACGCATAAATTTAGTCTGAATAGACTGCCCGGTTCGCGATGAATTTGCCAGAATCAGCTGATGGGCTGTGTTACGAAAAAAATCAACACAATATTAATTCGTTCCCGTCCAAATAACGGCTGATTGAACGAATGTGTGAACTCATGTAAAATAATGATCCAAGTTTTGGCTGCCGAATCCCCTGAGTCATTGCAACCGAAGTTCCGCTCACAAAATTCTTTTTCACTAAACCTTGTAAATTTCGAGTTCGGTCAAATGTAGCAGTTTTGCTTACCGTTTTCTTCGATTGCAGGGGCGTTGTGCATCATGAGTTCTAGCCACAGGGTAAAACGGCCAATAAAGAATATTACCTGCAAGTTTTGAGCAATTTGCGCGAAGCAATCCGCCAGAAACGCCCGGATTTGTGGAAGAACAAAAATTGGCTCTTGCATCACGATTACGCCGCTGCTTACACTTCGTTGCTTGTGCGCGGCTTTTTGGCCAAAAACAACACACTAATGATGCGACAGCCACCGTATTCCCCAGATCTGGCCCCTGTGACTTTTTTCTTGTTCCCGAAACTTATGAAAGGACGACGCTACGCTACGATTGACGAGATAAAGACGGCATCGAAGGAGGAGCTGAACAAGATAAAAAAAAATGATTTTTTGAATGCTTAGACGATTGGAGAAAATGTTGGCACAAGTGCATAATATCTCATGGGGACTACTTTGAAGGGAACAAAATAGATGTTAATGAATAAAGAAATAATTTTTGAAAAAACACAAAATTCGCGATACTTTTTGAACACACCTCGTATACCTACTTTTGTTAATTTTACAAGGTGAAGCCCAAAATAAGCATGACTGAGCTAAAATAGAAACGCCAGGAGCTTTGTTCTGGTAACTTCGAGTTTATTTCTTCAAAATAGTCCCCTATGGTATCGATGCACTGTTTTGTGTGATCTAAAAGCTTTTTGAAAGAGTGTTTCGGGTCATTCACCGGAATGTCCTTCAGGATGTCGGTATACACCTTTTGGATGGCCACAAAACGTTTTCCTTTCATGGCCACATGCAATTTTCCGAATAGGTCGAAGTCACAGGAAGCGATTTCTAGTCAAAAACTCAAAAATTATCATGCAATAAGCGCCAGCTTCCTCCTTCTTGGTATTCAGGGCGAATTCGACGAATGCGATGCAACAAACGCTTCAAAACGTTGGGAACGAACTCCTTGTGGACTGTTCCATTGGAATCGTAAAAACAAATGAGCATCGACTTTATTTTTGACTTCTCCAAACTAGATTTTTTGGGGGGTGGCACGTCTGGGGCCATCCATTCGGCACTTTGACGTTTAGTTAGACGTTTCACCGATTTTAAAACCAAATTTGATATAAGCTCTTTGTTCGAAACTCATTTTTGTACTGATGACACTGTAGATGCAATAACTTAGCTTCCACTGAATCGAATGTCACCAAGCTTTCACTGGAAGTCAGTTAGGAATGTAGCTTCTAACGCACTAACTCATAAAAAAAATATGCCATCAAAAAAATTTGTATGACGCCAGTCTTGTTTATTTTGGACTTTACCTTGTATTAATAAAATTCTGAAACTATCCACATATCCTCTTCAGTCTAATCAAAGCCGAGAAAAAGCAAATAAATGTCATGTAATATCATCCACCTTCCGACAGGAGACATATTTGTGTAAGCCAGCCATAATTTTACCCGCTGGTGTTCCCCCGGTAGTAATAAACTCAACCAGCAATCTTAGCAACTTCCTTTTAAGCTTAATAGAAAATTTGTGCAATCCTCTTTTTGAAGAGAGCTTTAGTTTTTATATAGGTACTGGGGTACCGTTTCTGTATATTTGCCAAATGATATTTCAAATCAACCTAAGAGTTCCTGTAAACTCTAGATCGGTACCTGCTTCTGGTCTCATTGGTTGAGTCGTGTTTTCACAGTTCACTACCTCATCAGTCAGTGCGTTAACGTTTTAATTTTACTACAACTGATTCAAAGACAATATTTATTACTGAATTGAAAAATATTTGCACCGAAAATTAGTCATTAAAAATTTATTATCAGTCATTTAACATTGAAGTGGTTCGTCATCACAATGAAGCAGGCTACAATAATGAGCAAAAATTTGAGCATATCAGTGGAAAACCATAAATTATACTTACTTATACATTCACTGCTCAAAAACACAATATTACAACAATAACGTCCACATCCTGTTGTGGCATCCATCGTACTTGTTGAACCAATTACACGGCAAAGTCAATGTGTAACGGATAAGCTTTGAGCAATTGCCAACAAAAACACCATTTAATTGGATATCACATCATCATTTCATGAACACAAAGGTACTTTCACGTCCGTGCTGCAATTAAATTTTATACTGCTGCGCAATTTAAATCAGTAATTAAATTCTGCATCATTAAACCGTTTTCGACAAACAAGCTTACAAATCGAAGGCCGGTAGTTCAGATTCGCTGTAAATGAAGTACTCACTCGCTCAAACGTGCAAAGAAGCCCTTTGCCCTCACACATTCACATATGTACATGCATACATGTTATGCATCTACTCAAAGGTGGAAGGATAACTTTCGGGTATTTCATGGAAAAAATCATACTAGTTCGCAGTTGACTGCAATTTTTTCAGTTGGAAAATGACCAATTAGAGTTGGAAGCAAAACAAATATTTTTCTACTTATTAAATATATAAGTATGTACAGTGTAACCTCTCTTAACGGATACCTCTCTTAGCCTGGCAACTTCTTTGAGCGGACACTTTTTTCTATACCAAATCGAATATATAGGAAGAAATTACCCTCATTTGTCGGGTCACCTCTCTTAGACGGACAATAGCTGGCTGACGGTGTGTGTTCGCCCTAGAGGGGTTTTCCTGTATTTGCTTCAAACGACCGTGCACGGTATGACCACTGGACGAAAATAAGTGCTAATGGAGTCTATCCAAATTATCGGTGCTACAAAGATTGTCTATGCAATCAATCAGCACACAAACAAGAAGATAAAATAATATTTTGCCAATAGACAAAATGTATTTATCATAACAGAACTCAAATCTAAATTTAATTAAATTTTTTAAATTAGAAAAAAGTTATATTAAAGCGAACAACAGATTTCCAAAAAACAAAAACAAGTTTTAACAGTTAATACATTACGATATTTACTAACTTTCCAACTAGTCCATAATTGTTGCTTTTCTGCACAAATTGGACTAGAACCATTTATGGCTAAAATTCACTAGTTCACTAACTAGTCCATATAATGATGATGCAAAGGCCAACTAGTTCAATGAGCAGTATAAGGATAAAGCATAAACTAAGTAGTTCATTATGCAGAGGCTCACTCGTTACTACTCACTAGCATTGAACACGAACTACTTCAGCTAGTGGGCGAACTGGTGTTGAGACAGTTTAGAACAAGTAGCTTTGTATACAGCAGATATTCATACATACACACCCACACATATATGTATACCTAACAACCTACTATTACCATTCTTACTCAATTCTAGCTGAAAACTCATTATTTGCTTTCTTTCACGTCTTTCCCTCGTTTGTTTCTTTGTTTTATTTTTTCCTTTTTCGGTTGGATGTCTCCATACAATCGCCGACAGGTGGAAATCGAAGGTCTCACGGGTGACATTAAATTCAACGATGATGGCCGTCGTATAAACTACACATTGCACGTTGTCGAAATGACTGTCAACAGCGCCATGGTGAAAGTGGCTGAATGGAGTGACGATGCTGGCCTCCAACCTTTATCTGCGAAGTACGTGCGCTTGCGACCTCATGCCGAAATCGAGAAAAATCGTACATACGTCGTTACCACATTACTCGAAGAGCCGTATATCATGTTGAAACGTCCCAATATTGGTGAGCAATTGGATGGAAATGATCGTTTTGAGGGTTACTGCAAAGATTTAGCCGATTTACTGGCCAAGAAGTTGGGCATCATTTGTGAGTATAATAATAAGTACTTGTATTTATTTAGTTAGTTTGTGTGTATGAAAGTTATTTATTATCAAAGTTTTATTAACTTAATATATAAATATAAATACATACATGTATATAGATACGCATATAAAGGGTGATCAATATAGAGGTGAGGGATTTTAAATTTAAATAAAACAACAAAAATTCCGATTGACTGGGCAATCTTTATTATTTTTGTGTAGAACCATTCATATCATTTATTTTTTAAAGGAAATATCTTTCAAATGTTGTCCACAACTGCTCCGTGAACTCCGATTTTGAATGACTCGCTGGAGGACTTCGGGCGGTATTTAGTGAATAAATTTAGTTATGTTGGCTTCCAATGCCTCAATCGAAGTTAGTTTACCCACAAAGCATTTATTCCCATAAATAAAAGTACAAAGGAGTGATATCGTACGATCATGGTGGTCAATTCACTAGTCCGAGACTATAGATAAATTGCTCACCGAAGTGACGACGCAGAAGATTCATTGTTTCACGGCCTGAATGGCAAGTAGCGCAGTATTGTCGGAACCAAATGTTGTGGAAATCACGAACTTCAATTTCCGGCATCCAAAAAGTGATTCTCATACCGCGATAGCGTTCTCTGTTCACTCTTACGGTGCTGCCAGCCTCGTCTTTGAAGAAATATGTGCCGATGATTCCTCGAGCCAATAGGACGCACCAAACGGTTATTTTTAATAGTTGTAATCCATTCTTGAATGGATTTGGGTTGTTAATCAGCTCAAATATGGCAATTTTGCCATTAAGCTAAAAATGGGCCCCTTCACCGAGCGAAACTCGGCTCCCAAAATATGTTTTCAAGATCGGCCGGCTACAAACCTTCGACTAGCTGTATTCTATATGCTCGCAAACCAAGATCTTTGCGTAAAACCGCCCAAGTAGTACCATAAGATAAGCCAAGTTATTGAGAAACTCTTACTTACATTCGCAATATTCTTTTTACTTCGGGCTGTACGAGTCTAATCGGTCGAGCATCATCCATATATAAACCATAACACAGCGTCGATTTTCGTAACACAAGTGTACGAAATGTAAACGTCGGCTTGAGTCTTTTCATGATGAAATGTCAATGAATACAGAAAAGAGAAAATAATGTATTTACACTGACAAAGTTATCCGTAATCTGTCAAAGTACCTTCAATATGATCACCCTTCATATAATTGGCGCATACATTATTTTTTGGTTATTGGGCTGAGCTCCGTCTTCAATTTGTGGTAAGCGTGTTAATGAGAAAAAACACATACTTAAGTTTTACTATATGGATATATTTACTTGAATGCTTGTAACTTTTGTATTAGTTCATCGATTTTGTTTAATCAAAGTTTATTTTTTTTGTAATAAAACAGAGCTTAGAATGAAAACAAAAAATACACGAAAAAGTAAAAAGTTTTCGAGATCCTTTCTCTCAAAGTACAAATTTTTTTATATTTTTACAAAAAAAATTTAAAAAATCCGTTATGGTAGTTCGTTATCTTTGAATCTGCAGGACCTAGCAAAAAGTGTTTTACACACAGTTTATAGGAAATTTTATTACCTTTTAAAAGCTTTAAACGGTTTTGGAATCGCTCAATTCGTTTTCGAGATATATATGATTAAGTGGGCCGAATTTTTTGTTTTTTTGAAATAACGGTAATTCGTGAATATCTCAAAAACGTTGCCATAGAATAAAAAATAACCTTGATTTTCGGAATCGGACGCTGATTTTACATAGGAATTTCATAACGGCGTCTCTGGTGCATTTTGGCTGTAAACCAGTGTTATCATGAAACGTGTAACATTAACGCCAAATCAACGCTTCCAAATTGTAGAGATTTACTGTGAAAAAACTAGACCTGTTACCGAAGATCATAAAGCCTTTTCGACCATTTTACATGCGAGTCGGCATAAGCAGTCCTTATTTCTTTCGAAATGTTACGATGAATGCGGAATGATCTAATCAGCCAAACGTCCATGACACTGGGATCCAACAAGATGGCGCGTTTAACAAACGATTGATGGCAATATTCAAGCCACCATTGATTTCATATGCCCAGATTTATTAAAAAAAAATTTGTTAAAAATTGCTCTGATCGAATGGGAGATGTAACTCGAAGCCGCGGCGTAGTTATGCCGAATATAATATTGGATCTACCAAATTATATTCACAAATTCATACCAACAATATTTCTCTTTTGAATTATCATTTTAATTGCGGCCGCCGCAGCCGAATGGGTTGGTGCGTGATTACCATTCGGAATTCACAGAGAGAACGTTGGTTCGAATCTCGGTGAAACACCAAAATTAAGAAAAACATTTTTCTAATAGCGGTCGCCCCTCGGCAGGAAATGGCAAACCTCCAAGTGTATTTCTGCCATGAAAAATCTCCTCATAAAAATATCTGCCGTTCGGAGTCGCCTTGAAACTGTAGGTCCCTCCATTTGTGATGTTGTTCCACGACGCACACCACAAATAGGAGGAGGAGCTCGGCCAAACACCCAAAAAGGGTGTACGCGCCAATTACATATATATTATCATTTTAATTTCTCAAGCTCTTAAAAAACACCCAATACTAGCTGTAGTGACTGCTGCAGTTATATGTACAGTTAGCTATTCAATAAGTTTGCATATTTCGACTTCACTCCAATTTTTACTTTTTCTTCTCTTATTTTGCATACTGCAATTTGCTGCCGCCACTATTGCTTGGACCCCTATTGCTGTTGCTGCTGCTCGTTGTTGGTCTGGCCGGTTGCCATGCATTTGCTGCCCATACAGATGAGTTACGCTTGGTCAAAGATGGTACATACGGTTCAGAGAATCCAGCAGTGCGCGGTGGCTGGGATGGTATGGTCGGTGAACTGGTGCGCAGGGTGAGTACAAAAACAAAACAAGCCATATCGGTTGGGGCACGTGTTGACCGTCACATTGGGTGCACACTAATTTTTTCCGATTGCATGAACACTTTCATTTCGCAACGCATTCATGAAGCTTTCTTTTTTTCATTTTCCGATGCCGTTACCGCGACTTAAACGACCGCTGCCTGCTTTTATCTCGGCAACGATTATCAACCGTTATCATTGGACGGTTTTATTGCATGCCGAATTTCCCATTGCGCCTACAACCACAAACAAAAACAATAAAAAATAACAACTTCATCGCTATCCTGTCGAGTACGGCATTTCATTGTAACTGTGTGTGCTCAAGCAGGAAGCGGATATTGCAATCGCTGCTATGACTATTACCGCCGAACGGGAGCGTGTCATCGATTTCAGCAAGCCATTCATGTCGCTGGGCATTTCGATAATGATTAAGAAGCCAGTGAAGCAAACACCGGGCGTATTCAGTTTCATGGATCCTTTATCGCAGGAAATTTGGGTGAGTATGCAAAAGCTCTTCGTTATAACGAACAGACAACACCCAATACATTTCTCTGCTACAGTCTCACTGTAGTATGCTGATATTAAAATTGGATGAGCTGCATTGTTTGTTAAGAATTGTAGTGGCATTGGATGGACGCGAAAATTTTTTTTTAACATTTTATGGCACTCAATTTGGCATTTTTGTTGGCGTAACATATGACAGGTTTATACATACATATTTTTTTTGCAATACGCTAGACTCGGAGTTCTGTAATAGAACTCCGCTGAAAAAAGTGGCACAATCGAAAGAAAAGTTATATCATGGACAATCAATTATTGGGAAAGGCTAACAACGTTTTCTTAACAGTGAAGGGCAAGCTCGATACTTAAAATATCGAAATTGTTCATTAAGTTCGTAAGGGTCTTGACACTCAGGATGGAATATTACGGCTAACTTCAGCCAGAAAAAATGAGCTCAAAACTAACCCTGTGAGCAGTTTAACTATGAATATTTATTATTCCTTGGATTTTTCTACGGCTAGCGAGATTAGGAAAAATTCATGAGCTTTAGACGATTATTGTGCTGAGCAAAATTGGGGTGCGGCCGCCGTAGCCGATTGGGTTGGTGCGTGACTACGATTCGGAATTCACAGAGAGAACGTAGGTTCGAATCTCGGTGAAACAACAAAATTAAGAAAAACATTTTTCTAATAGCGGTCGCCCCTCGGCAGGCAATGCCAAAACTCCGAGTGTATTTTTGCCATGAAAAAGCTCCTCATAAAAATATCTGCCGTTAGGAGTCGGCTTAAAACTGTAGGTCCCTCCATTTGTGGAACAACATCAAGACGCACACCACAAGTAGGAGGAGGAGCTCGGCCAAACACCCAAAAAGGATGTACTATGCGCGCCAATTCAAAAAAAAAAATTCACGTCATAAGAAATGACGCAAGGAACAGTCGAAAACAATTTAAAGCTCAAGGTCATGCCTTATTATATGCAGTAAAGATTCTAACAGATGTCAATATAGAACAATGCAATACAGGACCATGTGAAATTTCACTAATGGGTATTTTCAACAACGAATTATCAATATATCAGACCTTAAAGTCCGATTAGAAATGCTGAAGACATGACGAAAAATGTGAAAAGGTGACCCCCATTGTCGCTAAAAAAAACTAAATTACCTTGTAAAATGCAGTGGCCGTATAACGATAGACGTAGAAGCTGCAATCAAGAAGATTCTAGGAGACAGACTTCGACTTTCTGTATGAGTGCCCAAGTCTGAGTGCTCTTCGACATAGAATGCGGGGGATTTCTCAATGCACAACTTGGTAGCAATTGCAGGAAAGAAAATAGATGGCATAGGCAGGGTCACAGTCATATCAAGATGGTTTGACTAAATAACGGCAGTGGTTAATATGGCACCTTTTGTGCTATTAGAGTATGGGAGACACAACACCCCTACCAGCCAACCAACCTTGCAAAAATACTAAGACATTTATATACATAATAAGTAATGGACTTTTACACCCACTATAGTGTTTTTATGATTATGATATATTTATTTAATTAGTAAGAAAAACTGCACATTCATTAATTAGAACACAAGATATAGAGACAGATATCATCATAAATGCGAAACTTTCCGAAACACTGAATGAATATCGAAAAGTGAGCAGCGTGTAGCATTTGGAGACAGATCACAGTAAATCTTTTCACGGATATCTCGAGGCTGTGCGGAAAGTTTGGTGAAGGAGCATTTTGCAAGGAGATCTCCACCAAACTCTAATTTACCGTGTTAATATATTATAATTTTTTTCGAAGAGAAAGTAGCAGCCTTCAAAGAAGCAATTGATTTGTTACTTACTTATGTAACCAACGTTCGAAATGTAAACAATTACTCTGACAAGCAAGCGGCAATTAGGGACCTGCCCTCGCTGGTGTGCGTGAAATTAGCAGAGAAATGCTTGACTTCTCTCTCGACCGAATCAGAATTTATGATACTTGGATATTACGCTCATTTGGGGTCCTGGTTCCAGGAATATTGCACAAAACTGTTGAGTGGATTTGATACATAAACAGGAGACCCTCAAGGTAATTTACGCGCATAATGAGAGGACTAAGGCTAGAGATCTAATCCTAGAAAGGTGGGTATCGCGTCAACTCGGCGGGCGCTGGGTGAACAGTTAGGTCTGGAAATCTTATAAGTCATAGAAAATGCATTAAAACGGGAGGAATCCACTTGGGATATCATATTTTCTGCTTAACAGAATACACTTCAAGCATGTAAATCTTTATCATCACAAAAAATATTTTTTTAGTTAGGAAACAAGTTATGTTTTCAGTCGGTACCTTAACAAAACTAATTCATGCAAAATTACCTTAACAGCAAAGCCATTGAATCTTCCTACACTCTGTCATAGTTTTTGTAATATTTGTTACATACGAGGGGTGCCTTTTATATGTCGGGATTAGAGAACAAAAACAAATTTTAATCATCGAAAATCACTTTATTGTTTTTCAAAATATTCTCCATGAAGATCTATACACTGTCGATGGTATCGAAAGCGCTTTAGTTCGAAAAATATTATCCCGCATCAGATTAACCCTGAATCACTAAACATTCATCCAACAGAATATGCACGCCTCCAGTTTTGCAAATTCGACAAATTCCCGTCACACCATCAAGAAGTCATGCGATAGGTTGCTTTTTAGTTCTGCGAAAACACCAAACTCAGGCACCACGCCTTAGAGAGAATATGCATAATGCCGAATAACAATAATATTTTAAACTTGGTAGAATGTCTGATTTCGACAAGGCATTTTACTGTCACTTCCATTTGTATAATCGAAAGATATGCTTTATTTCTGTATCTACCTGTTAAACAGATAGGTGAAATGGTTGGCACTCCCCAAGTTGCACAAAGCGCCGTTTTGATACCATTATGAGAGCTCAAACAGACAGATATCAACAGCCAGGTAGAGCTGTTGATGTAGTGGAGAATATTTATGGAATTTAAGTTGGCGCATTGAACCAGGCTGTCGACGAAAGAAGCACCCAGTGACAACACTCAACACTCTTCTTCTCTGAAAGGTCCCCACAGCTTCCGCAATGAGGTTAAATGGTAAACCTAGCTTTTTTCCATTAATCCCAATCGTCCAAAGACCGGTAAACACAGCTACTAGTTTAGACATTTTATGTTTTTTGTGGAGTTCAAAGGTCTTTCTAAGTTCTCCGTCTATTGTACTGGCACCAATGGGTTCTCGAAATAGTACACAAAGAAATTGCGCTTCATCTTGTTTGCGCTTTCTACAAATGCATTAAAACGGGTTCTATTCCAACTTAGACACCTTTTGTTGTTGTTAACTACAACTTTGAAGCAGACCTTCACACATTAGTACTCTATAGATATTACAACAGAATACTTCGCTCATACATATTCTCGTACACTACTTATGTCGGGCTTTAAAGGGAGCTATGTACGTCGCAAAGTGACTATATAAATCCTAACACTCTTACACTCTTCTGGTAGTACTAAAATTTAACTTAAATACTATTCTCCCCTATTACAGTTCACCGCATATTTAACCCCGCTTTGAACTCGTCGTTGATGTACGCAGCCAAATGTTTTGTGCGCAAGAACCAAATATTTAGTTGTTGTTATTGTTTCAGTTTCCGCTGTCCAATTTTACATACAGTTACAGTGGCACGAGCTTTCCTCGAAAAATTTTGTAAAAATTAATGTAGCAGAAATTACGCTGCATATAAATGAGAAAACTTCGGTAAAACTTACATGATTTGATTTTTTCTTATTTTTGTGTTTTTTTTTTTTTGTTTTGCATACTGTGCTTTGTTTAGCCTCTACATGTGTATATGTATGTGCTTAGGTAAGTGTATGTACTTTGTATAACACTGCGTTCACGAAATTTAAAGTTTTCCACCCCATCAACATTAAACAACGCCAAGAGCAAATGGCAACTGTAGCAACTGTAGCAACTAACAGCAGCAGAAACAGAAACACCAACAGCAACAGTAAAAATACCCGTAATAACCACGACATCGATGCTTTGAATTGTTCGTTCATTCTTTCATTTTTGGCTATTTGGCAAGTTTTCTATTTGCCCAAAATGTAGAAAGCTTATAAAGTTTAATGTAGTAAACTGGCGAAAAGTTTTGTTGTTAGAAAATTGAAGTTTTCTGTTTACCAAAGCGTTCGCTTAGCCCCCCAACATATTGCAGCCGAATTACCCACACACACTTCCTAGCTACCCACATCAGCTGTCATAAACTAGATGCTGGCCTCTCTTGCATTTCGGATTTCCTTGTTCATATCCTTACCAACTTCTGCAGTATTTTTGTATTCCCTGCTTCAGCCTTACAGTTTGCCTCACAGTTTATTTCCTTTGTTGCGTCTGCATTTTCCTCTTCTCGTTTAGTTCATCAAACTTTTTTTTCACATTCAAAAATAGTGACATTAGACTAAGCAAATACGCTCAGAGAGAAATGCTCGAAAAGTGCCCGAAACGTGCATACATCGTAAAGTAGTGAAAAGGATTTCTTTGTAAACTGGAAAAAAGTTCGTTCGCACTCCAGTGAGTGGGAAAATTGCAGTAACGATTTGTAAAATCTGTCTACAAAGTCAAATACTTTGCTTGGATTTTTTTATTGCATTCCATGGCAAGTGGACTAAGTAATTTTGTGCGAAATTAAAATGTCCCAACAGCATGTCGATTGCTGTTGTTGTTGTTGCAGCCAGTTCTGCATACTAATGAGTTGCAACTTTGCATACTCGAGGAGTTTGAAAACCAAATTACGTAGAGTTGAAAAAAAACGTAAAAGAACGTTTATTAATAATAAAGCGAACAAACTCCATTATGTTTTAGAAAATAGCAGACATTTGGGCAAAAGAGTTGTTATAGTTCGCTTGCAATATTTAACAATATATTATGCAGGGTTACCAAGACAGTTTTGCGGGATATTTAAGGTCATTACTTTAAGGCAATTTCAGTTTAACTTGGTTATATGACATTATCTCCAAAACTTCACTGTCTTCGAGGTGTTTGACCTTAAAGATTATTTCAAAAATATATATGACATATTTTTTCTTGTATGCCGATTTCTTTTTTAAATGTTAGCTTAAGGGATGATTTGTTTTCGATTTTTAATTAAAGAATGTGCCAATTAATAGGTGCGCTTCAACTTTTTTCCGATAGGGAGGGCGAACGACGCAATTTTTTTTTATTTTTCGCTTGTCATTTGTAAACTTCATTAGTATACATTTCATCATGGAACGCTACACACTTGAGCAACGATTGCAAATCGTGCAAATTTTTTATGAAAATAATCGTTCTGTTGCTGCTACTTTAAGAGCATTACGACCATTTTATGATGAAGCTCACTTTTGACTCAATGGCTTTGTCAACAAGCAAACTATGCGTTACTGGGCAGAAAGCAATCCACACGTGATTCATGAGGCACCGTTGCATCCCGAAAAAATCACTGTTGTGCGGTTTACATGCCGGCAGCGTAATTGGCCCATATTTTTTCGTTGACGAGAACGATCGCCACGTTACTGTGAATGGAAATCGATACCGCGACATGATAAACGATTATTTTTGGCCGCAATTGAATGGTATGGACTTAGACGGCATGTGGTTTCAACAGGACGGGGCCACAAGCCACACAGCACACGCTACCATTGATTTGTTGAAGAGTAAGTTCGATGAGCGCATTATTTCCAGAAATGGATCGGTCGAATGGCCGCCGCGCTCGTGTGATTTGACGCCTCTAGACTATTTTCTTTGGGGTTATGTGAAGTCATTGGTCTACAGTAATAAGCCAGCGACGATTTGTGAGCTCACAGCCAATATTGAACGCGAAATTGCTGGAATTTCGGCCTATTTATGCAAAAGAGTGGTCGAAAATTGGGTTCAACGATTGGACTTCGTAAAACGTGCACGCGGTGGTCATGCAAAAGAAATCGAATTTCATACTTAAATGTATATGTTCAAACCCGATAATAAAAAAAAAATTAGTTAAAAAAGTCAAACCGTTTGTGGCGCTCTTACTGAAAAACGCCTTATATGCAAACCCACTGACCTAGTCAATACTTATATCCCTAAGGTCAGCAATATCCTTCAAGAACGTTGAGCCAAAATATCTAAACCTATTGGCATGCCACGTGGTGCAGTAAGAGAGAAGATGACAGACTCTTCGTCCTCCTCAGCTTCTACAATAGTCAAAATGTGCAATCGACTTAGCAAAGCAACTAACATAGAGACATTTTTCCGTAACCGCCTAAGTAGCGGCTTTGAGCGCCTGACGTCCCAGTTTGGCAAAATTCTTTTTGTAGCATACACGTCAGATTATTAACCAATCTCGTATTGGCTGAAGTGACAATGCTGCTTTACAACGCAGTTTGTAGGTTGAGAGGAGTATACCTATAATCTCTTTCCCAAGGGGAAAGCGAGTGGTATTGCCTTCTCTCTCTAATTTGCCTGCCTTACAATTCACTGGTATGCCTTTATGCCATGGCACCCAAATGAAATGGATGCGGAAATATTCCGCCATCTCAATAAGCCAAGCGCGGCATTTGCGAGCAATGATAGAATTAGTGGCAACACCACC
Organism: Anastrepha ludens; assembly: GCF_028408465.1. Taxonomy (NCBI): domain Eukaryota; kingdom Metazoa; phylum Arthropoda; class Insecta; order Diptera; family Tephritidae; genus Anastrepha; species Anastrepha ludens. The sequence goes on from NC_071500.1 coordinate 37,795,593, forward strand.
AAGAGATTTAATCGCCTCTTAAGTACCAGAAAAGTATAGATTTCTCTAATAGTAGTCATATTTTGCTTAATCACTCAGTTACCTCATTAATGCTAGATTAATGCCCTAGAATTTCAGTCATTATCAAAAAAAGCCAGTAGCCTTAAATCTTCTTCTCGGCTGTAAGTATGAAGAAAGTTGTTCTTTCGGTTTATTATTCAATCAAATGTTTTTTTTTTTTTCTTGTTTACTCCTCTCGGGAGCATAAGGCCTCGACAAGACTTAGTCTTGCGTTGGTTTGGTTAATCTATTTTGATTTCTGACAGGGTAGGTGATTAGCCTGTCTCTACCAGTCCTAAATAGTGGGAATGCCCACCTGTCGTTGCTTAGGAACAACGCCCAACGCCTTCTTACTGCCGGGAGCGCCATCTGTGTTTTACATTTTTCTGGCAGAAGGATCGCTCAAATGGTTGAGGACTTCACTAAATTTGGTGTGTCTGTGCTATTACCGCGGTTGCTCGCTTCCTCTTGCTGGCTCCACTGATGCAATGTGTATCTGTCTGTTTTTCTTTGTTTTTTGTTTGTTTTAGCAGCCACAATGCAAATAATGCATTGACTATTGACGGGAGTAAGGATGGATGGAGGGTAAGTTTTGAGTTTGACCTTTTTTTAGAAATTTCAAAAAGTGCGAGGACCGTGCTTTTCGTGGGATGGCAGGCTAGACTACCGAGGCCTCATACGAGTATAGTCCCTTTAAAGTATAGAATTCAAAATTAACACCGCTTGCACGTTTGTATAGTTTATTGGCCGTGAATATTGCGCTTTTTACTTAAGATTGCACATATATCGCATTTTCACTTCAATAGATCAATAGTTTGACCAGCTGCCTCGCTGTAATACCATCTGATTCGAGCTATGTGGTATAACGGAAGTTAAGTCCATCGAATTGTGGCCAAAAATAGGCCTTCGACAGGCAAGTTTCAGTGATCATAGCAACAAGGCCATAATTTTCAATAGCAAAAAAATACGTTTCAATCTTAGATATGGCTTAAAACAAATATAAGAGTCCACTTTGTGATTGCACTTCTTTTTTTTTGCCATTATCCAGTAACGCGTATTTTTCTTACTGACAAAGCCATCGAAACAAAAATTTACATTATGACTGCAAATGATTTTTCGAGGAAGTTTAAATTTTTTTTCCAAAAGTTTTGGCGCTCCAAATTATAAGAAGGCATCAGTGCCTGAACCTATTTGATTTTGATCTCCGACGTTTATTTTGCAACCATTTTTACGAATTCCTGATGTCCTGAGTCACAATATGTCGCTCATGTTGAGGCATTTTTATTAGGGTACAAGAGTATGGGGCGTAACATGCCACTCAAATCGCATATGCTGCACACATATCTGGACTTCTTCATTAGAAATTCAATTGCAGCTTCAGGTGCAAAGAAAAGAAAGGTTTCGTCAGAAGTTGTCAAGCTCTAAAGGAGATTATTTGGGTCAAAAGCGAAATTGAAGATATCCAGGTGACCGTGCTGATTTTATTTACTTCTTCTTTATTATTTACTATTTATTATTTTACTTTTTATATTTCTCATTTTGTTTTTTATTTGTTATTTTTTATCGATAGAATAATCCTTTTCATCATCCCAAATCGTCTTGAAAGCGGTGAGTTATGAAGGAAAACGGGAAAAATATTCAGTCGTAAAAACCATTAGGAAGTGCGACAGGGCACACATAATTTTCTTCTTTCTTTGTGGAAACCACCTTAATTTGTGTGTTGTTAAATTTTTACTTTCACTACTCTTTGTACTTTTTGCAGCAGACTTTTAAATTCTTGCCAGAGTGCCGCACTTCTTTAACAAGCTCTTCTCTCACATACCGCGTGCGAAACTATAGCCGTTTATAAAATCTGAAGTACAAATAAATTTCTGCTGTACTTACATATATGATAAAGAAAGGTAGAAAAAAATGTAACAGCTACATAAACAACATTTGCACTTGGCAGAAATCACATGATATTTCAGCATTAAAAGCTTAATATATTTTACACATGAAAACATTAAAAATTTAAGGACCATTTCAAATGTGTGGCATAAAGAACTTACTGCCATAAATTTTCATTACAATTGCATACACACCAAATTACTCATACAAAAAGTATTAATCTAGATAACCACCGCCAAAAAATGGGCACGCACCCACACACATGTAGCATCTGTTCCAAAAGTAACCGAATTTGCTGTTGTTTTCTGTGGTAGAGAGGTTGTCACAAATATTTCTTTGCAAAGTTCCTGTAATATTTCCCATCGCTATTTTTAATTTAGTTGAGTAAAAAGTTTGTCGAAAATGTTTTGGGTTTCACAGAGAATCAAATTTTCGGAGGTATTGAAAAGAAAACCTCAAAGACTAGGAAAATGCGGGCATATGAGTAAAAAGGTTTGCCTACTTCCAATGACAAACGTTCCAAAAACATCGAAAACAGTTGGAAAAATCGCGCGCCGTGCGAGTTTCAAGGAGAAATCTATCTGTGTTAGTGCCTCTCTCGGATTAGTGCAGAGGATTATTTATAGTGTTTTGGAATGAACAGAGTTGTGAAGTTGGTAAAAAAAATGCTTTCTTTGGGCCAAGCTATTATCGAAGACTTGATTACCAGTGAAATTAGCGGAATAATACATTCAAATTAGTCAAACCCAAAAAAATAATGGCAAAGCCTTAAAAACCCCATTTTACTTTTTTGTACTTCCACGAGAAAAGATTGAGTTTGAAAACGAGACTTGAAACGATTCAGTACATTTTTTCTAGCACGAATACAAATGAAAATAATATTTTAACATTTCCACTAGCATTTTGCAAATACTTTCCGAAATTTTAGGAATTCAGCCATAGCAGTTTTACATTCTACGTTCCTTCACTTTGGCATTGTCAGTAAAAACAAAACTAAAACAACTAAAGTATCTTTTTACATACATATATTGGTAGAAAAACGCATGTATGTATGTGCATGAGCTAAATGCACACATTTACGGGCTGGTTCATATTTGCGTTGGATTTTATTAGCAAATCTATTAACTAAAAAAATGAGAAATTGGTTTGATTTTTATATACATTTCATTGCAACCTTTTAGAATGCGTGACATTTTGAACAAAAAAAAATCGGTGATTTGTTTATTTTATCTGCGTAATTAAATAATTGATTTTATCTATCTGCTTTTTGCTAGATTGATGCTAGCTCTCAATGAAGGTGGAAATAGTGCAGGTCAATTAAATGATTTTACCCTTGTCCGCCGACTGTGGTCACCTTAACCGCAATGACTTTTAAAATTTGAATGTTGTCTCTGGACGTTATTGCAATAAATTCTGAGAAATATAAAAATACCATTTGCCAATTTTGAGTGCAATTATAGCATCAACAATTTTTTCATACGGAAGAATTTGCAATTTTTTTTTTTTTTGTCCAGAGCTTGAAGTTTAGATATAGTAGTTTCAATGCACTCACCCCTTTTTCAGTTAAAACGAACCTTAAAAATACAGATGTTAAAATTTTTTGATATTTTATTTATTAGTTCGTCAGTTATTGTGCTAAGAGTGACTCTACTTTTGTTATTTTCAAAATAATGGACAAAAAAGAATTTTGTGTTTTAATTTTCCACTGCTTCTTGATGGGGAAAGCTCCGATCAAGCAAAGCAATGGCTTCAAAAGTATTATGGGGTCTCCCCTCCATCTGAAACAATAATAAAACGATGGTTTTCTGGCTTCAAACGTGGTTATAGGAACACCGATGATATACAACAAAAAAATATAAAAAAAATCCACAAAATCGTTTTGAATGATCAAAAAGTGAAGTTGCGTGAATTAGCTGACATCGTAAAGATATCAAAGGAAGGTGTTGCCTTTATATTTCATGATCACTTTACTAGCCGAGCACTCTCTTCAAAGCCGCACGTGCTCACTGTTGACCAAAAACAACAACGTGTAAATGATTCTGAGCAAAGTTTGGCCATTTTAAACGTAATAAACCGGACTTTTCGCATCAATATGTGACAATGGATGAAACATGGATCCATCGCTTCACGCTGTAATCAAAACGATCGACAGGAACTGGTGAACCTCGTCTAAAGTGCCCGAAAGCAAAGAATAAAGGTGACTTTGAACAAACAAGAAGCGTGTTTTCTTTGTTATTATGGCGGCAGCTCCGGAAATACTAAGAAGTGGCTTTAAAGCTTGTGGTTACTGTTTTTTTAACCTGGATGCAGTATTTTATGTTAGCATTATAAAAACTGTCTTCGTACAATATTTGAAACTTATGCAAGTTGAAATCGAAAAAAATTTGATCACTGCAATGATTCAACCCCAACTTTGTGTACATAAAAAGCTCCTATTAAGTTCTCTTGCGTACTCACACAATGTCTGTGGAGCTTTTTAATTCTCTCACTGCCTCTTAAAATAAAACCGTATGAAACTTATTTTAAAGAGGGTCATTATGATACGAGTTTAGTGGTTAAAATTTTCTACAAAAAATATTTCATTAAATTTAATCAAATGTCAATTTTATTAGGGGTCTTATAGGAATTATGATTGGAGGCGATTTATACACAATACTTCAGTCGGGGCTTTTGATGAAAATTTAAACCTTTAACTTACTGTGGAAAAAACAAAAGAACATAGTAATTGTTGAGCTAAGTCCTATTGGGATTTAACTATCACGCATGGACACCAGCGTCGGAAGATGGTTAGGTCGCGACCCTAAAATGGTGGTTTCTCTATGAATTAAACAAAACCCGTCGCGGAGTATGCATTACTTGATTAAACAATAGTATTTGAGGCAAGATTATCAGTAGAGAAATTGAAAGCAACGCGGAATGGAGTTAAGAAAGGAGGTACGAAAGTTTAACTTACTGAAGAAAATAGCAGCAGTATTTTCACTTTCAACATAATTAAAGTTATCATTGTCTGGTATTACTCGAGCAGATACGCTTTAATATTCCGCAGAGGAGCCTTCAAAATGTTTACCCTTTCTATGAGGAAAACTACGGGGTGCCTTTTATATTTCGGGATTTGGCAACCCTGGTGTTGCAATCTGGCAACTGACAGCTGTATCACAAAGTTTGACATTTTTTGGCTTTTACGTACTCAGAACGTTTTGAAATACCAGCGCTATTTGTGTTGTTTACAGTAGCTTAAAAGATTCATCTCGGTCGAAAAATGGAATTAAATCGTGAACATTTTCGTGCGATTATTTTTTATAACTTTCGACGTGGATTAACTCAGCAACATTGCATGGATGAACTTAATTCATTTTTTGGCGATGAAGCTCCATCAAGGACCAGTGTTTATCGATGGTATGGTGAATTCAATCGTGGTCGTAGTTCACTTCGTGAAGGTCGTCCAAAATCAGTTGTTGTTCCGAAAACCATTGATGCTGTGCGCGAACTGATATTGCAAGATCTTCATGTGACCTTTCGTGAGATTGAGACAATCTTAGGCATTAGTGGGACCAGCATACATTCAATATTGCATAAACATTTGACTGTCAAAAAAATTTGTTCGCGTTGGATCCCACACAATTTGTCAATCGCTCAAAAAAAAGGCTCGTGTCGATTGGTCGAAGGAAATGCTCAAAAAATACGATCGCGGGGCTTCGAAACACGTCTATGACATCGTGACAGGTGATGAATCATGGATTTACGCGTATGAGCCCGAAAGTAAACTGCAGTCGACTGTATGGGTGTTTCAAGATGAGCCAAATCCAACAAAAGTTGTTCGCGCACGAAGCACTTCCAAGCAAATGGTCGCCTGTTTTTTCGGAAAAACTGGACATGTCGCAACCGTACCACTAGAACGACGCAGAACAGTAAATTCTGAGTGGTACACAACCATTTGTTTGCCATTTGTCTTCCAAGAAATTTGGAAAACCAATCGCCAAAGACGGATCACTCTTCACCAGGACGATGCGAGCTCTCACACATCGGCTCAAACAACTGCACTTTTGAGCACCCAAAACATCAAATTAATGGGTCATCCGCCGTATAGTCCTGACTTGGCACCGAATGACTTCTTTTTATTCCCGTACGTAAAAAACAAATTGAGAGGTCAACGTTTTTCGACACCTGAAGAAGCGGTTGCGGCATTCAGAATGCATGTTTTGGAGGTACCTCATTCAGAGTGGCGAAAGTGCTTCGACAATTGGTTCAAACGCATGCAAAAGTGTATAGATCTTCATGGAGAATATTTCGAAAATCAATAAAGTGATTTTCGATGATTAAAATTTGGTTTTGTTCTCTAATCCCGACATATAAAAGGCATCCCTCGTATTATTGCTAGTAGGAATGCTGAATCAAGCTTCGTAAAATTTCTTAGTTTCAATTGGTATTTATGTCAATAATAATATTATAATATGATACTTTGGCCATCCAAGAAAGTCTGCTACTTATATATCTATCTTATCCCTAAAGTATTTTATACTATAGAATACTAATATATAAATAAATAAATAAAATTAGTTTTGTTACAAGAAAAACCAATATTTCATTTAACATTTGACATTCTTACCTGGAAGAAACAAGCCAAATTTGTACAAGATCGGCTAATAATTTTTAAAAACATTAAGTTTTTGAGAGAATGAGATCAATATTTTCCGCACGGCGATCTTTCCTAATGAATGGAACATTTCCAAGCCCCACCTTGGATTATTATAATTGACTTAACACTTTTTAAGAATATTCTGAGCATTTTGTAATAAAATTTGTTCGTTTAGCTTCATGAGAACAATAGATATCGATAATTACTGTTTGATAGCTGAAAATGGCAAACTGTGCTGACACTTCTATTCAGTAAAGTTTGGCAAGCCATCGTGAATCGTTTCACCCCAGAAAAAAGCTTCCAAATTGTGGAAATTTACTTTGACAAAAATAAATTTATTCGCGTAGTTCACAGCGCGAAGTGTTGAAAAAGACTTCGAAATATCGTTTCCGTCGTTTATCCTTCGACTATGTTGAAAATTCTACAAAAGGGTCATTCATGCCTTATAGAAATAAATAAATAATTGGCGCGTACACTTCCAATAGAAGGGCCTACAGTTTTAAGCTGTATAATCGAAGCCGTATATTTAATACATGGGCATAATAATTGACCCTATGCTTAATTTCAAAGAGCAAGAAACCAACGGAGGGAGTAACGGCGCTAACACGCATAATGATTAGCATCAGAGATTCTAAAAAAAACTGAAGGAGGTTTTTTAACACCGTTTGTTTCGTCGATTTTGCTGTATGATGCATACCAACATGGGCGGAAGCCACGAACTACATCTCATATGTAGAGTGTATGGAACCTGTGTACCGAATGAGTGCCCTCAGAATGTGCTGCGCGTTTCGCAGAGGACGCTATTATAGTTTTTGCGGGGCTACTCCCAATTAGGTTAATGGCAAATGATTGTGCTAAAGCTTAAAATAACAAAGCTTGTACAGCAAGTAAGGAAGCAAGAAAGTGTAGCATTCGTATATGAGAGGAAAAATGGAGTTCGTCCCGCAAGGCGCGTTGGACGTACCGCTTGATTTCCATAATCTCCAAAATGGGTTAACCGAAAACATTGACAGTTAGACTTTCATCTGACCTATGGGTGTTTTAAATTCTATCTATATAGGTTTAAGCACGCAGCATGTTTTGTTTGGCTGTGCTCAATTTGATTTCAAAAGGGAGTAGTTCAGCACTATGGCGGGAAAACCAATTACAGTCCTTAACCTAGTTAATATAATGCTTGACTCGGAAGATTACTTCTTCAGTGTCTGTAATATGGAAAGAAGTATTATCATAAAATTGCGTAGCGTTGAACAACAGCGAAGACCTTCATGAATCGGAAATAGGCGGCCCTCCCTGCCGTGAAGTGATACTTAACGGTTGTCACGCCATGGGAGGAAAACGGAGCTGGGGTGGGTTTTTAGTGGGTGAGCTGAGCGACAAGTCTCCCATTTTTTTGGTATCCAATACTTTGTGCCCCCTCAACACAAAAAAAAAAACAGATTTAAACCGACTCCGAACGGCAAATGGGTTTTAATGGGGAGCTTTTTCATAACAGTAATATACTCGGAGGATTGTCGAGGGGCGACCGCTATTAGAAAAATTGTGTCTATCACTTTGGTGTTGCATGCACGTAAATTAGAACCGACGCACTTCTGAATGATAGCCCTGCACGGCTACGGTGGCTTACGTGTCTATAACATACAGCTCGTGCAAAAATTGCCTCCAAATGACCTTCGTTCGGATTTATTGAAAGAAATAGTCAATTGAACTGACCATGTCACTTGTAGCTGCGGAGGATATATGCCGGATATAATATTCAAAAAACCATTGCCATGAAATTATCTACCAGGTTATAACAAAAACAAAATCATTTCAGCAACATTCCTGTTTTGTATTATCATTTTAAGTTTCTCAAGCTCTTGAAAATCACTCTTTACTTATTTTATAAGATAAAAAAAATTGATTATCAAGCCCTTGCAACCATTGAAATACTAAGAAAAGGAAGAAGCGATACCAAAATCGGTATACTGAAGATTGAAAAAATAAGCCTACAAAATGTATATACATCGGAGAATAAAAGAAGTATTTGGAATCATGTAGAATAACTTAATGTTATTAAAAAACCAGTTAGTGAATAGTTGAAAAGTTTCCATTTTATTGACAAATTCCGAGAACTTTTTGAATAGAAGTTTTATTCGCATTCATGCATATGTGCGTAATTTTGAAGCTATTCACGCGCCATGCCAATGTAAAAAAATTCACACATACATATGCACATTTGCTCATATGCAAACAAATTTATTTATTTAAATTAAAATTTGCCATTTTTCGCTACTTCACACTACCTCATGTGCCAACTAATATGGGAATGTATGTGTGTATGCACACACAAGTGTGTACGCACGTTAAAAAATGAGGCCAAAGTAATTCGAATTGCATTAGCAAAATGAAATTGTTAGCTTGATAGCAAACGAATTACGAAAAACTCGAACAGTCGCGGGTTTATTCACACACTCTCGCAGCTATTTGCTCTAAATGTATGTACATATGTATGCGTGAAATAGTTTACAAACATGCAAAAATGGAATAATTTAGTTATTTGCGCTCGTGTCCGTTCAAACTGGAGCATTCCACCACAATCACGCAAATTAAATCCTATTTCTAAACAGCTTTAAATTTTTAAAGTGGCGAAGTAAACATTTTGTACTCCATATATATGTACTATGTGCATATGTGTGTGCACATATAAGAAATGGGAAATTTTTGCATGTATACACATGCATAGGTGTACTCAATATAAAAAAGAGGGCGTGAGTTAAAGTTAAAAGAACCTCAAAAAATAAAAACGACCTTTCACCACTTTTCGTAAGTGCATACCATTTCACCCTCCGTTGAACTCACACAGCCACAGTTTACAAATAATTTAAATCAAGTCAAAATAAATATGTAATGAATATTACAATTTAGTAAAAATCAAATAGGAATTATAGAAATCGTTGGTTTTCTAGCTTTCGATAATATTTATGAATAGATTAATTTATACGAGTATTTTTTAAATTTTAAGATTCGCTCACGACGAAAGCAGATATGATTGTATCCGGCACTCAAAGGGCGCAAATACTGATTGAAGGACATTTGGTAGTTATTTTACTGACATATGAGTTATAATTTCGTACCATATCAAAACCCTATATTCACTTGCTGCACTGTCTACTATAAACAAGCACCACCTCGCCGCGCATTGACCACAAATATCTACTGAACACTTTTTAGAAAGCTTTTTTGGGCATTCCAAGGCTCTTCTTAACTTGATTTGCATACATCATTAAATAAGGGTAACACGACGTCTTTTAGCTGTTTGCTCCAGCTGTTTGGCCACCAGCAACACACACTAATCATAGCTTTCATCTCGCTGACGCCCATACGAGTGGCAGAAAGAAAATCGATAGCTTCATTTTTGTTTCTAGTATTTCTGGCACTCGGTACTCTCAAAATAAGCAGATGACTACAAAGATGTTTTAGTCCGGGAGCCAGGGGCCGATTTTGAACTGCATTTTTATACCGTTAAATTCTTCACTATACTTGTGACTTAGCTTTCATGAATAACGAAAGGGAACGTCAGCTGGCGCCACCGCGATGGGTGTGATTGTGGGAGGATACGAAACGTGTCGAAAAAAAATGTCCACCAACTCATTTTATACCGGCTGAAATTTTTTTCATGTATTGTTGACATTTAGTAGAATAGAACAAAATAGTCAGCAGCGCCGTAGAGGGGTGAAAATACGTCAGCTGAACGCAATGATACATTCCTGCTTCGGCTGACGATCTTCCCACCGCTATAAGCGCAGCCGACTATCATTATTATATTTTAAAGTAGTTTGTTTACATAACGGTGATGGGATCAACATAAATTTAAATAAAGGCATATACACATATGGCATTACAGCAAGCTGTCAATTTACAGTGACACTTCTCGGTGCAAAATGGAGAGCGACCATACCGATGCCCTTTTTTTATTTTACTCAACAAAGTAACATACATCGCCAACAACTAACTCCTACTGGTGAAAAACCATTCCATTGCAAACGAAGCAGTCGATATTTCTCTCAGCACGTCAATCTTAAATAATACATAATGAGCCATATAAATACGAAACCTTAATCCTGTGCTACCTGTCAGAAATTCTTCAAACAACTAAGTAATTTTAAAAAGCATCTACAATCTCATGTTAAAGAAGAAGTCGAAGTAAATGGGGCAGCTACAGTTGCCGTAGCTACTGCTGCGGCTCGCCAAAGTATTGAACTTTCAACTCAGCCAGTGGCTTTAGTGTGCGCTAATTGCGATAATTTGGTTGGCTTTGAAATGAAAGAAACTACCGTACAACCGAAAGTGGAAACTTTGGAAGCAAATACCTCTGTTTAAATGTTTGCTCCCATGAAATTCGAGGAGTGTCACGTGGACACTCATGAAATAATTATTGAAACTACCCGATAAAACTACTACACATATGTCGAATTGCTCAGGAGAAATCGATTTCGGCATGACTAACCGCCAGTGCGCTGGATAACATGATAAAAAATTAATATATCTCAATGAAACTAGCCGTACATATAATCCTTTATCCAAAGTATTTTTTGATTCGAAATTTGCGAAATCGGCTTATAACTACGCCCACCTCTCAACTCACGTTAATTTTCCAGAAAAAATTCAAAAAACCCGATATCTCTTCTGGGGTAATTCTGCAGTGAATATCTCGACAACGACTTAATAAAACTTACGCAAATTTAGTACACCTATGGATCATCACCTGATTAAGTTCTGGCTGAAATATTTTTGATATCGAGCAAAAATCACAACCCACTTTTTATATGCTAAGACTTAATTTTGTTCTGTCCGTCTGATGATAGACGCTAAAAATCTCATTGTCCATGAATTTGTTTCAAATTAAATTTTACTAAAATTTGCGCAGCTATATAAAGTTTGATTCGGACCAAAACCAATACTTATTTTTCCTTGCCTTCCACTCGTCAACAGAGGGCGATAAGCCCGCTACACGTATTTTGCTATCAACATGTAATGCTGTGGTGGCGATTGACTTCAGTACGTGCTAAATTTTATTACGGGAAATGTTTAGCTGATTACGCGCACATTGAAGTACGTACGCACTTACATATTTTAAGCCAGGTAACACATACTGGATAAATTATGGGCACGGTTTGTAGAGACTTTTGGATATATTAAAAATACAAAAGTAATACAGTGACCGCTATAACCAAGTGGTTTTGTGTATGACTACTTATCGAAAGGCCCGGGCTAGAAAGCATTTGGGTACATGTACCACCAAATTATAGAAAATGCGCTCATCCCTCGGCAAGCAGTGCCAAATCTCCGCGTGTATTTCTGGCTTGAAGCAGCACTTCATAAAATAAACCGTCTGCCGCTAGTAGGCGGCATAAGATGTTGGTGGACCGAGCTCTTCTCCAATTTGTGGCGTTCGCCTTGATGTTGTTCCACAAATGGAGGGGCCTACATTATATGAGCATACGAGTATACATTGTCCGAATTTGAGTTGCCTGAAATTAAATATAAAATGAAAGTTTCCTTAAAGGTAAAAAAAGTGTGGCATACAATTTTAAGAAGTATATGGACGAAATTATGATATTCTACTCTGTGGCAGATTTGAGTTTGTGTAATGGCAATTTTGGAAAATTTTATTTTTTCAGGAGGTTTGTGGTCTGTCGAGCTAACATATTTCAAATCTCGAAAGTGCAAGATTACACAGATAGGAAGTTTAATTTGTTAATTTAGTCTTCCAAATAAATTGAGCAGTCAATATTTTCTATGTTAACTTAGTCACACTCCATGCTTTCAAGAGCTGTACGCTATCAAGATTTTATATCTAATGATTCCATAAGAAAATATGTATTATATAATATTAAATTCCTCATTCTTAATGTATTATTAGAAAAAGTTTCTATTAAGTTTCATACGTATTCTCCCATCCAGAAATATTCCTCATTTTGTCACATTGGATGCAGTTTTCGGGATAAAGGTATTTAACTATTGCAGGCGCTGAGAACTCAAATTTGAACAATCAGTTCCATGGGAACTTAAATGTTCCGATATTAAACCTTTCCGAAATACCTGAGATGATATTAACAAACTGTACTAGGCAAAATTTCAGCAGAATAGCTGTAAAAGTGAGGAGTTAAATTTTACCAAATTTATTAAACAAAAACCAAATAAAATGTAAAATAAGAAACAAATTAAAACGCAATTTACATTTTTTTGCGCATGGTGTATTATAAATATAAGTACATACATACAAGGTGTTCTGTGGCGAAATCAGGTTTTAAATTTAAAGTTGCTTTGTAACCACTGATCGTATGAACAGGGAGGGAATCGCATTAGCTTTGTTATTCGTGCTGGTTAGTTAGTCACGATGTCGTAGTGTACGAGTCAAAAGGGTGCGTTCGCAGTCAAAACGACTAGGCCAGTAACTGTTGTTCAACTGCTCGTCATTGATTTTTTTCACGTTACAATAGTCGACGTTTACGTGATACCCGAGGGAAGATTTGATTTGTTTATGGGTGCAAAGATTCCGCACAACAAGTTCGGAGGCAAACAATCTACAGCCAGGGCTCACAACTTTAGAATTGAAATCATGCAAGAGCTTAAATGAAAAACAGTAAACAATGCTTTGGAATGATGAAGACCGCCGCAAACAGGAGAAGGGTGTAAGCATCAATTATATATATAAAAGCAAAATTGTCGATTGATCACCCAAAGGACAGAACCCTGTTGTAATACATCAACAACAACATCCAAGCCCCAAAGTGAGGGTCCGTCAAGCAGTGAGCTTCTTCAAGTAGTGCAAGAATTGGAGCATACTTTTTTTGAGAATCCTCCTTGAGGGCAAGTAATTCCTATGGATGGTGTCTCCTCTCGGCGAATGCTGAACGAAATAGAAAATAAAATCCCACTTGTCTTCTTTGTAACATTTATTGAAGTAAACTTTCATCAATAGTAACTATTTTTTAATTTAGCTTTTCATTCCTGATTCTGCCACTGGACAGCCTGTATATTCATAAAGGGTTTTCCAATAACAGATGTTATTTTGTCTGTGAGTGCGCTATCGAGAGATTATTCACAATTTTTTATGGCCGGAATTGGATGGTATTGATCTAGACAACGTTTATTTTCAACAACACGGCGCTATGTGCCACTCAAGCAACGAAACCATTGATATTCATGGGAAAAGTTTCCGGACCGTGTTATCTCTCGAAGAGGTGATTTCAATTGGCCACCGAGATCTTGTGATTTAACACCTTGTGACTTTTTTCTTTCGGGCCACGTGAAAGAGAAGGTCTACGCCAACAGCCCAGGGTCGATTCAAGACCTCAAAGATGGAGTTCGTGAGGCTATCGAGGACATAGGGCAGCCACTTTGAAATTGGGTTATGGAAAATATCATGAAAAGGATATTGTCCTGTAAGCGTGGTCGTGGTGGTCATTTGATTGATCTTATTTTCCAGTATTAACGGCACACCTTCCACTTTATAATGAAATAAATATTCGGTCATTAATATATTAACCCTCCGATGTTCGGTGCCTTATGATGCGGTAAGTGCATCATAAGGGTCTGCCCAGACCCATACAAATAATGTAAGAAATACGGTTTTAAAAATAATTGTATTTATTTATTTGAACGGATTAGTATTAATTACGAAGAGCAATTGGTTTTACAACTATATAGTTGCATGGAATGTTCATTAAGACATATGGGACGATTACATTTGCTGCAGTTATAACGAGTTTTACGTCGCTTTTTCGAAGAAGAAGCAGCACAATGGTAGCACGATGACAGTGTTGAAGCATCTTGAGCATATGATTGTTGCTGTGCTGCATCTGATGTCGATGGACAAGATTCCGGTACCTAAAAGTAGCGAAATAATTTATTTTAAATTAGTAGATATGAATACATGCATACACATATCTTTATACGCGGAGATATATGTAGGTGTTTATATAATTCATACCCACCTTGATATTGAAAAGATTCATTGCCTGTCTTATATGAGCAAACCTCCATACTAATGGGTTAGTCGCCCGTTTCGTCATATGTGGGATAACTAGCTGCCGTGCCAATTCAATGATAAATGAGCGCCTCTTATCGCTCTGCTTTGCCGGATTCAGCTCGTCATAGATGATGAATGAGGCCAAACCGGCAATATCAAGCATATTATAAAACTTTGCCAGTGGCCAACGGTTTGTCGAGCGTTTGCACGAATAGCCAGTCAACATTTGATCCATTGTATCTACCCCCGCTTTAAATTTATTGTAGTCCAAAATTTGATCTGGCTTGAATCCTTTCAATGGATCGGTGCTTTGACGGTAATGGGCAGTGGATAACATAATTACTGGCTTTTTCGGCTTTACCATATACGAGCACAGAGCGATATTATTATTGTGATAACAAAATAAAGTGCTTTTAACATCACGCTTCGGGTTAAGCAATTCATGCGGAATGAAGGTCTAATTTTTTCTTACGGTACCGACGAAAGCCACACTACGAGCCATCAACATTTTTGCCAAGTTGTATGTTGGAAAAAAATTGTCTGCATAAACAGTCCTACCGCTGTTCTTATAATTTTCCATCAATTTCATGACGACCCGTTCACCTTGATTCGTTTCTCGCTGGCCACCTGGTGGTTTTCCGGTATAAATTATAACTTTCAAAGGGTAGTTTGAAACAGAGTCACAAATCCACCACACTTTCATGCCATATTTTGCCGGCTTACTCGGAATATATTGGGTGAATCGAGTGCGCCAACGATATGGAAATAACTGTTCATCGACGGTTACATGACAATCCGGAGTGTATGCTTTCTCTAAATTGGCCATCAGCATGAGCCATACATCGTCCAGGGCAGCAGATTTAGCTTATTGTAACTGGCCCACAATTCTTTCGCTGGCTGAGAATTCGAGTGGAATACACCAGCAATAAGTAGCATACCAAAGAAAAGCATACATTTCGTCTTCGTTAGTCATTACCCAAGAACGCTGTTTATTACTGGGATGCTTTTCATTCCATAGACGAGGATTTGAATTCCACATCTTACAATCTTTCGACCTGTATATAAGGCCCTGGGTAATAGATGTGCTGCATGATTCCATTGTGGTTGAAGCCTGAAGGGCGATAGGTTCTCTATACAAGTCCTCAATATCATCATGGATTTTATCCAGAACAGCCTCTAACTCAATTTCCTGTTCTATATCTGATGCTTCACCGAAGTCATCTTCATCTGGAAAATATTCATCATCTTCTACGTCGCCACTTGTTTCAAATGGATCGGACTCTTGTTCAATTTGTGCCTGAAGTCGCTGACGTTCTTCCGGACTCACATTTGCTGCACTTAGCTCACGAAGCAAACGCGTCATCACATCAACTTCATCCATATTTACTTGTTCCATTTTATTAAAAAAAACACTTCCCACTAATTAAAAAACACGTGTTCACTTTAGGTTTCAAATGTCAACTAAAAAATTATCTCTGCCGCTACCTCCGCTAACAGTTTAGTTGTTTACACCTAACGGTTAACCAATTTACATGAGAAGGTTATATGGGTCTGCACAGACCCATGTGAGCTTAATTAACGAAATTAGTTTAAAATGATTATTTTTACAACAAATATAGCAAAAATCTTAATTTTGCTACTTCATTGTGTTTAGCACACTACATTTTAGGAAGTCATGGACTAAGAAGCCTCAGATATTAAAAATAAGAGATCTACATACATTTAAAGATCGAATGGGTCTGGCCAGACCCATATGAACATCGGAGGGTTAAAAAATAGCATTTTTCTTTGAATATCAAAATAACACCTCTTAGTGGAA
This sequence comes from Anastrepha ludens, assembly GCF_028408465.1. Lineage (NCBI taxonomy): Eukaryota > Metazoa > Arthropoda > Insecta > Diptera > Tephritidae > Anastrepha > Anastrepha ludens. Next base: position 37,811,988 of record NC_071500.1, read on the forward strand.
AATCCTGTATAATTCAGTGAATATAAATTCAATACCGATACTTTTTCAATCTTTAGTGCAGTCCAATCCTTTACTAAGTCATCTTCAATTCATTTTTATATCCGTGGACTTGCGGCCAAGGATATTATAATTTTTAATTTTAACTTTTACCAAAAACGATCAAATTTGTCCAATTGCTTTTCAAAGACTTTTACAACTCTCAAAAAAAGGAGATGGCTTAAATAGTTTGCACAGCACCTTTTTTAATAATTTGTAGGTGCTTACACTTCTGTTACGTGTTAGAAAAAACTTTCTCTTCATTTTAGTCTCTTACCGAGATTCGAACCTACGTTCCCTCGAAATCCGAATGGTAGTCACGCACCATCTCATTCGGCTACGGCAAAAATAGTTGCTGCATAGTTTTTTAAAACAACGAAAAAAATTATTTATTGCATAGTTTTTTAAAACAACAACAAAAAATATTTATTACTATGAATATTTTAATCATCCAAGTTACTTTCATCAAATTTTTGAAATTAAACATCGAAAGGATTTAGTTACAATTTTGTATTGCGGTAGTCAGTTTCACAATAAATTTTCATTTTGGTGTTAAATTTTTATGAAAGCAACATATTTGTAAATCAGGTTACAAGTTTTACTTCAGTAGAAACTGTTCGGAATACCCTATATAAGGCTATGTATCATGACCGGGTTCCTCGACGCAAACCCTTCATTTCGAAGATAAATAAGAAAAAGAGGCTAGTATTTGCTAAACAACAATTCAATAAGCCCAACGCTTTTTGGAACACCACCAATTTAGTGATGAATCAAAATTCAATTTATTTGGGTCAGATAGAGCACAAAAGATTTGGCGAAAGCCTAATAGAGAGCTTCAGGAGAACAACCTGCTCAAAACAGTTAAGCACGGTGGAGGAAATGTGATGGTTTGGGAGTGTTTCGCGGCATCTGGCGTCGGAAAGCTCGTGTTCATAGATGAGACAATGGATAAGCATATGTATCGCGACATTCTTAAAGAAAATTTAAGTCCAAGTGTCGAAAAACTGGGCCTAATGATCCAAAACGTTGGTCTTATCTTGTGCAGGAGTAGTTGATATACAGGGTGGGACATATAGCTCTTGCTTTTTGAACCACCTATTTTAGAGTGGTAACACAAACGACATGTGTTCATAATTCAAAAAGCAAATTTTACATGGCCCAACTGAAATCCTATTGAGCATTTGTGGCATCTTCGATCTCACCATATAACGTCAAAGGATTCTCTAAAAGTATGAAGAGACGTTTGCAGGCCGTTATTCAGTCTTAAGAAGAAGTATTAGCGCGTTACAGCTGCAATGGAGCAAGCTGATTACACTGCCTGTGCCAATACTTTTTTGATGTGAATTTGTGCCTTATTTTAGCTTATAATCCTAAGTCGAAATTAATTTTTTGGTTTTTTGTTCAGATACGTAATAAATAAATACATTTAGCAAATACCGTTTTCTATTTTTTTATACTTTCATCAGAAGAAAAGTTATAGCACTGAGAACTTTGATTTTTCGAGTGTGCCAATACTTTTTTGACTCACTGTATGCTTATATTTTTTGTACGTATGAACATGTTTACACTCTTAGAGCGAACGAATTGTGTGCGCATTCGACATGCATCTGAGTTTTTTTTTTTTCATTTTCAAAGCTTTGCATGTGTCAGAAGTTGTGAAGCTAATAAAGCGTGCCTATTTAATAGTAGCAAAATCCAAATGACTGCAAAGCTAACAAGCGAAGAGAAAAAGAAAATCGAAATATGCATACATATAATCAGTATTTTGTTCGGAAAATTCCTCAAGCTATCGATGAATGCCCCTTTCACCATGGTCCCTCAAACCAACAAGCGTAAATCTCCAGAACGGCAAAGCCGTTTTTAAAAAGTATCTGTTATACTTCCTACGTCAACCCCATCTACAACCATTTTTTTTTTTTTGTTTTCTTTTGTTAATAATAGGACTATGAATAAGTTCGTGCGGTTTTTTTCGAAATTTGAAACTTTATTGACGTAAAATGGTTACAAATTTAATATTCAAAATATTGTCCATCGCTTACTACTACTTTTTCCCATCTTTCTGGTAATTCACGGATTCCCTTTGTGAAAAATTCGGTCGGTTTTGCCGCAATCCACGAATCGATCCATTTTTTGACTTCATCGTAATTACGGAAGTGCTGGTCAGCCAGGCCATGTTGCATCGATCGGAAGAGATAGTAATCGGATGGCGCAAGGTCTGGACTATACGGCGGGTGGGGTAGGACATCCCATTTGAGCGTTTCTAAGTATGTTTTGACCACTTGTGCAACATGTGGCCGAGCATTGTCATGTTGCAAAATAACTTTGTCGTGTCTATCGGCGTATTGCGGCCGTTTTTCTCGCAGTGCTCGGCTCAAACGCATCAATTGTCGTCGGTAGACATCCCCCGTAATCGTTTCATTCGGTTTCAGTAGCTCATAATACACAACACCCAGCTGGTCCCACCAGATACACAGCATAACCTTCAGGCCATGAATATTCTGCGCCGACGTCGATGTTGAAGCATGGCCAGGGTATCCATACGTTGCCCGACGTTTTGGATTGTCGTAATGGACCCACTTTTCATCGCCAGTCACAATTCGATGCAAAAAACCCTTTCTTTTGTGCCGTTGAAGCAGTTGTTCGCATGCCATAAAACGGCGTTCAACGTCTCTTGGCTTCAATTCATACGGCACCCAATGGCCTACCTTTCGGATCATTCCCATGGCTTTTAAACGTTTGGAAATGGTTGATTGATCAACTCCCAAAGTTTTTGCAACCTCTTCTTGCGTTTGAGCCGGATCTTGATCGAGCAATTCCTCCAATTCGGTATCCATGAACTTTGGCGGCGCACCCTCGCGTTCTTCGTCTTCCAAGCCAAAATCACCACTTTTAAAGCGTGCAAACCACTTCTGGCACGTTCGCTCAGATAGAGCATGCTCACCATAAACTTCCACCAAGATACGATGACTTTCGGCTGCTTTTTTCTTCATATTAAAATAATGAAGAAGAATTCCCCGCAAAAACACATTATTTGGCACGAAATTCGACATTTTCAAGTGTGGTAAAAATATTGTTGTTTACGCTTCAAATAAAAAACTTATACTGACGTTTGTGCCTTACGACAGTAGCTCTCCAATGAATGTTTGGAAATGTGGATCGATGGAATAATAATCAAGTAACGCCATCAGTAAAACCGCACGAACTTATTCATAGTCCTATTATTTCCAATGTACAGTTGCGGCGCTCCTTTTGATATATTTAATGTAGATATACGAATATAGGTACATTTATACAACTTGTATACCGCAACTCTAAAACAATTCCTATTTCACATACTATGTCTGATTTTTATCCAAGTAATTTTGCTAGTGCAAAAGTGCGAAACTGAGAACTTCGGTGGAAAAATTTTATTTAGTGACACAAACTCATACCTACATTTCCTTTCAGTTAAAATTGTACTAAATTTTATTTTTAGTAATGTAAACCGATTTATTTTTTTCTTTACATGTGAATGCTATTTCCTGTTTCCATGTCGCTGTTTCTTACTTTCTACACCTCTTGTCGGCAGATGAGCGTCATCTTCAGTTACATCGGTGTTAGTATCGTGCTCTTCTTTGTGTCCCGTTTCTCACCGTATGAATGGCGCATCGTGCAATATCAGACAGGTAAGTGAATGCTGCGGAAAACTGTTAAATAGATTTGTCAGAAGCTTACACGTTTAAGAATGTACATGCAGGTACGAACACATGTGCTCAAAATAATAGAAACGCGACTAAATACCAGATTTTAAGTTGTTTCTCTGTATATAATTTTTTCTTACATTTTCATTATACAAAAAAACTATATGAGTTATATCTAAATACTTTGTACAAAGTTTACAAATTTAAGAAATTAAAAAAAAAAATTGTCAACATTTCCAACTTGTTATGCAGAATATTTCGAAAAATGCAGTATTATAGCCCATTCAATGCAAAGTGAAAGTTCAAAGTAACTCAAAATTTCACCTTTTTGAGCATTTCTTCCTTGTAAAAGGCTCACGAGCATGGGTTCTTTCTTGATGAAAATTCACAACATCTTTAGAGAAAAAATTTTCATTTTTGACCGTCTTAAAACTTGCACTTTGTTATACTAGAATATAATGGGTTATAAAACTAATATGCGTGTGATGTATAGGTATAATATTATTACTGATAAAGAAATTTAAAAAATGATGCTACATATATTCATTTAGCGAAAAAGAAGGTGTTGTTTCACCACGATAATGCACCAGCACATTCATCCAAAGGTGTCGCCGCCAAACTGCATGAATTGCGTTATGAATTGCTGCCGCACACCCCGTATTCACCCCATCTAGCTCCTTGCGACTTTTTCTTGTTCCATAATGAAAAAATGACCCGCGGGAAAAAAATTAGTTCAAACGAGGAAGTCATCACCGCGACAAAGGCATATTTTGAAGAGTTCGGCAAATCCTAATTTTTGGCAAAAATGTCCGGAGCGTTGAAAGAAGTGTATCTTTCTAAAAGGGAATTATGTTGAAAAATAAAAAAAAATTAAAAATTTGAAAAAATGGTGTCATCATTTCTAACACTAACATTTCAATAAGTCGTAGAAGGTATGTAAGTAAGAGCTCACGTTGGCATCAAAAACTCAGTCTTGTCCTAGCTTCAGATAGAGGAGTGTATGCATATCTGGAAATTTTCTAATTAAAATTTTGCTAAAATTGATGGACTTTTTTTTAATTTCTTAAATATTTTTGAATTTTTTACAAAGTTTGCCCTATATGTTTTTTTGTTGTATAATGTATAAGGGGTATAAATTACATTATACTCTTACAAAAATTTCAAAAAATCAACACGAAAAATTGGCTAAAACTTGGAAATTCGTCGTATTCCTATTATGTTAAACACAAGTGTATTTATAAGTATACACAAATGTTCACATTGCCAGCGAAAGATAAGTGCTAGAGTGCAATGCGTGTATGGAAAGGAACATTTTGATTTTCCGAAAACACATACACACATACATATAAGTACAATATATACGCATGTTACTGTGCAAATAAATACAAAACATATTTTTCGGCCAACTTAGAAAAGTAATTTTTTTTTAAATTATTCAATATACCTATTCTTTTACATATTTGCATAATCTCTTTCCTTAAACTAAGAACTAATAATTAATTATTTCTTCTAAACTTTTGTTAATAAAAACTGTCGGGTGTAAGATACGGTGGCTTTTTTTTTGTGAGTTTCAAACTTTCAGAATTGGTATCCTAATATAATATTTACACGTCTATGTTCATTTAAATATTAAAATACGGCACATGGCCAATTCTGACTTAACCTTTTATCGCGCATGGGCTCATGCATGGTATTGCATTTTGAATTCAAATTATTCCCAAATTTATAATATGTAGTATTTTAGAATAATTCAAGCTATTTCAATCCATCAAATATATATCGAGCAATAATAAAACGCAAAAATAATTTCTTAGATTTTATGACATTTCGAAATAACATCACTTTTGTGCAAGTGGTGAAAAAGCAGAAGTGCGAATGATTCATTTTCAAAAAACGATAACAGAGTAAAACTTATAAAACTGAAGTATCTCCATGAAGTCGATATACTCATCTTTCTCGGTCAATAATATTATTTCGGCTTTTCAACTGTTTTCTATACTTTACAACTTAATAAAAAAAAAACGAAAATATAAAATTTGTTCATTACTTTTCTTTTAATATGTCTTATTGGCAATTAAATAAAGCTATTTGCACTGTGAAACCATTTTTTTTAACTATTTATAAATTAAAGCCATAAAAGATTAAAGAATAAGAGAAGAATCCAATTTTTACTTTCAACTTTCTTTCAACGAATAATGCAATAAATTTAAATAGTTTGCATTCTTCGATTGGTTAGTTTTGTTTTAAATACATAGAACTCTTCGTGAGTTAGCGTAAGGAAGCTAATACTTTCTTTGTAAACAGTTATTAATAAAGTTGTTGGAAGTCAAAACCCTCTTCCACAATTTTATATGGTAATTTTAGAAGAAAGTGCAAACATTGCTAATTTTATGTAATGGGCCAACAATGAAGAAAATTATTTTAGATTCAATATATAATAAAACTAGTTTTTGTGAAAAATTTGAGAAATCGTCGGAAGAAATCTCTGTATCACTAAATCTCCATATCACTAAATCTCCATAAATATTTGAATCACCATATTATCGAACCGCTGCTTCGACCTTCGACTTAGTACTACGAGAAATGAAGAATAATCAAATTCAAGTATCGAAATATGACAAGGACATCAGGCGTATCAGTGAGTGCTTACATATACAATCGGAAGGGCACTCCACAAAATTGGCTTACAAGAGTGTCGTGTAAAAACCTTTGATAAGGTACAGACAATGTGATACCACTGGAGCTCGTCCTTTACCCCCCTGAGTCTTCTCTGAACCAACCTGTGGATTTAATGAATTATGTTAATTTCGGTAACCCTATTTGTGACACCTCTTCAATGCTGTCAAAAGAAGACGAATCCGTGGGTGGAAAATCATTTTCTATATAGAGCACTGCATATATTCCTAATCCCAAGGTTCATTCTTCCTTCATTTTTCCTTTCTCCTCTCCCCTGTATGGCACCACAATGGACGAATTTTTGAATATTTGTCCAAATGTGCCCTAAGTGAGGGCTGCCATGTAACCTTACCTAGCATAATGCATATACAATACATAAAAGGTGTTTTATGGTTTCCTCTTCTTCAATAGCTTGGTAGCTTCGACAGAAATCAATATGTGATACCCCCAGTCAATGTGTATGTGTTCCAATTAAAAAATAGCCTGTTAATACCCTATCGTGTTTCTCATATCCTGTCTCTTAATATTCAGTAATGATTTTGTTCGGACGTGTTTCCAGTCTAGCCAAGTTTGCCTGCTTATTGACAAAGGGTGATTGCCTCCAAGTGATATTAGCAGCATTGTTAGAGTTGCGATCTATTAATAATTTACATGTAGCTTAGAGAATCCGTATTAGTACATTATCTGGGTGAAAGTTTATATTGTATATTACTATATATTGCCTTTCAAGCTCATCTGCTTTGTAATTATCTTTTATATTTCTATTGCCTAGTATCCAGATCAAGTTAATTTTAAAACATTGCAATACTTCCCATAGTATGCTCTCTTTCCATGCTCTCAAGTACCGTTTTTGACTAGTGCTTTACTAACTCCAACAATAGCAGAGTTGTCTGACTATTCGAGTAGATATACTTGTATACTTCCCTTGTAGCTAGGGGTATCTTTTCTAAAAGCAATGAGCCCTCACTTATGACGATAACTTCTGTTTGAAAGACACTACAGTGATTAGGCAAGCAAAAGCATGTACTGATGCTTAGTTTTTAAGAGTAAACTTCTTCAGCTACTTATTTATCAAGCTTAGACCTGTCAGTAAATACACTGACGCTATTTTCATCATATACTGTACCACTGTCCCCGTCCTCGTTTGAAGGAAATATTGTGGTAAAAAGTTTATTAAAATTAGCTCTACACTATTTCTATTTTCAAAAATCTGTAGTAGCTGAAATAGTGAAAAATCTTTCTAATATAGTCGAATGACCTTTATTGAATGTTCGGCAAGTTGCCTGAGAATGAATACTAGCTTGGCAGCAATTTGCTTACCCTATAAGACAATTGGCAATAAGTATAAAATTACTTTTAGTGCTTCTATTGGAGTGGTTCTAAGGCTGCAATTATGCGAGTACATATCAGGTCCCAATCTGATCAGAATAATATTTTTGTCAAGTGCTGGCCACCATGCTAATACCGTATAGTTAAATCGCTGTTAAGGGGGAGCCTGGTTTATGAGGTCTAAAAATTGCATCTCTTTGCGATTTTTTTTTTTAAGGAAAACATTAATTTAGCACTGCAAAGTTTTTTCTATCTTTGAATGAACATTTAAAAAGTATAAAAAATTTTTGTACTGGTTAAAATAAGTTGAAAAAAATGTTTAACATAGAAATTAGTAGAGCGCTGCAACGCTGAAGTTTCCAACTGGGGTACAAGATACTGCTCATAATTATTATCTAAAGCAAAACATTTAAATGGATTTCTAATTATCATGATTTTTTATTCTAAATGAACTAAGAAAACTGAGAGAAATTCCAAAATTTCAACTTTTTGGAGGTTTTAAAGAAAAAAATGCCTTTCTATAAAAAAAAATTCACCTCAACTTGGTATAAAAATCTTGAAAAATTTTTGTTTATCTATTTTGTTAGTTCAAATAGAAGAGAATTTAATACTGAAGGGAGCAAGCTATGATTCATTTCAAAAGTTTCATTAGTTTTTTTTTCATTCATGTACGCCAATTCAAAGAAATCATAAAAATGAAAAGTCGAGAAAAGAAGATAAAGTTTATATAGGGCTATTCAATAGGTGCGCTTCAACTTTTTTCCGATAGGGAGGGCGAACGACGCAATATTTTTTATTTTTCGCTTGTCATTTGTAAACTTCATTAGTATACATTTCATCATGGAACGCTACACACTTGAGCAACGATTGCAAATCGTGCAAATTTTTTATGAAAATAATCGTTCTGTTGCTGCTACTTTAAAAGCATTACGGCCATTTTACGGTCCATTTAACAAGCCGTCCCGTTTTGGGGTTATGTGAAGTCATTGGTCTACAGTAATAAGCCGGCGACGATTTGTGAGCTCAGAGCCAATATTGAACGCGAAATTGCTGGAATTTCGGGCGATTTATGCAAAAGAGTGGTCGAAAATAGGGTTCAACGATTGGACTTCGTAAAACGTGCACGCGGTGGTCATGCAAAAGAAATCGAATTTCATACTTAAATGTATATGTTCAAACTCGATAATAAAAAAAAAAAATTAGTTAAAAAAGTCAAACCGTTTGTGTTTTATTCAAAAAAGTTCAAAAGTTGAAGCGCTCTTACTGAAAAACCCTTTACTATAGCTGTCCGGTCACAGCGTAACTACCTAACGCTCGCCTACCTTTGGCTTTGTATCTACGGAAATATTGAGAATTAGGCTCTGTAACTTTGTGTGAATATTCTGAAATATATTAGGAAAAACGAAACGAAAATATTAGCTTAAAACGAAAAAAAAAAAAATGATTTTTTGGACCTTATAAACCAGGCTCCCCCCTTAACACTGTTGAGTACAACCAGCCTACTTTTTTGGAAATAAACTCCCTTATTAACTCCATAGTTTTCTTGCATCAGTAAAGTGGTGTTGAAGCTTTCCTCACTCCGTCTTCTACATTTAAATTCCAATTTAGAAGACTTACACGGATTTTTACAAGTATATTATAAAAGATATCACTAATTATTAAAAAATAAGTATGATAGTTATATATTTCATGTCATAAGATTTAAATCCGTTATTCGGTTATTTAGTTTTCACCCAAGTTTTCCACTGCCAAATAGTATGAAAAATACATCATTTTTCAATCAAATGAAATTAAATCGCTTTTAAATAATTACAATGCAATCAACTTTCACTTTGTGTACTTAAGTTTAGCACTTTACTTAAATTTTCCAAATCATTCTTTATTCCCTCTCATTTTACTATTTGGCAATCGATTTTCCCTCCCACCAATCAAATTCACCTAGTTGCTACACCGAAAACGTTCGTGCATATGTATGTGTGTGGGAATTCGATTGGCAATTTAGCAGCAATCCTGGCCACAAATCACAAATCCTTTCAATTAGGATGCGTTCATTTAATTCACTCGTTCTAATCTTGCTCTACGTCAAAGTCACAAATTACAGTGACACAGAATGCAGGGTGAGTTGGATGTCAAGGAGCCATAGAAAAACTAACGTTACCACCATAAACATATATGCATACTATATATGTGCGATTGTGTTTATGTGTAGAAGCACTCACACCTACTCATACAAATGCCAACGAATTGCCTGACTTCTGAAGCATTTCTGTGTTGTTGCTGTGTGCCAGCAGCTGGGCATCTACATATCAGATGAAAGCTGTGCCTTAATTTAATTTCTAAAAGCTTGCGCATATATGCACATACACTTTTATGCGTATGTTTATAACCTCAAATACACACATACTTGTATATATACCATACATTCATAGTCGTATATGAAAATGGCCAACAAAAATATCCATATATGTTGCTAACGAAATTTCGCCATCCTCGCACTAGTCAACACATGGCACTCTGACGGGGCAGCCACATAAGTCACTACCACTACACATAGATTTACAGCCTTTTCGCGCCCTGCAGGGAAACTCACTGACATTACTATTCCCCATGATAGCGAAAAAGTTCTTTTGTAACAAAAGTTTTTCATTTTTAGTTTGACTTGTTAAATTCAAAAGTTGAAACCAAAATTTATCATTTTGTCCTTCGTGCACTTCCGAATCGTAGTCATGCGTCAAACCATTCGATATGTACAAATTAGAAAAAATACTATTCCTCGAATTATGTTTTTGAATAACTTTTTTACTAAATAAAAAAAAATTATTTTGACTTTTACGAGCTCTACTTCCTATCTGTTTGTATACTGCAGTTGTATAGTTTATTTCTCTTCTTGATTGGCGATAACCGCTTACGCAATTTTGACCGAGTTTAACAAAGCACGCCAGTTGAACACACAAAGTGAAGCCAAGTCCTAGAAAAGCTCCTCTTCGGGAGCTCTCTTCATCTTCTCCTGGTTCTATCAGTTGTTACCGCATAGAATACTTTCAGAAGGAGCGTTTGTATCCATTCGGATGACATGACTCAGCCAATGAAGCCGCTGGAACTTTATCCGTCGCACTATGTAAAGGTTGTCAAAAACGTCTTGCGGTATTTCCGCAAGCTTGTCTTTGCAAGCGCGTAGTTCTAGTTGTATTCGTCGCATCGGTTCACGCTAGAGCTTTTTGGAAAGCTCTTTTCACGTGCTAGCACGTGTTTGATTAATTGTTGTTTGCTTTTAGTCGTTCGTGAGTTATAGCGTCGCAAACATGGAGCAAAATAAAGAGAAAATACGGCATATTTTACAGTACTACTACGATTAAGGCAAAAATGCATCTCATGCTGCCAATAAAATTTGTGCAGTTTATGGACCCGATACAGTTTCCATTTCCACCGCACAACGATGGTTTCAACGTTTTCATTCTGGTGCAGAGGTGATCGAAGATGCGCCACGGCCCGGAAGGCCTGTCGTCGAAAATTGCGATAAAATCGCTGAATTGATCGAAAGAGACCGGCATAGTAGCAACCGTAGCATCGGCCAAGAGCTGGGCATGAGTCATCAAACCGTTATAAACCATTTGAAGAAGCTTGGATTCAAAAAGAAGCTCGATGTATGGGTGCCACACGACTTGACGCAAAAAAACATTTTTGCCCGTATGGATGCATGCGAATCGCTTCTGAATCGCAACAAAATCGACCCGTTTTTGAAGCGGATGGTGACTGGCAACAACGTGAAGCGCAAACGCTCGTGGTCGAAAAGCGGTGAAGCTGCCCAGACGGTGGCCAAGCCTGGATTGACGGCCAGGAAGGTTCTTCTGTGTGTTTGGTGGGATTGGCAGGGAATCATCCAGTATAAGCTGCTCCCCTATGGCCAAACGCTCAATATTCGGACCTGTACTGCCAACAACTGGACCGCTTGAATGCAGCACTCATGCAGAAGAGGCCATCTTTGATCAACAGAGGCCGAATTGTCTTCCCTCAGGACAACGCCAGGCCACACACATCTTTGGTGACGCGCCAGAAGCTCCGGGAGCTCGGATGGGAGGTTCTTTCGCATCCACCGTATAGTCCGGATCTCGCACCAAGTGATTACCACCTATTTCTGTCCATGGCGAACGAGATTGGTAGTCGGAAGTTGTCCACAAGAGAGTCCTGTGAAAATTGGCTCTCCGAGTTTTTTGACAATAGGGAAGCGAGCTTCTATAAGAGGGCCATTATGAAGTTGGCATCTCGTTGGGAACTCGTCATCGAACAAAACGGCGCATATTTGACTTAAATCGCATTATTATAACCAATTTTATGAACAATTGAAAATTCAATAAAAATAACGCAAGACTTTTTTGACAACCTTTATATGTCGTCATAAGGCTTATACATCTCATTTTTCCACGCCCGCCTTGTCATGCGGGCAGGGCTAGTTTACTGGGGCGGCAGCCCTCGGTCGGGAAAAACACGAGTCATTACGATAATGTGAAACCGGCTGTCCTGAAAATTGCCATCGTCCATGAGAGCCGTATAAAGTGTTAGTTTTGTTCATCGAGAGAAGACTTTAGTACTCAATTGCCTACTTAGTCCAAAGGAGCACTTGTTGGAAAAAGAGATTATTCGTTGGATTCTAAGGCTGTCTAGTTTACAAGTACCAAATATGTAATTGCAAGAATTACAAATCCACCGATAAGGTGATTTATTTTGCGCCACTGTGCATAAATAAAATTGAATTGACTCGACTCTAATAGGCGCATAAACCTGGGCCTAAGTTTATATTTTTTTGTTGATATTAGCAAAATTGCTCACATTTTAATACCAATATTGGTTTCCTAAACGCTTTAGGGTATAACTTTGAAATATTTTTCATGAAGTAGTCTGAAGCAGGTCCGGGCCACAAAAACAAATAAAAATCGATCAGGAGCTCTGACCATTGAGTATACTCAGATTTGTGGAGCTACAGAAACTGGAGTCATTTTATTCTCAGCCCATCAGTGTTTTGAGTACTTCATTTATTTGAAGAGCTGAAGTTACCGGGTTTTAGATTTATTTGAGCTTATCGAGTAAAATGGTTCTAGTAGATTTTGGTGCGTGTTTTTCTTTGTGTTTAAGGTTATGGGCAAGTTCTAATATATTAGAATTCACTCGGTCGCGAATTCGGATTTAGTTTTCCCTCAGAAACAAATACTATGCATAGTCAAATCAACAGGAACGAAGTAAGTGTGTGTGTTATTCATTACCTACAGCTTAAGGTGTAGTAGCATTACGTAGTATTGAGTGAGCATGGTTTTAAACAAAGAAAAACTAAGTTTTCGATAAACAAGGGTTACAATTTATATTTTTGACCTTGAGCACTGCCGATGTCATCGGGCCCCATGTAACATTTCCAAAGAAACGTTTGACATATTTACCAACAACGCATTCAAAACGTTTTGACGTATGAGCCATATTAGTATTGCTTGCAGTTGTCTCAAAAATGCAACTCTGCAAAAAGTAAATGGAATTCAAATGTGAACATTTCCATGCGTGTTTATAATTGATATAATTATATATAGTAACTTTCGATGTGTATTAACACGACATGAATACATCGATGCACTAGAATCATGATACGACAAGCAAGCACCATCCTTTAGTGCCGTTAAAAACTGGTGCAGTAAATTTTCTCGAGGTCGATGTTCGTTCGCCGACAAGGTCCGCGAAGGCCGTTCAAAACTAGTTGTTTTGTCTGAAAATATCGATGTTGTGCGCGAAATGACTAAGCAGCATCGTCATGTTCAATACCGTGGCATGGGCATTACTATGACGAGTATGAATAAGATTTTGCATGATCACCGTGTCGTAAAAAGGTGTGTTCGTGTTACACCCCAAATAATTTAAAAACGCGACTGGAACAAGTGCCTCGAAAATTGGTTCAGACGATTGCAAAAGTGATCGTCATCAAGACTAATTTAGAGGTTAATTATTCGTTGGTTAATTATTCACTGTTGAGCCTGAAATATAAATAGCAGCCTCACCATGTAGAGAATGCAAAGGTGGCGCGCATCTCATACCGTTATTCCGCTCTCAGTGAAATTGAAGTAATCTCTGTATGCGGATCGTCATCCTTCAGTTTATTCGTATCTGGTGTGAGTGGTGTATGAGTGTATGATAGTGGAGCTCCACATTTTTGGATGTTCACAAAGCCACTAAGCCTGAAGCGAGCCTCTTCATTCAATGGTTTGGATTGCATTTCCAGCTGCTCAAAATTTTCCTTCTGTACCTAGTCCACAAATTACCTGCTGGGTAATTGCAAGTTATACTTAAAACATATTTATGTATGTGCAAGTATGCGTATGAGCTCGAGTTACAGTAAAAGCCCTAAAACGGAATACCAACGCGCCTCAAAGGACCCCAGGAAACAAAAACGGGAAAAAGCATTCAAAGCAACCAAAAAAGGAAAAAGAAGAAAGAATGATAATGGTATAAAGTAAAAAAGGCGAAAATTCCTTCAGAACTAAAGCGAAAGAGAATGCGAGGAGCCCCACATTCCATGCCACATATGGCATACCGTGCACGTACGTAGCACATAGCGGTCTGTGAAATGTGGCATGTGCCTAATACGAGTATGCAGCGCTTGACTTTGTGATTCATCCAGCGTGCGATATGCGGCATTCATAGGCAGCCAATTTAATAGTGACAGACAGGCCTTTTGTTAGCACATACCCAATGAGGCAGACACATTGACCAACACATGCATACTTGTTTAAATATAATTCGTGAATGAATGCCTGCCAAATTCTAAGCCTACAATCTGCAGATAATGCCAGCAACAACAACAAGAGCATCGCATATAAATATACTTTACACTAATAAACAGACTAACACATATTTACATTTATACTCGTATGTATGTGTATTTTTATATGTACATACTTACTTATACGTACGTACTCGTGCATGCCCATATATTCGTACAAGTGGTCAACTTTATCGTTTTATCCATTATTGCTTGCCCGTATCTTAGTTTTCTCCTCATTTTCTCTTTTCCGGCAGATTCACATGCACATCACGATCAAATGGCCAATCAACAGCCGCCTGGCATTATTGGTGGTGTACCTGTGCCTGGCCCGATGGCCGGTGGGACCAGCGCTACTGCCAGTCCGGCGAATATTGGCATAGGCGGTGGTGGCGGTGTCGCCGGAAGTGTTGGCCTCGGCTCATCCGCCACCGCAGCGGCCAACGAGTTTAGCATTTTGAATTCATTTTGGTTTGCCTTGGCCGCTTTCATGCAACAGGGCTGCGACATATCACCGCGTTCCATCTCCGGTCGCATAGTTGGTGCCGCTTGGTGGTTTTTCACGCTCATACTAATTTCATCATATACAGCCAATTTGGCAGCATTTCTCACAGTCGAACGGATGGTGACACCAATCAATTCACCCGAAGACTTAGCTATGCAAACGGAAGTTCAGTATGGTATGCTGTTGCATGGCTCCACATGGGACTTTTTCCGGGTAAGTACATTGCAGCGCATAGCGAATGCTTAACATGTACTGTTATAGTAAATTCCCATACATACATAAATTGTTACATGCGTATCAATAAAGGAGTAACGGAAGTAGCGAAAGAACAACGTAAGCCGTGTTAGATTTGAGATATTTGAGAACAGCAATCCCAAATTCTATTTTTCACTTGGCAATATCTTTGAATATTGAATATATCTTCGAATAATTAAAACAAAGTTGGGAAATTATCATTATTTATCTTCTGTGTATATGTATGCCTGCCAAATTCTGGTGTTTTTTTTAGAGGTTAGGTTTTCAAGATGAAATAAAACGTATATAATTTAATGTTATGGCCAAGAATTTAGCTTTATTATAAAGATAAGGGTTTGCCATTATGTTTTAAAAATGATTTCGGGCAAGTGACCGCCGCGGCTGGCTCGAATAAATTCCAGCCGACCACTTTTTGCAGCAATTGGGGCCGTATGTCAGCAATAACGCGCCGAATATTCTCTTCCAAGACGTGAGTCGTCTCGGGCTTATCTGCGTAGACAAGCGACTTCACATAGCCCCACAAGAAATAGTCCAGCGGTGTTATATCGCACGATCTTGGAGGCCACGCCACAGGTCCACGGCGCGAGATAATGCGCTCACCAAAAGTTTCCTTCAATAAATCGATTGTTGCGTTGGCTGTATGGCATGTAGCGCCGTCTTGTTGGAACCACATCAACATCGTCCAATTCAGGCACGAAAAAGTCATTAATCATGGCACTATGGCGCTCTCCATTGACTGTAACATTATGGCCGGCTTCATTTTTAAAGAAATATGGACCAATGATTCCCTCTGCCCATAGAGCACAGCAAACAGTGACTTTTTGAGGATGTAACGGCGTCTCAGCAATGGCTTGTGGATTATGTTCACTCCAAATGCGACAATTTTGCTTATTGGCATACCCATTCAACCAAAAGTGAGCTTCATCGCTGAACAAAATTTTATTCGATGCGTCGCGCGAACCGAACCATTATTTTCGTAATAAATTTGCACGATTTGCAAACGTTGTTCAGGTGTAAGTCTATTCATTATGAAATGGCAAACCAAACTGAGCATAAATCAAGTAACAGCTGTCAAAAAGACCATCTACGAAAAAAGTAGTGCCAACTTGAAAACCTAACCTCTAAAAAAACACCCTTTATAAAAGGGCATATAAAATTATTAAATGAAGGATGGAATGATGAGTGAAGTAATGGGTGAAATGGTGCATCCTCAGATGCTCCCTCCTGCCCTTTTAAAATACACTTATGACGTTTCAATATATGGTATATATACAATATGTATATGGGGCATTCTTCGCCAACCGGACACCCCCATCTGCCCAGAACAGTTTTTATAAAAAAAATTTTTCCCTATGCCGAAATAAAAGCTTATGTCATGTACTCATGTACGACGAATATTGACATGATGCTCGGGGGTTTCTGGGTTCGCTGCTGAATATAAATATTGAAGGAAATTGCTGAAATTGGAATTTTTTTTTCATAATACAGGATTTTTTTCACAGTAAAACTTTTTTTTCTTCTGGAGAATTGGAAAATCTTTTAATAATCACTTCCTTTTTGTTTGAGATTTGGAAGGAATGGCTTTTTAGTATTTCTGGTACTGGTGCTGCAGACTCGAATCTTTTGTTAAGCTTCCAACATATTTGTCAATATTCGTCGTCCATCTTGAATATTTAAAAAGTGCCACATGACAAATTAAAGTACATGACATAAGCTTTTATTTCGGCATAGGGAAACATTTTTTTTATAAAAACTGTTCTGGGCAGATGGGGTGTCCGGTTGGCGAAGAATGCCCCATATATATATATATATATATTGTCTTTCAGACCAGACTTGCCATTTAAAGAAAACTAAACAAAGTGCGTGCAGCGTAGTACACATAACAGCAGTGAAACTTTCAAGGCAGACAAAGAAAGAGGGAGAGACCCTAGAGAGAGAATGAGAGAGAGAGAGAGAGAGGGAGAGAGAAAGAATATATATATATAAATAAATTCAGAACATTTGCAGAGAATACAAATAACTAGAAAAAATTTACAGAACAAAAAAAACAACAGCAGCTGAGCGTATTCAAGCTTAAATTATGAGTATGAACAATTGTTTTTGTACTCTAGCTTTAAAGTATAACTTACGTGTAGGTGTGTAAGTATATTGGTATGTAGAAATAAAGTAGTCATCGAACTTTGAAATTATTTTTACAAACGATAGTATACATAAGATATAGCTTTCTCTCTCCTTTTCCCCTACGTTATATCTTATTTCTCTCTAGCGGAACAAAAATGCCCAAAACGTTGCATGGCCTTGAAATTTTACAATCCATTCTCACTCGCCCCACGACGCCTAAAAAGTTTCACTTCAAAAATTCCTGTTAATATCAGCGTGCTTGACGACCTTCAACCTTGAGTACCTTTACATATTGTAAATGATTTTGAGTACGATAGTTTTCCTCAAAATTCGAAAAAAGTTTTGAAATTGGGTTTAGTCTGCTGAAAATATGATAAGCACTTGGATCGAGGTCGGAATTATACGACGGATGTAAAAGAATATCAATACAAAGCTCTCTGAGTTTCTGGCTCATTACTAAGGAAGTGTCTTTGTCTGGATAGAACATAACAAACTAAAAATTTGACACAACGTCGTTTCCAGACAATCGCTTGTTGCCATCTAGTCAGTTATTAACAGTAGAAGTCCGCATTGAATGTTTCACTTGGGGGGAGCAGCTCATTATGAACATCTGCCGATGAATTCGAATTCAGACACAGCCAAGCCCAAACCAATCAATCCGGGATACTCCTTACCTCTTATTTCAACAAATACGGCTACCTCCGCAGCTAAATGGGCTTATTCGCGACCACAATTTGGTAGATTCCTGGTGGGAAATGCACTGTGGGCATGAAAAGATAGCAAATATTTTTTTATAGTGGTCGTTCCTGAACAGACGATTGCAAAACTCCGGGTCCTTTCAAAAATATTTGAGCAAAATAATGAGTATTTATATCAATCTTCAGATATGTTCCATGACGAGCTTGTAATAATCGTTGTGTTATGGTAATAACAACAGACTTGGGATCATTTATGTAGGTAGGTAGATTAAATTACCACTGTGACACTCCCCATGTAACACTAAAGCGTCATTTTAATACCATTATGAGACCTTCAACAGGCAGATATCTGCAGCCAGTTAGAGCTCTTGATGTAATGGAGAAGATTGATGGGATTTAGGTTGACGCCTTGCCCCGGAATGTCGAAGAAAATCATCTAGCTGCTAAATCCGGACAGTTGCAGAGAAAGTACTTAACAGTCTTCTTCTCTGAAAGGGGCGCACAGCTTTTGCAATGGGGGTTAAATGATAAACGTAGCTATTCTGCATGTGTGCCGATCGTCCAATGACCGGTAAACATAGCTACGAGTTTGAAATTGAATGGCGTGGAGCACTCAGGACTTTTTAAGTCCTTCTTCTTTGTACTGGTGCCAAAGGGTTTTCGAAATAGCACAAGAAATGGAGCGCCATGTTTTCTGTGATTTCTTGAGAAATAAGTTGTGCTATTGTCCTTTAACAAACAGTCATGGGGCTACTGTTTACCAGGTGGGAGGTTTCTGAGATCAATTGAGACTTCTTTCTGCCAAGCTCATCAGCAATTTCACTTCCCTCTATATTCCTAGGTCCTGGAACCCAGATCAGGAAAATATATAATCGCGCACCTAAGAAATTTGATCTCGCCTCGCATAAGTAAAGGGTCGTTCAAAAGAAGCGCTTAGATGTTGTTGTCATTATTTCTATTCCAAACACGGCTCTTAGCAATTATATGTGAAAATGACATCATTTAAATGGACACCATAAGTACGTCTACAGGTAAAATCTGTCAAACTGTCGATTTATGAATGCCTAATTATTGAGAACGTTGAGATATCGATGTTGAAGATTGTTCAGCAACACTTTGCGCTATAGCATCAATGTTCTAAAAGGTCGTCCAATTTTTGGGCTGCCAGTACTTTTTTCATGCTCAAGTGAACCGGTTTCTGGAAACTTGTTCACCAATCTTTGAATTGTCGACTGATTCAGGGACAATAATTTCCACCAAAAAAATAACGAACTTTGTGATATGTTGTTTTTAAACAGGGACCATTTTGATAATAACTTTCTAAAATTGTACATCTGTCTACTTTAAATTGCAACATGTAAGAGACGACATGAAAAAAGCTACCGTCTGGGAATTATTCACTACTGACATTCAAAGGCCACTTTTGAAAGGCCCATAAGTGTATGACCTAAATAAAGATTTACTCATGTAAGCTTTAAGGAATATATTTACTTGATTACACATATACTAAAAAGTATATGAAGTGCAAATACAAGGTAGCGCAAAATTAATCATCCAGTTTTGTTTTTGTATCACTTTTTTTACTAAACAAAAAATTGATTTTAAGCGAAGTAAATCTTTAATTTGAGCTTTGCGCGCTCCATTGCTTGTCTATTTGTATACTGTAGCTGTTTAGCTCGTACGTGTCAAATATGTTAATCGTTATGGTGATTAATTTTGCGCTATCTTGTATTTCAACATGAATATATTTGCACTATAACTTTTCCCTGTGCTCTGATTAAGAGCGAAATATTCACATTAGATAATGCTTTCCATTAAATTCTTAAATTTGATATATATTATCAAGAAAAAAAAAATGAAAAAAATAAGGAAATGCTAAATTCAATCAGGACCCTACATTATGTCCTCTTGTGTACAAGTGTGAGCGAGTATAATAAAAGAATAAAAGAAATTATGCCTTCGTACATATCTACCAATATTGTAAAATTGAATTCTACCACTGATTCACTTGCCTGCTTTGATATTCCAATACGTTTGAGTAATTTTTCAAATGCTTTCCACATACGAGTTGTAATATTCCTCATTCTGGCTGCAAACTGCTATTCACTCATATTACCATGACGATACCACTTTTTACAGAATTTTCAAAAAATAAATTTAAAATTCCAGCTTCTATCGTTCATTCTCTGTTGTGAACGTTTCAGTAACAAAATGTTTATTTGATTGATTTACGCTGTCATGATGTGTAATTGCCTGAAATCAATAACGTTGCAAAAAAATATGAATAATAAGACTCGTTGAAAGTGAGCTGAGCCTCGTTTTCAGTACAAATGACAATGCGCCAGACAAGCTGAGATAGACAGCAGCAAACTAGCTGAATTGCTAGTGGATTGACAGGCAAATGGCGTGGCCCATATAAAGTGCATACATTGGTTATACAGCAGAGGCATGTGAAAGCAGCAGTGGTATGTGGAGAAGGCAGTGAGATTACAGCTGTGGTAGTGTTGAATGGCATATAATTGGCATTATGTAGCTTGCAACATGATGCAAGTAGCTATGGTAGATTCAAGTGGATCATTAGGAATTTTGTATTTGGTAGTGGCACTATTCGTACACACATACAAGTAAATATTTTCATACAGCGAACACTGAACTAAGATTTTCATGAAGAACGTTGAGTACAGAGTAAAGAGCATTTTTAAAATTTGTATCTAATCAGGACATCCATGCATTTAGATGAGTAGAAAAGAAATAATGTTGTCTGAAGCAGCATATTATTTGTGTGTAGTGTACAAAATCGACCAGAATAAAAGAAAGTATTAAAAACTTTAATTGCTACGATGTGTCACTTCATGGACTCCTATTTCATTTAAAATTGTTTTTAGTGCTGCTTAGTGGCGTTAAAGCCCCACACTGACTAACGCTTTCGATTGCTTTTATACCTCGTTAAGAAAAAAATTAAAATTGAAAGCCCAAATTTTTATATTAATAATAATCGAACAGATTCAAAAACTTCGGTGAAGCAGCAGTAGTGTGTGCATCCTCGAATCGTAGACACATCAAGATGATCACGCCGGTTGTTCTAAATTTTTATAATGACATTCCAACTATTATTGGCTATGATTTCTTTTCAAACGTGCATCTTTCAGAATAAATGAATTTAAACTTTTCTGCGATGTTTCAGCACGTCACCTAAGCTGACTCTCTACATTGTTTCAATCATTGTTTTCCCTGTGGAACTTGATCAGTGCACGAACCGCAATTTTTTTTTAATATTTTATATTTTTTATTGAATAATAGCTTTACCAAAGCTTAATTAACTCATTTCACTGAAAATTTGTACTTTTAGTTCTATTGTGTTGCCAAATACTGAATATTGCTCTCTTCTCTATTCCTTGCATACATCTTTTGACGTCCTTTCGCAACATTTACTTATAATATAGCATTTAACGGTAACGCGACTTTGGTCCGCAGTGTCAGTTAATTCCGCTAAGGGCAATAATTTTAAATGTTCAAATGAAAAAATTTAGTTTTTCCAATAAATATTGGGTCCTTCAATTTCTTAAAATTTTACGAAGTTATTGGTATTTTACTTCTCTCAAGCCTGTTTTGTATATTTGCCGAAATTTAAGAGTTTTTTTTAATTAAATGTCCACTTGTCCACCTTATACTTTCTCTCGAAGTTCAAGGCATGCAGATTTCGTTGATACAGCATTCGCTAACCCGTTACAAAGAAATGCATATTTTCACAGTCTATGTGAGCTAGTAATATGTAAACTGAGTCAATCTCCTGCACACACAAACACAGACACTGTCATGCAGCCGCATTTTTTGCACCGACAAATCAGGCGACGAATGCTTACCAGTTACCCAGAGTTTACTTGACCGAAGCAGGAAGTTTGCGAGCTGCTCGAACAGAAAGCAAGAGATCACTTACGGGATACGTTCTGGTGAAGGGTGAAAAATTTTTCCCATCCAGTTGCACGTATTCAACCTCCAGCCATGTACTCCAAAATTGTGTCTTATTGGTTTCTATGTACATTCACTTGCACTCACTGCAAGGCTTGTTTGTTAATAGCTAGGCTCTTCCGTAAAACCGGCAAATTGGCTCATTGGTAGCGCTGCAATCGGTTGGATTTTCAGTTGTGGACTGTCAAAAATAATTGTACTGCACGTCACTCAATCGTCAATATCGTCAATGACTTTGTAGCCAGTTTCAGTTTGATGCTTGTTGATTTACAGTTTTTTTTTGTAGACACAGTCGATTGCCCAGCCTTCACCCACCCTTATGTGCAGCCTTTTAAATTGTTGTTGTTACTCGAACTTTGCTGCAATAACTGTGCATGGCAGTTCAGTATTTGATGAAGTCGAAGCATTTTTTTGGAAGAATACTGAATACTTCTACCGGGGAATACGAATAGGCATATACAATAGAAGTGCAGCTAACTTTTCGCAATCTTTAATATTTTTAGTGCAGAGAAAGCGTGGAAATATGTTTATGTTTCCTTAACTCACGCACTCTTTATTTTTTTCTTTTTAATTTCTTCAGAATCTTTCTTTAAAATATTCCAATAAGCACCTCAAGGTATACAGTTTATTTCATTGCAAGTGGCATCTGGATGCCTAATTCGTAATTTACTCCAATAGGTAGAGAGGTGGTATGACGGTACTTATTGCCTGGATGAGAAAAGTCTCCAAAGAATAGTTATTAAATTTAAACCCAAACTTAGATTACTTACCACATTTTCTACGTAGAAACTCCGCGAGAAAAATGAAAATGTCTCATTCAATTATGGGCCACGCACCCTTAATTCTTCAGCCAGTTCGTGATGCGCACTTTGAGCTTATTTTTTACAACACATATTTTGTTGCTACAATTTATGGAATGTAAAAGTACGTACGTACAGTTTTTAAAGGGAAACAGCCGATTTATTATTGTGTTCTCAAATATGTTTGTCGTAAAAGCCAAACAAACACACCAGAGAAGCATTTTCGTAACATTTCGCCATAACAGCAAAGGTCAGTAAATAGCCGAGGCAGTGAACTTCCTGCAGTTAATCGAATCTGAAGAAGGTCACGCTGGGCTTCTCGTGCAAAAAGCCGAAGACTACAGTTGCTTCGGATGGCCTTCATTATTATCAAATAGTTAAAATAGGTCAAAATCGTAGCGCAGGTGCGATCACCATTTGAAAAAAATAAATAAACAAATGTCATGAATGCTTCTACACCAAAATAATAACGATTAAATAAATACATGAATACACGAAATACATGAAAGACATGAAATATATATATATAAACTATATATATATTTATATATTGGGTTTGGGAATAAGTTTCCGTCCTTTCTTAGTCAAAGTTACGAGGCAGGTGGGGCAAAATTTTCCAATTCAGTCCCTCTAAATATTTCTGGACCGGTTTAGCGACGTGCGGCCTGGCGTTGCCATGCAGCAAAATCAATTTGTCATATCACCGTCCCATTCCGACCACTTTTCTTTCAGAGCTTAATTCAAACGCATTAGCTGCAATAGGTAATGATCGACAGTGATGATTTCAGATGAATATTTTTTTTCGCTGTTGATGGACCTGGTTCACCTGGCAGGCTCCAACATTTTCGCTGCTTAGAGTTATCATAATAGATCCATTTTTCATCGCAAGTGACGATGCGATGCAGAAAACCATACATTTTCTACCATTCAAGAAGCATCTCACATGTCACCAAACGTCTCTCGATATAACTCTCCTTCAATTGATGTGGCAGCCAGTTACCTGAACGTAGACATTTTTGGCGTCAGATAAAAAAGGATCTTTACGCTTAAAATGAATGTCAACTACTGCGATCGAGACCTCACATATTCAATACACCTTCAAATCAACAGTATATTATTAGAGCGAACACAAAAATAGTATCAGTACCGACACCTCTTTTACGACGGCGGAAACTTATTCCTATACCCAATATAATATAAGTATATTTTGCCATAGATGGTTTACTTTATTTCATTTTCCAAGGATTTGTTGAGCCACACTCTGATCATTGGACAGTGGTTGTTAGCTTCTTCTGCTTCTGTTTAAGGGGCTATATACCTTGTGAGCCTGAAAAAATTATTGTCATCATTTTTTTAAAATATGTTTTACAACTTTTATTCAAATGAGGCATATATCATACTGAAGGGTAACTCCCGAAGAATACATTTTGGTGTTTTTATTTTAAAAAATGTTACTATTTATTGTTGATATCGCCCCTCCCCCGAAACGTCGAAGAAGAAGTACATGAGCAGCTCAACTGAAATCAAAAAAATTAAATGATTATTGTCGAAAAATGTTTTTTAGTGAATCTGAACAGTTTATTTGCCCAAAACAAATTGTTCTCGATATGAAAACCGCTTTGCACCAAAAACGATTCTTGAGGGGTTGAAAAATTAAAAAAAAAAATTAATTCCAGCGAACTATGCAAATATTTATAAAAAGTGAACCGTTCAGATTTACGAGGTTGTAATTTCGAATAATTAAAAAAAAAGTTTATGCAAATCGGTCAAATTGTTTTTGATGAATAATGATCACCACGACGGTGATTTTCAAAAAACACGACTTCGAGATAATTGCGTCTAAATTTTTGCGCTAAGCCTCGTTCCAAGAAAGGTGGCGCACTTCCACGGTCTGTAACTTTCGTTCTAATGCTCCGATCTTTATGATTTTTCCAATCTATATTTTTAGTATGATGTACTTTTAGAATATGGCAAAAAATTTCGATTTTTTAGTCCAACACAAGGTATATAACCCCTTAAGTAATTCAAATTATTGCTATGTGGTGCAGAGTCACTGCGAAGACCAGTAATACGTCTTTCAAAACCTAAAAAGATTCTGCTAAAAAAGTACGCTAAAACAAAAAATCAATGTTGTGCATAATATTTGGTGTCTGCACCTTCTATTTTGCTCTGCAAACTTTTTATCATTCCAATATCAGCAATAGCCTTCTTCATCCTCTACTCTAACCTAAGGTGTGTGGGTTAAATGCTGGAGCAAAGATATACAGAAATTGCTACATATTTTGCATATTCTTAAAAGAATTTAGAAGAATTTTAGTAATCACAATCAAAAACGTTTTATAAAAATATCGAATGAATTCTAATAAATTCCATCAATAGAATGGACTTGCTTCATTTACGTACATACTGTCATACACTGAATCATATTTTCCACAAATTTTTGTATGTGTGTGTGTGTAACTTCGGTTGCAAACTATTTGCGACGATTTCACATATTTTATCGTAGTAGAAAATTTATTAATTTAATTGAATTCCCTACGTCATACAAGGATCGTTCATATAACGGCTTTTGAAAAATTTCACCCCCACCCACACACAATTGTTGTGCGATTTATTAAAATTCTCCGAAAATATTTAAATATTTCCGTGATGCCACAAGTGAGTTGCTCTTTGGTCCATGAAAACTTTCAAGATTCATTCACAAATTCTTTACAACAGCAGTCCTTTTAGCAAAAGCAATGGCGTCACGAAAGCAATTTTCAGCAACCATTCTGCCACCCCACACGCTAAGCAACGAGCCTATGAAATCTTTGCATGCGTGAATACGGGTATAGGAGCATTTTAAGAGCACGCCGTTATACACACTTGCAAACGCACATACATCCTGCATACATATAATGTGTTTAATAGCATCTAGGTGCTTGTATATATGTATGTGCATATATTTGTAAACATAATATATTTATAATGAATTACTACGTCTGTGTGTGTGTGTGTTTTTTTTTTTCAGAGATCCCAAATCGGCTTACATAACAAAATGTGGGAGTACATGAATTCGCGCAAGCATGTCTTTGTGAGCACATACGATGAAGGCATACGACGCGTGCGAACATCGAAAGGCAAATATGCGCTACTGATGGAATCACCAAAGAATGAATACGTGAATGCTAGGGAACCCTGCGATACGATGAAAGTCGGCCGTAATCTGGATACGAAAGGATTTGGCATCGCAACTCCCATCGGATCGCCATTGAGGTGAGTGTATAGAAGCATAGTATAATATTATTCCCTATAACAGAAGCGGATGTAGTAGAGTTGAAAAGCGACTAGGAGCATACGAAGTTCTTCCGCCATTTATACGAGTGCAAGAGTGATAGCATCGCAGTAATATGTCATAGCTATAGCGTGTCCAAAGCGCTCTTGCGACTCAACCTACCAGTTCTGAGCTATCTTACTATCAGTTTTCTTTGCAGCTAAAGTTGATGCCTACTTTTTTATATTGGTATACGAAATGTCCATTGTCAGCCGATTCATCATCATATTACCATCTCGCGAACAACCCATATAGTCAACCTCTGCATTAGCAGTAAACCAGTTTATGCCGGACAAAAATAGCAGATAATTAACTCTATCGACATTTTTATGTATCGTCCAGCTCTGTAGTAGTTCTGCTTTGACACTTTGCTACTGGTCCAATTCCGATCACTCTGGAACTAGTATAACTGCCTCCGTCAAATACCAATTTATGAACTAGAATGCTTGCTGAATGTAGTTTGACTTTTCAGTGCAGGGCATTTCCTTCGTGTCAATATCCCTTCATTTGTATGTAAATTTTGCTTAAAAGGCAAACGAAAATTCTTAACTAATTCGATTGATATTGATTTGTTAAGAGCCGAATATATAGACTTTCCGTCTTATGTGAGCGCTACCATCTTTAATAAAGTTCCATTTAGTATTCCATTTCTCTTAAAAAAATATATTCACAATTTTTGTATAAAACGAAAGCGGTTCTATTACTTATTCATTGGCGTTTCTCTCATTCCCTTTGGAGTTATCTCAGAAATTAAATGCACCACATGCCGATTGATAACTAGACTTAATTCTCATGATTTAAGCCGATTAGGGGAATTTTTGATGGCAACATTGCAGAAAAATGACAGCTAATATTTATTGTGAATGAAAAATAATGAAACTTTTAAAGAGAATAACAAGAAAGACTGAATGCAATGCTAGTTTGCACTAACACGTTTGAAATTACTTTAATTGATTTGTTATTTCGGAGAAAAAGAAAATTGGAGAAATTTCAAATTAATTAATTTTTTAAATGAATAATTATTTCTTAGTGCCACGGCATCTCATACCCTGATTTGTTGCCTGCGATCCACCTTTTACTGACAAAACTTTCCAACAAGCAAATCAGCTGTTCATTAATCCACGTAACAACCGTCTTTCACACTACAATTTTCATCAGAATTAACAACGCCGGTAATCCCGATTAATGCCGCCGGCTGTCTAGACTATTACACGCCTTTTTAAAGTTGTGAAATATATCCCCAAATTTATCATATGTCGTATGTATATTTTCAGACACTTTTTTGTACGCAGGAAAGAATGGGGTGCCCATACATATGTAGTAAGACAGACAGACGCCTTCGTCAAGCGTATCTTTTGGCGTAACTATACATATATATTAGGCCGGGTCGATTTGTGGGGAGGCAAAAAAATCGCCCATTGCTCTGTGAAAATCATATTCTAGGGATCAAAATAAGAAACTTTGCCGAAGGAACCATACCTCTAAAACGAATTCTGATGTCCCCCAATTTGGGTCGAACTTTTAGTGTCTTTTGTGAGGAGGCAAAAAAATCGCCCATTGCTCTGTGAAAATCATATTCTAGGGATCAAAATAAGAAACTTTGCCGAAGGAACCATTCCTCTAAAACGAATTCTGATGTCCCATGTCCCCCAATTTGGGTCGAACTTTTTAGTTTCTTTTCTCATGTAAAGGCCAAAAATGGTGATATTTTGAAATGATTGTATAGGGAACCCCCCAGGGGAGTTCCAGGGGGTGTGCCACTGGCATGGGTGGATCGGCCGTCCAAAGTTAGTGGGGGTCGGTCATACATTTGGACTCGATTGGAGCACTCTAAATGGGTCAAAATGGGATTTTTCATTCGATCCAAATTGGGGAACATCAGAATTCGTTTTAGAGGTATGGTTCCTTCGGCAAAGTTTCTTATTTTGATCCCTAGAATACGGTTTTCACAGAGCAATGAGCGATTTTTAAATCGACCCGCCCTAATATATATACATAGGTGGCTGCCAGCAACGGCCAACAGCAATGTACAATACTCACAATCTCCCATAGGAATTTCTTTATTAAAATTTTCCTTTTTCATATATAAGCACACATGTATGTACATAAAGGTTTACACTATATATAAATAATAAATGCTTGTCTGCTCGGCAATGCTTGTATGAAACTCTACAAACCAGAAAATGCGTGTAGGTAAATATATGTACGTAGGCAGATCTCCATATGCA
Source organism: Anastrepha ludens (assembly GCF_028408465.1). NCBI lineage: Eukaryota > Metazoa > Arthropoda > Insecta > Diptera > Tephritidae > Anastrepha > Anastrepha ludens. The sequence goes on from NC_071500.1 coordinate 37,840,394, forward strand.
AATGTAGCCTCCCAACCTTTCAACGAAACTGCTCATAATTTCACACCCGACATTTTCAGCGCAATTAAACCTTGTCTGATTGCTTATTCTGGTTATTCATTATGTTGTTTTCTGTTTCTCGTTCTCTGCTGCTGCCGATTGAAATAATATGGGCATGCAACTTTATACAACAACACGAATATCAACATGAACGCTCGTCGTCTGTCGCTGCTTGGAACTCAAATGTGTACAATAAAAACAAAAAAAAACTAAATCATCATAACTGAAAAACATTACAAAACAACTAACCAACCGATTTCTTTGATCCCACTGACCTCGTATAAACTTTTTCAAACCAAACAACCTCACAATTGAACTGGCCAACTGCCAACTGCTGACCAACTGAATGATTTCAACGTTAACCATTGACCAACTTTTCGCATTCGTATATTATATAAATTTATTTGCTTTAATATCAATCCACACAGAGATCCGATTAATTTGGCTGTACTATCGCTGAAAGAGAATGGTGAATTGATAAAACTACGCAATAAATGGTGGTATGACAAAACGGAATGCAACCTCAACAAGGACAATCAAGAGACATCGCGCAGTGAATTGTCGTTGAGTAATGTAGCTGGCATATTTTATATATTGATTGGTGGCCTCTTAGTGGCCGTTTTTGTGGCTATCATTGAGTTTTGCTTTCGTAGCAAAACGTCAGCGCAAAAGGCGAATGGCTCCATGTTAAGTTCAGCGTCCGGTGGTGGTTCACATCAAAGAAATTCTCTAACAGATGCCATGCATTCCAAAGCGAAATTGACTATTCAAGCGAGCAGAGAATACGATAATGGACGCGTTGGGGTAAGTTAACAATGTGTTGGTTACCATCTGAATTGGCACATTCGATAATGCATAATAAGAAACAAACATAATTAATATACGATTTACTGTGGATGTGCGTTGGTATGCTGCGAGAAAATTGTTTGTAAATAACTCATGGAATATATATGTATGTACGTGTGTGTATGTAAAAGTGTGGTTTTGTGTGCACGTTTAGTATAGAGGGTGTTCCAAAAAATAATTGAACTGAAAATTTAATTTACTTTTATGCAAATTTCCAATACCTGTCTTATGGTGAAAAATTGTATGTAAAAACTGAAGCTTAATATACTTATGGATTTTCTCCGAAACCGCTTTTGCTGGAGTACCTGAATCCTTGAAATTTCTTTCTGAAAATTCACAAAGATAGACGCATCAGATATTGGAAAAGGGGGCATGCCACCTCCCATACAAACTTAAATGTCATGAACCAACTGAAATTTCAAAATCTTACAACTGTTATATCTCTTAGCTATTATACAGTCCCATTGTATGATATGTATAGTTCAATTAAGCTGGGTAAAAGCTGCTACTTAGAGTGAGGATAGTTATTGGTCGAAGAATCGACCACGGACGATTCTAGTATGTATACTTATATTATAGAAAAACAGAAACTTTGAAAGCAAAAGTAGGAATATTAATCACAACTTTCTAATTAACTATACAAATCTGAATGTTTACTTTTTTACGCTTACTTCAAAAGTATCGTTAGCAAAAAAAGTTAAATTAAACTACAATGCACAGCTTAATTGAGTAGAGATTATTAAGATAAGTTGAATAGAATTCGAGATGTCATGGAGCTCATAAAGAGAACTAGTAATTCGGGTATTATGCACGTAGTTTGATCTCTTGCTCGGGGAGGTTCAAGTCTTGAATGGTCGCATCGTCGTTCTCTTCTATCGAGGCGTGGGCTCAAATGAGCGAGATGTTAAAAAATCGGGCTTTAATGCGAATTATTGTGAAGCGATCGCCCACCGAATTAAACGACAGTACTTGGTGACGAAGTCTCTCTCCGACAACAAATTCGGCACCGAATTTAAGCTTCTTTACATGGCAGCTATTGTAAACGTCGCAAGGTCCTATGTTTTACTTGCCTTGCCCCATCCATCGCATCTCTTGAAAGGCAGTGATGTCAGCCTTTACTCTCACGAGGACATCAACCAGCCGTGCAGAGACACCTTCCCCATTAAACGAAGTGCCCAAGTAACATCAAATCTTAGTCCTTAATTCATTTGCAGGGGTCGTCATCGGAATAGGAAGTTCTTATCCGAGGGTTTCTTCGTGTTTTCATTGGGTGGGATTTTTAAGTGGCGGGTCCCAAACCCAGCACACAACCAGCTATCCTGGAATGCTTCGCCTTCTCACTTTAGCGCACTCGCCTTCTCACTAAAGCTCGGAAGCTACCCAGAGGATCATTGATTGAATCATATGTAGAAGAATCGTCCTGATCACTTCCAAGTGAATGGCAATTAGTGACTTTTCCTACTTACGTGGACTCCTACATATGGTATCATACTCCATATTAATAGTTTGCCTCTGATAAAAGCGGTGAATAGCAAATTACGGAGTACGCTTAGATAGAATACATCTATGTGACTTGGAAATGTAAAACACACATCAAAACCAGCACTTAGGTGTTTGATTACTTCAGCAGATTTTGGACGAAGATGCATTTAATTTGTTCAGTCCCATTCGTATGCAAAATGCTTATCTTGAGCATCTTTAAATAAAAAAAGGATTGATTTCGATATGTCTGCCAGTCCGTCCGTTGTTTTAGCCAAGTCTGTTTTTATGTCATCTGTGACATTTTTCAGTACTATGAAAATGATCGACCATTTAGGAGCAGCATATCACAAAATTTGTTGTTTTTTTTTTTTTGGTAGAAATGATCTTCCGGATGAGTCAACAATTCAAAGTTTGGTAAAAAACTTTCAAGATACTCGTTCTCTCGAAAATAGTACTAAAAGACCAAATACTATTCATCCCGAAGTTCTACACGGTTAACCATTTATGCCCACAATTCACGTACTCATGGTGGATATTTAGGTGATTTAATTTTTCACAGGTAGGCAATGGCAAACCTCCGAGTGTATTTCTGCCATGGAGGTCCCTCCATTCAAGACGCACGCAACCAATTGTATGTATATATATATTATGTATATGTACATATAATGTTTCACATATTAATGGAACTGGAGAGAATCTAAACTTTTACATGCTTTATTTTAAGACAACATTTAGGCGCATCTTTAGGCAGGCCCCTTATATTTTATTGAAACTTGGAATTCTTGATAACATTTCTCCAAGGTGGATTGGTATTGGAAATGGGTGAAATCGGTCAATAGCCACGCCCACCTGCTACATAAGGTTAATTTTGAAGAAAGAAAAAGCGCAATATCTCTGTTATAATTAAAGCAAAATTACTCAAATTTGTTAGAAACGATGAACCTGAAAAATAAATACAACGGATTTAAAATCTCGAAAAATGAGCGGTGCCACGCATATTTTTGGATAAATCCCTATTTAATAAAAAGCGTCTAAAATTAGAACACATATTGCTGGCCAACTTATTTCGATTCGGCAGAAATACTATTGACGTCAGATAAATACTACGCCCACGTTTTATATGCTACGATTAAATTTCCATCTGCCCAAATTTAATTTTACTGAAATATGCATAGATATTAAGTATAAAGTTTAGAACGCACCGAAGTTTGCACTTCCTTACTTATTTCCTGATTTGTAATACCTATTTTTACTTATGACTTAATTGTGGTATTCACCGGTTTCTTCCCAATTGAGATTATTAGATAATAAATGCTTTTGAAAAAACACCAAAATATCAAAATGTCAATGTGAAAGTGGAAAATTTCAGTTAAATTTAAAACGGCAATAGCCGAGATACGCAATGGTTGATATGCCGAAATAGGCAGGCGAAATGTGTGAGTACAGAAAAAAATAATAAAAAAATTGTAAAAGTCTGGCATTTTTGCGCAATCTCATTAGCACAACAGTAATCGCATTTATGAAGCCGTCAGCATGCTGCAAGCGTACCGCTGCAGCTATATTGGTGAAAATTCGATACGAACAAAAGGAATCGAAGTAGCCAAGCAACAAATCTGACATTCAGCGCACTTTAGGGATCGTTACGTTGAGTATTTAATTCTCAACATGGTAGCATACTTGCAGGATGCAATGCAGCTGCATTGTGTACATGCCACATTTTGCCTGGGCCATTAACGGTACTCTTGCATTCAGCTGCTGAGCTGAATAATCAGTATCGCATACGCACATGCGCTCACTTATTAAAGGGATTTTGGGTTTTGGTTGCCACTGTAAAAATGTTGTTTGAATGTTGATTCCTTGCTATCCTATAATCAGTCAAAGTGCTTCAGAGTTATACCTCAAAATACTTTATTCAATGATGCTGGGAAGTAGAGCTGTCAGACTAGCGACAGTTAAAATAATCAATAGTTTTTTATAGATTTTTCTAATAGTGGTCGCCTCTCGGCAGACAATGCAAACCTCTGAGTGTATTTCTGCCGTGAAAAAACTTCTCATAAAACATATCTTCGGTTCAGAATCGGACACAATTTGGGGGAGAGGCTCGGCGAAACAATCAGTGTAAATGCCAATTACAAATATAAATAAATATTCCTTCCAATAAATAACCTGATGATCATCTGGCTTTGGATGCATGCAGTCAAAAATGTATGTCAATAGGCTTGAAAAAAACTAAACAAATCTGGAGCGATAGTATCAACAGTCACAAAACTGTTGATATGTCATAAAATAACACGCATTATCGATACCATCGGCATTACTTTGTCAGTCACACTGAGAAGCATACTGAAAGTAAAGGCCTTATTTAAAAAACCCAGGCGTACGATTTCTGAAACACCAATTCATTGATGCTCACAATCCTGGATTAATTATTCTTAGATTAATTTCTTCTCAATCACCAAGTAAAGCTCTTCGCTTACAATACACTTTCACGGTAACAGGTAAAGCTATAAAATTTTAACACTTTGAGCCCCGCATGCACACCCGCGGTCATTTTTTTCCGCACCGGTGGACCGCGTGCTGACAAAGCTGGGACCAAAATTTGTTTACATAGTTTTATTGATTCTTTGCAATTAGGGTGACTTTGTGATATTCATTTTTGATAAGCCAAATGTATTTTTGTTGTTGGTTTCCTATTTCTTTTTGTGACCAACGTGGTCATGTTGTCCCAGAATGTCAAAATACATATTGGGCCCAAGTGGTCACCAGTGGGTATACTCAAATTTTATATTTTTATTTATCATTTTTATTTTTATATTTTTTTGATTTATTTGTTTTACAGATTTAACTTAAGATGTCTGGAAAACTTTTAGCACGTGATGTCATTGCTACCGAGCTTGAAAAATTGAGTGTAGACGAAGTTACAGGATTTTCAGATAATTCATTTGTTGATAATGGCTTTGAGAAAGATTCTGAAAGTTCTGAAGAAGATTTCGACGATAGTGATGAAGACTTAGCAATGGACTTGGATGAAGATCCTGACGAAGAAGTTCCTCTTGCAAACTTGATAAATAGTCGAACATGGGGGCCTGTTGGTGGAGATCGATTGACGTTTGTTGAGTCTTCGATGTGTACAAGCGTGAATCCTGATGTTGCTGCCGCTTTAACTAGAACAACTCCTGCAGATTTTTTCAACTATTTTATATCTGAAGACATGATAAATCTGTTTGTTACAGAAACTAACAGGTTTGCTGCGCAACATATTATTGCAGCCGAAAAATCCTCCAATAGATCACAGACAAAAAAGCTAGCAAAATGGGTAGATACTGATCCTTAAGAAATGTGTAAATTTCTTGGAGTTATTATTTGGATGGGCCTACTTCACGTACCACCACTAAGGGATTATTGGCCTAGGAACATACTATATAAAAATCAAATTCCTACATTTATGATCAGAAAAAGATTGCAACATTTATTGGCCATGTTTCATAATTCTGATAACGAAAGCTAAGCAAAACTGAATGATCGTCTTCGCAAAATATCTGACGTTCTAAATATGCTCCAGTCCAAGTTCAAAGAGACGTACGTTCAAGAAACTATCGTGTGTATTGACGAAAGCAACGTTCCATTCCGTGGAGCGATACATTTCCGGCAATGCATACCTAATAAGCGGCATAGGTACTTCATTAAAGTTTTTAAACTTTATGTAGCAGGAGGTTACACCCGGTCATTCAAAGTTTATACAGACAAAGTGGAACAGGGCGATGCACCAGTTTCAGAGACAGTTGTAACTGAGCTGATATGGATATACTCTTAAATTCAGGAAGAACTCTCTTCACTGACAATTGGTATACAAGTGTTTCGTTAGCAGACAAGATGATTCAAAATAAGACCCATCTCTTGGGAACTCTAAGAGCCAATCGAAAACAGAACCCTTCAGAAATAATAAAAGCAAAATTAAAAAAGGGCGAAATAATTTGCCGACAGAATGAAAATAAAACAGTAGTACTAAAGTGGAAAGACAGACGCTTACCACAAAACATAACGATTCGCTTACAACTTTTTTGCACACAGGAAGAGAATGCATCTAACCAGCTGTAGTGTTAGATTACAACAAAGGTAAAACATTTATCGACTTATCAGATTAGATGGCAGCGTATGCTCCCTAGTGTTGTCTCACAGTAAACTGGTATAAACGTTTACTGTTCGATCTAATAACTGCTACCACAAATGGAAACGCCTTACATCAATTTAATACATTGAATGGAAGAAGGATGAATATAACGCGATTCAAGGAATTATTTTATTTTATTTTATTTTATAAAGGTTTACATAACAATAAAATTATTATACAAACTGAAAGTAGTGCAGCGCTTTCAGGAATTAATTGTTTCAGGGCTTTTAAATTCAGATGCGGATATGATGCGACCATGGACATCTAGAGATCCCCAAAGACACATATTAAAATAATTGGAGGGTCAAAGAGAGTGACCAGAAAGAGATGTTTTACATGCTATAAAACATTGTCAAAGAAACATAACGCGGCCGATGCGCGAAAAAATGCCAAAGGCGTGAACACTATTTGTGAGCAGTGTGAAGAAGCATGTGTTTTTAGTGTTTTTTCAAAGCCACAGATAAATCATTATTAAATTTATTTATTTTTTTCAATACCCTTGGAATAGTTATATTCATCTGTTTTTTTTTTATATAATATATATCTTACTTTTTAAGTCCTAAAATGAATTTTTCTTACCTAAATATAATTCACTATTTTTTAGGCTTTGGCAGACCAAATTAAAAGTCCAAGTCCTGAGACTGAACTAATTTTATTTCAATGGTAAATGTCAAAACATAAATGACCACCGGTGGGGCACGCTGGGCTTAAAGTGTTAATTTTTATAGCGATCAAATAGAAAGAGATTTTGAGAAATTTTGAATGTAACTACATCTTTGGGATAAAAAGTCCGAAAAAAGGTTAGAATCAGTTTTCAAAGCCACTACGGTCTGCCGAAACGATACACTGACGTATGTATTTAATTTATGAACTACTTTAACAACTCTTCCCACAAGAATGTGTGGTAATGAAAGATAATTTCCACTACTACGTCGACTCAGAATGTATCATATTTAAGAAGTACGATTTCACAAGAGCTGCTGACGCGGCCATGACATTTTTACATCTATAGAGACTTAGGTGGAAGGAAAAATGTGCTGAAAGCAAGCTACGAGTTGAAATCAAATATAAGGTTTTTTTATTACTAAATAATTTGTATCACTATATTTTTATTTAACAATGTCTTTATATTTTCCACTGGAATTTGCATTTCATTTTTCGTTTTTATTTTTTTGAACACTAAACGTGTTTCTATTTTCTCATCCCACATACTCGTACTAAGTTCTTCAATAAGTTTTCCGGTTCGATTAAAAAACACAACTTTATGGTTTGAAATACACTTTATTTTTGAGTATGGTTTTCCTGAAAAACAATACATTTGTTCCAACGAGATTCCAATAAATTCCATCCCTGAAGTGAGAGTCTGGAAGGGCTTCAAAGTACGCTTCTAAAGCTGTTAAGACTTCATAATTTGATGAAGCACGTTTGGACCAGAAGGAAATCGCAAGGATCCAATTCTGGTGAATACGGTGGATGGTTCAACAATTCGAACTTAAATTCAATCAAGTCCAAAATGCTCTTGTGACGCCGTGCTTTGTCCTGATGGGAAATAATGTTTTTCTTTTGCAAACTGGATCTTTTGTCAAGAATTTTTTCCGCTCAGCTGGTCTAAAAGGTTACAGTAACATACAGAATTTATTTCTTTACCATATTGTAAGTAATGTACAAACAAATTGCTTGTGCATGCCAAAAAACTGGTGGTAACACCTTCTTGATCGATTTCTGGACACGAACTTGTTTCGGAGCCGAAGAACTAGGTTCGCACCACTCTTTGGCCTCTTGTTTCAATTTAGAATCATTAAATCTCGCCCATAGTGATGGATTGACGCCCAAATCTACTTTATCCTTTCGAAAACACTCCAAATTTCGCAGAGAAAGTCGCATTCGAATTTTCATTTGTTCCATTGTTAGCGAACTCGACACCCATTGTGCATGCTGCTTTCTGAAACCCAAACTTTAGTGAAAAAATATTGCTTTCACTATCCAATTAGATGAAGATGGGCTTCTCCTAAATCTCTTTCAGTCACTCGACAGTTTTCCAATACGATATCCCATATTTTTTCTATCTTTTCTGGTTTGCTTGCTGTTTTTGACGCCCTTGACGTGGATCGTGGATCGTCTTGAAGGCTTGTACAGTGAAGTTTAAATACAGCAACCCATCTTTCTGTTGTACTAATGTTGGCGAAAAGTTCTTAAAGACTTTGCACATTCGCTCATATATTTCCTTGGCTTTTAAGCCTTCCAAAAATAAGAACTCAATCACAGCTCGATACTTGATGTTTTCCATTATTGAAAATACTGTAACACTTTGCAACTAAATAATTTGTAAATGAAGAACTAATTGAAAGATTGGAATTAAACTTTGCATACATTCATGTGAAGCATCTACAGGTATAACAAAAAACAAATACAGCAACGCCCTCTCCTATCAAACCGCAAAATTATTGAAGAACCTAGTATGTGGTAGTATGTGGGAGGATGGTTCCATGTGTAGAAGTCCACGCAAGTGGGGAAAGTTACTGATCGCCATTCACTTGGGAATGGCCAGGACGATTCTTCTGCATATGGTTCAAGCAGCTCACAACGGCCGGGATTAGCCCACGTACCCTCTGGGTAGCTTCCGAACACCCGTTCGGGAGTGAGCTAACGTGAGAAGGCGAAACATTCCAGGATAGCTGGTTGTGCGTTGGGTTTGGGACCCACCACTTAAAAATCCCCCCCCCAATGAAAAATTTGAAAAAGCCTCGGATGAGACCTCCCTATGCTGATGACGACCCCTGCAAACGAAATAAGGAATATGATTTGAGGGCATGCACCTGGAATGTCCGGCCCCTTAATGGGGAAGGTGCCTCTGCCCGGCTGGTTGATGTCCTCGTGAGAGTAAAGGCTGACATCACTGCCATCCAAGAGATGCGATGGACGGGGCAAGGTAAGAAAACCATAGGACCTTGCGACGTCTACTACAGCTGCCATGTAAAGGAGCGCAAATTCGGTGTCGGATTTGTTGTGGGAGAGAGACTTCGTCGCCAAGTACTGTCGTTCACTCCGGTGGACGAGCGTCTCGCAACAATCCGCATCAAAGCCCGTTTTTTTAACATATCGCTAATTTGCGCCCACGCCCCGACGGAAGAGAAGGACGATGCGACCAAAGATTCTTTCTATGAGCGCCTGGAACGCTCCTATGAGCGCTGCCCCCGCCACGACATAAAAATCGTGCTTGGCGACTTCAACGCCAGGGTGGGCAAGGAGGGAATTTTTGGTCCCACAGTCAGAAAATTCAGCCTGCACAACGAAACATCCGATAACGGACAGAGGCTGATCGACTTCGCCGGGGCCCGAAACATGGTAGTCTGCAGCACCAAATTCCAGCATAAGAAGATTCACCAAGCCACCTGGCTGTCTCCTGATCGAAAAACACGAAACCAGATCGATCATGTTGTGATAGATGGAAGACACGCTTCTAGTGTATTAGATGTACGTACGATCCGAGGACCCAACATCGACTCGGATCACTACCTTGTTGCGGCCAAACTGCGCACACGCCTCTGTGCAGCAAAAAACGTGCATCTACCTACGCAAAGAATGTTCGACATCGAAAAGCTGCAATCACAACAGACAGCCAGAAGATTCGCCACTCGACTCTCACTCCTGCTCTCAGCGAGTACTGCCCAACAAACCGGCATCCACGAACAATGGAGCAACATTTCTCGTTCTCTACGTACCGCCGCCGAAGAAGAAATCGGATTCCGGCGAGCCCGAAAAAACAATTGGTACGACGAGGAATGTCATGCTGCCGCAGAAAGAAAGGATGCCGCCTATAGAGCCACGCTGCGATCGGGCGCAACGCGAGCCATGTGGGATCGCTACAGAGAGCTAAAAAAGGAAGAGAGACGTATTATCCGAAAGAAGAAACGAGAGGCCGAAATACGTGAGTGCGAAGAGCTTGAGATGCTGGCCAACAGGAACAACGCCCGAAAATTCTACCAGAAAGTTCGGCGGCTTACAGAAGGTTTTAAGACCGGGGCGTTTTCCTGTAAGAACAAAGACGGCGAACTGGTGACTGACGTACAGAGCAATCTTAAATTATGGAGGGAACACTTCTCGAACTTATTAAACAGTGACAGCTGCGCATGTCACCGAGAAAGTGAAGATCCCGATACCCCAATCGTTGACGACGGAATTGTCGTTCCGCTGCCCGATCATGACGAGGTGAGAATAGCGATAACACGGCTAAAGAACAACAAAGCCGCGGGCGCCAACGGACTGCCGGGTGAGCTATTCAAACATGGCGGCGAGGAGCTGGTAAGGTGCATGCATCAGCTTCTATGCAAAATATGGTCGGATGAAAGCATGCCTGCCGATTGGAATTTAAGTGTACTCTGCCCAATCCATAAGAAGGGCGATCCTGCAATTTGTGCCAATTACCGCGGGATTAGTCTTCTAAATATCGCCTATAAGGTTCTAGCGAGCGTATTGTGTGAAAGGCTGAAGCCCACCGTCAACCAACTGATTGGACCTTATCAGTGTGGCTTCAGACCTGGAAAGTCTACCATCGACCAAATATTCTCAATACGCCAAATCTTGGAAAAGACCCATGAAAGGAGAATCGACACACACCATCTTTTCGTCGACTTCAAAGCTGCATTCGACACTACGGAAAGGAGTTACCTGTATGCCGCGATGTCTGAATTTGGTATCCCCGCAAAACTAATACGGCTATGTAAGATGACGTTGCTCAACACCAGCAGCGCCGTCAGAATTGGGAAGGACCTCTCCGAGCCGTTTGATACCAAACGAGGTTTCAGACAGGGTGACTCGCTGTCTTGTGACTTCTTTAACCTGATGTTGGAGAGCATCGTACGAGCCGCAGAACTTAATCGCTCAGGCACAATTTTTTATAAGAGCGTACAATTGTTGGCGTATGCCGATGATATTGACATCATCGGCCTTAACAACCGCGCTGTTAGTTCTGCCTTCTCCAAACTGGACAAAGAGGCAAAGCGAATGGGTCTGGTGGTGAACGAGGACAAAGCGAAGTACCTCCTGTCTTCAAACAAACAGTCGGCGCACTCGCGTATCGGCACCCACGTCACTGTAGACAGTTATAATTTCGAGGTTGTAAAAGACTTCGTCTATTTAGGAACCAGCATTAACACCGATAACAATGTCAGCCTTGAAATCCAACGTAGAATCTCTCTTGCCAACAAGTGCTACTTTGGACTAAGTAGGCAACTGAGCAGTAAAGTCCTCTCTCGACGAACAAAACTAACACTCTACAAGACTCTCATCATGCCCGTCCTAACGTATGGCGCAGAAGCGTGGACGATGACAACATCCGATGAAGCGACGCTTGGAGTGTTCGAGAGAAAGATTCTGCGTAAGATTTTTGGACCTTTGCACGTTGGCAATGGCGAATATCGCAGACGATGGAACGATGAGCTGTATGAGCTTTACGACGACATAGACATAGCGCAGCGAATAAAGATCCAGCGGCTACGTTGGCTGGGTCATGTCGTCCGAATGGATACAAACGCTCCGGCTTTGAAAGTATTCGATGCGGTACCAGCTGGTGGTAGCAGAGGAAGGGGGCGGCCTCCTCTGCGTTGGAAAGATCAGGTGGAGAAGGACTTGGCTTCACTTGGTGTGTCCAACTGGCGCCGGTTAGCACGAGAAAGAAACGACTGGCGCGCTTTGCTAAACTCGGCCAAAATCGCGTAAGCGGTTATAGCGCCAATTAAGAAGAAGAAGAAGTATGTGGTAATGCTCCTGTATGTGTGTGTCTATTTTGACGTTTTTCGTAACGTATTTTAAGAAACCCCATAAATATTTACTTCTCTGATATATTCAAATATTGAGGGGATTTTATAAAGAACCACCCTAGAACAAAATTCCAGTTGCGCGAAGGTATACAGTCTGTGTTGAAAGAAAATAACCGATTTTTTTTCTTGTAACTTCAAGATATACTTCGTTCGCCTTTTTGCTGCGTAATAGTCCCACTCAAGGGATACGACGCCAGTGCTAACTCAGGTTAGAGTCTTTCGAAACTTTTACGCAAACGCATCCAAACCAAAATGAGTGAAAAATACGCGAAGCGTTTTGAGGCGGTATTTTTATGCACGCATTCGAAAGGGCCGAAATTATCTTACGCCGCGGCTGTGTACAAAAATGTTGAGCGCGCTTTTCGGAGCGCGGCTTGAAGCGAGTGACGATAAAAAAGTAGAATAAAGTGATCGTCCAACTTTTTAAGCGAGACCCTTTTTTGTGACTACGCTAAGCTCGATCAGTTCTTGCTAAAAATGGAATAGATGTGAGTATCACCATCAACGAACGTCGACTAAAGGGGGTCATAAGGTCAAAAAAATCAATTTTTTTTCATTTTAAGCGATTTGAAATATATTTCAGAATATTCACACAAAGTTACAGACCCTAATTCTCAATATTTCCGTAGATACAAAGCCAAAGATAGGCGAGCGTTAGGTAGTTACGCTGTGACCGGACAGCTATAGTACAAACTTTATCTTTTTTTCTCGACTTTTCATTTTTATGATTTCTTTGAAAAGGCGTACATGAATGAAAAAAACTAATGAACCTTTTGAAATTAATCATAGCTTGTTCCCTTCAGTATTAAATTCTCTTCTATTTGAACTAACAAAATAGATAAAAAGAAATTTTTTTTTTATAGAAAGGCATTTTTTCTTTAAAACCTCCAAAAAGTTGAAATTTTGGAATTTCTCTCAGTTTTCTTAGTTCATCTAGAATAAAAAATCATGATAATTAGAAATCCATTTGAATTTTTTGCTTTAGATAGTAATTACGAGCAGTATCTTGTACGCCAGTTGGGAGCTCCAGCGTTGCAGCGCTCTACTAATATCTATGTTAAACATTTTTTTCAACTTATTTTAACCAGTACAAAAATTTTTTATACTTTTTAAATGTTCATTAAAAGATAGAAAAAAATTTCCAGTGCTAAATTAATTTTTTCCTTAAAAAAAAAATCGCAAAGAGATGCAATTTTTAGACCTCATAAACCAGGCTCCCCCTGAAGTAGGGGAATATATCCTACCGTCACACATCATCAAAATCACTGCTCTCAGAAAAACACATTAAGAAACAACAAAACAAGAAATTGGACTGACCTTCTCAGTCCCCAGACGGCAACCCCATTGAAAATGTGTGGGGAATTATGAAAACGCATCTTGTCGGAAGGCCAGTCAATGATTTAAAGCAACTCGTGCGTTAATTTCGCAAAATCTAGTCTTGTAGTCTTGTTTGTCGACGAGCTATGCAGTAAATCTGGTTCAAAGCATGAAGAAGATGTCAGGCTATACTCGGCAACAATGGAGACTACACGGCTTATTGAGTAATTGCGACTCTTGGTTGTGTGCATACTTTCATATATATATTTTATACTGCAGAATAATCGTGGTTCTCTTTTTCTGACAGAGATTGTACACACAACCCCATATCCACTGAAAGGTGCAAAGCAGTGCCAGTCCGTATACATTTAACCGTTCTCCATAATTGGGATTCAAATACGGAATCATCTTCTCGTTTGTGACCACAACCTGCCTACAGCGAGGCAGTATTACTAGATTGCTCTACAGTCGCCTGTGGGTGCCTAACCCACTAACATCTAAGTTTGCATATAAAGTAAGATATGGCTGACAGTCAAATGAGCAACTGACAAATACAAACAAATCAGCAACAATGCACACACGTACGGTGTTCTAGCTTATTCAGCAGCTATTTAGGAACATACACATACATGCACACCTCGTCTTTGGCAATGGCAGTGGCAATACAGCCACCAAGATAAAACGTGGAAAAGCAACCGCTCGCACGCATACATTTACATACGTTGGCACAAGTCTGCTGCACACTTTCGCATGAATGCTTCAGTGCAGTTGAGCCAACGAAATGTGCATGAACGGGTATGTAGAAGTAGGATGTATATATGTATGTGTTTGCACTTGTAACCTGGTGCGCCTGTTTGCTTTCATACTTCGCATGGTTGAATAATCATCGCTTTCATTAATACCAGCCTTGCTTTCTGGCACGATCACGACTGCGGCAGTGGATGCAACGTTAAACTAATGACGAGCATGGGCATATCTGTCGCTTGGTTACCACGTTTGTCTACTATGTATTTTGGTGTATCATCCTCGCCCAGTAAATACTGCTCATACCACAGTGAGCTTGTGCACACAACTACCACGAGAGGTTGCGAGGGTAAAGAGCATAGGTGATGGGTGATTTTGCACTTATACATATTTGTATACATTTACAAGGTGCAACAATTTCGATTTGCTGCGGTTAAAATTTTATTCAGTATAATGCAAATTATTGGGTCAGGGACCCTAAACAATATTGAGGGCAACTCGCATTTTTCATAAAAATTTGGGGCTCTTCTGGTTCTGGCGACGATTCCCCTCGAATATTAGCTTTCAAAGAATCAGGCCTACTAGGTCTATTAGTGTACAAGTTTCCTTCAAAATAGCCTCATGGAATGAAATCCGAAATCGGGCGAGCGGGGAGATAAGTCGGAATCATAATTTTTGGAGACGAGCCGCAAAGGGAACATTTTCTTAGTAAATGCCATCAAGTTCAAAGCTAAAAGCAAGGACGATCCTCGTTTGCTTGTTTATCAAGAAGCAAGGCCATGGAATTTTTCGTATTTGTTTTAGAAACTCGTGTAGAAAGATAACTTACTCCTCGAAAGTGCTGCATTTACTTATTTCGGCACTGCAGCACTTCAACCAAATGTCCTTGTTGATTCACCCATTCAGCAACTACGTGCGTCTATTCAGATATTTCTAGCTGACCTTTCGGTACGTGCAGCTATAAAGCGTAGCCGTTACTTAACTGCCAGGAAAGTGACACTTGTAGAAAAGACCCCTAAGATTTGAACTGGACTAAACAGAGAAACGACTCATGATGAAGTCGAAAGTGATGTCATTACAAAATAAGAACGTGCCACAATCATAAGACATCAGTTGCAATCGGCAACATCTCGGCTTCAACATCATTAAATGACTTATCATTACAGACTCCTAGTAATGCACCGCCGTCGGAAAATTTGCATAGCATTAATAGTGGTGAAGTTTTGGATGTGGGATCTTTAAGTAAAGTAAATCGGATCCAGTAAACGATCACTCAGATCACACTGACGGGCGGGATAATATCGCTACTACACTATTTTGGCTAAGCCTAGCGATATCGCCAACAACAAATCTAACGCACAACGCAGTTAACTCCAAAGTGCGCATACGTTCTGTCAAAAAGTACCGGGAATTATTCAATAAAACGCAAAATAATTGTTGAATCATCAAAATTTATTTTTTCGCCCTCTACATAGTCTCCATTCGAAGCAATACACATCAGTCAACGATTATTCTAGTTATCAAAGCACCGTTTAAACGCGTTTGAAGAGATATTCTTCAGCTCCTTCAGCGAATTCTCCTTAATAGACTAATCTATCGACTCAAAGCGACGTCCGCGGACTGGCAGTTTAAGTTTTTGAAAAAGGAAAAAGTCACAGGGGGCTAATTCCGATGAATACGGTGGTTTTTCGATTATATTTGTCGAGTTTTTGGTCAAAAAAATGTTCACAAAATGAGCCTTGTGAAGCGGTGCACTATCATGGTGCAAGATCCATGAGTTTTCTTTCCACAAATTGGACCGTTTCCTACCCACATTCTCTCTCAAACGTCGCATAACTTTTAAATAATATTTTTTATTTACCGTAGAAGCATTCGGAATGCATTCCAAGTGCACAAAACCATAATAATCAAAGAAAACGAGTAGCATGACTTTCAATATTGACCGACATGGACGTGGTTTCGGCACGTTGGGTTTCGGCTCATGTGGATAGCGTCATTCAAACATATCTTCAACCAACTTCTTCCGATTATTTTTTTTTAAATTCAACTCTCTTGGAACGAGTCGAGCAGCCACGCGGCTCATGCCCAAATGATGGTGTGAAATGTTGCGGATTGATTCGTGAGACACGCTAAGGTCACGAGCTACCTCCTTTAAACTTAAATGATGTTTTTCCATCACCATTTTCTTGACTTCATTCGTTGAAAACGTTTTATTCCATTGAAAACGTTGATGGCGACCAGGTTAGGTTAGGTTAGTTAGTATGGTTGCCCGGGGAGTGAGCACACTTGGACGAAGAAAGATTCGTCCTTTGTGATACCATTGTCAAGGAAGTGAGGAGAGGGGAAGGACCGATGAGGTGCAGGGAGAGGGCGGGGAGAGGTGGTGATGGGAAGGTTAGAAGCGTGCGGATTATGAACGATGACTATGTTTGCGTCAACCGCTTAATGCTGCTGATGAAACTCATCAGATTTTTAATGTCAGCGCCAGCTATATCAGCAGGCGTGGCAAAGAAGTAAGAGCCAAGATGCCTGAATCTTAGCCCCGCTAGGGCAGGGCAGCTAAGGAGAAGGTGCTGGGATGATTCCACCTCATCCTCCATACATCCAGCACAGAAAGGACTCGAGGTGATTCCAAGTCTCACAGCATGCATTCCTCGCGCATTGTGTCCTGTGAGAGAACCCACTAGATTGGAGAGCTGATATTTTGTCAGCCTCAGAAGCTCACCCGGGCGCCTTCGGTCCACACTTGGCCAGAAGGATTTCGCGACTTTGCTCGTTTGTGCATTTGCCCAGCGCTCGCTGAGTTTGCGCGATGCCTATCTTTCCAGGAGCAGACCGCAGGTAGTCAGGTGGATTCCAATTTTCTCCCTCCGCGGGGAAATCACCTCACATGTCCCTTGTCTGGCCAGATGGCGACCAGACCGGGGCAAATCTTCCACGACTTCGCGGTCCTCTACAAAAACCGTATACCAATCGTAGAGCCGTGTTTTGCGTGTTTGATAAAGCACACTCGCCTCAGGCTTTCTGCAACATTTTCAAAGATTCCGCGCACGAAATCTCGTTCGAAACACAAAATTTAAGACAAATTCTCTGTTCAATATTTTTACCCATAGGGAAAACCGCAGAGCACACCTGCGGTTGGCTAATATAATTAAATGCCCAAATCAAGCTAATTGACAGAGCACGCTTAAACTCTGCGTCACTATAGAGGATAGTTGTACCAACATTCCTGCAAAAAAAAAAAATTTAGACGTGTCTGTAATCTGTTAATTTCTAAACAAATTTTCACAACTTCTGTTCGTTCCGCTACATGGTCAACATTGTACTTCATTTAAATTTTGAATAGGCTATACATAGAAGAAACAAGTCGAGCATCTGTTCAAAGCTATTCAAAGTTCTCAAATACCACATGTTGTCGAAACACCCTGTACTTACATATGTATGTCTTATGAAGCAAACAGTTTTCTATTACTGAAATTAATACGAATTTTCACCACGCCATTAAAAGCACAGTGTGGTATAGTCAGAGAGCCCACATTACATATTAATAAGTTGACTAGCAGTAAGCGACGAATACATAGCCGCATGCATCCCTGCCTGCATGTACTCATGATCGAACCTCTATGCACATGCATATGAAGCAAAGCAAGTAATCTCCCAATGATATCTACACCTTACTTCATTTGCTTCATATTTCACACAACCCTACAGCATTTCTACTTAATGGTGATAATGCAACGCCGTACATACAAATTTGTTGCATGTATAGCCAAGAGTAGTCGTTCAATGTTTGAGTTCTAATTACATGTTAGAGCAGGTATTTGGTATGTAATGATGTATGTATGTATGAATATAGTGGCTTGTTTTAATATGGTTGGTAGAAGCACAGCTTTTGGTGGCTGTGTTGGTGCTGATTAATTCCAGATTTCGCATAGGCAATGTAAAGCGCCAACGAAATGCTTTAACTTGGAATAGAATCTGCTTTAGATAGGCATTCGAAGAAATGTAATGTAAATTTTTTTAAACTGAACTGAGGAAGACTTTCATATTTGAGGATGCTTTTTGTCTTTTGTTGTGCGTTAATATTTTTCTTGCTTTAGAAGTGGCACAAAACATTGAAAGCCGAAAGTGTGGGACCTGCTTTTCGGCTCACTGCACAATAAACCCAACTTTTCCTTCTCGTCAAACTGCCTTGAGCTATTACTTCACGGATGGGCAGTGGTCTATTACCACTCTATGAAATTCTCGGAGCTATTCCGCAGGACACTGCTAAGTTAGAATTGTGCTTGTCATGGAAAAAACAACTGCCCAATTTTCTCTCGATTGAAACATAATTAATTAGCTAAAGACTAATAGATGGCATATTCATAACCAGCGCTTACATCAAAAACAGCACAAAGAGGACGGGATAAGGAAACACTTTTTGAAGAAGTACAAATCTGGAAAAAAACATGGCTGGAATGATATTCTCTTGGTATCAAATAAGATGGAAATTCTTTCGTGATTACTTCAAAAAGCAGAAAACTACAAGGTGGCGCAAAAGTAAACTTGCGATGTTTTTTGGCTGCAATTTAAAAAAAAATGAAAAACTTTGATTCTTCTTGTGGATTATTTTTATCTGGTCTTTTAATTTTTTTTACATCAAGTCGAGAATATGATGTCATGTAAATGGCCGCCGCCACAGTTGATTGCCATTTGAGCCCTTTTCATGACATTTTCCATCACTTTGGCCAAAACTTCCGGCGATAGGTCCTCACATTCTTGACGGATATTGTCTTTAAGAGCTGCAAGAGTCTGAGGCTTCTTGACATCAACCCGCGACTTCAAAAAGCCCCACAAAAAGAAGTCTGGAGCGGTCAAATCAGGCGATCTTGCTGGCCAGTGCAAATCGCCAAAACGGGAGATTAGGCGCCCGGGAAATGCATATCGGTTGTGGCACGTGCAGTGTGTGCCGTTGCCCCGTCCTGTTGGAGCCACTTGTTTTCCAATTCCAATTCATCAAGTTCCGGCAAAAAGAACTCGTTGATCATTGTTCTGTAGCGCTCACCATTTACAGTAACCGTTTGGCCCGCGACGTCTTCGAAGGAAAAAGGTCCGATGACTCCTCCAACGAAAACAGCACACCATACAGTGACTTTGAGCGGGTGTAATGGCTCTTCGTGGGTTACATGCGGATTTTCAGTGCCCCAGAAGCATAAATTTTGCTTATTTACGTACCCGCTAAGATGGAAATGGACCTCATCACTCATGATTATTTTTGATGAAAAATCATCTTCCTCCTGGTGGTGATTAAGGATGGCTTGGGCGTATGTTAGACGCGATTGGCGGTCAGCAGCTAACAGCTGATGCACCGTCTGGACTTTGTACGGAAACATCTTCAAAGCTTGTACCAAAATTCGCTGTAAAGACCGTCGACTGATACCCATTTGCGTGACACGTCATCTGGTCGATGTCGACGGCGCTTCCATGACATCCTCGGCTACAGCAGCAATATTCTCTGCAGAACGGCTACTCCGGCATCTGCCACGCCTGGCAGCATCTCGTGCTGTGCCAGTCTCTTCGAGGCGAGCGGCTAAACGTCGCAGTGTTTCACCTGTAGGCGTTGGACGGCGAGGAAA
Source organism: Anastrepha ludens (assembly GCF_028408465.1). Classification (NCBI taxonomy): domain Eukaryota; kingdom Metazoa; phylum Arthropoda; class Insecta; order Diptera; family Tephritidae; genus Anastrepha; species Anastrepha ludens. The sequence goes on from NC_071500.1 coordinate 37,860,430, forward strand.
TCTGCGACGAAATTCACGTTGTGCCAAAGTCACCGGCCGATTATTGGTCAAATAAATGGTCAGCAATATTCCGCGTTCTGGAGCAGTGTAGCGTAACATTGTTTATTAACGTGTATTTCGCATGTGTTTACTACACAAATGTCAAAACAGAACTGACATTAGGGGCCAATCGCAAAATTTATAGCATTTTCTGATAGGAGGATCACTTTAGCCCCACCTGTTATTTAACAAAAGGCTACTACCTACTGTTAAACCTCCGCTTAGCCTCAGGATCTGGCCAGACTTTTTCGACTTTAGACGTGAATTTAACATATTTCTGTAATAGCAAAAGATTTGAGCTTCCACATAGCCTCCTAAAAATCTAAAATTATGAATAACAACTTTTAAAAAGGATTCTCGAAAAGGTCCAAAACTGCCAGACCAACATTAACTTCATCTTCCCCTCTAAATTAGATATAGAGGAAGCAGCAAGCCTCAAACCTAAACATTGCAACCTGCTCATACGCTCAGATAGTCTTCTTTCAATTTATGCACTGAGATCTACGAAAACAGCTCCTACGTAAAACTAAAGAGATTCTTATCCAACCAAAAAATATAAAAGTTTTATATACACCCGCCTTCGCGGCAATAAAGCTGCGGACAAAATGACTCACACTCATTTAATTCCAACGGTCTTAATCAATAATTACACAGAGGAAAAACATAACTTGAATTGGAGCGAGATAATGAACTTGCACTATAAAGCCATGCATCAGTTAGCTCTACAACATCTGGACAAATCAAACGCCAAGTCAAGATATCGACAGAGGTCAGTAATGCGACTCACACTTGGCGATTCAAGATTAACACATGGACATCTCATAACAAGAGATCCACCAGCGCTATGCCGCAGTAATTCCGTAATATTTGTTGGCACTGCAACTAATAACAAATAAACTAACGAGTTGTTGAAGCCTGACGGAGTGAGATTCTGCTTGATTTTTTTAATTGCTTCAACGACCGTAGAGATCTTGAGGTTACGATGAACATCCCCATAGACAACGAACCAAGTAGGGTTGAGAATATCTGAAAGGTTTTTATACTGATATCGTTGAAGTATATTTATATGACCTTGACTGGCGCATGTCGTCCGAATGGATACAAACGCTCCGGCTTTGAAAGTATTCGATGCGGTACCAGCTGGTGGTAGCAGAGGAAGGGGGCGGCCTCCTCTGCGTTGGAAAGATCAGGTGGAGAAGGACTTGGCTTCACTTGGTGTGTCCAACTGGCGCCGGTTAGCACGAGAAAGAAACGACTGGCGCGCTTTGCTAAACTCGGCCAAATTCGCGTAAGCGGTTATAGCGCCAATTAAGAAGAAGAAGGACCGCACAGGTTTTATAATTAGTATATACTGCATTAATATAAAGGGTGGTTAAGTTTTAAGAGCCGGTGTTGATTTTGAATAAAATACAATTATTTTAAGAAATTATTGTCATTTCTCTTTATTATGATAATATTGGTATGGCTCAATTACGTATAATACAAAACATTGGCCAAATCGCCGCCGCGGCCTCCGCGGCATCTCCATCCGCTGGTCCAAATTTTCGATGACGCTGAGGCGTAATTGAGGTTCTATGCCGTTAATGTGCCGAATTATCTCATCCTTTAGCTCTTGAATTGGTGCTGGCTTATCGACGTACACCTTTTATTTCAAATAACCCCAAAGAACGAAGTCCAACAGTGTCAAATCACATGATCTTGGCGGCCAATTCACATCGCCGCGACGTGAGATTATTCGGCCATCAAATTTTTCGCGCAAAAGAGCCATTGTTTCGTTAGCTGTGTGACAAGTGTCACCATCCTGTTGAAACCACATATCGTCCACATCCATATCTTGCAACTCCGTCCATAAAAAGATCGTTATCATCTCACGATAGCGAACACTATTCACAGTAACTGCCTGACCGGCCTCATTTAAAAAAAAAATACGGCCCAATGATGCCGCCGGCCCATAAACCGCACCAAACAGTCAATCTTTGTAGGTGCATTGGTTTTTCGGCAATCACTCTTGTATTATCATTCGCCCAAATGCGGCAATTCCGCTTATTGACGAATCCACTAAGGTGAAAATGTGCCTCATCACTGAAGATGATTTTCTTCGATATGCATTTTGATAATAAGCCTGAATAACTTTAACGCCTTGCTCGATTGTGTATCTTTCCATGATTCAAATTGAGTTAGTTTGAAATTGAAAAATGTTAAATGAAGAACAGATAAACGTCAAGTTTGTTTGTGTGGTTCCCATTCAACATAGGCCCTTAAAATTTAACCCCCATTTATATGGAGATTTTGACCTTCGTCGAATTAGCCATTTCATTCTTTTTATCCGCAGATGGATTTAATGCCGTTTAAGTTTTGCTACTTCCATCAAAGTTTAGGGTCGAGCGTTATGCCAAGGTATTTTGAAGTGTTTGCATGTGGTATTGCGGCACCTGGCAGTACTACTGGATAGTGATTTACTTTTTTATTGGGTGAAGTTTACATGAACTGACTTGGTACTGTTCAATTTTATGCGCCGAGTCTTCGTCCATTCTTCTGATCAAACTATTTGGGAATACCGTCAGTTCTTTGGTGCATAAAAGGCACCTTTAAAATGCAACATATTATTAGCTGTTATAATGGCACATCTCAAACATCTATAGCGACTCTGAAATACGGAGATATTAAGATACATCATCCTCAAATTATATGGAACTTATTCTAATGACGTAAAATTGTATTAAAAGGAATGATTTAATATTAAAATTTAAAGGAATGAACATCTGTCAAATATTTCTTTCCATACGCCTCATTAAAATAAGACAAAGGCCTGAGCAGGTAGTTTCCCTTTTAAATTATTAGTTGTAAATTTTACTTGCAACTAATTTTTAATAAATAAGTACAAACAAATCCACAAGGTTTTCTACCCTAAATGGCCTATACGCCTTAATACTTGATCCGTTTCTTTCGGTTGCAAACATCGTATGGACAATAAACAATATTAGGCGCCTTGAACGAAATTCCCTTCACAGAAGGTACAGTACAGATCGTACTCGCGTTTAAATTTGTTCAAGTTTTAAAACATTTAAAGTCTTCATATCCCCTCTGAATTTCTACTACCCCACCTCGTTATCGAAGTAATCAAAAGATACATTCGCCAATTGCTATGTGCGTGACCCCAACGGTTTTGCCATAGGTTTTAGTATTGTTTGCTGTTTCATCAGTATGTCAATGAGACTCGGGCAACCGATGACGAATGCTGCTTCTTCAAAGGTTATTTGGAACGTGGTATATACTTTAACAGCGAAGAGTCGATACACTGGCCTAACTTCACGTGCCTAGGAACGTTTTTAAAGATACCAGATTTACGCCTCGCATAGGAATACGCTATGCCGCAAATTGCCATGATGCTCACATACACTTGATCATGTTATTATTTCGGACCTCTCAAAATGCCTCTCACTGCATACGCAGCTTTTTGAGTTTGCGTACTTTCTGTGCTTTTTGAATGTCAGGTTAGCTTCGAATATGATGCCTAGTCACTCTAAGTCCGATTTAAAATTTATTTCGCGGCCACCAGTATTGATGATAGCCACTTCTTTAACGTTCCTGCTGCTTATCAAGACAGCCTGCTTCTGCCAATCATGATTTTATACTCCAGATTGCACAGTAGAAAAATAATTTTTGTTATGAATTTGGTCACCATCACTTGTATATACTATGTAATCTGCAAATCCAATAACTCTCGTTCCCTTAACTAACTGCAGTCTAGGGTATTAGACCCAGTGCAGCTTTTGAAGACAAATATAAGAAAATATGGCATCCATAACAAATCTAGTCTTAACAAGGCGATATTCTTTAAGACTGGAAGGGAATTTGTCCAGAATACACAAAAAAATGGTTGACCCCATGCCACGTAGACTTTAAGCTGCAATTGATGATAAAGGATACCCAACAGAATAGGGGAAAATGGGCACCTGTGACACTTTTTTTGCGAAGCCATATTTCTCGCATATTTTTTGAAAAAACGGAGATTTTAAAAATTGATCGTAACTATAAGAAATTAATCTTAATATTTAACTGGCCAAGGTTACAAAAAACAGTGTAAATACCTTATTCGGCCTCTTTTTAAAAAAATAGCCAATTTATCAAATGTGCCCCGCCGGAGGGGTACCTTTGACTTTTATAGGGGCACATTTGAAAATCGTGTTTTTACTTTATTTTATACTTACAATAACGTAAAAAACAAGACGTTATTTTAAAAAACAAAATAAATACCATTCCAAGAGTTCGGTTTTGGGCCGAATTGCTTTGTGGGCTTTCTTGCACGTTTATTATATTTTGTCTGTTTTCTACGTTTTCGCTGACATTAATAACTGGGCGAGATTCTTCTTCCGGCAAGTCTTCCAACGTAAACATGTCGTCACTAAAAATTTGTGAGTTAAAGGGATAAGGGACTTAAATTTTGCCTCATCATAAATAATTATTTGTTTTCCGAAGTTTGAAACAGTAAAATCGTTGAAGCTCTTTCGGCTAAGTTGTTTAAATGGTCCGAATATGGACACATCTAAGGGCTGCAAACGGTGCGAGGTATGAGGTGGAAAAGATAGCATCACAATTCCATTATGACTGCAAAAGTTAATGCTACAATGAGATGAATAGTTATCTAGTAAAACGAGAAGGGGCTTATCTTTTGAACAATTAGTGCTGCATTTTATATGCTTCACTACTTCGATAAATAGTTCTGAAGTCATCCAGCCAGATGTTGAGTTCAGAGCCAATGAACCTGGGAAGGATCCATATGTGAATCTTTCGTTGAATCGTATTCGAGGAATAACATACAACGGGGGCAAATGGTTTCCACTGGCACATACAATCCCAACCATGGAGACTAGGCTTCCACGCTCTGCTGAGGGGGCTTGAGACACTGTTCTCTGACCTTTTCGAGCAAGAATCTATTTTAAAAAACAGGAAACCGATATATAATAAATTTTCTAGGTAAATATCATAATATGTGTCTTGCCTCAGATGAAATGAAATATTTACCTTAGGAGGTTCTAGGACCGTAGTTACTCCAGTTTCATCTAAATTATATATGTAGTCAGCAAGCTGCCCTTCGAGTTTCTTTGTGAAGAGTTGACGCGATGAATGTTTAATGTTGTACAATAATTCATTGACCGAATGACTATTACTGGAGTCGACCGTAAGTTTAAGTGGACCTTGACGTTTCATCCGCATTATTAATGTCGCTCTTTTGATGCCGTATTTTTTTGCTGCCGAAGTTTGTGTCTAATCTCCATTTTTTACATCATTCATGGATTTTTTAATATTTTCTTCATTTATTTCTTTTCCAGATGACTTTTTCTTATAGTTCGTACCATTACTGTACAAAATTCATATATAATTAAGCCAAATTACTTACAGTTACCAAACATGTTAACATAATTATAACATGGGGCACATTTCACATTCGTCAAAAGTACCCCACAGTAAAAAGTCAAATGTGCCTCAAATGACGTTATCCACATTCATTGTTTTGATTATTTTATTCTTAAAAACTTATTGTTACTTACCGATTTTTTCCCAAAATTGAAATCCCGAAGCACCAGTTAATAACTTTAGCCTTTAGAAAACAATTGATTTTCTTCAAAAAATGCTTCCGTAGCGCTACATAAAAATTACATCACCCAATCATTCAAATCACTGAAACACGTGTTGCTCTGCTAAGCATTTAAGGAGAACTTCCAAACCACATATAGTATAACCACGTGTTATTATATTAGGCTGCGTACAGTTCTGTATTTGCGAAGTATTTGAATCAGTTCGACACCGAAAATGTTAAAGTCAATGCTGCCCCATAGTCACAGGCACCCAACTTTACCCTACTACACACTTTAAAATTTGAAAAATTGAAAGTAAATAGTTGCTCTTTTTCTTCTTTTTCTTCATCTTTATTTAAGATTATTATCCTGTTTCTAACAAAATCTTATATACATATTAATAGACAATATAAAAATCACTGTTATTAATGATCGGATGTTGATCCCGGTGGTCTTCCTCGCAGGCGTATAGTGCTTGGTTTCCCGATCATCACCAGTCTTGCCAACCGATCGTCGGTCATTCTGTGGATCCCATCTCGTCTTCTTTTGCGGCTTCATTTTACTATATCGAGTACTTCGCATATATCCGTGCTGAACTGTATCACTTAGGCTGCGAGCTGAGTTCTTTGTATGTTTTCGTTTTTTGCATTTCAATGAAATGAGTAGAAATTGTTTCGTATTTTATGTTGAGAAATTAAACAAAGCGAAATAAGTTAAGTAAAGGGTGTTTTTTTAGAGGTTAGGTTTTCAAGATGAAATAAAACGTATATTATTTAATGTTATGGCCAAGAATTTAGCTTTATTATAAAGATAAGGGTTTGCCATTATGTTTTAAAAATGATTTCGGGCAAGTGGCCGCCGCGGCTGGCTCGAATAAATTCCAGCCGACCACTTTTTGCAGCAATTGGGGCCGTATGTCAGCAATAACGCGCCGAATATTCTCTTCCAAGACGTCAATTGTCTCGGGCTTATCTGCGTAGACAAGCGACTTCACATAGCCCCACAAGAAATAGTCCAGCGGTGTTATATCGCACGATCTTGGAGGCCACGCCACAGGTCCACGGCGCGAGATAATGCGCTCACCAAAAGTTTCCTTCAATAAATCGATTGTTGCGTTGGCTGTATGGGATGTAGCGCCGTCTTGTTGGAACCAAATGTCGTCCACATCAACATTTTATACTTACAATAACGTAAAAAACAAGACGTTATTTTAAAAAACAAAATAAATACCATTCCAAGAGTTCGGTTTTGGGCCGAATTGCTTTGTGGGCTTTCTTGCACGTTTATTATATTTTGTCTGTTTTCTACGTTTTCGCTGACATTAATAACTGGGCGAGATTCTTCTTCCGGCAAGTCTTCCAACGTAAACATGTCGTCACTAAAAATTTGTGAGTTAAAGGGATAAGGGACTTAAATTTTGCCTCATCATAAATAATTATTTGTTTTCCGAAGTTTGAAACAGTAAAATCGTTGAAGCTCTTTCGGCTAAGTTGTTTAAATGGTCCGAATATGGACACATCTAAGGGCTGCAAACGGTGCGAGGTATGAGGTGGAAAAGATAGCATCACAATTCCATTATGACTGCAAAAGTTAATGCTACAATGAGATGAATAGTTATCTAGTAAAACGAGAAGGGGCTTATCTTTTGAACAATTAGTGCTGCATTTTATATGCTTCACTACTTCGATAAATAGTTCTGAAGTCATCCAGCCAGATGTTGAGTTCAGAGCCAATGAACCTGGGAAGGATCCATATGTGAATCTTTCGTTGAATCGTATTCGAGGAATAACATACAACGGGGGCAAATGGTTTCCACTGGCACATACAATCCCAACCATGGAGACTAGGCTTCCACGCTCTGCTGAGGGGGCTTGAGACACTGTTCTCTGACCTTTTCGAGCAAGAATCTATTTTAAAAAACAGGAAACCGATATATAATAAATTTTCTAGGTAAATATCATAATATGTGTCTTGCCTCAGATGAAATGAAATATTTACCTTAGGAGGTTCTAGGACCGTAGTTACTCCAGTTTCATCTAAATTATATATGTAGTCAGCAAGCTGCCCTTCGAGTTTCTTTGTGAAGAGTTGACGCGATGAATGTTTAATGTTGTACAATAATTCATTGACCGAATGACTATTACTGGAGTCGACCGTAAGTTTAAGTGGACCTTGACGTTTCATCCGCATTATTAATGTCGCTCTTTTGATGCCGTATTTTTTTGCTGCCGAAGTTTGTGTCTAATCTCCATTTTTTACATCATTCATGGATTTTTTAATATTTTCTTCATTTATTTCTTTTCCAGATGACTTTTTCTTATAGTTCGTACCATTACTGTACAAAATTCATATATAATATAATTAAGCCAAATTACTTACAGTTACCAAACATGTTAACATAATTATAACATGGGGCACATTTCACATTCGTCAAAAGTACCCCACAGTAAAAAGTCAAATGTGCCTCAAATGACGTTATCCACATTCATTGTTTTGATTATTTTATTCTTAAAAACTTATTGTTACTTACCGATTTTTTCCCAAAATTGAAATCCCGAAGCACCAGTTAATAACTTTAGCCTTTAGAAAACAATTGATTTTCTTCAAAAAATGCTTCCGTAGCGCTACATAAAAATTACATCACCCAATCATTCAAATCACTGAAACACGTGTTGCTCTGCTAAGCATTTAAGGAGAACTTCCAAACCACATATAGTATAACCACGTGTTATTATATTAGGCTGCGTACAGTTCTGTATTTGCGAAGTATTTGAATCAGTTCGACACCGAAAATGTTAAAGTCAATGCTGCCCCATAGTCACAGGCACCCAACTTTACCCTACTACACACTTTAAAATTTGAAAAATTGAAAGTAAATAGTTGCTCTTTTTCTTCTTTTTCTTCATCTTTATTTAAGATTATTATCCTGTTTCTAACAAAATCTTATATACATATTAATAGACAATATAAAAATCACTGTTATTAATGATCGGATGTTGATCCCGGTGGTCTTCCTCGCAGGCGTATAGTGCTTGGTTTCCCGATCATCACCAGTCTTGCCAACCGATCGTCGGTCATTCTGTGGATCCCATCTCGTCTTCTTTTGCGGCTTCATTTTACTATATCGAGTACTTCGCATATATCCGTGCTGAACTGTATCACTTAGGCTGCGAGCTGAGTTCTTTGTATGTTTTCGTTTTTTGCATTTCAATGAAATGAGTAGAAATTGTTTCGTATTTTATGTTGAGAAATTAAACAAAGCGAAATAAGTTAAGTAAAGGGTGTTTTTTTAGAGGTTAGGTTTTCAAGATGAAATAAAACGTATATTATTTAATGTTATGGCCAAGAATTTAGCTTTATTATAAAGATAAGGGTTTGCCATTATGTTTTAAAAATGATTTCGGGCAAGTGGCCGCCGCGGCTGGCTCGAATAAATTCCAGCCGACCACTTTTTGCAGCAATTGGGGCCGTATGTCAGCAATAACGCGCCGAATATTCTCTTCCAAGACGTCAATTGTCTCGGGCTTATCTGCGTAGACAAGCGACTTCACATAGCCCCACAAGAAATAGTCCAGCGGTGTTATATCGCACGATCTTGGAGGCCACGCCACAGGTCCACGGCGCGAGATAATGCGCTCACCAAAAGTTTCCTTCAATAAATCGATTGTTGCGTTGGCTGTATGGGATGTAGCGCCGTCTTGTTGGAACCAAATGTCGTCCACATCAACATCGTCCAATTCAGGCACGAAAAAGTCATTAATCATGGCACTATGGCGCTCTCCATTGACTGTAACATTATGGCCGGCTTCATTTTTAAAGAAATATGGACCAATGATTCCCTCTGCCCATAGAGCACACCAAACAGTGACTTTTTGAGGATGTAACGGCGTCTCAGCAATGGCTTGGGGATTATGTTCACTCCAAATGCGACAATTTTGCTTATTGACATACCCATTCAACCAAAAGTGAGCTTCATCGCTGAACAAAATTTTCTTGTGAAAATCGGGATTGGTGGCCATCTCGTTTTGGGCCCATTCACCGAACGTGCGACGCGCTTGATGGTCGTTCGGCTTCAATTCTTGCACGAGTTGGATTTTGTAAGCCCGCAAACCAAGATCTTTCCACAAAATCTTCCATAAAGTGGATGGGCACATCTCCAATTGCTGCGCGCGATGGCGGAGGGACTCATTCGGGTCTTCTTCGATACTCTGCTCCACAGCAGCAATAGCGTCTTCGGTGCGCACTGTACGACGTCTCTGAGGATGCGTATTATCCACTAGAGCAAACGTGGTGCGAAACCGATCCATGGTTAATCGAATTAGTGACTCTGAGGGACGCGACTCGCGCGAACCGAACCATTATTTTCGTAATAAATTTGTACGATTTGCAAACGTTGTTCAAGTGTAAGTCTATTCATTATGAAATGGCAAACCAAACTGAGCATAAATCAAGTGACAGCTGTCAAAAAGACCATCTACGAAAAAAGTAGTGCCAACTTGAAAACCTAACCTCTAAAAAACACCCTTTATTTGCATGCTCTTTTTTCCACTTTCGAAAAATAGTTATAGGGAAATATGAAACAATTTACAATAAAATCTCATCTGTATCAAATAATGTGTGAGTACTGAGTGAGTGACTGTACATGCGCAGAAATTGAAAGTCATCTAATTTTTTGTTTTTTCGTTTTAACAATTACAAGCAATCATAAACTGGTTTTTAAAACATTTTACTAACATTAATATCCTTTTTTAATATTAATACCTTTCGCTTACACCCTGTATTAATGTTCAAACAGTACCTCAATTGTGCCTCTTTGCAGTATTATCCAGCTGGACAATTGAGTGCCGCAGCCGAGGCTGAGACAATGCACATGAATGCGCACAGTCAGGTTTGACATGAGCATGCGCAGGAATCGCGCCTTTGACGTACACCCTGCGCACCAACAATACGCCGCATAATGGCCAATAGCCGGCAAGAGACGGAAAAGATATTGAGCAATCATGATCAAAATACCACAACAATGCCGGGCAGCCAGAATAGTACGCTAATGCGAAATCCCGATGTAAATCATCCCTATGCCAAATAAACGTATACATATACACAAATAGATGTATGTACGTCGTACTTAAGTAAATTGAATAGCGCTAGCTAAAAACAAAAACAAAATACAACAACACATAATTAATAGAAAAAGAGCAAAAACACTAAGTTGTGTGTATGTGTAGTTGTAACAATAAGAGTGAAAATAAAATAAATGTTTTACCTAAGTAAACATGCATACCTACACACATACATATGTACACATATTAAGTTAGCAATAAATCATATGATGATAAGTGAGTGCGCTAACCAACAACAGGCGTATACATACACACATACATAAATGCAAAGAAACTAATTTTACACACACAGGTTAGGTGACAGAGACTGGCCTGCAGTCTATGAAATAATCAGGCGTAACGCGTAATTATTTGAGCGTTTGCCTTTTACAAAGGCAAATCATATAAGCATTTCAAATTTTCGTGTTGAATGAAAAACAAATTCATAAGTTTATTCCACAGCACATCTTATAAGTTTAGCTTTTGAGAAAACGCAAAACACCGAAATTATTTTTGGCTTGTGAAATATCGATACATAGTACGAAGTACGTACATACTACTTTTATAAAACGCTTTAGAAATGTTCTGTTTGTGTGGGAAGAGTTAAGGTCCATCATTATTTTTATCACATTTTCACAAAATTAATAAGAATTGCAAACTAAAAAATAAAACATCAGTTAGAAGTTGCAGCTTCAAGGTTATAGGAAAGCAGTAAACATTAAAAATACACTGATTTATTGGAATTTAAAAATATATAAAGCAGAACAGTGCTTCCAGATACTCGAGCTCAGTTGTCGGTTGGCGCAAAATTAATCCCCCTATGGAAAATTTATAATACTTCAAAATGACGTCAATCATTTTTGATAGTAGCTGCACTAAACAAGCAGTGGAGCCGGTTATGGTTAAAATTAAGACTCCATCATTCAAAATCTTTTAATTATTTATTAAAATATTAATCAAAACCCAAAATTGGATGATTAATTTTGTGCCACCTTGTAGTAAGCCTGAATTTTTTTAATTCTCCATTAGCTCGTTAGAATGTCCGCTAAAAAGATCTTCAAAATTTCATTTCCGACTCAAGATTCACAAAATCTATGTATTCTTATTTTTACATACTAAATATGAACTATTTTTTTGTAGTTTATAAATTTCTAAGCCATTAATGGCGACCACCGCAGCCGAATGGGTTGGTGCGTGATTACCATTCGGAATTCACAGAGAGAACGTACATTCGATTCTCTGTCAAATACCAAAATTAAGAAAAACATTTTTCTAATAGCGGTCACCCCTCGGCAGGCAATGGCAAACCTCCGAGTATATTTCTGCCATGAAAAAACTCCTCATGGAAAAATATCTGCCGTTCGGAGTCGGCTTGAAATTGTAGGCCCCTTCATTTGCGGAAAAACATCAAGACGCATGCCGCAAATAGGAGGAAGAGCTCGGCCAAACACCCAAAAAGGGTGTACGCGCCAATTATATATTTATATATTATATAATACTAAATCACATTTTGACATGGTCAAAAAATATTCTTACCGATGGTATGTTCGAACCTTCGTGCATGAAAAGTGTTTTCTAACAGCAGTCGCCAAGAAAAGCTTCCTGCCATGAAAAAAATCCTCTTCATAAAAATATTTGAGTCAGGTTAAAACTATGGCGTCAGTCATCGTTGTTATAGCCCCGGAATAGGAGGAGGAGCGCGGTCAAACACCCTAAAAGTGTGTAAGCGTGCGTTAAAATATCTTAAACTAACACTAAGTTAGACTAGCGCAATTATTTCATCTTATCTCAATGCTGACAGACAAACTATGCTAACTCTTTGCGAACTTTGTCTTAACTGCTGGCTATTGGTATTCACTTTGAATCGTTTGCCTGCCTAACTGACAAGATAATAAAACAAATGTTCTTTCTAAATTTATTTCGCACTTTTGATCAAGAAAAACATTCGTGGATATGCATACACGCCTACACTTACATGCAATGCGGAGCAGCTCAGTGCAGCACAAAAACGCGTTACAAGTGCAAATTAGTTCACTAATACACGCGCAACTTACACAATTTAAACTAAACGAATATAAGAAACAAAATGTGAGAAGTGTTTATATACACCCACACGTATACACGTACATACATCACACTTACGGATATGTATGTATATTGGTTAAGACTTAGGTAGTAATCATAGATATAAATTATTAAATCAACAGTGAGAGTAAATTAAACGGTACATTAATTGAAAAATAAAGAAATAAGTGAAAAATAAAAAAATTAAGAAATGTAATAATAAAATAATGAAATCTTATAAAAGAATTAAATTTTAAGTGATGCTGCCAGCTTGGAAGCGTTGATATAGCAAATATAAGAAAACGGAAGCTAAAGGCAACTACCAAAAAACAATAAGAAAATTGCTAAATGCAAGCAGTCACATGAGTATGTCACGAGTATGCGTTTGCGTTTGGATGTCTGTATTAGAAACTAAAACGCACATTACTGTCAAGAAACCTGAATGTAACTAAATAATTGTACGCCGCAAACTAGGCAACGTTTTAAACAGCATTGCAGATGCACTTACACCTGTACGTATAATCACACATACGAGCATATATAAGTATGGCTTGTGTTGCTGGCAATTTGATTATTTATTAATAACGGCAGGAATGCTGCCACGCATAAAACGAACACACTTACATATGTGCGTACATACATATATTTATAAAATAAATAAGTTAGCTGAACAAAGGTAAAAAATGCGCTCGTGAACATTACCAACATACGAATGTAAGCGTACTCATACACATACACGCATATGTATACACACCCACACACATTCACATTTAGGTTAAATGAAAACTGCAATTAATTGCATTGAAATGACTGAACATTAACAATTTTTAATTATTATATGCAAAAAATATCGTAACGTAAGTATTAACAAATAAATGCGAAATTCTTGCAAAATGCATAAATAGTTCGTGAAAAAGTAAATAAGTGCGTACTAAAAAGGAAATAAATAAATAAAAAACGTATACATTTGCAGTCCTCGTTAGCTATACTTGTATGTATGTAATGATTGCCATTGACAGATTATATAGTTTTTACATACATATTATACATTAATATGAAATGGCACACACATGAATACATACGTATGGATTTGGTCCACTAAATCAATATTTTTTTTTTCGCTTTAATAATTTTCATTATTATGTCCATTTCATAGTTTTAAGCAATTAAACATAATTTATGCATTTAAATAATTTATTTTGATTGATGCTGTAGATGGCAGTAACTAAGATATTAAATACCTCGTTTATTTCGCTTGCAATACGGGCAGATGTAATTTACAAGCATTCCAGCATTTTTCAATTGATCTTCAAAATTTGGTATCATTAAATTAGGTGAAGAAGACGGCGAAAAGACACAAACCGCAAATAGGAAGTAACTGCCGTTTCGATGTCATAATCTACGAAAACCAACCAGGATAGTTTTGTAAAAACTCAAGTGTTGTGGAGGCTGTTGTTAGACAAATCCTTCACTGAATGTTACCCAAATGCTCACTGTGTAGTTATCAACTGCCTCAGTAAAGTCAGCATTCACTTTTTTTTTAAATGTCGCAATACTAGAAAAAGCGCCCCGGCACTGAAAGTATTCGATGCGGTACCAGCTGGTGGTAGCAGAGGAAGAGGAAAGTCTCCTTTCTGTTGGAAGGATGAGGTGGAGGAGGACTTGGCTTCATGTGGTGTGTCCAACTGGCGCCAGTTAGTACGAGACAGAAACGACTGGCGCGCTTTGTTGGTCAAAATTTTGATTCTAAGGACGCTATCAAAAGCTTGTTTTGAATACGATGAAGTGAACACCTTTCAAGAGTTAGATTAAAGTTCTAATTAGTTTTAGAGTGACCGGAGCAAAATCACACAATGCTCTCCGCGTACACTCTCCGCCATACACCTGAGGCGGTTCGCCAGCAAACTCGAAAATAGTTTGTAGCAGATGCTGAGTGGTATGATACCACACAATTTCCTACCAGCCATTCCTCAGATATAGTCGTAGTATGAACTTGAGTATCACTGCTACTCTATCCTGGTTTAGAGGTTTAAACAGTTCAGCGGTAATGCCATTTTCACCAGGTACTTTTTTTGTTTTTCATACCGTTAATAATCATTTACAGTTAAATGAAACATTAAAAAAAAATTTACAATTCGTTTTGTTTATAAAATAAATACATATCTTCATAAGGCATGACAATTTGTGGCCTGTCACTTTCCTTATATAAATATAAATAAAATAGCCAATTAGTTAAACTCCGCTCTCAAATAATTTCTATAGTGTTAAGCTGAATACAGAAACCTCATATTTTTCTCAAAATTTTCATCGTCTTCTCCATTTAATGCGTTTATAATTTCTTTTTTGTGAGCTCTGATTTTTATAAACAAATATAGAGGCTGCACAGTTTTGAAAAGGTTTCGAATTCATTGGCATTTAACATAAGCAGGCCACATCGTCATTTCAAAATCATTGAGATATCTTAAATCTGAATTCCTTCTTATATGTAGAAGGAACCAAACCTTTTTTTGGTCTAAGTACTTGTATATGCGTGGTGCACTTGCAAGTAAGTGTCTTTTCGCTATTTTTTCTGGTGTGTTTGGCCTTTGATTCTGACAGCAACTGTATGCAACGTTCTGCGTCCTATTAATGCATTCGTCGAAAGTTAATCCGAATTCAAAGCCCATTTCATTTAAATTTTTATACCAGAAAATGTTTCTTCATATCTCACACTGCTACAATTTATGCGAAAGTCTGCTTTCTTTGTATTTATATAAACTTTTCAAACTATATTTCATATGAAGACCCAATGTAAAAAAGTGGCTTTCTTCAGCTGCTTCCAGCAAAATTGGCGGGAAATCTAGTACACTTAGGATCCGTTTTATGAAATACATAATTTTGCAGTTTGTAGACCTCATTCGATAATATATAACCCCACACTTGAGCAGCATAAGATTTTATGGATAGGCAGACAGCTTGAAAAAGTTTCCATTTATATTTTAGCGATACGGACGATTTAGCAAAAAAAAGCCCTCCAGTTGCAATTTAAGCTTGCCTTGGCTGCACTTCTTCTGACTTCAAAATATTTTCTGACTGTTATTTATGGTGCAAGCATGATACCCAAAATAGCGATATGCCACCAAAACCCTTACATCTTCGCCATTGTGCCATCACTCTTCTAATTGCAATATCCGGCTGCCTTTTCTAAAAATTATAGTTGTCGATTCACTTGGATTAACTTCCATATTCCATCCGATGCAGTATTTTTTTAGTAGTGTACGGGTCGCCCATATTCGACGGACCCATGTGTTTTTTTTTAATCGAAGAAAAACACAATAATTTTGATGTTGACGATAATAATCATTTTATTTGGTTCAAGTAGATTTCTTGACATCACTTTTTGAATATGATATCTCTCAAATGGCCGCCTTGAGCCTGTATGGCGTATTGTGCCCGTTTTGCAGCATTTTCCATAGTTTTAGCTAACATTTCGGCTGGAATAGCGGCTATTTCCTCACGGATATTGTTCTTGAGCTCTTCTATGGTCTTTGGCTTATTAATATAAACCTTTGATTTTAAATATACCCACAAGAAGAAGTCAGGTGACGTTAAGTCGGGCGAACGCGGTGGCCAGTCAAAATCGCCATTTTTCGACATCAAACGACGAGGAAACAATTTCTTCAAAAAATCGATTGTGGTGCGAGCTGTGTGTGGTGGAGCGCCGTCTTGTTGAAACCAGAACTGCCTCATACGCTTTCGACTAATAATTTTTGGCACAATTTTCTTCTTTTCTTCTTCTTTTTCTTCTTTTCACAATTGACTTCTTTTGTTGAATGTAAATTTCAACAATTTGGGAGCGCTCGCGTGGCGTGTACTGTTCCATGGTAAAAATCTGCTTGGACTGACGCTTCCAACGCGATATGTCATTAAGCGATCTGACGTCTCTGTCAAAAGATACAGGGTTGCCAGATGGGTCCGTCGAATATGGGGAGCCCTGTATGTATCATAGCTTGTTTGACCCTGGATTACCTTGATTTAATATTTTCAACTATTATGGCGTTTTCCAAAAAGTGTTGTAGCACGTTTAGGTACACCGCAAATAAGTGGATGATAACAAACACCTGTATTTCGCGTCTCAAGTTAATCAGACACTTCTTGCCTTGTCCCCACAGCCATTTTAGTATTTCGGTATATATTTGTGCCAAAATTAACGATTTTGGTAGATAGGTATACCCATTTGACGTAGTTCAAACAGCACAGCGGACATCTGCAACATACATATTTTCATGAGCAAAGTTTTTTCGATTAATTATTTTTAGTTATGATATATAAGATTTTTCAACACAAGAAAAAAGTAACTTAGTTAGATTAGGCATGTGTCATTTGTTAACTTTAAATTATTTTAATTTCTCTCAATAAAATAATACGTAAAATCAAAAACTACATCAAACTATAACTTCCGTGTTAAAGAAAAAAACTTAATATCGATAATAAAAGTAACAAAAATAAAACAGAAAAAGAAAACAAAAAAAATATAAATGTTTTAAAAATGAGTAACAAGCATTTATAGTTATAGATTTATTAAGAGTAAATAAGTACATAAATTTCTAGACAATTAAGAATAACAGTGCTGTAAAAAATATTTCCTAGTCCCCTAGTTTAAATATTATTATTACATAAAAGCATTAAAAGTGCAGACCGAATAAAGCCAAATTAAAACGATATTTATTAGGTAATAATATTGTACTACCCACATAGTTAAAATGCTTAAGTCATATCAAAATTTACAGATTAAAATTAAAGAATAAGTAAATGAATAAAATGAAACACTATTACTTTTCCAATTCAATTTCATTTCACTGTTAAACTTGAACTTCCAAATGAGTTGTGTATTCATTTAAATAAGATTTGCATATATGACATATTGAGTACTTTCAACTCACAGTAATGGTCAGCATCCAACATATGTGAGTCCACTGAAAATGGCATGTAAGAGTAATGTCTTTTGAAGCTTAACCCAACTTGTGTTGAATTTAAATTATATCATTAGGATGACAATGTGAAGAAACTCAGCTAAATCAAAATGCAACTAAAAAATAAAGAATAAAAAAATAAAAGTGTGTCACCGTCTTTAACCATGTCAAAATAAAACTGCTTGAATCAAAACGGCTGCTTTAGGAGAAATGAAGCCCCGCAAGAAAACAATAATCAAAACAGGAATTAAAACAGACATCAAGTAGACAATGGCATATTTGCATTTACCAAATTACCAAAATACGAGTTCGTAATGTCTGCTTCTAAGCGTACACTCGTAGAAATAAGATGTGTGTTCTTATTTTTTTATACTAAATTACCATAAATGAGAAATATATAATATAAAAGGCAATTAAACAAATATTTGATTTAAATATGTGTGTAGTTAAAATTTATACAAAAATTTTATTTGATGCTTAGTTGAAACTTCATATATATTTAGATTTAAATAGATTTATTAAGACGTTTTTCGAGAAACAAAACTGTGGAATGAGGTGGTGCATATTGTTGTCGTAAACTTTATATATATATATATTAATTTTAAATTATAATAAAAAAATTACAATAATGATTATAAACAATAATAATAAACTATAAAACAGAGAAACTAATAAAGAATAAAGAAAATAAATAAATGCTAAATTTATAAAAGAATATTAGCTGTGTTTCACTTCTTAAGGATTATACACAGGTTGTTATTGGACACGTAAAATCTTAGTAATAGTACGAGTAAAAAAAGCTATGGGCAAGTCCTTTTTGATGTGATACAATGGGCGATGCTGTTATCTGTATGCCGCGATATCTGAATGTTATCTCTATGCCGCGATGTCTGAATTTGGTATCCCCACAAAACTAATACGGCTCTTCAAGAAGACGTTGCTCAACACCAGCAGTGCCGTCAGCATTGGGAAGAACCTCTCCGAGCCGTTTAATACCAAACGAGATTTCAGACAGGGTGACTCGCTGTCGTGTGACTTCTTTAACCTGATGTTGGAGAGCATCATACGCAACGTCTTGCCAACAAGGGCTACTTGGGTCTAAGTAGGCAACTGAGTAGTAAAGTCCTTTCTCGACGAACAAAACTAACACTCTACATGACTCTCATCATGCCCGTCCTAACGCAGAAGCTTGGACGATGACAACATCCGATGAAGCGACGCTTGGAGTGTTCGAGAGATCGATTCTGCGTAAGATTTTTGGACCTTTGCACGTTGGCAACGGCGAATATCGCAAGCGATGGAACGATGAGCTTTATGACGACATATACATGTAGGAGTGACAGACGGACGTAAGACGACGAGAAGCGGACACATCGTTTAATAATTTGACGAAACAAAATGCAACACAGCGGACTGAGGAGCACAGGAGAACAAGAAGGAACAGAGGACTGAAACGAAGTACGACTTAGCCTAAGAGTCACTCGGCGAATTGGCACCAACCAGTACAGACGATCGGATTGATAAAAGTAAAAAGTTTTATATATATGTATAGTACTATTGTGTTTGTGTTCTATGTACTTATACGTGGATAAATACCGTTTGTCACACAAAGAAAACTAATAAATAAATAGATTGAACTGATAAAAGTAAAAAGCTTTACATACATAATGCAGCGAATAAAGATCTAGCGGCTACGCTGGCTGGGTCATGTCGTCTGAATGGGTACAAACGCTCCGGCTCTGAAAGTATTTGATGCGGTACCAGCTTGTGGTAGCAGAGGAAGAGGAAGGCCTCCTTTGGGTTGGAAAGATCAGGTTAGGCATGCACAAATCAAATTCATATGCACGAATCATATTCATATTCACCAATAACGGTGTTAATCAAGGATGACAGATTACTCCAGCTGCCACGTTACGGGAGTATTCGAAATCTGCCTATAATTTCACTCATATCCATACATTCGTCAAATCTGTCGTTGTTCGGACAGCAACGAAGTGACATTACGTTAATTTTTTTCGGATATCTCTAACACATTCTTAGTTTTTTCACAAAAGCAAACCCATCAATTACCCTTTCTACACACCTTTTAAGAAATGGTTTATGAGATGTATAGCCTGTCTCAGCGTACACCATCAATCCAGGGTTTCACTACTGTCATTAGAATATCAATATATGCAGAAGAACTCACTCGAAATCCTTGAATACGGAAATTTGGTGACATGGCATGCCTTTTGTTGCTCACAATAACTAAAACCATAAGAATTGCTGGAAGCTTCGAGAGCGTGACAATAGGAACATCCTTACAATTGGAACATAGCTATCTGCCCCTGCGCTAATATGTCTTGGTATTTTTGTCTTAGAAAATTAGAGATTTCTAGCGGAATGATCTCTGTGCATGCCTAATAGGTAGGCACGCCCAGAGGATGGGTTGCAAATACATAACTTCTGCAGAAACTGTCCAGATGAGAAAGAGGAAGAAATGGTACCTTCTGTGTCATTGTCTTGCTCTACCCAGAAGTAGACTTACTATTCTACGTAGACCATTTTTCAATGAATTAGACGATTTTAGTTTTGCAGAAATCAGGAATATTCTAAACTTTATGGTTTTAGGAGAGATAAGGGCAAGTTCACCACGCTGCATCATAATGGTAATAAGACTGAGTATGTCCCACTGGATAACCACTTCAACCTAACCTATGAAACACCAAATCACAGAAAAATACTTTTCTAATAGCGGTCACCTCTCCGCAGGCAATGGCAAATCCTTCGAGTATACAAGTATTTCTGCCATGGAAAAGTTCTTCATAAAAAACCATTTCCCGTTCGGAATAGGCTCAAAACTGTAGGTCTCCCTATTTGTGGAACAGCTTGAAAGTGCACACCACAAATTGAAAGAGTAGCTCAGCCAATATAGGGTGCAAGAACCAATTATTTCTTGAGTTAAGCTGTAGTCCTCTAGGTCTTATCTTAAAAAGAGCGAAAAGAAAAATAAAGGTTTCGGGATGTGGTTAACTTTCTAATACCATAAGCACCTGTATGTACTAATGGCATACATATTGCGAATCTGGCAATATTCATAGTAGATGATATTAAAATGTTTCTTGATCCGATCAAGTATTTGGAATCAGAAAATTATACAATTTATTTGCCAATTTGCTTATCTGTACAAACATATCCCTGCTCTCATTCATTGCATTCATTAATAAAATTGATTATCACAAGCCGCGGTGGAAATAGTTCAGAAAGTGTAGCCAACTTCAGTCCTTTATTCGGGTCTTAGCGATTTTGAAAAAATCAGCTGATTTGCTGATGTAACAGGGGATGTGGTAACGGTTTGTTTACGACAAAACTGAGATTGTGTTGCTGATTGCAAGATAGAATCAACGCAGCTCCTTACTTATGTTACTTCGTTACCACTTCAACAACGATGTAAGAACACGCGTGAAATGAGGGTGATAATTTCTCTGTCGAATCCCGTATGACTTTGCAGCCGAAGTTACTCTCACATTTTTGCTGCAAATCGTCAAATCTTATAACCTATTAACCTTGGTCTTAAGCCATCAATACAAAATAAGAGCGTAAGCGATAACTTTATTGCAAAAATAAGAAAAAACAACAAAGTTAATGAACAGAAATTTGCCATCACTTGCGAAAAACACTAAGGGAGGCCACTCTACTAGAGTACGAAGTGTGTTCAAAAATAAAGTAAATTTTAAAATTTCGCGAGCTACGTACGTTCAACTTTCGATTATTACTTTATTTTATGTTGGTACACTCGTCTCGAAGATGTGTTCATGATTTTAGGAATATAATGTTTAGTTTGTTTGCGAAGGGCATAACTAGGACAAGTGGTTTGCGTGTTGGGCGATTTTCCGCCGATGTATTATATACCATTTCACTGAAACAGGAAAAAATCGGAACTATTGTAGTATTTAAAACAGTGTATGTACAAAAAAACAAGACTTCCTTTAATTAATTTTAAAATCGAATATTGCGAAAATGGTTAATTTATTCACATCTTGGCAAGTAATCAAAATAATTAGAAATTATCTAAATAATAATGCCCTAAATTATCTAGCACGACTTGCCCGTTAAGATTATGATGTGAGAAATTGCACTTAGCCTTGTCTGTCCGTCCGTTTGCACGATAACTCAACCAATCTTTAATGTATTTCACTGAAACTTGGTACTCATATCACTCCTTGTCCAAGGTAGCTTGTCATTGAAATCGAGTGAAACCGGTGAATAACCACTTCCACTTTTATATAATGACAAGTTTCAAAAAAGGAAAAAAGTGGCATCTTTATTAATAATAAAGAAAATTACGTCCAATTTAGTACAAACCTAAGAAAATAAAAAGGTTCAGGTTAAGGTTAGGTTAAGATGGAAAAATGGGTCATAATTTGCGTTGCAAAATAAACCGAATGATAAAGCGAACGGACTACCCTTTGTGTTCAGCTGAAGAAATGGAATCTATTTAATTTGCTTACCATCCAAGTTTTAGCATTCCATATTGAAGTGTAAAATTTTCGAAAGTTAAAATTTAAATAATCTCACTGGCTCCAGAGCTTTTTAGGCGGACACAATGAGCTTTTGCAAGGTTTTCTTAAAACACTTGTAAGTTGTGTTAGCATTAGTTAAACCAGTATTTTGTTCTTGTAGCCACGCTTTTTAGAAATGTTTAGCTTAAAAATGCTTCTCTTGTGTGAAAGCTCAGCGACTTGGCACTAAGTTTGCTTCACTGGTATTGGGACTTATGTACCATGAGCTTTCAATATTTTTTTTGAGAAGCTTAATGCGATATAAGCAATGACAAATAACTTTCTATAAATCTGAGAGCTTTTTGAACTTTTCAGGCTGAACGCATTATGCATGCATCTGCTTAGGAAGGCGGAAGTGGAAATTCAACCGCTGAAATCGTGTAATAATAGTGGCCCATTCATAACGTACCCGTAGATAAGGAAACAAGATATTTATAGGATCAAAGTTTTACAGGAACACTTGTACATGAAAAAATTGGTTCGCGCTGAATACTTCGAATTTTCACACAACTCGATAGCTCCAACGTCATGGGGTCGATATTTTCTGGCACAACAACTGACTTTGGACGACATCACGGAATTCACCGGCGGGCAAACAGCAACCTCGACAAAATTAATTGCACCAGTTTTTCACGCTGCTTGCTTACCGTGTGATGATTTTAGTTAATCCACCTCAAAAATTGTGAAAAACGCACGAAAATGTTAACAGCTTAATTACAATTTTTTTGCTAAGTATGCCAAACTTTCCTTTATATCGGGTGTTTCTTTTTAAGCTGAGAACTGAAAATGGTAATACAAAAGAGAAATATTTTTTTAATTGATTTTTATTTTTACAATAATCTGGTAGATAATTTCATTGATTATGCTCCATCGAGTTGCATGGCCCATTCGAACAGTACAATTTCGGCCGCATAGTGTCAATGGTGGCTTGAATATTGCAATAAATTAGTTGTTAAGCGTGCTGTGTCACAAGTTGCGCGGTCTTGTTGAAATCAAATGTCGTCGATGTTTAGCTGATTAAGTTTTAGGAACAGTGAGCTTGGCTTGATATCCTTCACCATTCACCTTCCTCATTTCGAATTTAATAAATACCTATGATGCCGTCACTGCTCTATGAATTTGACGAAGAGAATTTTTTTTTAATAAATGCTCACAATTTGGAAGCAATTGGAAATTTTTCTGCCAATAAACGATTGGTGATGAATTGTGAAACCTTACTAAATAGAAATTTCAACAAAGTTTGCCATTTTCAGTTGTCCAATCATAGTTTTCGATATTGTTCGTTCTCATGCAGCTAAAAACATCCTACATCAGATCATGTCCTAGAGAGGCTCTCAATGCACTGACACACGTTATTCCAATAGACCTACAAATAAAGAAGAGTGCATTTAGGTTAAATGAAGCGGGTCGCTGGAAAGAAAAAACTTATGGTCACGCTGGTCTATTATTGCGACAAACTCAGTTAACCTCGGTGAGGACTGACTACATCGTCCCGATGGTAACGTTCAATAGGAATTTTGCCACACTCTTTCCATCGAAAGAAGAATGGAATAAGGGATTCTCTCTAAACAACTTCGATACCACAGTCTATACAGATGGCAGTAAAATGGATTGTGGTGTTGGAGCTGGTATATATTCTCATAGACTTGGAATTGAAAAATCTGTGCGTCTCCCTAATACCAGCAGCGTCTTCCAAGCGGAAGTACTAGCAATTGGGGAAGCCTGTAGGTTACTAATCGCAGATTTCTCTTTCAAGGGCAATATCGCTATTCTTTCGGATAGCCAAGCTGCAGTTCAGGCGCTGGACGCGACTATAACAACCTCTAAAGTGGTGGAGCAAAGTAGGAATAGCCTCACCTACTTGAGTGAAAACCATAGAGTAACCTTAATTTGGGCCCCGGGACACCGGAACATAGAAGGTAACGAAAAAGCTAATGAACTGGCAGGAGGGGGATCTGCCATGAATAGCGCTCTTGCAGTACCAGTATTCACTCCACTAGGTGCGGTAGACTAACGGCAGTCATAACTGGCTTCTTGTCTATCGGAGAACAAGCCGCCAAAATGGGCATCCCTCATAACACATACTGTCATAGTTGTAAACAACCGGAGAAAAAAGAAACAATCTTCCATTTCCTCTGTGAATGCCCTGCCCTATGGAATAACAAAATGTTAACCCTGGGCAAACCGCTGTTCGAGAGTCTCGAGCAGCTGTCTGGCTTAGACGTCAACAACCTAATAAGGTTCCTAAACCGCACAGACTGGATATAGTCCTGCTGTAAATAACTGTTAAACAATTTGGTAACGAGGATGTGGCAACAAAATGGTGCGGAAGCGCTAGTGGATGAATCACTACTCTAACCAACCAACCAACCATTGTTGGCATATACAAGTACAGGTATATTATACAAGGTGGGCCAAATAAGACCTACTAATGTTAAGCACAAATAACTTTTTTATTTTTTGACATATTAATTTTTCTCTTTTTGTAGGTTATAATTGAATTATTGTAAATTTATTATGGAACCCTACAGTACAACACAACGCGTTAAAATTATCGAGTTTTTCTATTCTTGTCAACGATCAATTGTTTTAACGCAGCGTAAATATCGGCAAAAAATGTTTTGATGTCGGATGAAGCGCAAAGATTGTGGGGCTCTGAAAATCCAAGGGCAACAAACCAACATCAGTTGCACCCATCTAAATGTACTGTTTGGTGCGGTGTTATCGCTACTAGAGTTAACGGTCCACATTTCTTCGAAACTGAGGATGAAACGCCGCAATCGATTTCAGGAGCTTTTTACAGAACATTGATTGAGCAGTATCCTAACTTGTGGTTTCAACAAGATGGAGCAACTGCGCATACTGCTAGGCAAACTACGGACCTGTTGCGTGAAATTTTTGGCGAACGTCTGATTTCCAAAAGTTCAGCTTTCCCTTGGCCACCTCGTTCGCCAGATTTGACTGCGCCCGACTTCTTTTTATGGGGATATTTAAAAGGCAAAGTATATCTTAATAAACCAGAGACCATTAGACTGCTGAAGCAAAATATTCCAGTCGAAATACTGAGCCTTCACCCAGGAACATTATGTGGTGTAATGGAAAACGCGTTAAAAAGAGCCAATCTTTTTATCGAGAAAAATGGTGGACATTTGTCTGATGTAATATTTCATACATAATTTCCATAAAATATATTCAATGTATAAAAACAATTAACCAAAATAAATGATTATTGCAAAAGTTATTTGTGTTTAACATTAGTTGGTCTTATTTGGCCCACACTGTACTTGTAGATATATAAAACAATACGTAATGATTTCTAAAGCAGCTTTTTAATTTGGTGGATACGGTATCGTTCTCTCGACAGTCTGTTCTACGTTACTACCTCGACCCACACTTATGTATCATATGTACATATGTAATTCGGCCAAGAACTGTCACTTAAGTAGAGGTATAGGTAATGATTTATGCTGTTACAATAATAAGAACTGCAACAAAAGCTGAAAGATTGGATTACCCGCTTGAAAATCAATTTAATATATTCGTATACTTACGATTGGCTGGCATTGAGAAAAAAGAGTGCGCAAATTACTTTTTTTTAATTTTTACATAAGTTTTATTTCACTTCATACTCATGTCAATTGATTTATGAAATATTTACGTTTTTTCGTTTTGACATAAAGTTGTATGCTGTTTTTTTTAGAAATACGTTTATTTCAGTTTATTTTTATTCATTAAATTTTACCGAGTGTGTATTTTTGTGAATCATTTTTTATTTAGTTTACATTAAGTCAATAATTTAGCTTTTATTTATTTATTTTTTTTACTTTTTTGTTTTTTTTTTTTCTTACACTTTTAAGTTTCACAATTTCGCATAAGTTATGCATTTCCCGTTATCAACTTATATTTGTATGTATGTATATATGTTTTTAGTTATTCAACTGCATTCATCAACGCACAATCGACAAATGAACAGTTCTTAGTTATTTAGTAATTAATTTTAATTAAATTTTGTTACTTTTGTTTCAATTCGGTATTTTTTTATTTTCAACTGTGTTGCAAATTTCGCAACGTTTGTTAGCTTTATTTTAACACTTACATACATATATGTATATGTACATATATATCTACATTTGTCCAATTGAAAATATACACTACGGTATTAGTGCACATTTTGTGTGTGTGTATGTGTTTTTTTTTTAACTAAATATTCTAATATTTTGGAATTTTGTAATGAGTTAATGCAGTCGAAAATTGTGATCCATGATCAAATATTTTCTAAAAGTGTATAAACATATCTCATTTTCAACAATTTTTCTTTCATTAATTGGTCTATTTTTAAGTGTATTTAATATTGTTTGATTTTATATAATTGAAAAGTAGGAAAGTGATAAACAATTTATGGTGTGCTTGGTGTCAAAGCTTCCTATGCGGATGATATAAATTAAAAGTGACTTTGTTTGTATTGTCACTAATAAAAATATTTAAATATTGTATATAAATCATGATTTAGTAATAAAACCAAAAAACATTTTTTAAAAAATTTGTGATATTATTATTATTCCTAATTTTTCCCAGTGCGCTCGTTATCTTTTCTTATCTTCTCACTATACAAGAAAGCTATGAAAATAGCTGTACTGTCCCTCAGTCAGGTTTAAGGTAGCACCCTGTAAAGCACTAGTATCATAGTTTGAAGCAAATATCTGCAAAGAATGAGATGTGGTGGAGTCCAACTCGTAGTATACTCTGACTTCGAAGCGATATCTTATAGACGCATTTTTGAGGTTATGAATGTATGTAACAGGTGGGGCTAAAGTAATCCTCCTATCAGGAAATGCTATAAATTTTGCGATTGGCCCCTAATGTAAGCTCTGTTTTGACATTTGTGTAGCAAACACATGCGCAATATACGTTAATAAACAATGTTACGCTACACTGCTCCAGAACGCGGAACATTGCTGACCATTTATTTGACCAATAATCGGTCGGTGACTTTGGCACAACGAGAATTACGTCGCAGATTTCCTCGCCGTCCAACGCCTACAGGTGAAACACTGCGACGTTTAGCCGCTCGCCTCGAAGAGACTGGCACAGCACGAGATGCTGCCAGGCGTGGCAGATGCCGGAGTAGCCGTTCTGCAGAGAATATTGCTGCTGTAGCCGAGGATGTCATGGAAGCGCCGTCGACATCGACCAGACGACGTGCCACGCAAATGGGTATCAGTCGACGGTCTTTACAGCGAATTTTTGTACAAGATTTGAAGATGTTTCCTTACAAAGTCCAGACGGTGCATCAGCTGTTTGCTGCTGACCGCCAATCGCGTCTAACATACGCTCCAGCCATCCTTAATCACCACCAAGAGGAAGATGATTTTTCATCAAAAATAATCATGAGTGGTGAGGCCCATTTCCATCTTGCGGATACGTAAATAAGCAAAATTTATGCTTCTGGGGCACTGAAAATCCGCATGTAACCCACGAAAAGCCATTACACCCGCTCAAAGTCACTGTATGGTGTGCTGTTTTCGCTGGAGGAGTCATCGGACCTTTTTCCTTCGAAGACGTCGCGGGCCAAACGGTTACTGTAAATGGTGAGCGCTACAGAGCAATGATCAACGAGTTCTTTTTGCCGGAACTTGATGAATTGGAATTGGAAAACAAGTGGTTCCAACAGGACGGTGCAACGGCACACACTGCACGTGCCACAACCGATATGCTGAAGAATGCATTTCCCGGGCGCCTAATCTCCCGTTTTGGCGATTTGCACTGGCAAGATCGCCTGATTAGACCGTTCCAGACTTCTTTTTGTGGGGCTTTTCGAAGTCGCGGGTTGATGTTAACAAGCCTCAGACTCTTGCAGCTCTTAAAGACAATATCCGTCAAGAATGTGAGGACCTATCGCCGGAAGTTTTGGCCAAAGTGATGGAAAATGCCATGAAAAGGGCTCAAATGGCAATGAACTGTGGCGGCGGCCATTTACATGACATCATATTCTCGACTTGATGTAAAAAAAATTAAAAGACCAGATAAAAATAATAGAAAAGAAGAATTAAAGTTTTTCATTTTTTTTTTAATTACAGGCAAAAAACATCGGAAGGTTACTTTTACGCCACCTTGTTGAAATACATATATTACAACTGCAGAAAGAAAGGCTTTTATAGAGTAAATTAACTCCAATAACTCCATTTGAACGAGTAGATTAGTGACTGATCTGGTGTATGGCCACTGCAATATTTTATGTTACATCTCAAAGCCATCAATTGAAGTAAATAGTGTAGTATTTGTCTATCAGCGAAATGTCTAATGAGATGTGCGGTAAAGCTGAAAATCCGCCACAATGACTTCTGTTGAAGCTACAAGACGATAGGAGAGCCGGAAATTTGATTTACCAACGGTTTAAGAATTTTTTAACACTTTGATTATGACTAGGAGATATGTTATCTCTTCTAAAATGTGTCCAAAATAACTCAAAAAATAATTTACTTGAATATTACCACCTCCAGCATTCTCCAGACTATAGTTAAAGCAGGAAGTTATTATGTCTTTCATTTAAATTAACATTGAGCTGTCTCCCACTAGTGGAGTTGAGTACAGTTTATTAAAATTCTCCTTGAAACTTTAAAATACGGGATCATATCAACTGTTCAACCTGTATTTGTAAGACGAAGTATAATCAGGCGGATCTACTTCAAAACTGGTTGATATTCTAAAGTCATAATATAGCGTATTACTGACTAGTAATTAATAGTAATAGTATTATACTTCTATTGATAGGTAGTTGAATCCTAGAACAAATGGATACTTAATAATTTTAGTCCTAAGCACGTATTCGTTCAAGTAAGAAGCGTAAAGCGGACTAATCACCTGAAATACTGGCGGTTCTTTTACCGCCCGAGACAGCATACAAAATAAAACGAACTATTCGCCAGCAATCTTAACTCCAAAGCAACGTCGACTGGCTCCAATAATGATAGCAAGCGCGTTCAATTATCAGTAACTTTATCTTTTTTGTATTATTTAAAATAAAGTAATTTTGCTTCAAACATGATTTTATTCGTTGCTGAATGAAGTTTACTAAACTTGCACACTTTTTTTGGGTCATTCCCTTCCACCCGTCGGTTAAAATTTGCCGCTGTATATTCAACTAAAACTATTCAGCAATCCTCTAGAATATTAAGCTCCGGACATGAGAGTGAATTTCAAGTTTTAATATATTAAACAGTTTTGATTATCAGCAGATGTTTGTGGTTCTCCAAGTGGGAATAATATTACTTGCAAAGGCATATCCTCTTTAACATACGGCGCAAACTGTACAGAGTGTCAGTATTTTTTTCTTATCTTCACTAAGAGATAGCATCCCTAAACAGTAACCTCGCAGGTAGAGGGCATTGGGTGCAATTTTGAGTGAATTTCTGTCATGAAAAAGCTCCTCTCAAAAAACCATTTGCCGTTCGGAGTCGGCCTAAAACTGTAGGTTCCTCCATTTGTGAAACAACATAAAGACGCCCGTCAAAAATAGGAGGTAGAGCTCAGCCAAACACCCAAAAGGAGTGTAAACGCCAATTATATATATATAAATTTATATTATAACTTTCGGTGGCCGTCGTGGATGGGGGTTTTTAAGCACAGATCCCCATTTGGAAAAATAAGTTGTTTGTGCAGAGTCAGAAATCTGATGCTAGAAGTCAGTGAGTTATAAAACAGGAAAACTTGCCCAAAAATTACTACCTGACGAAGTGTGCTTATTATATCTACTAATTTTTGTTCCACTTCTCCACAATTTCTCGTCAACTCTCTCCTGATTGTAGCCAATCTGCTATCGGGTGATTCACTGAACTTTGAAGAATGCAATTGGCGTAAAGTAAATTTGTCATTAAATTCTTAAGTTAATAAAGTTTATTTCAAGACGGCAGGGTGGTTTTAAACATTTTCACAGGCCTAGTTATGCGAAGTATCAAATTAATCCAGTTGTATAAGAATAAAATGAAAATTAATTGGTGATTTTGACTTCTTACAGTTGTATTATTTAGAATTAAATACTTATTGCAAATACTGAAGCAACACTATGCTCTGATCTTACATATCCAGCGGCTCTGATGGCTAAGCCTTTTCACCTAAGTGTAACATGGGTACTTGGCCTTGAATTTTTAAGGTTTATTAAACAAGAAAACTCTTGCCATTTTTCAGAGAATCAAAAGACGTAAAAGAAATGCTAAAATCAGGAACTAACCGTGCATCTTTCCTGATCATGACTGAAGGGATGGGGTGTAGATTAACTTTGACAAGCAGCAATGCCATAAATAAACACCTTTTGCTTTTGTTAGCAGCTCTCATTCAAAGAGTTATTCAATATCATTTAGACTTTTTTTGAAAAATCTGCCTATTTTCATAGAAATACTACCATTACAGAGAAGGTTTTGGGTCCTGGCGGCAATCTTAAATGTTCCTAGGCGCTCCTGACTTACTCCGAGTCAAGTTTGTGCTTAACTTGAGCAAGCGAGATTTCTGACTTATTCACTGGATTTATTATGGTTGAACATTAGGCTCTGTATGGCATTTGCTTGATGCTGAAGACCGAAGCTTTCCATTATGTGTTGTTCGATACATACTATATGTATGTATGTACATATTTGCTTCTGTGAAAGTATTCGCAGGGTATTTGAGATTGTAACATCTCATGTGGTAAATGTGTCAGGCTTTACTAGAGTAACTTCCCATATAGCCAAATGTCAGAGAGTTAGAGCATATTATAAGAACCTAGCGGCACTGGGTGATGTGTGATTAACACCTTTCCTTCGTTCCTCCGGAAGAGGACTTTTTTAGGGACATTAGCTTCATCTGTCTTACTTGGTTGAAATGTGAGGGACAAACCGAGATACAATGTGTAAATATATAGTTATATATAAATGCAATAGCCTAAGTGCCTGCGATTTCAAATTAAATTAAGAGTTGAACTAAAGAAGCAGTCGAAACACAAAATGGTCGTAATTTTAAGTACTAAAATGAATTAGGCAAACATAACTTTTTTTAAAATATCACTTGTTGATTTTTTTTCCATTACTCGCATATTTTTGCTAAGTATGATTAATTGTAGTTTCATTTAAGTTTAATGCTAAGTCAATTCAAGTTTGATATATTTTGTTTGATGTAAACTTAAGTATGATTTGAGTTCTTGTTCAAATAAATAAATAATTGCACATACGTATATTTCTTAATTATTTTGCTGCAATATGCATATAAAAAGAAACAAAGTATATTAGCATACAACCATAAATGTTTTGTTTGTTTGTTTATTTATTTATTTTTTACTGGCTGTGTGTAAGTCAGCGTGTCTGTCTGTCTGTTGCATAAAGTGTATGTACATAGGTAATAGAATGAAATTTTGCCAGTTTTCTTTTTCGCTGGCAATAATCTCTATTTATAAATTCATTTTTAAGTTTTTATTTTGTTTTTCATTTTCTGCATTATTTTACTCTCTAGAGCCCGACATTTCTTCTCCTATGGCTGTGCATGTTCTCAAACTCTCTTACTCAACTTTAACAAGTACCTATGCAATGTTCTAAGCGTCAGGCGTTTTTCATTAAAAACGCCTCAAAGATAACTTGAGTCGCTTAAGTGGTGACTTCATGTTTTTTGCTTTTTTTTTGTTCTTATTATTAAATTGCATTAATTTTCTTTATTTTTATGTGTTGTTATAGTTTTATTAAAACATTCGTGCATTTTAAAATATCTAACATTAATTAATTACTTTATTTTTGGAGTTAATTTTTTATTATTTTTTTGCTTAGTTTTACTCTCACATGGGGCTTATATAACTGCGGCTTTACATTGCTAGTTTCTTTAGAATTTCATTGTGTCTGTAATCATATTTATTAATAATACTTATTACTTCTAGTGTAACCTATAGCTTACAGTTGGTTTATTTTTCTATACATTTTTTTTATTTTTGTTATTGCACATAATTAATATATGTATTTATGTACGTATGTATACATGCTATAATATAGCTATATATGTAATATAGCATTGCTATATACTTGACGATATATATATTTTTTTGTATTATTTATATGTATATAATTTTGCTTGTAAAACCGTTGGAGCTTTTATCTAAATCAAGACCCCAGAAATGCTCTAATATCCTTTTTTTCTTACATGTAATTTTGTAAAACTTTAGAAAAATGTGGAAATAAAAGGCAAATTATTAAATAAACTAAGTAAATAAATTCAAAAATAAAAACGTTATTAAAATATACATTTTATTATTGTAAGTTTTATGGGAAACAAGTTTGGACGAATTTTCAAGTCGGAATAGTCTTATAATATTTTAGTACCGAATTATATGTATGGTATATGTATTAAGTCCAAAAATGTTCGACGGAGTAGGGAGGCCATAGAAAGGCTAGCCGGAAACAATAGGCTGCATATCTACTGGGTACCTGGTCACAAAGGCATTATGGGGAACGAAGTAGTAGATGAGATAGCAAAAAGTGCTGTGAGACTACCACTTGAACAAGAGAACGACATACCAAAACCGCTAAACACAATATACAACGAAATGGACGACCACATGAAAAGGCAAGTGGAAGCTAGGTGGACTAACCTGACCACATGCAAAACAGCAAAAGTCATGTATAGAACTAACGACAAAAAACTGACTCCATTCGTACTTACGCTCTCGCGAAAGGAATGCAGAACTATCATAGGTATGCTAACAGGCCACAATCTATTGCCTGCATATGCGTACAAGATAGGGATTGCTAACACGGACAAATGCAGAAAATGCAGTGAGGATGTTGAGGAGACTTTAGAACACATTCTGTGCGTTTGTCCGGCATTATTAAAAACGCGACTAAGATGACTGGGAGCCCCACTGTTTGAGGGTCTGGAAGACGTCTCAAAAGCGGAGCTCCCAGCCCTACTTAGATTCGCCAAAAGCGCTGACATCCTACATGATGTATACTTCAGGTATTCATAGAGGTCGGTCTCCATCTGGTATCGATAGGGACCAAAAGGTCTATGCGTGGCTTATTGTCAACCAGGCTAACCTAACCTAACCTATATGTAAATAAACTAAAGTGAAACAATTATCACAGCAAAACTTTTACATGTATGTGCCAACCTTACCTCACCTCCTTTTTCGTAATAAATAAAAGTTAGCTCCAGCTGACATCATCAAGAAAACAAACGTAAATAAATAGTTATAAAGGGTCATCAGATTGGAGGTACTTTCTCCAATAGCGTGTTTTTCGACAGATCACGCATGACTACTGTCAAACTAAGTACATCATTATTTTCAGTTTTCATTGACATTTCATCATGGAAGGATTTAAGCCTCAACAACGTTTAAAAATCGTACAATTTTATTACATAAATTGACGCTCTGTGAAAAGTGTTCATCGCGCGCTCCCGCCAAATTATGGCTTATAACCATTTTTGACTTAATGGCTATGTCAATAAGCAAAATTGTCGTATTTAGGCTCAAGAGTCAAACCCATTCAAGAACAGCTATTACATCTATTGAAAACAATCGTTTCGTGCGGCCTCTGCGTTGGAGGAACTATCGACCCATATTTCTTCAAAGACGAGGGTTTTTGATCTCCACAATATTGGAACCAATGTCGGAACAAGACGACGCTACTTGCCATACAGCCCCTGTGAAACAATGGTTTTACGACATCGTCGTTTCGGTGAAGAATTTATTTCTCGTCTCGGGCCAGTGGATTGGCCAACAAGATCGTGTGATATCATACCTTTGGACCTTTGTTTGTGGGAGTATGTAAAGTCCAAAAGCTTTGTGGATAAACCATTTTCGATTGAGGCGTTGGAAACCAACAATACTAAAGTTATTCACGAGATACCGACCGAAGTCCTCCAGCGAGTCATTCAAAATTGGTATTTATGGCCATATTATGGCGCAGTTACGGTCAACATTTAAAAGGAATTATCTTTAAAAAATAAATGTCATGAATGGTTCTACGCAAAAATAATAAAGATTGCGCAATCAATTCGAATTGTCATTGTTTTATTTGAATTTAGAATTCGATACCTCTAAATTGATTACCCTTTACTTTATATACATATTCATAATGCTATGCTTATACATTGCCGATGAGTTACTTCACCGTTTGCAGTGGCCTGTATGTATGAAAAGGAAACTAATGCTCGATTTGATATTTATAAATAATTCGAGCATCCATTCTTAAACTTGTTCCAAGGCTTCGTATCCTGCGACGGTAAATTTCTGAATAATACGCATATGTATCGGGTGATTTTTAAAACCTTGCGATTTCAAAATGGTAATAAAGAATAGAAATATTTTTGGCATGAGTTTTGTTTTATTATAATCTGGTAGTACATTTTATGGCATTTATTTCTCGAATTTGATATCCACCGCTGTTACGAGTTACATGGAAATCTGAAATTCAATTCATATGTCGTAAATGGTGGCTCCAATATTGCAATATATTAATTGTTAAGTGCACTGTACGGCAAGTTGCGCCGTCTTGTTCGAGCCAAATGTCCTCCATAATTAGCTGATTAATTTTTAGTAATAAAAATTGGGTCAACATGGATCGATGCGCCCGCCATTGACCATAACGGCATCTCCTCCCTTCGATATAAATAAGGACCGATGATGCTGCCAGCGTGTAAAACAGTCTTAAAATCGACGAAGTAGTTTGTGAAGTTGGCGCACAGATGTTTTTATTTTGTCAAAGTAAATTTCCACAATTTGGAAGCAATTGGAATTTGGTCTGGCAATAAACAATTCATTAGGACTTGCAGATTCTCAGCTGACAAGCCATAGTTACGTCAATCGATATCCTGCAGCTAAAAAACACCCGATAGTTAAAAATCAGACTTAGATCTATTTTGTGAGTTCAGGCTCACAGTTGGTTGAGGCAGCATTTCTTGAACTCAGTTTAAGGTAAGATGGCAGAATACATGCAAGTACAATAAATGGCTGAAATTTGAGCTCGAAATTTTAAGCACACGCTAGGTTTGGTATATATTTTTGAAGCTCAAATTCAAATGCTTGTTTTGAAACGTTCATCTCGCCTGAACTTGAAACTCAAAATCATATACGTAAAACATAAAAAGCGGGTCTCCCTCTTCTGAAGACACTAAAAAATTAAGATGAAATAGATAAGATAGTTAAATAAATTTCCATTTATGAAAATATAGAAATTAGAAGAATATTTTTGTTTTGAATTTTTAATTACATACCTATATGTATGTAAATGAATGGTTTGGTAAGGACAGGTGATAAATAAATTGCCTGGGTAAAATAAATTACTTTTTTTGGTAAAAAAATAGAGTATTTGTTTTAATTTTTTATAAAAACTCTTGGTATTATAAAAGAAAAAAATAATGTCTTATTAAAGCAAATTGTGCAAATAACAAAACTTATCGTTTCATTTTTTTTAATATACAAAAATAATATTTTTCTTTCCTTTCAAGCATTTGTGTCCAAACTTGTATTATACAATATTTATTATATTATTTCTAAAAAACTGTTAATCTTAAATTGATAAAAAAAACGTATTTTATTTTTATTCAGAAAAAAACATTTGTTCTTATTAAAAAGAAAAGTAAATATGAAAAAAATTTAAATAAAAAAAATGTGCTAATTAAATATGAGCTAAAAATTTAAACAGTAAAAAATAAAAAAAAAGTAAAAGTAAATAAGAAAAAAAATGAAATAAAAAGATTTGTTAATTAAATATGAGTTAAAAAATGTAAAACAGTACAAATAATTTCAAAAAAATTTGTTCTTTTTTTTTTTTATTAAAAAACATAAAAATATTCTCAAACAATTTAAATTTTTTTTTTTTAAATAATTTGTAAATACCCTCAAACAAGTTGAATGGTTTGAGTAAAAGAAATTTACTAAATTTTTATTTCCCTAAAACAAGTACTTCTATTAAAATATGAAAAATGCTTTAGAAACAGGGCTCCGAAACCGATGAGCTGCGTGCTTTGTTCTTACATATATTTGATTTTTTCCATCGCTGTGGCAATTTACTTGTAATAAAATGTTTTCCACAATTTTTGTTAATTTTGGGAAATGTCTAAGCGTTTGTGTTTTTGTTTTCCATTACTCACTTCATTTTATCTAAAAATTTCATTTTAATAAACTTTTTAATTGATTTTCACTTATAATCTAATTTAATATCTTATATGTTACTTATCATACGTATAATAAACAAATTTTATCACCAATTTCACTATTTTCATAACTATCTTTAATTTAATTTTTTTTTTTAATATTAACAATTTTACTCCCTTTTCATTAGTATGGATTATATTGTGGAACAGCTCGAGTACCGGCGTAATATTTGGATTAAGGTTTTCATATCGTACATATAAGCGGTAATTAGATGTGTAGTACATATGTATTTGTGTATGTATTTGCAAAGCGACTGGTTTGCTAGTTTGCATGCAAAAGTGTTTTTTTTTTTTGGTTATTTTTCGACCTACTCGAAAGAAACCACATAACTTAATATTGTTTTTTGTTATATCAAACACTTCATTTTTTAAGTGGTTTTTATTATTTTTGTTAATATTTGCGTATTTCGATTAACTACTCTTTGTATGAATATAACTTCTTGCAATATCCACAATTACTATCTTTTGATGTTTCAAGTAGCATTTCTGGCGCCGTGTTGACGGTTTGTTTGGAAAAATAATTTAAATAAATGTGTGAGTGTTTCAATATACAAAATGTATGTATTGTGCAATTCTTGTAAATTTTTTCTATTCCGCTTCTTCAACTAAAACACTCGTGGTCTTTAAAGGAAGCCTGTTTTTTGTTTGGTTTAAAATTAGAGATAGCCTAATCCTTGGTGCGCCGTGTTCTTATTATCGCAAACTGTAAATTTTCAGAAAGTATATTTACCGCTTCCTATCATCAAAATCTTGTTCTCTTAACATCAAATCTATCATAAAAAAGTTAATCGAAGGTATTGCTTATTAAATCTTACTGCGATTTTTTATTTAAATTTACGAAATTTGTGTAAGTGTTGTTGGTTTTTTTTAGAATTTCTTCTATTTTAAAGTAATTGCCGCTCCTGCATGTACTTAAAAGATATAAACGATAATTGTACTGGCCGCTAAAGGTTCAAAATTTGACCTACTTGTACATAAAAACGAAGTATCAAAAAATTAATTTTCAGATAGTTCCCAAAATTCTCCAAAACTCAAGAAAGATAAAATTATAGCGTGAATATGTAGGTGCATTTATTGTTTCCACTGAAGTTCGGATCCTTAACATATTTCTCACTGCGAACTTGCATTTAAGTCTATTATTAAGTACCTGCATGCATCTGTGTTGTAAATAAGTAGATTTCATTACGCACGCATATGTATTTGCGCAAAACGACCGCTATAAAAGTGAAGTTACTCAACATTCCTAATAAATATACAAGCGCATTTGGGATAACTGCTTAAACATAAATGCTTATTTATCTACAAATTTTCCAAATAACTATTTTTAACGTAATCTATGTACAGTTGTTGCGCCACCTCAATGTCGCATTATATTAAATTTGGCTAAGCGTATATAAAAAACTTCTTACATTTACAACTTACATGTAGCAAAAGTTACCCAAATGTGTATAATTCTGTATGTGGGTGCAATAATATGTATAACAAACTTATTTATAACTTTTCAAGTAGCAGATTTCTTCATTAGGGATGCCCTAAACGAATAATTTACTACCGAATCTAAAATTATTTATATTAATATATGGAAATTTATGCCCTTAAATTAATACATAAATCAATAATAAGATCGGCTTGGATATACGGGCTAGAAATATATGGGACTGGTAGTAAATTAAACCTATAAATTATACAGAGAAGTCAATCTAAGATACTAAGAACAATTACAAACGCAAATTGGTACATAAGAAATGACGATATTCACCACCACCTCGGCATGGGCAGAGTAACTGAAACAATAAAGAGAAGCAGCAATGAGCATATCAAGCGACTACTAGAAGAGCACAGAAACCTAACAATTAGACTAATACCAGGAATGGAACTTCAACCAAAAAAACTAAAGCGCATAAGACCCACAGATTTCCCTCATATTTTAATATAAATATAATTTATAATAAAAATATATAAATATATAGAAATCAATGTTACGTTACAAAAATTATCAGCACTAAAGCCAATAATTCTCTCTTGTAAAATATAAGCACATTCTGCGCACCACCCATCAATCACATGAAGCCTTCGCCTACCAATCTTACATTCCCTTGACAACACTAGAAACCAATTGTCTGGTCTATGTTAGATCATCAATATGAAGGCAAACGAACCTGAGTCCGAAAAAGGCCTCATGCTATATTACTTCGTGTTGATGAAGAAATTCAATAAATTACAGACTAAAAAAATAAAGTGAAATAAAATAGTAAAATAAATAAATGGACTCTGAAAAGTTGATTTTTACAGGCAATACTTGGGCGAAAATGGCACCCAAGCCCCGTTCATTTTGGAAAAAACATTTAAATGCTGCAGTAAAACTATATTGGATTTTCTGAAATTTTAAATTTACTTTTTGAATCATTTCCATTGTTTCTTCCGTCATTTGTCCGTTCATTAGGAAA
Source organism: Anastrepha ludens (assembly GCF_028408465.1). Taxonomy (NCBI): domain Eukaryota; kingdom Metazoa; phylum Arthropoda; class Insecta; order Diptera; family Tephritidae; genus Anastrepha; species Anastrepha ludens. The sequence continues at coordinate 37,899,317 of NC_071500.1, forward strand.
TATTGAAAATGTTGGCTTTGAAACATTTCTATGCGGGGATTCCGTTGCATGAGCGTGTTTAAAAATAATAATAATTATATTTTGTGATATGCCCCAATAAAATAAATCCAAGCAGCCCTATTTTTGAAACCTGGATCACTAAACATTCATCTCATAAACCAAACCCGCCTACAGTTTTCCGAATTCGACATATTCTCATCAAACCACCTTACAGAACTTTCATAAATAGTTAAATGGAAAAAATACAATACTTCTATTAATTTACATTGTTCATTTGTTTGAAATACAGAGCGAAATATAAAAATATGTTTGCTCTTTATTTGTAGTCTGTCGAGTAGTTAGTAGCACTAATTTCAATTTAGTGATCTAGGGATAACTGTGCTCGGTAAGATGCAATTATAATTTGTCCTGTTTACACTCCTTAATTCGTATTGATAGTTCCTCTTCCATTATTTTTGCCCCCTTTTACATATGAATACGGTTTTCTGATAGGTGATGGCTGTGGCAATTTTGTTTTGGTGGCGCCTACCAAATCTTTTATTTATTATTAAGCTAATCTTGCTAAACAATCGAATTTAATCGGAACGAATTTAAGGCTATCATCACCCCTCCGCTAGTCTGCTTTGCTTAGTTTCTTAAAAGGCAATATAACTTGAGACTTTGCTCAGCAGAAGAATTAATCAGGAGCAGAGTGATTGAATATTGGACTTCTCGATATCTTAGGCATTTGAACGATCTATGTATGAGCGTTTAGAGAGAAGAATTGTATGATAGTACACCATACATCATTCATATCAACATTGACTCGCTCATAGAGTCAAGAGGGAGAGGAAGAAACAGTAGAACATTTCCTCTGTAATTACCGCGCCTTAGCTAGGAGTAGAATAAGGTTGTTAGGAAAATATTGTAGTATTTTGACTCTCTCATGGAACTATCTGGTGTTGGTATAAAACCTATCTTATGCTTTATAAGGGCGTGTAAATGGTTTCATGATAAATAAACACAAACACAACTGACCCACATGGTCTAAATGAGTCTAAGCCAACCATAAAAACCTTACCTAAGCAAGCCTAGTTTCACGCTTTTTAACCAAGCTTTTAGTCAAATACAGACAGCCGCAAAATTGTGATTACACGCTGACTTCGAGAAGTAGTTAATATGCATACTAATCCTTGAAGATTGTAAAGTAAGTAAGTTTGCTAGATTCCTCACAGAATATAATTTACATAGTCGAATTCTTAAATTTAGAAATGTTCATCTAAATGAAGCTTCTAAGAGAGCATAGTGCTTACATAAGTGTTTACATAGTGTTTACAGGCGACACCAAAATATATAAAACTCTTGGGATTATGCTAACGAAAAAAAATAAACATAGGGGTTCAGTTCAGAATTTGAAATTAAGAAATACATTCTGTGCGGTCTACGTGATGCTCTGGAATTTTAAAAGAACTATCGCAGTTGTTGTATGCAACTCAATGCGAATGTCAGGTAAAGTCGACAGAGAGTCCTATGGGGTATTTAACAAAAAAAAAATAATTTTTTAAGCTTTAGCAAACTGTACACTCAACTTTGTCATATTTCTTTATCGTCCTTTAATAGCCTGTTTATGTTAGAATTAAATAATCGTCTACAGTTACGAGCTCTGTTCAGTTTCAGAAATATGAAGTATTTCAACTGTAATAGAGCTAACTCATCCAATTTCCTATTTGGAGCTATTTGACTGCAGATAGCGAAAAAAGCTGTATATGATTTTTTTATAAGGAGAGTTATGTGCAAAAGTTTCATGCTTCTGGGTTTGATTTTTCAACACATGTTACTACCAAAGAAATAGAGTATTTATTACAGAAGATATATATTTATTATAATTATTGAGGAAAAAGGGACTTAGGTATATTTGATTTCCAATACAAAACTTAAATTTAGAGTATTATTTTGCTAGTATAGTCCCGGCACTGGTGGCGCCTGAAATCATCTCTTCAAAAATGCTCACATTTTTATGTAGTGCGGCTCTTACTGTTAATAGCATACTTTCTGCTAAGTCAATAATGTTTGGTTAACATCGTTCTGAAGGAGAGTTTATGAGTTTTGATAAAGCAACAATTGCATGGGAATTGGGGCATTAAAGTTGGATGGTAAGAACAGACTCGAAAAAGTGAAATTATTCACATTTCTATTTACAAGTAAAAAGGAAAATTACTTTTAATTAAAATTCAAAACTAAGTTATTGAATGTTTCGGCGAAACAAGTTCTAATTTCTGTTACAGAAAAAAAAAAAAAACGCAGTTGGACAATAATAATAACAAAGAATTAAAATAAATTCTAAAATGTTATTTTTTCGTTTTTCAATAACTATGTATGTATGTATACACATTATTTCTATTTTATTGTAAAACTTTTAGTTTTATACAATATTACATATACGTAAATATGTGTTTAGTTGCGAAGTTTTGCTCCTACTCATGTTTTTCTGTACTTATAGTGTTTAATTTTTTATTTCTTAGTTAGTTAAACTTTTTTCCAGTTCTGGTTTACTTACACATATTTATGTAGCACCGTAGCACTGTAACAGTGTAAAACTGTAGCTACGTCATTGGAATTCGTGATATATCAAGTAGTAGTAGTAGTAGTAGTGATGTGATGATGCTGATGAAAATGGCCTCTTCTATTCGCTTCACGGACATTTCCTAGCCGCCTATGCGATGCTGCTCAGCGCTGTATGGCATTTCTCCGAATGTGAGTAGACATTTTTTTCGGCGGCAGTAGTAATTTCTTCCGTTCGCTCTTCTCCAGTCATACTTCTGCAGAGGAATGTTATTACGTATTCATTTGGGTAGGGTTCTGGATTTACTACTTGTTTGTACACATACTAAAATTTATAAATCTCATATATTACCATTAATCTTTATTATTATTATAGTTTTTTTTTTTATTTCTAGTACTTTATAATTTTTTTTCTTTATTTGTATATGTGTAGGCAGTTTTATTTAGTCCAGAGATTCCTTTTTACAGGACTTTGTTTGTCTATATATAATCATCTAGTATTCATTGTGAAATATTCTACTTACTTCACTTGTTTTTAAACATGCCATTTTTTATATCTTTTTAATCTTTTTACAACAGTGTAAGAGAGTTTATTTTTTATTTTACTATTTTACTATTTTATGCTACTACAGTACTGTTTCGTTTTCGTTTCTATTTTTAATGCATTTTTTTTTTCGTTATATAAAATAGTATATGTACATTCAAGCCATGATTGGTGCTATAAAAGTGATTTAAAATACTTTTATCCGTATATATTTGGTGTATGTATGTGTGCAGAGATATCAATTCATACAAATCTGTAAACAGTTACAGCAAATACATCTCAGTTAACATTTTTTATTTTATTTAAATTTATTTATTAATTTTTCAAACGCTTTATATGCCTACTTACTGCAACTGCTTTGGTATTTGCATGAAATGAATTGAAATAAAGTTTTAGTTAGCGAGTTCTATCGTATTTTTTTTTTTAGTTTTTTGTTGTGTTTTATTTTTTGTTTTTTGCTAATAGGATTGCATTAGGTCATACGTTCATAGCTTGTAGCACATGTAGGACACCTGTATGGCATTTACACACATACCTACACATGTTCATTGTCAGTTGGTTGTAAAGTAATTGGTTTAGTACTGTCTCATACATATATAGGTATATATACATACATTTTGTTTTCATTTGGTTTCAATTTTCAACACGTAAATATTACGAGTATATGGGGATATTGTTCATTTGCGCTTGGGTATTTATACAAATACATACATATATAGGTTAAAGGGTATGTAAAGTTATTTTCTAAGACTAACATGTGCTGGTTATTAAGCCATAACTTCAAGTCAACGCCTTAATTTTTTTAGATTTCTTTATGTACTTCGCTTTTTTATTTCTCAATCGTTTTAGAACTTTCAATTTTCCCAAGAGTAAGCCTACATATTTCATTGTCTCAAAGAATATGTGTATACATGTGTATATGTATGTGTGTGTGTATTTGTGTTAATGAGCAGGCGTGTGCACATTAACTAATCATTATTGCTGTAATAATAACACTGTCCGAGTCCATTAGGGCTCTTCTATTCACCACTTCCTTGCTCGCTATCTCTCTGTTCGGCTAACTTGACGAAAAATTTGCACGCGAAAGCAACTACAAAGTTATCGAGCAAGATTCGCCGGTAGCAAGCATGTCTATAGCTCATTAGACTGGTATAACTCACTGTCTCACAAACACATGAAATTTGAGGCCCGCGCTATTCCCGCGTTGCCAAGATATGTTCATTTATGACATTTGCTTCATCTATTCGCCACTCGTTAACGCTTGGCTAAAAGAAGAGACCTATTGTCTTATTATAACCATCGCCTATTTCTGAAAGTGATTATCGGCTGACCTTTTTTGATACAATTTTTTAAGGGTTATAGTTTTTCTTAATTCCATGTTTAAATGAGAGCTCTATGGGTATTTTATTGTTTGCGTACACTTTTTTGTTTAAAATCGAAACATATTTACCGAAGACGTCATTAAGTTTATTTTTACATACTTATTTAAACAAATTAAACTTATAATTTTAAATAGCAAGCTGGTTTTATAACGACAGTAATTCAGGTCCTACCCTACATATTTTAATTAAAGTGTGTTTGGTAAATCTTCCTAAATGTGAACTTAAATACTTTCTGGGCAATTAGATTTAGTGAAATAAGTTTGTAAGTATAAGGAAAGAACTTAGTTTTTCAACGCTAATTGGAACTTCTGAGTACAGAAAAGATGTACGCTGAGTACTTTGAATTACTAATTTGCTTATAGCGTTAAAACCAGTGCAGTTGAGATTTTGCAAGAAATTTTACCTTCACGCATTGTATGTAAAATATAAAGGAGTCATCTTGGTAGAGCCTATTCCCAATCTATCGAATTTGATCAGTTTTTATACTGCATTAGACAACATGAAGTTGTTGTCAATAACTAACTTAGTTTTTGAGCTTTTGAAAAAAAAATTAGGTTACAATGCGCTATACTTTTTACAAGAAACAGCTTTTCTTCAAGCATCACAGTTCTACTTTTAAATGTCAATAGAAAATAAACTAAACTTTGTTCAGAAAAAATGGTCAGGCAATGCCCGCTTTCAGAAATGTACCATGGGCACAATAATTCGATAATTGTGGGACTGTGTAATTTAAATATAATATAATTTAATTAATTTAAATAATTTATTATAAAATATTAAATAAAAAATTTGCACGTTTTAGAGCCGCTCACATTCGAATCAACTACTTTTAAATTTGTTTAATCTACGCAATGAAAATCTACGCTCAAATGCGCGTAACCTCCCGCAAATAACTACAATTTGTGTTGTGCTCTTGATTTTTTGCTAATCTGATGAATTTTCTTTTATGTCAATTTCAAAAAATTTGGCAAATAGTTTTGGAAGCGCTAAAGTGTAAAAGTATTTATGTATGTACATAAGTTTTTAATATACAAATATTTGCTTTTATTTTAAGCTAATAGCTTTAAATATATTTGTGATTTACCGAAATTTCTTGCAAAGTTTTAAGCATAAAAATTAAAAAAAAATAATTAAAATGTTCAGCAAATATCTCAGTGTATTCGAACTTGTGTCTCCTGGACTGTACTCAACATCAATATATATAATGATCTGAGCAATTAATATTAAATGAAAACGTATTCACCCAACAATAAATTTGTATAGATTAACTTTTATATGTAACTAATAAACGCGATTGATATATTTATATGCTTATAGTATGTATTCGATAGTAGGCCTATTTGCAGCAAACAATTTGCATAATGCATTTAATGAAATATCTTTCGAGTTGTCAGTATATGGAAGCATTGCTTTTATTGTGCCCTAACTAATACGAGTAGTTAGACCAATTCCTTTGATGAGCCAAATCTCGACTTTACAAATATGAACTAGCCTGGCTGTAACTAGATTGTGACTAAATTGTAACTAAATTGAGTTTACATGATTTTAGCCAGAGAAAAGGAGGCTGACATACTATATTAGCATATTTAGCTGTCCAACATTATAAAAGTAGTAGGTTTTGGTAAAAAGTATGCAATCAAATTTTGCTCACACTACAATTACACGAAAACCACAAAATTCCAGTGGCAATAGTTCCTTAATCCACAGCCCATACTTCTTTCGAGTACTTGTATTAAATATATAAGTAATATTATTCTGGCAAAGAAAATAATTGGCTGTTTGTCGACCTTGTCGAAAACAAGCATGCAAGTATTGTCCATCAAAATGCTATGACAATATGCTATTCAAGAAGCAATGAACTTTTTTGTGAAAAGCCGGTGGTGAGGCAGATCTGTATATGTTGTCTGCGCTCATGGCCTTAAGCAGCCCTCCAACCGATTCAAGTGTAGTTGAGTCCCGTTAACTGTGTCGGCAGACACAATATCCTGATTCTAAAATGGCTCCCGGGATACGTTGGTATCGCGGGTAGCAAGACCTCTGGCTCTTTAGCTAGGATGGGCTCTGAGGTTAACTTCTTTGTCCCGGCGCCCGTTTTGCTACTCCCTTCTGCAGCCATCAAAGCCACGGTTAGGGCTTACTTCAGCCCACAAGTGAGCTTGGCAGGCAGATGGACAAAACTGATACTACCTATCATGTCTGACTACAGGCAGCTGGTTGGACTTATGACGGGCCACTTTCTATGGGCTAAGCACATGAAAAAGGTGGGCATCTCAGACAGTGAATTTTGCCCATCATATGCAGAGGACGATGAAACGGCGGAGTACTTGCTGTGCATCTGCCCGGCTTGAAGCTCTGATGTGTTAAAAAGCGACCACCTTGGCTTCTGAGCACCAGAAGATCTACTCATATTTCGGTCAGGTAGATTTAAAGAAAATTAAGAAGGGAGTCCAAGTGCAGCACAACGGACTTAAGATTGTCTGATTGCTGTACTTGCAAGTTGTACAGACTAAAAAACAAAAAAAACAAAATGTCTATCAAGATTTCGCATTTAATTTTCTTGAATATTACAGAAGAGCGCTTAGCTCCAAAAATCCTATTTAAAAGTGAAAATTTACAGCGGCCGCCGTAGCCGAATGAGTTGGTGCGTGAACACCAAATGTTAGAAAATGCTTTTCCTAATAGCGATTGCTTCCCCTCAGACAGTTCCAAGCCTCCGAGTATATTTGTACCATTGAAAAGCTCCTCCTCCTCTGCCGCCGCTTTTGACTAGCACCACAAATAGTAGGAGGGCTTTGACCAAACAAATATGTGTTGCATTTTTTCTCAAATACATACAAATGTTGATAATTTCATTAATGATGAAGGAAACTTTAGGTGGTTCTAGGCGAAGCCAGCTGTAATGCATGCATACAATGCATGCAATTTATAGCTGGGCCTGTAATCTTACATGCACTTACATAGTTACATTCCGCTTCTTACAAGAAAATATCTACAAACGAGTTCACGGTAGATTTGACTCAAAAATCGAGCACTTTTTTTAAATCAAGTATTCACAAATTTATGGCATGGTGTAGTCCATCGATGCTCATTGTGCCCGTGTAAAAATTCCGTTTCATAGGCATACAACTGCATGTGCATATATAAGTAATATATAATAGTTTTGCTCTTCTACCAAGTATGGCCGTTGCGTTTGAATAGAATGCTCATCTTTGCCCATTTTTATTTTTTAATTTTGCTCATAAAAGGTACTGGCCTAACTGACTATTGGAGGAAAGCCAATTGTACTAAGGAAAACTCAGTGTTTAACAACGCTTGATTTTGTAAACAAAAATCACACAAAGCTCAATAGCTACTATTCATATAACGAAATTATTCTAACTATTCATATAATCAAATTAAAAGCTCTAAACTAAGCTAAATAATTAGCTCGGTAGTTATTTGTAATAGTAACACACGTAAAGTAGCGCTCGTTTGCAGGAAATGTGTGATGATTTCCAAAAATAATTTGCACTCCACTCACAACTTATCAAAAATATTTTCTTCCCATAAGGAAGCAAAAGTAAACTGAAAACTCCAATATTTCTTTTGATTTTTTTTTTTTTTTGGAAAGTATGCCGTTCTTCTACATAGCAAGCGCGCGTTAGGTTTATTATTATTTATAACGGAAATTTTCTGTGCATGATTGTGCGCCTTATCTACGTTTGGTAAGATTGTGTATCTGCTTGTCATTCTGCACTGCTTGCATCTGTGCGTGTGTATGTTTTGTGTTAATTTAAGATTTCCTAATGTTCACTTTTATCATTTTGATAATTATTCTTCATTTTGTTTTACCCATTTTACATTTAGGCGTGTCATTACTTTCTAAAATCGTTTTCATCGTGTGCTTCACTATGCTTTCGATTATTTATAGTTGTAATTATTTTGAGCTTTTACCGCTTACTGTATTGTTATTGATTTTAGGTTAATTAATTTTATTATTGAGCCTTTCGATCCACTAACTGATTTTTTATATGCCTATAAAGTATTCTTGTGTTTTTTTCTCAGTGTATGTGCATGTCTTTACTCGTACCAGTGCTATCATGCTTTTATTTTATTTAGACTTAAACTCATTTTTATTTTGATTTTCTTTCCGAGTTTCCAGTTTTTTTCTTCTTTTGCATGGTATAATTAATTTTTACCTATCTTTTTTTTTGTGTCGTTTTTTGACTGATTTTTCTAGTACACACATACATGTGTATGTTAATCCTCTCGTGCCTGTATTACTTATATACTTATGCTAATTTTTATCATAGTGTATTTGCCTAATGTGTAAACTTAATTAATTTAGCGCGTTTTGCTTTCCTTCTGTACTCCCGTTGCTCGTCCAGTCATCGTTTTGGCTTAATGCAACCTGCGACACGCCTAGCGTGACACACTGCGTCCTCTGCTTCACATTCTGCCGCTTGCTTTACTTCTCCTCGCCCAGCAATACCAGATCATCGGCAACCACATCGCTTACGTGCAAGTAGATGATCCAGTACATCAGATTGAAGCAAACGAAACACACGGGAAACACTATGCGCGAATATTTGTCAATGTCTGATGGCGTTATGCCTAACAGCTTGTTGATATCCTGTACGATTTAGTATTTGAATGAAATCACAAAACCAAATTCAAGAAAATAAATTCCAAAGAAATAGTTAAAAACAAACAAAAAAGTGGGATAAAGAGAGAAAAACAATCGATTAGTATGATCACTTTATTCCAGTCGTGTATGTATTTGGGCTGGAAATTACTTTTTTTACCTTTCCCGGGTGTAATAAATGGGATGGTACTGCCGCTTCGGCGTCCCCACCTTCGGGCGCTCCACCTCCGCCGCCGCCGCCGCCTCCTCCACCACCGCCTTGGGGTCCGGGGCCGGGTGGTCCTACTGGCGGTCCGCCACGTCCACCGTTCACAGTATTCTCGAGCGTGCCACCTTTGGAATGGGCCTTCGGATCATGCACCTTGAATCTCACCTCCTGGAACAAGGGTCCCACTATCGAGCAACCGCGCGAACCAACGTTTTGTTGCATATTTGAAAAGCCAATTGGTCGGTTACTCACTGTTTGTTTAGGCGCATGAGGATGACCATGGCTATGGCCATGACCATGCCCATGTCCATGATCGCCTGCACTCGGATTGGGATTGGGCTGTGGTTGCACCCCATCCAGTTGCTGCTTTTTTTGCTCAGCTATCTTTTGGATCGCCATAAATCTTTGTTTTCGCATTTGAATTCGTTTTGCCATATAGCCGACGGTGGCGTATTCTATAGATTTTTTGTTTTTGATTTTTTTAATTTTAAATTTTAAAATTTTTTCGGTTTCATATATTGTAAATTAATAGATATTCAATATTGAGCATCGATTTTCAGTGTGATATAATTATTTATTTAAATCAATCACATTTATTAAATATTAATTTATCAATGAAATGGTTGGTAGATAAGCAAGCATTCGGAATTAGTTTGAATTTGGAGTCCAATTTTGTCATTTTCAATTCAATCAGCCATAGAATTTAGTGATAAACGCGATTGTTTTATTTGTTTTTCATTTTATTTTTTGTTTTGTCGAATTGTAATTCATTTTTGGGTTGTGCAGGGGACCAGGAGTATAGAATGAAAAAATAGAAAAATAAATAATACAAAATAATTTACTAATTTGTATTAGCTAATTATGCAAAATTAAGAAAAGCATATACGGTTTTATTTACAATACGCATGAGGAGGTGGGATTTTCTTTACCAAAGGGGAAGAACACAAAGAGAACGGACAATGGATAAATTCTATGGGAAAATAGTTGCAAAGGATATTTTTACTTCAATAGGAACGAGAGGTTCACTAATATGTGAAATACTATTATTGCATATCTAAATAAAATGATGAGATACTTTCCATATTGTGTTCTATTAAAGGCAAATAGAAGTAGAAGGAATGTTTAACAAAAACATTATTAATGTTAAAATTTTTTTTCGCCTTTTCATGAATTGTTATTGTTATTTTTTATGTACTTGCCAAAGTGTTTTCTTCTTTAATTGTTTTTTTTCTTCTTTTTTGTTCTATTTTAACTTAACTTCGAAGACATTAAAGTATTCAATATGACTAAATAGTCGTGGACCAGCTTCGGTTTAAGGCATGATGACCTGCTGATCGGAGACTATGCATTCTAGAGTGTGTAAGAATTTACCTTAGAGTCATGCTTCACTACAAATTGTTCTCAAAAAGTACGTATATATGGTGCGGAAGAATTTTGATTTTAACAGAACAGCTCCTATATTAATTCAAAAATGTTTGCGAATTTTATGATTTACTTTGACTCATTTGATTGATTAGCATTAAAAATTATGTGATGCCGCCGAATATTTGTGCTCCAGAATGACTTTTTATATGCTCCTTTGGTGGTCATAATCCCGAGATCATTTTTATCATCACTGTTTTGAAAACTTTTCGCATTTAAGAAAGTCTTTTCATTTTCCTAAAACCTGTGTTTTTATTTTTAAAGTATAATATAGGAATTCTTTTCCTGTAAGAAGAAAAATTGCGATTTAGTGACTGACATCCGGAGTATGCTTAAATTATTAAGCGAACTATTTTCGAACTGGTTAAATACTGACAGCTGCGCATGTCACAGGCAATGCGATGATCCCCATACCCCAATCCTTGGCGACGGGAATGTCGTTCCACTACCCGACCATGACGAGGTGAGAATAGCGATAACACCTCTAAAGAAATGCAAAGCTGCGGGAGCCGACAGTGTGCTTTTCCCAATCCATACGAATTCTGCAATCTGTGTCAACTATCTCGGCATTAGTGCTATAAATATGGCGGTAAAGCTATAGCGAGCGTATTGTGTGAAAGGCTTAAGCCCACCATCAACCAACTGATTGCATCTTATGGCCTTCGACCTGAAAAATCCACAATCGACCAGATATTCAAAAGACGCCAAGCCTTGGTACAGACCTCTGAAAGAAGAATCGACACACATCATCATTTTGCCGATTTTGCATTCGACGGCACGAAAGGATTTGCCGATATGCCGCATTATCTGAATTTCGTATCCCCGCAAAGTTTTTGCACAACGATTTTAACAAACTTGAGTACACTGCTATTGAAATTAGCCAGACAACATTCACCATTATTTTTTGTCTACAGTAGAAAATGTCGCACTTTAGCTCGGTTAGAGTGACACACTTTGAGAAACTTCGAGAAACACGCAACCTTCTAAAAATGCTAAAAAAAAAACACAAAAATTATGCAGCCCTGGCGTATGGCAGATTAAATGCAACATAATTACGAGAGAAAAAATACTATAAGCCAATAGTTTTAGATAATCAACTGGTGAATTAGTTTAATGTAGCTCATTATTAGCACCTCAAACTCAACTAAGCGATTACTGGACTATTGTAATGAGAAGAGGCAGCATTTGCATGTGGTATTACAGCTTTCCACTACTTCGTTTTCCCATAGAGTGTCTATGGTTCAGCCGAACACTTGTGAAGATTTCATTATTTCATTTATCTTGGTACGCTGCTGTACAAATAAAGATGTGAAAAAATCTTTTATAAAGGGTGGTTAAATTTTAAGGACCGATGTTAAATGTAAATCACGTTTATGTGTCAAGTTTTTTATGGATTTCATTTGACATTTTTCAATATCAGACTATGTCAATTTGAACCAAAGAAATATACACAATCGAGCAACGAGTTAAAGGTATTCAGGCTTATTATGAAAACGGGCGTTCAAATCAAAATGCATATCGCGCACTTCGTGAATAAAAGCATCTTCAGTGATGAGCCACATTTTCACCTCAGTGGATTCGTCAATAAGCAGAATTGCCGCATTTGAGAGAATGATAATCCAAGAGTGATTGCCGAAAAACCAATGCACCCACAAAGAGTGGCTGTTTGGTGCGGTTTATGGGCCGGCGGCATCATTGGGCCGCATTCTTTCCAAAATGAGGCCGGTCAGGCAGTTACTGTGAATAGTATTCGCTATCGTGAGATGATAACGAACTTTTTATGGCCCGAATCGGAATATATGAATATGGACAATATGTGGTTCCAACAAGGCCACTTCTCACGCAGCTAACGAAACAATGGCTCTTTTGCGCGAAAAATTTGATGGTCGAATAATCTCACGTCGCAGCGATGTCAATTCGCCGCCAAGATCATGTGATTTGACACTGTTGGACTTCTTTCTTTGAGGTTGTTTGAAAGAAAAGGTGTACGTCGATAAGCCAGCAAAAATTTAAGAGCTAAAGGATGAGATAATTCGGCGCATTAACGGCATAGAACCTCAATTATGCCTCAGTGTCATCGAAAATTTGGACCATCGGATGGAGGTGTGCCTCTGAGACCGCGGCGGCTATTTGGCCGATATTGTGTAAGGCCAATATATGTAAATCAGCCATACCAATATTATCATAATAAAGAGAAATTACAATAATTTCTTAGAAACATTGTATTTTACTCAAAATCAAGAGCTGATGGCCTCTGCAGCCAATGCTCAAATATACTTTTAGTACTGGTATTCATACCAGTCACTAAATAATAATAATAATAATAAATACTCAAAATCAACACCGGCCCTTGAAACTTAACCACCTTTTATATCGATGAAACATCCTTAATAGGCCGGGTCGATTTGTGGGGAGGCAAAAAAATCGCCCATTGCTCTGTGAAAATCGTATTCTAGAGATCACAACAAGAAACTTTGCCGAAGGAACCATACCTCTAAAACGAATTCTGATGTCTCCCAATTTGGGTCGAACTTTTTAGTTTCTTTTCTCATGTAAAGGCCAAAAATGGTGATATTTTGAAATGATTGTATGTAGAACCCCCCAGGGGAGTTCCAGGTGGTGTGCCACTGGCATGGGTAGATCGGGGGTCCAAAGTTAGTGGGGGTCGGTCATACATTTGGACTCGATTGGAGCACTCTAAATGGGTCAAAGTGGAATTTTTCGTTCGACCCAAATTGGGGGACATCAGAATTCGTTTTAGAGGTATGGTTCCTTCGGTAAAGTTTCTTATTTTGATCCCTAGAATACGATTTTCACAGAGCAATGAGCGATTTTTAAATCGACCCGCCCTAATCCTTAATCACCAATTTTCAAGGTACTTTCGGACTCCTTGAATCTTGGTAAGCGCAATACCAACAGTCATTGGTTCGACTACACTTCTCTTAAAAAGGGATCTAATCTTTGGATAAACTTGTAATTGTTGTGCACATTATTTGCTGTTTGCTCGAGCATTTGTTACGATATGTAGTCCACGATTTAATGTTTCCCTCCAAATAGAGGTACTTAAAATTTTAAGCCGCCACGAAAGGAAATAGTTTTTCATGTTAGTAAATCAAACCGCGGCCGCCGTAGCCGCATGGGTTGGTGCGTGATTACCATTCGGAATTCACAGAGAGAACGTTCCTAAGAAAAACATTTTTCTAACAGTGGTCGCCCCTCGGCAGGCAATGGCAAACCTCCGAGTGTATTTCTGCCATGAAAAACCTCCTCATAAAAAAAAATATCTGCCGTTCGGAGTCGGCTTATAACTGTAGGTCCCTCCATTTGTGGATCAACATCAAGACGCACACCACAAATAGGAGGAGGAGTTCGGCCAAACACCCAAAAAAGAGTGTACGCGTCAATTATGTATATATATATATAAATCAAACCGCTTTAAGCAAAAGATCTTTTTACAATTTCATATGTCCTACACGCAGTGGTCTTTACACCAAAAAAAACTTGAGAGCGCCTTTCATAGTAATTAATGGATAACTTATTTCTGTAATACAAATTCGATTACTCCTTTCTAATATAATTACATCGCAATTAATAATCCCGAAATATCTCATCATTTTATTTGGTGTGTGAAAAGTATTTAATAAAAAACAAGGTTGCTTTAAGGTTTTATGAGGCTAAATTTAGCTACCAGACCTTATGCGCACAACATAGAAAGCAAAAATATACAGATAATGCAATGCAAGAATTAAAAAAATGTATATATTTTTTTTCTACGTAAGCAAAATTGTGTCGTTTCTATTGTACGAAAATTTATTAAACAAAAATTTGTGTACTTGTAATTTAAGAGTAGTTTGAAGATAAAGCGTAAAGCTCAAGAAATCATTTAAATTAAATTTCAACGTATTTTTACAGAAAAATAAATAAACAAAATAAAGTACATAATATGAAAATTTTTGTAAGAAATGTAAGCAGTTTTTGTAGTTTAAAATTTTGAGTTTTTACTGTCTTTTTCTCTTTTCATTTTGAATACTATCATTTGAAGAAAATCCACTGGAATATTTGCTCAGGTGCTCTCTCGCTCTCTTTCAACCCAGCAAACACTCCACTTCAAATGTAAGTTCAGCGAACAGGCACTTTTGTAATGTGACGCAAGGCGTAAATGGATTCAATGAGTGAATTATATTTACATACGTAAAATGTGTACAACTTAAAATTTTGGAATGAATTTAATTAGAAATAAATTTATTTGAAAAAAAAATTTTGTTTAAGTTGGTTTTGGTATGATCTGCTGTAGACGGGGTAAATGTTAGTTTAAAGAAAATATGCATAATGGTAATGTTTTATTTGCTAAATGTGCAGTTTAAAACAAAAAAGGTAAAAAATGTTATTTATTTTTTATAAAAATTATGAAAATTATTTAGGTAGTTAACCCGTTAAAAGGCTGACATTGCTTTTTTTGTGATTTTTACGGTGTAGCTAAAATAGTCTAGCACTCTGAATTTTTTATCATGTAGAAGAAGGTAATAAAAATAAATAAAAAAACTATTCATTCAATAGTTATACACTTTTAAAGCAGGAACGTTTGCCACGATATGAAATCACAATCACATGGAATCAAAAATCTGATGACAATTTAGATTAGAGAAGTATTTCAGAAAGATTCAAATTTTTTGTTGGCATTTTATTACACCTTTTTTGAATTCTCATGCTTTTTTATAACCATTTTATTATGAAGAAATTGGCCTAATAAATCCTCACGATTGGTGCTATTTATATTCTAGTCTAACAATGGATAAACCAGAATTCCTGGTAGGAAATGGTTTCATTCTTTTCCAAATGTTCTCCGTGATGATCAATAAATTTCTGCTTTCTTTTGAACCCATTTTCGAAGCACTTCGTCGTATACGAAAGACTTTGAGAATTAAATCTTAACCGCCATAAACATACTTGCCATAGAATGCGCGACTAAAGGGATATCCGCATTTGCTAGAGAGTTATATTAGCACCTTCGCGTATTTAAAATTTTTAGCGGGATTGTAAAAGATGATTTCTACAATTTTCTATCATCGTATAAAGACGACGTATTCCGCTTAAATTTATGGGACATTTTCATTGCTTACATTAGAACCGGTTGATCTAGTATAATACAAGGGTTGCTATTTATCTTTCTGACCTTGACAACTTTTAATATTATCGGGTGCCAACTGATGCTTCCGAAGGTTTAATATAATTACCATTAAATACCATAAGCGAATTCAGACCGTTTTGATGCGTGAGCCATATTAGCCCTGTTTGCAGTTGATTTAAAAACTGTTTTCAACAAAAAAAGGAACCAAACCGTGAACAAGAAACTAGAAAGCAGGAATGCATTCATGAACTATATCATTACATATGCAAGCATCATACTTTAGTATCTTTGAAAAGTGGTATAATAAGTTTTCTCGAAAAAGTCGTTGGGAACGTTTTCCAAAATCAGTTGTTATACTAGAAATATTAATGCTGTGAGATTGAGGCATCCTTGGGCATAAGTCCGATGAGAAAAAATAAGATTTTCCATGACCACCTTGTGGTGATCACAATTTAAAACACTACCAGCGCGTGGTAGCGTGACCACCTTAATGTTTGTATGAATTTCGGGATTCTGTACAACTGCAACGGCTGGACAAGAAATGAAAATTGCTTGTCGGGATCACTTCAGGACCATACAAATGTATACTATGTATGTGAAAGGGTTATATTTATATACATCTTTAAAGAAGTACTTACCTTGTATTACGACACAGAGTATTGGTTTATTTTGTTAAATTTTTTATTAAATAATAATTAAAAGTAATAATAGATAACATATTTTAAGATATAAGTGAATTTTCCAAAAAACACAAATATTTTTGAAATGTGTGTAATAGATTTACTATTAATATTCCTACATTTGACAAGTTTTCTGTATACTTATATATTCTGTATACTTATATGAAGTATCTCGATACTTAAGCTGATCACCGAAGGGAGTTTTACGGCAGATATGAGCCGTTTTCTTTGAAAGTGGTGTAAGCCCAATTTCACAAAAATTAGTTAATAATAAAAATTAATACAATTCGATATGGACTTTTTATTTTTAAACATTTTCAAAAAAATCTGTTCATTGTTTTAATCATTACAAATATTCGTCGTTAATGAAGTTGCAAATATTTATTATTACTTCCAAAATGGTGTAAGTCCACTTTCCTCAAAGGCATACGACTATTTAATTCAAAATTGTACTACATAACTTTCTTAGTGCATTCTTATTTGTGTGCCAACCTTGTACACCTTTATAATTTTCCGGTTTTTCCACGTTTATCACAGAACATAAGGTCATCTAAGCGTGCCCAAGAAAATGTTTTTTGTTGCTTGAAGCGCTTAGAAAATGTAACCACGCAACAACATGTAATGGCCTCCAACATGGCCTAGAGAAAATAGAACTTTAAAGTTGCCTTTAAAGTGGCTTAAAGTTGCTCATTCCTCCAAGAACGACACAGATATTATCAGCCATAAACATTTATATTCCGGACACCCTTATCTACCAAAACATACCAATTTGGAACTATCGAGAATACTGTAAGAAAACAATATTTATTGTATGTACGTAAAAACTATTCTACTATCATAAAACAATGCCGAAGATATGAAAAGTTTATTTTGCCTCTAATGAAACAAGTTGATTTAATACTTAGAAGATACGATTCTAAGAAGGCGAAAAAATATCAGCAGTGAAGAAATAAATTGGATGAAGCTACGACGGATAAGGCTTTTCAAAAGCAAGTTATATACAATTTTCTATAAAACTTCATATAGTGAGAATGAGGATTTTAAATCACTAAGTTTATTGCTCTCACGGGGAGGCCCGCACCAACACGTTTATATCATCATTCCAGATCCATCATATTCGAAAAATGTACAGATAAGCTTGACTTATCACCACTTATCCCTCCAATACATCAAGACTGTTTTCAAAAACTTGATCATAATGAAAAAAGCGAAAATTTATTAATATTAATAGTATAAAAAATTGTTGTAGAATATTAAATGTCGATATAAAGCCTATTTTTTTTTTTTTAAATATTTGAAAAAAATAGCATAAAAAAAGGTATGTTTCAATTGAGATATTGTAGTTACTATTTTGTAAATGATATTTACTTTTGTCCTTTTAGAGTCATTAAAAGCCTACATTTTTGTTAGTCGCATTAAAAAAATTCATAGTGAATTTAAACCAATTTGATGCTTAAGCAATAAAAAAAAATGTAATAGTATGTATTCATAGCTTTAAATATCCCCATATAAAATAAAATACACTTACAACCCTTTCAAAGAAACACGCTCATATACAAGTATGATATATCCGTACTTTGCTGTCCTGAACTCATTAACGCCTGCAATTTAGTGCTGGTAGAGCCGGACGACAAATAAAGGGTATTTCAAAAGACGCACCTAGATGTTGTTTTAAAATAAAATATATACAAATTTAGATTATTTTAGATACGCTATTTTTATTCAGCATACGACTCTCAACTATTTTAAGATCAAATCATTTAAATGCCCACCATGAGCACGTCTAGCGGTAACTTGCATCAAACAATCGATTCATGAATGCCTAATTGTTGAGAACGTCAAGATATCGATGTTGGAGGCATTCAGCAGCTTTTTGTGCTACAGCAGCAAATTTTCAACAGAACGTTCACCCTTTGGTCTGCCAGTCCTTTTTCTATCTTCGACAGAACCAGTTTCTTTGAAATTGTTTCACCAAACTTTGAATTTTCGATTTATTTGGACAGAAATTCCTAGAAAAAAATCAAGAATTTTCGATATTTTTAAGAAAAACTTTTCCATAATACGGGGCTTCACTGACGGGGCTTCTATTACTGTCAAAACAACAACAACAACCATTTTTATAATAAGATTCAATAATTTTAACGCCTTGTTCAATCGCGTAAAATTGTAGGTCTATCTAATTGTCAAATATCAAACATGGTATAAAAAGTACCGTCTAGGAATTTTTTCCTACTTCCATCTAAGCGCCACTTTTGGAAGAGCCTTAATATAAGTAATTTCTAAATATTTGAAAAATTTTTCAAATCACGTAAATGACCGATTTGTAGTTAATGGGCACATGAAGTCTCCGGCGTTTCACAAATTAAACCTCTTCTAACGGGAGAAGATAAAAACACAGAATTAAGGGTCACTCAGCTGACATCAAAATAGCAATTTGGTCTAAGTGAGCTTATCTAGAACCGGCAGATATGACAGCCAATGCAACCTTGCCTTTTCCTTAGATTCTGCACCACATGTTTCGAAACTGGAATACTCGGCTTGTGTCATTTTTTTTCTAAAACTCTTCTACGCTATAAAAAGTCTCATTTTTTAACGCGCTGTTCTGTCTGTAAAATTTCTTATCTCTCTACTTGACAAGCATCAAATATGGCATACTAATCTATTGAAGAAATCAAAAATCTAGGTATTATTTTTGATGCACGTTTTACATTTCTTAATCCTATAGATATTATTCTATCTAAACTGTATTCTACAATATAATTGGTTTCATAGGAAGAAATAACTCGAACTTTGCGGACCCTTATACTCTTAAGTTACTATTTTCAGCATAGGTTCGTTCTACATTAAAATATGCCATGTTTATTTTGAGGACTTACCGACAATTATCTATCAACGGAATTGAACGAGCTCAAAATGTTTTTCTTGAGTATGCCGTCTCTTTCCAAAACTTCTCTGATCCTGTTACATCATACAAATCTCACCTACTTCTAATTAATCTCAAGCAGCTAGAAAGTAGAAGATCGACTTGGTCGCTGTCTTTTCTGTTTCTATTATCAAGGGGGATTTACTGATCCTCTCTTCTAGAAATGGTTTATTTTTCGGTCTCTACGAGGTATTTACGTATCATATTAAAATTCCCTTCCATTTGAATAGGAGCAGAACAAATTTTGCCTGCAATGCTTCTATTGCTCGCTCTATTCATGAACTCAATGAGATCTTGAATACTATTGTTTGATTGATTTTACTTTATCTAAGCTATGCTTTTCTGCTCAATTAAAACGTTTATTGTAATTTAGATTTTCGATAACGATATTTTTGTAATATGTAGTGAGTAAGAATAATTGTATTATAATTTAACTTTGTTTTTTTTTTTTTGCTTTTTGTTAAACATACTTTTTTACGTTAAAAGTAGTCAGTAAAAATAATTGTTTCTTGATTTCAGTATAAATAAATAAATAAATAATTAAAAAAGGTACCTCCAAGAATAATTTACTACTGACACCTAGGCGTTTCTTTTGAAATACCCTTTACATCCCATCGCATTTGCGGAAATGAACGAACTAATGAAAGATATATATTTCATATCTAAAGTAATCTATCTAAATAAAACTATTGCCATTGGTAGAGCAAGAAAACTTCATCTTATTTGTTTGAGCGAGCGTCACTGCCTTCAACATCTCAGCCACCTTGTACACATGCGTACAGTGCTTAGAAGGCTTAAGTACTTCCTTTAAATTATGGGTGCCCGATTTCAATCGCTTTCAATATTAAAGTACTATAGTCCAGGGTTATCATATAACATCAGCTTTGAAGCAGCGGTTTTACTCAAAAACTCATCTTTGCTGATTATGCGTACTTATATTTTTGCTTCTAAAATTGAGATTTCAACAATGTCTCGAACATTGAAATATTAAATAAATTTTTTTCTTTGCTGCAGCATATTTAAAAATTGAATGTGGACGAGCGCCTGCATCCAAAAGAGATATTTTAATAATTAAACTAAATAACTTTAAAATCAGTCGCTTTGCGATATCATTCGGATGAAGCCGTTAACAATCGATTATCGAATTATGTCGACTATCCCGCAGTGATTCACGTGCTTATAATAGGTCTATTTATAAGTTCGTGCGGTTTTACAACAGATGGCGTAACTTGATTATTATTCCATCGATCCACATTTCCAAACATTCATTGGAGAGCTACTGTCGTAAGGCACAAACGTCAGTATAAGTTTTTTATTTGAAGCGTAAACAACAATATTTTTACCACACTTGAAAATGTCGAATTTCGTGCCAAATAATGTGTTTTTGCGGGGAATTCTTCTTCATTATTTTAATATGAAGAAAAAAGCAGCCGAAAGTCATCGTATCTTGGTGGAAGTTTATGGTGAGCATGCTCTATCTGAGCGAACGTGCCAGAAGTGGTTTGCACGCTTTAAAAGTGGTGATTTTGGCTTGGAAGACGAAGAACGCGAGGGTGCGCCGCCAAAGTTCATGGATACCGAATTGGAGGAATTGCTCGATCAAGATCCGGCTCAAACGCAAGAAGAGGTTGCAAAAACTTTGGGAGTTGATCAATCAACCATTTCCAAACGTTTAAAAGCCATGGGAATGATCCGAAAGGTAGGCCATTGGGTGCCGTATGAATTGAAGCCAAGAGACGTTGAACGCCGTTTTATGGCATGCGAACAACTGCTTCAACGGCACAAAAGAAAGGGTTTTTTGCATCGAATTGTGACTGGCGATGAAAAGTGGGTCCATTACGACAATCCAAAACGTCGGGCAACGTATGGATACCCTGGCCATGCTTCAACATCGACGTCGGCGCAGAATATTCATGGCCTGAAGGTTATGCTGTGTATCTGGTGGGACCAGCTGGGTGTTGTGTATTATGAGCTACTGAAACCGAATGAAACGATTACGGGGGATGTCTACCGACGACAATTGATGCGTTTGAGCCGAGCACTGCGAGAAAAACGGCCGCAATACGCCGATAGACACGACAAAGTTATTTTGCAACATGACAATGCTCGGCCACATGTTGCACAAGTGGTCAAAACATACTTAGAAACGCTCAAATGGGATGTCCTACCCCACCCGCCGTATAGTCCAGACCTTGCGCCATCCGATTACTATCTCTTCCGATCGATGCAACATGGCCTGGCTGACCAGCACTTCCGTAATTACGATGAAGTCAAAAAATGGATCGATTCGTGGATTGCGGCAAAACCGACCGAATTTTTCACAAAGGGAATCCGTGAATTGCCAGAAAGATGGGAAAAAGTAGTAGTAAGCGATGGACAATATTTTGAATATTAAATTTGTAACCATTTTACGTCAATAAAGTTTCAAATTTCGAAAAAAAACCGCACGAACTTATTCATAGTCCTATTACATAGAACTGTTAGTATCGAAATAAACTTTGGCCGCTTTGAGTGAAGTTATATTCCGCGATTAATCGGAACGTTTACTCTTCATAATAATATATTGAGAATTTTTCAGCCAACGGCCCATCAGCCTATCTCAAGTAAATACAAGTATATTGAAACATTTGCAAATAATACTCATAAGATCCCAATGTATATGTACTTACCTCAACATTTGCTTTGCTATCCTATTACTTGGCACCTGCAAAAAAAAACTTAGTTTTTAGTTTAGTTTTGGACGTTCAGAATTCCGAAGCGTTAAATTGTAAGATTCTTCAGCGTCATGAATTGATTAGCAGTTCTGCTGAATCAATACTTAACGCGAAAAAACTGATGAAACATTTTTTAAGTTGTTTGGTTCATAATTAATGTTCGTAGATGTGCATATACATATGTAGACATTGATGTGCACGGTACGTAGTGCTCTCTTTTAGGCGTATAACGTATAATACTGTTGCTGAACTGAAGCTGGGCGTATATTGATATCAGGGTACCATTTAGGTGTTTGCTGGTGTTGGTGAATATTTATATTTGAAGTGCCGTAGGTCTAATTTGATTTTATTAGTAATAGTAGTAGGAGTGGCCTTTGCGTCAGAGAGTGCATGAGTGCTGTTTGTTTTCGCACTGCACTCACATATTATAAAATATTTCAGGCTTAAGTATTTGCAGATGAATTTGAGTGAAATACGAAAACGAATTAAAATTATAAATTATAAATTATTGTTGGTGGAAAGCGGAGAGGAATGTTAATGCTTTACGCACACCATACATGTGGAAGCGCGTATCAGTGAACTTACATGTATTTTCTTTCCAAATGATAATATTAGCAATTCAATGTATACTTTGCATTGAAAATTAACAATAACATACAAATACGAAAAAAGAGATTTTTCTTCTTTTTTTTTTTTTGGTTTGTTTTTGTTCGTTTAGTTTTGTTGGAACTGTAGTGGTTTTCTTTTGTTTTTGGATGGTGTTGAGTTGTTAAAACGAGGATAATTATTAAAAGTTTTTTTTTTTTAATGCTCTGTTTGTTTTGAGCTTTGTGGTGTATATACATTAAAGAAAAATATGTATGTTGGTAAATATGCATTATTTAATTAATAGATATTCATTTATTTAATTTAATAAAGTAGTAGAAGGTATTACGAGTTACATATAAAAGTGAAGAATTCTAGTGGAATTCTTATTGAAATTGTGTGAAAAAGTCGAAAAATTGGGGATGTAAAGTTTGAAAACTGACAAGAGCAGAAAGCATTTTTATTGAAAATGTGTATATTAAAAATTCAAATTAAACAAGTATGCTATATACTTAGTGAAAGCAAATTATAAATGATCAATAAATTTGAGTTCCATCCTCATATTTCAATGATTTGAATACTAACAAAATGAAATGAAACTAAAAATATTTATGAAAATTTTGTTTCAAAATTATTAACAAAATTATATTTCATAATTTAATCTTTGATATGCCTTTGGAATAATTCTGACAGTAATTAAGAGTTCAGATTCAATGTTCTGCTCACATATGAAAGTATGTACTTATACATATATACGTTAGACTGGGTTGAAAAAAAGTTATAAAAGCCCCCCGCAGTATTAGAAGTTTAAGTTGAGGGTATTTCCACATTATAAAAAAAATGTTTGCTCCTTCTGAAAACCGTCGAAATAGTTTTTTTAATCTAACTTGGTTATTTAGCATCCAATTTTCAACTATACGTCATTATTCTAATTCTGAGCAGTTCTATTTTTCATTTTAACGCCCGTTTGAGCTTCGAAATCATAGTTACTTATTTGAGTCAGTCACTCAAAGTTGTATCCCACTAGGATATCCTTTAGTTAAATCGAACTAAACTACTTAGCATTAACCTTAAATACAGTGATGGACTCTTGCAGATTTTTCTTCATATCGCGACAAACTGGATTTAATGTATGTAAGTTGCTATTCAAGTATTATACAGGAGTTCAATTTAAAGGGTGTTTTTTTTTAATTTGGAACAGCCTTTTTCAATCCGATTCGAGGGACTTTTAGGATTTCTATGGTGCACAGATTTCATAAGACTAGCTGGAGTTAGCTTATAAAATCGGCAAATGATCAGGTGGTTCTATGCTGAGTCAGGCATATCTCCCGAAAGTTCCAGACATTTTTCTGTTATCAAACTTAACGTAGTGCTGGAAATTTTAATGCATTTCTTTGTAGATGTTGTATTTTCTTTTGATAATGATGATGATATTACGTAATATATTACTCGTAAAAGCTCTGATTATGGTGTTATAATAGGTCTATTTATAAGTTCGTGCGGTTTTACAACAGATGGCGTAACTTGATTATTATTCCATCGATCCACATTTCCAAACATTCATTGGAGAGCTACTGTCGTAAGGCACAAACGTCAGTATAAGTTTTTTATTTGAAGCGTAAACAACAATATTTTTACCACACTTGAAAATGTCGAATTTCGTGCCAAATAATGTGTTTTTGCGGGGAATTCTTCTTCATTATTTTAATATGAAGAAAAAAGCAGCCGAAAGTCATCGTATCTTGGTGGAAGTTTATGGTGAGCATGCTCTATCTGAGCGAACGTGCCAGAAGTGGTTTGCACGCTTTAAAAGTGGTGATTTTGGCTTGGAAGACGAAGAACGCGAGGGTGCGCCGCCAAAGTTCATGGATACCGAATTGGAGGAATTGCTCGATCAAGATCCGGCTCAAACGCAAGAAGAGGTTGCAAAAACTTTGGGAGTTGATCAATCAACCATTTCCAAACGTTTAAAAGCCATGGGAATGATCCGAAAGGTAGGCCATTGGGTGCCGTATGAATTGAAGCCAAGAGACGTTGAACGCCGTTTTATGGCATGCGAACAACTGCTTCAACGGCACAAAAGAAAGGGTTTTTTGCATCGAATTGTGACTGGCGATGAAAAGTGGGTCCATTACGACAATCCAAAACGTCGGGCAACGTATGGATACCCTGGCCATGCTTCAACATCGACGTCGGCGCAGAATATTCATGGCCTGAAGGTTATGCTGTGTATCTGGTGGGACCAGCTGGGTGTTGTGTATTATGAGCTACTGAAACCGAATGAAACGATTACGGGGGATGTCTACCGACGACAATTGATGCGTTTGAGCCGAGCACTGCGAGAAAAACGGCCGCAATACGCCGATAGACACGACAAAGTTATTTTGCAACATGACAATGCTCGGCCACATGTTGCACAAGTGGTCAAAACATACTTAGAAACGCTCAAATGGGATGTCCTACCCCACCCGCCGTATAGTCCAGACCTTGCGCCATCCGATTACTATCTCTTCCGATCGATGCAACATGGCCTGGCTGACCAGCACTTCCGTAATTACGATGAAGTCAAAAAATGGATCGATTCGTGGATTGCGGCAAAACCGACCGAATTTTTCACAAAGGAAATCCGTGAATTGCCAGAAATATGGGAAAAAGTAGTAGTAAGCGATGGACAATATTTTGAATATTAAATTTGTAACCATTTTACGTCAATAAAGTTTCAAATTTCGAAAAAAAAACCGCACGAACTTATTCATAGTCCTATTATATTCATCAAACTCTGCATAGTTTTTCCTCTATGTATACCGTTTATGTATTGTGTATAAGGAATCCTATTCAAAATTCTAGTTCACTCCCAAAAAATATTTATTTTCTCACCTCTTTACCATGAACTATATACTTGTAACATACATATATACAAACAGGTAGGGAAGTTCTAAATTCGCTGCGGACAGAATTTTACACTTTATATCCGCACACATTTTCTTAAAATTCAATTTGGACTGACTTTTAATTCACAGCCAACGAGAGTTATAGCTTGTAATATCAAACGGGTGGAGGAAGACTTAGTTTCCACACATAAAGAGGGTTGTGATGCTTATCCGATCTTAATAATATTTATGACCGATTTGCAAGTAATAATGTGGGGAACAATGAGTGTACGAAGTTCGGGCGACTTTTATTATGTCTTAATCGAAATGCGATAACGCGGCTAAAGAACAACAAAGCCGCGGGCGCCGACGGACTGCCGGCTGAGCTATTCAAACATGGCGGCGAGGAGCTGGTAAGGTGCATGCATCAGCTCCTATGCAAAATATGGTCGGATGAAAGCATGCCTGCCGATTAGAATTTAAGTGTGCTCTGCCCAATCCATAAGAAGGGCGATCCTGCAATTTGTGCCAATTACCGCGGGATTAGTCTTCTAAATATCGCCTATAAGGTTCTAGCGAGCGTATTGTGTGAAAGGCTGAAGCCCACCGTCAACCAACTGATTGGACCTTATCAGTGTGGCTTCAGACCTGGAAAGTCTACCATCGACCAAATATTCACAATACGCCAAATCTTGGAAAAGACCCATGAAAGGAGAATCGACACACACCATCTTTTCGTCGACTTCAAAGCTGCATTCGACAGTACGGAAAGGAGTTACCTGTATGCCGCGATGTCTGAATTTGGTATCCCCGCAAAACTAATACGGCTATGTAAGATGACGTTGCTCAACACCAGCAACGCCGTCAGAATTGGGAAGGACCTCTCCGAGCCGTTTGATACCAAACGAGGTTTCAGACAGGGTGACTCGCTGTCGTGTGACTTCTTTAACCTGAGCGTACAATTGTTGGCGTATGCCGATGATATTGATATCATCGGCCTTAACAACCGCGCTGTTAGTTCTGCCTTCTCCAAACTGGATAAAGAGGCAAAGCGAATGGGTTTGGTGGTGAACGAGGACAAAACGAAGTACCTCCTGTCTTCAAACAAACAGTCGGCGCACTCGCGTATCGGCACCCACGTCACTGTAGACAGTTATAATTTCGAGGTTGTAAAAGACTTCGTTTATTTAGGAACCAGCATTAACACCGATAACAATGTCAGCCTTGAAATCCAACGTAGAATCTCTCTTGCCAACAAGTGCTACTTTGGACTAAGTAGGCAACTGAGCAGTAAAGTCCTCTCTCGACGAACAAAACTAACACTCTACAAGACTCTCATCATGCCCGTCCTAACTTATGGCGCAGAAGCTTGGACGATGACAACATCCGATGAAGCGACGCTTGGAGTGTTCGAGAGAAAGATTCTGCGTAAGGTTTTTGGACCTTTGCACGTTGGCAACTGCGAATATCGCAGGCGATGGAACGATGAGCTGTATGAGATTTACGACGACATAGACATAGCGCAGCGAATAAAGAGCCAGCGGCTTCGTTGGCTGGGTCATGTCGTCCGAATGGATTCAAACGCTCCGGCTTTGAAAGTATTCGATGCGGTACCAGCTGGTGGTAGCAGAGGAAGAGGAAGGCCTCCTCTGCGTTGGAAAGATCAGGTGGAGAAGGACTTGGCTTCACTTGGTGTGTCCAATTGGCGCCGGTTAGCACGAGAGAGAAACGACTGGCGCGCTTTGTTAAGCTCGGCCAAAATTGCGTAAGCGGTTATCGCGCCAATTAAGAAGAAGAATCGAAATGCACATCTGTAGCCAATGCACCCATACCCTTGGTCGTACTTGCGTCGTTTTTCTTTTCTGGATTGATTTTTTGTACCAAAGATGAGTCATTTTGATTTATATCTGTATAACACGAATTTTTCTTCTTTGAACTCTACCTCTATATAAGGATGGGTTTGGCTATTAACAGAATTTGCCCATTTTCTATATCAGACTAATATGAGCACTCTGAGCATTTTCCCACCATAAATAGGAAGAGGAGTTGAGCCACCCAGCCAACAAAGGATGTAAGCTCCGATATCCGAGTGATCCACATAGTGATTTTTTATAACCATATGTTATTTTGACTGTGACAGCTCCTTCCCCCCGAATATATTGACATAAATACAGCTTAATGTCTTCGCAATGAATCGATTTACATTGTTATTGTAACGCCCAATGTGAGAAGGCCTTACAACTGCTTAAAATGTGCGTCGTTTTTGCTCCAAAGCCGATATTTTCCAACGAAGTTCATTTCTATCATGATAACAAACATTTTGGACCGGTGTCATCATTAGCTCGTTTTCTTTTTGTTGAAAATGCTGCAGGAACTGACATTTTGGTCAACAGTGAGCGCTACAGAGGCATGGTAAATGACGTTTTGCGGCCATAAATTGAAGCCATTAAGTGGACTACAATTGGTTTCAGCAGAAGTCGGAGCTGTGATTTGACACCATGAGACTTTTTTTCTGTAGGGTGTCGTGAAGTATGGAAGTTATACCAACAGTTTCTGTACAATTCCGACCCTTAAGGCGAATGTCGACCAAGGCACTCGTATTTTTACTCACATACAGTGAAATAAGGCGCACTAAAGATACTTAGCGGGGAGTTTTGAGAACGATTTTCTAACATGATATAAACAAAAATGTTTTTTCAATAATTTTCATAATAAAATTTAATTTAGAGTTTAAGATTGATACTCTTTCCGAATTCATTGAAGTTGGCGTACTTGGTTTCTATACTTTTCACTTTTCACTTTTCCATTATTCCTATTGACAATTTTATGCCCCGAACTTACTTTCTCTTCTGACTTCTTAAAGCAACGTTTTTCCCTATTAAGATTTTACTCATTATTTTTATTGCTCGTGCTGTTTTTAAAGGAAGAACACGTATCATATAAAGAGGCATATCAAGGCATATCAATTCTTTCCAACAAAAATCAAATATAAAAAAATTTTATAAATATTAATAATTTTGGTATTTCCTCACATTTTGCATTGATTTGATGTGTGAGTAAAACCAAAAGCACCAAAATACATGTACGTGCGTATGTATGAAATTAAGAAAATAAACATATTTATGAACAACATTGAGAACAGTTAAATCTTGTATGGCATATGCATGTATATGTAATTCTTGTAGCGTTTATTTAGTTTACCCAAAAGACTGGCAAAGACCATAACGAAGCATGTTCCTAAATACACGTCAATCGATTTGACATATGAAATCTTTGGCAATGCTGCATTTGTTGACGACATCAGTGTGGTCATTGTCAACACGGTGGTAACACCGAGCGCCACACGTGCCGGTGTGGCATTACGATTGAGCCAAAATGATACCCATGATATAATAACGATCAGTCCAGAGGGTATATAAATTTGTATGAGATAGTAGCCCATCGAGCGCACGAATTGTATCTCACAGGCGAGTCGCGAGTAATTTCCTGTTACCAAATATTGTGGGCGTTGAAAATGTGGAGCGTACAACGTTGAACGTAGATCATAGCGAGCGCGCATGAAGAGAAAGAGAAATATATTAGTGTTGTGGTTTTGGTAGGTTTTTGCTTGTTTTAATATATTATTTATTTATATAGTTTCATAAGTTTTGAAAGTTCTATAAGAAATTGTTGATAAGAACGAAAAATGAATAATTTACTAGAAATATTGCATATCACATTGTTAGTAGAAAATAGTATGTCCAAAATAATAATCAACAACATTTCAAGAAACTAGGAAGAGTTCAGTGTAATTTATCAAGTAGTTTAACAAAAAGTTGTATTTTATGTATACAGTTAGTTGCATAAAAGTTTTGAACGGAAAAACTTCTGCGCACTAATACATAAAATTACGTTAAACAAATATGTATTGGAAAAAAGCGACTAGAAAAACTTTCGAAAGGCAAAAATTTCAATGGCATTTCTTTACATAATTATTCCCACTCATGTGTGTGACTTATATTTGCATGAATGGAATTTTGATCATAAAATACTCACATACTCTGTGCAATAACTATAGCATCTCTTACACACCCACACACACTCGTGCAGGAGGGTGGTATAATTTGTTCCACCTAACAGTTGTGTGCAACAGCAACAAGGAATATAAATAAATATAGACATATGAAATATACCAAAATGCTCACAATGATGAGAGAAGTCGATATAGCCATGTCTGTCCGTCCTCCCGTCCGCAAATAATTAGATATTTCATTGACACTTAATGCACATATTACTTTGCGTAGAGAGAAAATTGGAATTAAAAATTAGCGAAATCGGTCAATAGCTATGTTCACCTCTTAACTAAGAGTAATTTCCAAACAATAAAACCTTCATGTACCTGTTAAAAATAAAGCAAAACTACTCAAATTTGGTACAAGCAACGAAGCCAAAGAAACAAATGCAATACGATGAAAGAATAATTTTATAATATGTGAGGTATACCACCCATTTTTGATTCAATTGTGTATACTGATCACGACTCGCGTAACTAAGCTCACCTATTGCTTCTCACCTCATTTGAATTCGTCATAAATACCTGTATTATTGAGATCGACCCATGGCACGCTCAGTCTTTATATGTATGTATGTTAGTACTAAATTTCCGTCCGCCCGTCTGATGTCACAAGCTATAACTCTCATTGTCTCCAAGTTAAAGCTTACTTAAATGTGCGCGGGTATACAAAATTCGGTCCGTACCGAATTTAGCTCTCCCTCACTTGCTGTTTATTGCAATTCTGTATACTGCCTGCTAATGTAGTATTTTCAGTGTCTTTAAAAATACAATTATGCTCAATTGCTCTCTCACTTTTTGCCTAACAATAGAGCAAAAATCAATAAATTTGAAAACTATTGAACCAAAATTGTTCAGTTGTTTTGCTTGTCACATAACTCTTGCACTAGTTTCGTTTAGTTTCTGTAAAGATTAATGATCAACTTGAAAAAATACTAAAAAATTTCATTCACCAAAATAAATTTGTTAAGTACCTATTGAAATATTTTCCAGAGTTAGCTTACATTTACATCTTTTAGTAATTTTTTTATAATTTTTACTTGCTTTTATGAGTTATTCTCTTGACGGTTTTTGTGTATAACATAAGTCGACATAATGTTTGAACAGAGAAAACAAGTGTCCCCACTAATAATTGTTTTTTCTTTAATTCTTAAGATTGATTATCATGAAAACGTGCCTTGATAACTTGAAAAGTTATCGATTCTGAAAGTCTATTAAAACACACCGGTCTGCATGTGTCACGTTCCCTACATAAACCTGTTCCGTATAAACTAGTCTCCGATACGAATCCGTTGGTTGCGTGTTTCTATTCGCACTCATTAGAATAGTTTTGAAAAAGTGTTTATTAATTAAAATATTTGTTAAAACAGATATGTTAGAATAGAGTTATGAATGTAAACTCAATTTTTAATAATAAACAATTTTTTTATATATTTTTTTAATTAAATCTTCGTCTCACCAAATATAAAGCGCATTTCTCGTGTTAGAACCATAGGTTATCGAAGACAGTTTGATTACATTGCTAGATTGAGCATCTTAAAAAAGCCGACTTAACTCAAATAGATCATCTTTGGAACGACGTCAAAGATGTACTGAGTATGCACAACGTCACAAATTTCGGTCAGTTATTTGAAAAGGCAGAGACAGTATGAAAATCCATTTCTATTGAACGTTATAGAGGTTTAAAGATGTCAATACAAAGGCGCTGTTCAGCAATAATTAAGCAAGAACGATTTTCAGTAAAATTAAATTAGTACTTTTCTCATTCGCCTGTATTTTTTAGGGTTTGACTAATATTTTGCTTCGTTCTTAAGTGTTTTTCTCGAAAGATTTTTAATTGTATTAACTTTTGTACATAAAGTAAAAAACTGATGTTTTTCTAAATAAGAAAACCAACTGATACTGGTTGAAAACATTTTAAATTTATAAAATAAAACCTTATAGATAAAACATTTAAAAGATTTTATTGAAAAAAGTCTCAAATGGAGAAAACTGGTTATCGCTCCTAAGTATTTTTCATTATTTTGTAATCTATAATTTTCTTGAAATTTTATTTAATTGTGAAATATATTTTCATAAATTTTAATTAATTTCTGAACAAAATGTTAATATTAGATCCCAGTTTGCGTATAATCAGACCCAATTATAAAATACGTTTGAGAAGTTTTTATGTCTCTAAAAGCCTCAGATTTGTGTAATTGAAATTTGTTTGTGATTTTTTTTTTTGTGTTTATGAAAACTCTCCTTCCAATTTTCTTTCAATTCTGATATTAACTTTCATATTTCTCAAAAAACCGCTACTATTTTGATACTTTACCCACACTTCCCTTGCGTGCATTTTCTCAAGTTTCGTCAGAGTAAGATTACACTTTCAAAATTCCACTTTAATCTGCGTAATCCCGTATTTTATCACTATTGCGCCGGAGCTCTATTAAGGCTTACCTTTTTTAATTTTAAACATATTTTGCTTACCATTGTGTTTTTCCTGTTAATTTAATAATCCATTTCAAAATTTATGCCATTCGAAAGTTGTTCTTATAAATTCTCAAGCATACAAAGAACTAATAAAGCTTGCATTTAATAAATTGAAATAAGAAGAAAAAACTAAGACACTTGAATATTAACGCAATAAAAATGTGGCAGTTAAAATATTAACTAAAAATGAGAAAACCAAAATTTAGAATATATTATTAAAAAATAAAAATTCCAAGTAATGAAGAAAATGTGAAATTCTGCAGCCTAAGGGTAAGTTAAGGGCAAAAATTCTTACGCTTATTAATGAAATATAAATGTTTAATGCTGAGGTCAGAAATAATATAAATGTTATAGAATATAAAAATTTATAAAATCAGAATATATGGAAAGGCACCTTTCTGCTGGGCATTGGCAAATGAATGGTTCTAAATTCTTAAAACTGCTAACAAAACTGATATTTTTTTAAAAATAAATTAATGCTAAAACTGAAATATAAATGCGGTGAATGTGAGAAAATATTAAAGGAGCTGTAACTAAAAGCACACCTAAGGGTTAATGATTGTTGTTAGTAGTAGTAAGAGTATTAGTAGAAGGAACTTGCAAGTTGCTTCGTTATTTTTTCTATGAGATCGTTTTTTCTGTTGTGTTAAATTTATTGGCTTTATTTAGTATCGCTTTTCGTTTGTACTTCGAATGAGAGAAAGAGAGGGCATGCTTGGGAGGGCGTATTTTTTTTTTTTTTTTTGTTTTTTTCGTATTACTAAATATTTCGTTACTTCTTGTTTTTGTATATATTAAATTTCGTATTTATGCATTAAAATTCCTAATTTATGTATGTTTCAGTACTTTGCAATTTGTAACGCTGTTTATATTCGAATAAAATTTTTTTTTATATATTGCATTTTTTTTTTTAATTTTATAACTCATTGCACTGAAAAACAAATTAGCTAATTTTGAATAATTGAAAAGAGTTTCCTTTTTTAATAATTTCTTTTTTCTCTGACAATGAAATCAAATAGTAAAGAAAATTATATAATTTAGGACGACTCAATGCAGCTCGTTTTGAATCAAATCAAAGTGTTTGGAGAATAATTCGATTCGTTTGCGTGATTTGGTTTAGTGAACTACTTTAGCAGCGACTTGTTTATAAGTATTGTTTTAGCGTGGATAAAGCACAGCTGATTTCCTATGTGAAAATGCATTTGTGAGGAGGAGTTAAAATACTTGTATATGCATAATAGCTATCGCTTCTAACTAATTTGCCGATTGCGAGTGCAAAAAAAATTAACAAAAAGTATATGTTTTACATTACTTGATATACAATATTAGGTTTGAGACTTTGTCTACAATACAAATTTATGATTTCGTTATAGATTTGGGGATTTCATTATTGAGTTTAGTAGTAAGGCAGGTGACTATATATATATGATTATATTGTATATACATGTAAATACGTATATATGTACACATATAAGTATATATATATAGATATATGTATATATATATACATATATACATATTTTAATATATATTCGTAAATGTATTGTAAAAGATAAGCATTTAGTTTATAGCGGCATGGGTAGACTAGCTAATTTATTGACTGCGAAAATGCGCCACTGATTAATTAGTAGCTTGCTTAGTGGTATTGGAGGCGGCGTGTTTGTGGTGTACATACATACATT
This sequence comes from Anastrepha ludens, assembly GCF_028408465.1. NCBI lineage: Eukaryota > Metazoa > Arthropoda > Insecta > Diptera > Tephritidae > Anastrepha > Anastrepha ludens. The sequence continues at coordinate 37,933,146 of NC_071500.1, forward strand.
CTGATATTTCATATATGTAGTTAGCGAATGGTAGCCAAACCAAAAATACTGAAAAATTCACTTCGACCTTAAAAAAGTATAAAATTACATTGAAAAAAATGTAAGGAAATATTAAAAAAAATAAAAAAAATAAAAAAAAAAATTAAAAAAAAAAAAGATATTGTTAGAACTAAATTAACAGAATAGCTAGCGAAATCATTTTAATAGGAAAGAATGAATGAAATAAAAAATACTATAGAATTTATTCAATAAAGTTTGTGAAAATTACGCTAGCGAAACATGCATTGAATAATTTGATACGTCCTCTAGTTATTCCATAAAAAAAACTCTTATTAAAAAATTCGCATTGACTTTTTTCAGGACTTGTATTTATATTGTGTATTTAGAACAAGAAAAAAATAAAATGTAACAATATAAAATAAAATCAAAAACATATTTGGCATTGCAACTATTATCGCCTTTTCGCAATGTTTGGCAGGACACAAAGAAAAAAGGAAAAGAAAAACAAATTCATACCTATAGCCAAACGGAAAATTGAAAATAAATAAAACTGCAAATAAAATCTGAAGAGTACACCAAAAAAGGATTATAATTAACTACAATAATTTAATTATTTGATATTTCATATTCGATTTCACTATTAAGTTACGTAAGTATTTATGCATGTTGGTTAAAGCTTTAGGTACGAGGATCATATGTATGTATTACTGAGCAATGCGATATGGAAAAAATCAGATGCAAAATTAGATGGTCTTTTTAAATTTTTATTTTTTATCTTCCAATTCATTTTAATTTCAAATTTATTTATCTTTTTTTATCTATACGACTATTTGATAGCATATGGTAAAGTCGAACAAGTAGTTGAATGCGAGTACGGATATATATGTATATGTAATATTATATGTACTTATTGTAAGAAGAAACATGCGAAATTGGGTTAAGTACAACTGCACGTTAAAATTAAGTAATTAAATATTAAGTTGTATGACGGAAAATGCGAAATAGTTTGCACAAGTTTTAATTACGCAAGTATTTACATATATTTCATAATAAATAATTATATCATCAACAAATGTTGAATTTGTACTTTTCACTTATTTAATTTTTTCTCATATCTTTTTTTTTCTTTTTTGTATTATAAATCTGCAGATATCAATCAACATCCAATTGCTTTCAAGCTGCGAATGTAAACAATATATGTTGAGTCAATAAAAAAAGATTATTTAAATAAAACATAAAAACTTTAATATCACTTACAACGGTATATTGGCATTATAAAAATGTCAAAAAATCAAAAAGAAATGAACATAAGGTCGCTGGCTTCGGCAATGCCGAGTAGTATATGGATAATAATAATAATTTGCGCACACAACCTTAAGCGACGTTTTGTGGTATGCGTCTTAGCTATTTCCAATAGCCTAAATGTCATTCATGAAATCGAAGTTTACAGTACATCGGATTTAATATTTAAGTAAAAACTAATTTAAGGCTTAACACTTGCGTATTGCTAAATATATAAGGCACTTTACTTTCCTGGCCAGAAAAACTGTGATGCAGTTCGAGTATCCAAGCGATAGACATAAAATGACTGTTCACAATTTAGTGCAAATTACCTGGCATTTTGGAAGATATAAATTACCAAGGCAGCACAATAATGAAATGTACGAGTGATATACCGAAATTTCCATCATAACATACCAAAATTGCATGATGCCATGTTATTTGCATTTATTTGTGAGCTGTCCTGTACTGTAGTAAAATATGAAAGATAGCCTTTAAATAGCGGTACTAAAACATGAACTATGTAACTTAAAGGTGGAGTATTAAAAGACAGACCGAGTAATAAATAAATAAAATTAAAGATGCACCTTAGTAGAACATTCAACTAAGCTTTAAATTAATTTTTTATTTCAATATTTATAGAAGTTTCAAGTTAACTTATTGATAATTAATGATTTCTGGATAAGGCGAATTGACCCATCATATTTTGTCCATAGTTAAACGGTTACTTATTAGACTACAGAAATAAAATAGAGCACTAAAAACTCCATATTCATAAAATTATAAATTTACTTCATCAAATCTGATTAATCACCCAGCCGAACTGATAGTTAGACAGGCATAGTTACCTAAATCAACATAGCTTGTAGAGTTTACATTTTTGAGCGATCTATAAAGTTTTTTATTATATTTTATACATTTTAGAGAAAAGCCGCTTTTATGTATCATTCGATTTCATGAAGCTTATGAAAATGCTTTTGGTGTAGGTGGATGCCTTATAATTTTTGGCGTTAGTTTTGTAAGAAAAAAAATTGCGTGGTGTGGTGTGTTGTGGCATACCGCTTACCTAAGACGCACTGAAGTTTGTAAATATCAAAATAAAATAACAACCACAAGTTTTGACAACGTTCTAACACTTTCGCTTACATACACTAATCATTACTAATTATTTCCAAATCTAGCAACACTGAAAAATTTCAAATGATTTCCATCGATTAGCAAGACTTCGTTCAAATACAATTGGAGCGACAGCGAAAGTAGCAGATATTTTTGAAACTGCTGAGGGAGCTACAAAGCAGACATAATTATTTTACAGCGCCTAAAAAAAAACAGTGCGTGCAGAAGTGAAACTTTCAAGGCAGACAAAGAAAGAGGGAGAGACCCTAGAGAGAATGGGAAAGAGAATGGGAGAGAGAGAGAGAAAGAATATATATCTAAATAAATTCACAACATTTGCAGAGAATACAACATTTGCAGACAAAATTTACAAAAAACGGAGAAGGGTTGACCGGTGTACGTAAACGCGGGACACAAACCATGGCAATCACGCGCACTACTCCGAACGCTTATCACCCGCACAAACGAAGCGATTCCAGGACCGCAGCAACGGCACAAATTACCGCAAGGCAATACCAATAAATCCGACGCCGGAATGGATTACACTTTATAGTACGCACAAGCACTAGCCAGGAAACGGATATAAGCGCCAAAAAGTAGGCACCAAAAAAAGTACGCCCAAAAAATTGGGACCGAAAAACGCCCCAAACAGTAGGCACCAAGGAAATATAACGCCAAAAGTAGGCACCGAAAATATATTTCCTACAAATTTGCACCATCAAACAAGCGCCAAAAAGTAGACAGTGTTATTTCTCAATAGAAATTAGGAACCACAAGGAAAACCTCAGGAAAAAGAGCCTAAAATGTATCTAAGATATATATAAGGTATAGCTCTCTCTCTCCTTCTCCTCTCCGTTATATATTTTTTCTCTCTCGCGGAACGAAAATGTCCAAAACGTTGCATGGCCTAGAAATTTTACTCTCCATTCTCGCTCGCCCAGCGACGCCAAAGAAGTTACAATTAAAAAAAAAAAAAAAAAAAACCACAATGAAAACAAAAATGCAAAAATGCGCTATAAAAGAAAGGAAAGGTATTTCTAATACGAAAATTCAAGCAAAATTTTTACAAATAAAACAATTGATAATTTCTCATTTTGTATCAGACCATCTTCGCGGTAGCAATAGAAATACATAAATAGATATAACTCAGCAAAATATTACCGCTCTTAAAATCGTCTTGAAACATTGATATGTTCAATGCCATTGTCCAATCGCTGAGCATGAAATAAACTCGTCATTCACTCTAGCAGCTCGGCCCTTCCACTATTTGAACTTACCCAACTCATGTCTTAGGTTGTAGATTAGTTGTCTCTAAGAGACTGGGACTTGAATTCTGAACTAGTCCGTTTTGATAATTTATTTGTAAGTATTGACAAATATTCTCGCAAATGTCCATTATTTATTCGTCAAAAGGCTTCTTCAGGCCTTTCGCGTTTTATTTTCTCAGTCCATGAATGTAATTTGTAAAAAGATATTTTTGCATTACTTTGTTAAGCCACGACTCATGAAGAAAAACATAATCATATAAAATTGTCTAGTATGTAACTTTCTTACCACACCACACCATACCAACGCCGAACTAAAGGTTTTTAGTTTCAACGCTTTTAAAAGTGGCACGAGCCCCGGATATTAAACTGGTTTTTAAAAAGAATTTATAAAACAAAAGTTGTTAATCATAAAGTTTGAAGAATTCGCGCTGTTTTTCGTTTCAGTAGGCGTGGACTATTGATTTAAATATCCACCCTACACTTGAAGAACTAAAAAAATTTACTAACACGATCAAGAAGTGTTTACATCGTCGATGTGGTTTGTGTTTATATATATATAAATATATTCGCTTTACAATATCCATTGTACTAAATATTTCAAATTTGCGGTTGGTTTCCAGTTGCAGCTGGGCTACCACACTCGATTCCTATATTCATGTTTTTATTAATCCATGAGTGAGATGCGGTAACCCAGCCATAGTCATGAGGAGCTTTGGGTCACGCCATTAACTGTGAGAAGAAGCCTTCTTGAGGGCACCTAGTCGGATGGAGTAATTCGTTTTGGGTTTTGATGGAACTCTATTCGCTGATGATGACCATAACAATTGTACAAATCAATATGATATGAGTATGTGCACCTGAAGCATTCGGTATGCATTTGGGTGATCAAAGAATTTGATTGAAATATTCAAAAGCACAATTGGTTCAGATAGTTTTGTTGTCACGTGTAAGTAACTACTCCTATACAAATGACGCTTTGACAAATTCTAAAGCTGGTCGTCTCTACAAATTATATAAAAACATATACCCTTAAAAAGATGCTCATTTATTCCTTACTTTCTGATATAAGTGCCACTAACAGTTATTTGTCAAGGTTTGTGAAATGCTGAAACAATTTTGAAGAAAACAGGTAGTCAAGAACTACAAAAGATGATCATCAATAGTGAGACGGTCATGAGACCCTTTTTATATATTGTATATTTAGGTACCAAATATCTGCAGCGAGTAATCATTTATGCGATAGTACTTTTTTCTTTGTTTTTGGGTAGGAGGTTAAAATCAAAATGTCAGAAACATCATCAAAGGTGCCGTCGCACCAGTGGTATGTGGGGCATGCTCCCACTAACACTACAACATCCCTCCTCCTCGGCTGATTTCCACCCAGGGACCGCTGTAAACATTTCATCAAGGTGGAGCCGCGTTTATGTCTATTCACACAACCAGGTACCTGCGCCCAGGTCCTTCTCTTGTGGACGCATGGAGATCTTACGTCAGCGATGGTATCCACTCCCCCCACATACGTGGTTCTGGAGGAAATGGAACATCGGAAAATTTGCGATAGCGCAGTATTTACGAACTATCGTCTTGCTTATGCTTATGTACTGTATTACGCATAGTTGGTGTACTTTCATTATTCTTTATAAGCCGCGTATGCAGTTATATTTATGATTTATTTATATGCACAAAGAGCTGTTTTAAATTCCGGTGGATTCGACTGCTCAAAAAGAGTATAAAGTATTTAAGATGCAATTTAAATTTTGTATTCCTCACTTATTTAAAGTTTTTTTAATTTTATGTGGAAGTATTTGGAGACACTTTGGATGAAGTGCGTCTAGGTAGTCCATTTGTATTGAAAATATTTTTTCATCGAATAGCGAGTTTATTACTTCAATTTTCAGATACTTATTGAACCACTATCATAAATCATGCATTAAAATCGCGTCACACCCTTTCCAACCTATCATTAAAACTAAAGGTGGAGCTTACAGGAGCATATTAATTTAAGGTGCAAAAACTATATCTTACTCAAAATTTTGTTTCCTTTTATACTCGTAGCATATTTTATTACTTAGAAATATGGTATAGAAATCAGAAAATAACTTTATGGACTTCTGTTATTCACTACTTGAAATATGAGTCTATTAAATTTTTTGTTTGAGCAACACAATTTGATCATCGCTGAATATGCATCTTGAAATCGATTTAAAACGATATATGCGTCATGACTAACTGTTTTATCTACCATCGATTGCTTTATTTTTATTTTTATTTTTTTTTCATCAAAATAGCTGGTGTATCTTCAGTTTTGTGGAATTTTAAATGAGTTACTTCAACGTTTATAATAAAGTAATCGCCTGCAGATCTCTGGTACCTACCCGCGTGCCTTATTATCCTTCTGACAAGAGTTTATTCCCCTATGAGCACTACCCAAGGATTACTGACCTACAGATTCATCTATCTTTCCATAAAAAGCAGCTTTCATTGAAATCATGAAAGAATAAAATTCTAAAAACGATTTTACTTTGTGTGTGGTTTCAACATTAGAAGAATCTTAAATCCAACAAAGATTAAGGCATTGATCAAATTTGCAATTTTCTCCTCCAAACTTTATTGGAGCTATTGGTAAGTATTGTATTTTACTAAATTATCAAATTACTAATACTAAATTCATTAAGTGTTTTGTAGAAAATAATTGTGTTAGGCAAACAAACTGAACCAAGATTTGGCTTCAATAAACAAGTTTTCTAATCTGAGGCAGAAACATAGTTGACGTGCTTTGTTTGGTCGACTCACATTGCAAAGGTGTACCTTATTTTTATACTACTGCTGTTGACTAAACTTGTTTACACTCGCAGATGAAGAGGAACCATGTATGCATACATATTAATTTAAAATTTAGTTGTTGGATGATTTAGAGTTCTCACAAAAAAATTTTGAATAACCAAAAACAGTTCTTTTCTGCATTCTTTTATCAACTGATTTTGTTCAATCATATTTGGCTTACACTCTTTATTTGAATAATTTGTGTTGTTTTGAATTTTTTTATTTCATAATTTTTTTAAATTTTTTCTTTATTTTTGATTTTTGCATTTCAATCTCTTGATTTAATTTGAATAAAAATATTACAATCGAATTGAAATCACAACTAAAATATAATTGTATGCTTTTTTAAGACATGAAATCTAACTGTAACGAAAATAGTATGTAATAAACCAAATGTATGACTTAAAAGTATAAATTGGATTTGAAAAACATAGCTGGAATAAAGGAAAAATCGGTATCCGTCTACAGGTACCTGTTGTAAGACTGATTTCCATAGCCCTCTGACGATGACCCAAGACCTTAAATTGGGGCAGAGATACCTCATTCGAAACACCAACCGAGTTTGGACCTTCATTCCACTTATAACGAATGTCACGCATTGTATAGCCGACTGTTGAGTACAAAGTACACGTCATTTCGTCATTTAGATGTTGTAGATGTTGTGCCCGTACGAATGAAAGTGTTATGCATGAATGTATTGTGAGGATGTGATTTTTCACAAAATCATTCAGTAGTACATGTACATACGTATGTATATGTTGAGGGATGACAGAGGATACGTTGAGCAATGGATTTAGTTAGAGTTTCATTTATGACGCGTGCCACATAAATTTGCATTTATTCAATGGGAATTGCAATTAAATATGGATATGTGAATTATGGAAATAATTTTTGCATTTCAGTTTTAAGTATTAGCGTTGAATATATATTTGTTATAACGATTTGTGGAGAAATATCGTACATACATTTTTTGATTTTTTGTTATTTTTTTGGTTTTGGGAATGATGAAGAAAATGAGTGCGAAAATTATGGTTGTTTGTTATTTGTATGTTTTAGTCGCCATGGTTGTTGTAGTCGCAATGCAGAGCAGTTCAGTGAAGTTTTTAGTATTAGTAGTCGTGGTGTTTGGTTTTTTTTTTTTTGTTTTGTTTTTGGTAGAGATTGAAAAAATATGCATAAACAAAGAATAAATTGGTGATACTATTAACAAGTTCATTATTTTGTTTTTGTTTCTGTTGTTGTTGTTGTTTTTTTGAAACTACAAATATACTTTTTAAAAAGTTTCGCTTGTTTTATGGTTAGCGAAATTATGAGATATTTAAGTATATTTATTTTAAGCTAACTAATGCCTCTAAATTCAACTGATTCTGACCACCTAACTGCGCCTTATTAACAACTAACTGATTTTCAACAAACTAGGGTTATTAATAGTCTCATTGAGAATACCTGAAATAAATATATAATTTGTTCACTTAAAATACCCAAATTATTAGCTTAGTGTGCCTACAGATTCGATTGGATCTTTGTTATTTCTTCTAACTTACGCGAAGAGCTAGCGAAAGCTTTTGATGCATAACAGCTAAGTACCTGAGTATATTCAATACATTTTTCATATTAGTTTTTAAATGGTGATAGTGCAAATAATCTTTAGCTAAAATGTTAAACTTTTCTGTGTTACCAAACACTTTTTTCTTTTCACAAAAAAAATTTAAAATCAACTTACGGCAAAAAGCTGCTTCATATGGCAGTGTAGCATATACATAATATATGGTAATAACCTAATCATTTTAATATCATTATTAGCATTTAGTGCAAATTTATTGCAAATTGTAATTGGCGGGTGTTTCGCTGGTGTTGAGCAGGTGTTTAGCTTGTTCACGTTAATTCAATTTGTATTAAGAAACTTTAAAATTGTTTATTTCTGTATTCTAACCGAGTTTTCAGCTGTAGCGCGTCATTAATAGGTGCAAGTGTAAATATAAATGTAATTAGCATTATTTTGGTAAATTGCAATAAATTTAATTTTCGCTTATACATATATAGAAAGTATATTTATTTTTAATAAAAGGCAGTGCGCTATACGCAAATGCTAAAGATTATACCACTTTTTACAATATACGTATATTATATAACTATACAAGTTTTTTATATAGATATTTTTTTATTTAAATTTTTTTTATATATATTTCTTTTTTTTTTTTGATATTTACTTTATATTTTCAGTTGAAGTTGTATATGCATATATGCATTGCAACAAGTCCAATTACTTTGAGTTATAATTAATTATTAGAGGCGTTGATAAATGGTTAGCACGAAAAAAAGTATTGAAGACGTAGTAGAGGCGATAGAAGAGGCGATAGAAAACGCAGTAGAGTTGTTCTAGGCACTTAAGTAAGTACACAAGTGTAAGAACTTTCTTCAGCTGTGTGTTTAAATACAAGTTTTCACATGTATGTGTAAGCGTGGTATTGTGTGCTTTTTTGTGTATTTGTGCGCATGAGGCAGTAGTTACTTTCTTCTTGGAGTAAGTTCAAAGCAGTTTTTTTAGTTTTTTTTTTTTTTTTTTTGTGTAATTTTTTAATGGTTATTTACTCATATATATCTGCATATTTTCGTGTTAGTTTATATGAGCTAATTCTTTTATTTTATTTATTTTTTATCAGCGGTGACGTATAAATTAGCGGGCAGCTGCACTACTTGCTTTTTACATTTTTGAATTTAATCCATATGTATCTGTTTTCATTTTCTTTGCTGTTATATTCACACAGTGTTTAACCACTTAAGTATTTTACATACTGATTTAAAGCCTACCCAAGCAAATGCGAAACCGTTGTACTTATACAATTTTATTGTGCTTAGCAATTTTTCAGGGTTAAACGGAAAGTTAATTAGTTTTCCACTTTATTAGAGGGGCTCTCATATAAGTATAAACTCTTTTTATTTCAGCGAGCAATAGTTTTAGTTAATTTTAGCTAACTGGAAACAAAAAAATCTGGTCTAACTATATTTTCATATTTTTTTTCCTTTTAGCTGAAATTGCCCTGCTGCAATTTGCGCCTAAACACAGAAATGTAATACAAACAAATACTAACTAAAAAACAAGTGCATATTGATAATAAAGAATCCATAATTACCAAATTACACTCAATCATATTAATAACAACAATAAAATAATTATAATGCTTATAAATACAAGTAAAACAAAGAAAACTAAACAATTCAATTATGGGACAACACACTTTTTTTAATAAATTTGGTTAGTAATACAAAACGAAAACTAATGAAAACATTATTAATGAATTCGTAAAGAATTTATATTTGAGTAAGATAGAGAGAGAGAGAGAGAGAGACAGACAGTAAGAGAGCGAGATATAGTGTTTGAGAACGAAGTAAATAGTATGAAAGTTGAGTTGCATTGCGAATAAACACAAAAGATGGTGAATGGCCAGCAAAATTGACTATGTGGAATCAGTAGGCGAAAAATTTGGTTTAACTAAGTGAGCCAGTGGCGAATTTCAAATTTGTAGTTTTCTCAAAGAAGCACAGAGATGTAGTACTCGAATTGTAAATATAATAACAGTTCAAAGTATAAGTTTAAGATTTTGAAGTTTTAAAAAATTTAGAGTTTAAAAAAAAAAAAAAATTACAATAACTGTTAAATTATTAATTTTTATTTGAAGGCTCAATTCAGTGCAATAATGTTAGACTACCATTGTTTGCATAAAATAGCTACGCATCAGCAGTTAAATCAAAATTATGTTACCAATGCCAATGGTATTTACTTCTAGGACCCAGGTTCTATTGCACGCAAACTTTTTTTTATATATAACAACTCGCCTCAAAACTAGCTACGAAAAAGAAACGGCATAGTAGAGCAATTTATTTCTTAAGTGTACTTTATTACAATATTTTCATATCTTTAAATCAACTACGAATGAAAAATTATAGCAGCAATCTCCAAAACATTCACCACCAAATAAATTTCAGCTCAGCCTGAGATATTCATCAACTCGTTAGCGAAAATTGAGTGAGCTACTTTTTTGTTCTTGAGTAACCCTATGAGCCTGTTAAATCTTAATCCAGAGCTTATAGAGGACTCTGCCATGAAGAAAGCCATGGCAGGAAAGCTAATGGCCATAAAGGCCAAAGGCAGACCAAGAAACCGATGAATAGACGCAGGGGAAAACGATCACAAGCACTACGGAATACATAACTCAAAGCAAAAGCTCAAAATCGGCCGCTTTGGTGGAGCTTTGGGAAAGGAGCTTTCACGCACTCCACCTTGTAATAGAATCGATTCCGAATTTAACGATTTAACAGGGTAGCAAATGCATGTTAATAGGCTTGTAGGTGGTGCAGTTTCCAATCGACAGCTACATAATTCATAGCAAGAGGAGCAAAAGTATTGCAGGCCGTTCTTGTGGTGACTGTGAGCGAGTCATTGAGGGAGCGAGTCAAGTTGGTTCTGGTCAATGTTTATCTTGTCTTACGTGTTTTAAGACCCCTGAATATCTAACAAGTGTGTGCACAGTACGAATTATAATTATTATTTAAGTAATTCCTTGCAAGAAGTTTCGAACCAAATGATAGAGATGAACTTTTTTGCTTGTTCTGGTACGGTGAGACTTCCATCTGTTTCCTATTGCGTTACTTCGGTTAAAAGGAAAAGAGTTTGGGTGTGTTAAAACTATGAAAGAGAAAGCGGCACGCGCCCCATAGTACCAAAGTCATGGGTCATTTAAGGGATAGAGAAGGATTGTACGTATATTGAAGGTGATATAATATTAAGTAACTATATTTGAAATAATTTTTTATATCTTAATCAAGTTGTTTACAGTATTACATAATATGCTAAAAAATTGAAATTTTGGGTGCTTATCTCAGACATCACCATTAAGTTGTTGGTGCAGGCTCAGTCAAGAAATCCTGACTAGTTCTTGTCCTGGCTATGAACTGAACTCTATTTCCCATGGAACGTAGCGCCTGGCCTCGCTGTTGCATAGATAACCATGGCGACACATAGGGAAACGGCTTAAAGTTGGGACCCTAAGGAATTGAATATGAGTAACAAAACTCAAAAACAGCTCGTCACCTCTACCCAGAAAATGTCAATACAGTAACGATCGCCACAAGAGAGAGCGCCTCATTCGATGCAAATGAAATGTCTTCGCGGCTGGAGCTGATTACAAACAAAAGGAGGATAGAGAAAGATGCGATTTTCCAATGCAATTTACTGATAATTTCGATGCAGCAGGCGTTTATACGTGAAAGGAGCATCAGCAACGAAGTCAAAGTTGAAGTATCCAAAATCACTAAGCTGCTGGATGTAACACTGAACTACAGACGTTCATTGAAGGCAGCAGAAGACGAAAGGGCGTTCTCCAATCCCCGTAGGAACTACCTATACCGCATGGGTAAGGTAAGTATCCCCAGGTGTAAGTATCGAACTGCGAAGCACCGAACGATGACACTGAACACACTGTATTTAATTCCGACAGATGGATCATGGAAAGTGATGCTCTGAGGTTGTTTTAGTGGCGACACCACACGATGTAGTAGACAACGGTCGCTGTAAGTGCGAAGGTATTTCGAATCCTACCTCACCCACCTAAAAGAAAAAAAAAATAGTTTTCCTAGACCCCAGCTAACAGCCACGGCCGTAAGGGCGAGCGTTTGGGCATTTTTTGGGTTTTCACGTCAGTACCCAGAAAAACGGTGCAAGCAGCCGTACAGCATATAAAACTACTGAATAGTAGTCACGAGAAATAGCAGTTTACTATGGCTCCCACTTAAAAATATTGCTGCAAAATTGAATCGACCGAATAATCTTCATATGACCGAACTTGCAACGTTCACAAAGCGATTACATAATAACGCAAGGCAGACCAGAAGAGGCGTGCAGGAGATTGGGAATGTAGTTGATGTTCTCAAGCTGAGTTATGATACGAGACTTCGTTACTTCACGTTCCAAAAACCATACATTTTCGAAATATTGTATTAAATGAATTTCTAAAAATTACAGCTATGAGTTACACCAACTTCGTAAATAAATCACTCTTAAATGCCAACAATTGCGTTCGTGGCATTTACTCTTTTACATTTATAGTGCCTCCGGATTCCTCACACCAATTTCACGCTGAGCGCCACGCATGTATGTACGTATTTATACATGAAAAATATAGCTTATGAATGTACGAGTATGTTAAATGAGGAACACATATTAATGCGAATATGTGTAATGGCTTATATGCAATATTTATATAAGTAAAATTTGTGACAATAACGAAAGTTTCACTAAAAATTCAAATAAATACAAATATGTGTTGGTGTGTATGTGTTGGCGGTGTCAATTAAAATCATAAAAATTTAGATTAGAAATAACAACAAATATACGGTTTTAAAAATGTTTTGCTGAATATTTGTGAATATGAAGTCGATAAAAACGCAAATGTTGAAAACAATTCAGCTCTACTTGAGAGCGCATGTATGTTTGTATGTATGATGTAGATTTGCATATGTATATGATAACTTATTGTGAACGGGGTGATGCATTTAATTACAAGTGATCCGAAAATGCATAAATTATAATGTATGCGAGTTGTTGGGACGTACGTACTTACACATGAATAATATGCGTGTGAATTCGTATGCATGTAGTTGTGTGTGTATGAAAGTGAATGGGAAAGTGAGTGTGAATTTAGGTAAAGTTGTACACATACATTATGTTCTTTAACATTTCTGAACTGAATACAATTAAAAACGAATCAGATATTTCATGTTTGCTTTATGTGTTTTGTCGTAATGGAAAAAAATCGCAATTGTCTAAGGTTTGCATTGTTTGTTTGGAAAAAAAATTTTGTTTCAAACAAAATGAAATTCATACATTAAATTGAATGCTTGAATATTTGAGATTGTATGTTACTGGTTCTTTTAAATATTTAAGTTTAATATTTGTTGTTTTGTTTGGGGTACCTGTGGTTAGGTTTATTTCGGTCGCCCTCTGCCTGTGTCCCAAAACGCGGAACTGCGGTAGTTCGACCTCACTGCTCATGCCAACACTACTCAGTCCATCTCTCCAGAAGTAACGGATATCTCGCATCGTGTAACCGACTTCATATTACAAAATAATATACATATATATATACAAAATGACGTCATTTCCCAATTTTGTTTTTTTTGTTTTTAATTATTCATTTTTGGTTTCTTTTTTGTGTGTTTGTTTATAATGATTAAATTTTTTAGTTCTGTGTATATAATGTAAAATTGTGTTCATTTTTTATTGATTTGTTTTTGCAAACAAAAGATCAACTTATCTATTGTAGCTTTTCATATGGCTTATATACTGATAACTGATTATTGATTACTGATTACGATTAAAATGATTGAACGCTTGACAGTGATTTTTGGTTTTGATGTACTTGAATAATGTTCGAATAGGAAATGAGAAAAATACGAAATAATGAAAAACCTATCAGATCATAATAAAAAGATTATATGCATCAAGTAGTGAAGTTCGAAATATACTTATTTAGAACTTCGAATTCAATCTTGAAAGTACAAACTAATAAAAATTTGAAATGAATTAAAAACAAACAAAACAACTAGCAATAGATTATGAAGGTCACTTACATGCTTTGAAATTGATCAGATGCTCAATTATATTCTGAATGTAATGTTGGGTGTTATATACGACAAATTATTTAGATATTAGGATGAATGAACTTTCTGCAAATAATTCCAAACAAAAAACAAAAAGAAAAAATAGCAGCGAATATGAACTCAATCCCACACTATCACTGCTGGTTGGTAAGAGCCTCCACTCACTTGCTTCGGTTACATAAGTGAAGGCAAATTAATTTTTAAAACTACTTTTTTTCTAACTGATACAAAAATGATCCTATGTAAGTAAATATGTGAATATCTTTTCAAATGACAATGTGAGCGCAAACGATAGATATAACACGGCGCAAAAGTACGTGAATAATAAAGGATATAAAAAAGAAGATCAGCACACAGCTTATCATGTGTCAAAGAGCAGAAATAATCATTTCTCCTTGTACTTAAAAATCTTTTAGTTGTATCGATGGAAATTAAAACTGACTAGAAATTTTTATTGGTGTGCTTTCACAGAACTTTTAATTAAGATTTATTAATCTTTAATTGGTTAAGGTTATGCGCAGGCAGTGCCTCAGCTGAAATTAATATTTTCATCGGAATTTTTCTCTATCATTATGCTTAGAATTAAAAAGCAAGGAACTTACGGCCCACATATATAAATATATTATAAAGTTTGACTTAAAAACAACAAGAACAAGTTTCTTTTAAGCACCTGTAGATACTACAACCTTCTAATTGTGATAACTTCAGAAATACCTTAAAAATACTTAGTTTTCTACTACTTTTCCAAACATCAAGTCTCAGCCTTTAAAAGTGAGCTTATGATTAGACTCAATTTCCTGAGAAAAAGTACTTCTAATATGCATAAAATGACCAAATATTTTCTAGAGTGAAAAACGACGGGGCCTAGGAGGCAAAAATAAAATGAAAGTAATGAGAAAATCGTAAAAGTAGAATATGTAAAACCGTCAATGGTGTATAAATTCAGGGTATAAATTTTATTGATTAAATGATTAAATTTCCATTATTAACAGTAGAATCGAAAGGAATAAGTGAGGTTTGCTCGTCATATCTCATCAAGACTTAATTTCTTTAAGTAAATCTAAGATTCGAGTTAACCTGAGAGCATGTGCCTTTCTTCTGGCCGTACCAGGCCAAGATGTTTATTTACGTATTCTTCTCACTATGCCTTCGAGACGAAGGTGTGTTGGAGTTTATGGGGGCTGATCACAAAAATGGCAGGAGTCGGTGAACCATACCCTGAACCTATGCAGATGGTTGGGTAACATGGATTGCAGAGCATTGAGATAATTTTTGTCATACAAATATTTTAGGAAAGTAATAAAAATGGGTACTTGTCGCAAAAGTCCAGGTTATGTATTAAAAAGAATAAAGAAAATCGATACATATAAATCTTAAGATATAAATCTTAAATCTTAAGTTTTACATTGTGTGTGCAGATCCATTTAATATTTAAATGTTTGCCACATCACTTGAGCAGGTTATGCAGTTCAACTACCTTGGTGCCAAAATAACTTCTTCTGAAGACCTTAGTTCTGGAGTCATCGCGCAAACAAGCAAAGAAGCGCGCGTAGCAGGAAGTTTTAGGAACAATATATGGCGCAATAAGCATCTCAGCACCAAAGGCAATGTCTGAATATACAAAACATGCATGAGACCTATAGTGCTATATGCTACTGAGACCGAGCAGGCAGTATCAAGAATCGAAATGCACCAACTTCGCGCTATACTCGTAGCAGGCAACAATCGTTGGGACTTGATGCGCAATGAAGAGATGCGACAAATATGCGACGTACAAGATGTTATCAGGTGAAGCTGAAAGAGGTGACAGAAATGGTATAAATAGGCACCGAGATTGGCAGACGATCGACTGGTAAAACTAGCAACTTTCAGACGCCCTGGTTGACCTCAACAAAGATGGCGAAAATGTGGGACTTCAAGCTCAACTGATGGATGATTTTAATACAGTATATTGATAAATATTTATTATATTTGTTATATATGTTATATCTGTTATGTTGTATGCATTTTTAATCTGTAAATACTTGTAAAATAGGATTTCATCTTAAAATAAAGACGAAGAAGAAGAACTTTCAACTGCACATCTTTTGTTTGTTGCAGAAAATCCAAGACTACAGAGGCTGGCAAGCAAAGAGCGTATTCGGTCAACAAAGCAAATCCAAGATACGAAATATCTTGATTTTTCCTGTGTACCGTAACTAACTTTTAGAAATTTTTCAAATCAGTTAAAAAAACTTAGCTTAAAAAATATTACAAAATATTGCAATCAAATACATTTGACAGTATTGCGAACCACGAAGTACTTAAGGACCTAAAATTAAGTACCGAAAATTTGCGTTTGATCACAATAAGTATGCATATAAATTACTCAGCTTGCTTGCTGCTACTCCTTACTCTACTACTATACACACATACGAGTATGTGGATAAATATATCAGGACTATTAGAGCCTTGGATCATTTACTCGGAAAATTTAATCTGAAAATAAGCTCCTTTTAAAGGCATAAGACCTATTCTTTGGTTAAATTTTCTAGTCTTCCGTCTCATTAATGAATTTTAACTAACTTAACCCTAGATCACCAAACATTCGCCTAGTAGACTACGCACGCCTGCAGTTATGCGATAGGTTAAATAGTTAATAGTTACAGTTAAATAGGAGTAACTTTTCTTAATTTCCACTCATTTGTTAGTTAAACAAAAGGAAATATAAAAATATACTTGTTTTTCATTTGTAGTCTGTGAGACGAATGTTTAGGGAGAGAGTAACACTGACTTAAGTTTAGGGATTTGAAGTTAAAACATAGGAAATGAGATGCAACTCAAATATGTTGCGCTGATGTTTGTGATACTGAAGTTTAGTGAATAATCGACGGCGAAATTTTTCTGTCTGAGTAAAAACAAATTGTCAGTTCAAAAAAATCATCAGTTCAAAATCATTCGTTTTTACACTATCTATTAAGTCATATAGTACTCTGTAATCTGTAATGCAACGCACTGTGAAGGGCGTCCTTTTCAGACGTGAATCACTTTAAATGGGTACCTATATGCAGCTGTTCAAATAAATGTCCACGAGACGTCTTTGACATATTCCTTTAGAATACTCTGGCAAAGGCTAACACCCTAATACGTTTGCAAGTGGTAGATTTTAACTTTTAAATTAATTTTTTATGCACCCAACCTCCAAAGCAGTTCGCTCATATTGCGATGAGGCTTAAGGGGTACACTTGATTGGTACTAAATTAGTAGCCAATAATTAATAAATGACTTCAATGAAGAAGAAATTACCTGTAAAATGGTTCGCAAATAACGTCCTTATACATATACATGAACAAGGATGTACTTATATGTGCTCGCAATTTTTGCACGTAGAGAATAGGAGTATTGTTTTTTATTTTGAGTAGTTGGTGCATATGACATTGTTGATATGGTTTTGCGCATCAAAATTTCTGGGCTTTACTCTTTTACTTGTGTATTTAAAATTAGGCGGCATAAATTGCTTTATATCTTCTAAGTATTTAAAAAAAATACATTTCCTGACTATTCACTCACTATTGCAATGAACTACTTACTTCCTTCAGAAACCTTCTGTGGTTATTAAAAGAAAGAAGGCGACCGAAAACCAACCAATATTTCTTTCTTTAATTATTCATTGACTATTTCTATGTATTTCTTACGTATTATGAACTCTTTTCATGTCACTTCTTCTGTCAAAGCGGATATTCTGAAAATGCTTTTATATGTATTTTAAACAAATGGAATAGAACTTTGTTATGAATTTTAAAACTGCGATTTGCTATTGGGTTTTTGCTGAAGTGAAAATGGTTGTTTCGTAAGGAGCTCTGATATTTAATGTATTTGTTGTAGAACTGTTTCAAGTGAGGAATATTTGTACTAACTCAATTAAACGTTGATGATTTAAGGATGGGTAATTGAATCACACAAACCAAAAACAACAAAAGAATTTAATAATAATCTCAAACTATGGAAAGTAATTGAAACAATTTACTTATTTGCTTTTTCATTTACTTCGAAAACAAAAACAAGTAAAAATTAAATTAAATGAAATCCTAACAAAAGGAAGATACAGGATGTGCTACTTTTTTGTAGTTGTCATGTGACAATTGTATTTATTTATGCAATGTCTCCATTTACATTTACTCGTATAGTTTCTTTCTTTCCGGTTTCACTTGATTTAGTTTATTAACCTCACAAGCAAGTTAATTTATGCTGTTTCTTCACTTTGGCTATGATTGCAAAGTTATGATTTTTTAACAGTGTCCGAAAACAAGATTTTTATATAAAAATGTTGACCAAAATTTAAAATAATTCTTTCGGTAACGAAGGCGTTTTTGTGTATATTAGATCTGTGGGACGTTGTAAGCTTCATTGAAGGCTACGTTTTTCTTCTAAGCTTCCGGAAGATGCTGAAACTTACTCCCTTACACTGTAGTGTCCAAGTATCAGTACCTGAACTTTTATTTTATTTGAATTCCTGACGTTTGCATTATTACTATAGAGTTTATTTAACTCCGCTCGCTCTCATATTTTAAAGTTTGAAGCTTTTGTACTAGTCACTAAAACATTTAAAGAAGTTGGCAATAAAGCTTTCTAAAGCTCTACTAAGCATTTGGAACTTGAACCTCTTGTAATTGTAATATTTTTCTACATAGTTGCCTTTCTGAATGTATTTTTATTAATTGGAAATAATTTAAAAGAAATTAGTGCTTATTTGTCTAAAGCTGATGGACAGTAGTGAAATGCTAGCTTTCGCGCCAAAGAAATACGCTGTGTAAAGTCAGCTTTATGCAGTCACGCTTAACATCAATACGAATTGAGAGTACAAAAGCTGTTCGTGTTTTTTGCTTAAGAACTGTTCCTTAAACAAATATCATATTTAAGTTCTATTTTCGAGTTTCTAACCGAAAAACTAAACCTTGAAGTTAGTTTAAGCTTCAGCTTTAATATTTCTTTCCTCGCTTTGCACTTTTTTTTTTTGGAAGTTCAAAGCAGTCAACTTTCCAGGAGAGTTTGGAGCTTTTGGGCTTCTAAAAGCCTTTCTGTGTATTGTTATTGTTATATAGAAGGCTAAATATGTAAACAGTAAAATATAAAGTAGTTTGTGAAAACTAAGTGTAACACTAAGTTGCGTTAAAATCTTATCTTTTGAGTGAACTCATTTTGGTTTTCTGGTTTTATATATTAGACTTAAACTTGGATTTAGGAACTTTGGAGACCTGTAAAAATTTAATAAGCCTTCTTTATAAGCAAAATTAGTTTCAGAAAAGAAAAACCCTTAGTATTTCGCTAAAACACAAATAAGTAAATCCACCTTTAATTTTGAGCTATTAATTGGAAACTACCGTCTAATCTTTGACTCGAACTTCGTCACAATAATAAAATGGTATATTATCTTTTTTACTTAACGAGAGCTTTAAAACACTTCTTCCTTGTACAGTTCTCAAAGACTTAAAAGCTTTAAGTCACTACACTGCTTGTTTTAAAAGTGAGTCGAATACAGTGTCTTTTCATTCGTTTTGGTATTAGGCTTGCCTTTACTAAATATATAAATGGCGAACTCACTGATCAATTAGTACATTTCACTAAATATGTTTTATTTATTTCCATTTTTGTAAAGAATTTAAATCATTCTAAATTTTCACTCTTTACGGCCAAACTGGTTTCATGTGTACTGAAGTTACACATATTTCTTAAATTGTTTAAAAACTTTTTGCTATTATTAGAAATAACAAAGAGCAACTAAAACATTTTAAACATTTAGCTATAAATAAACCTAATAATCCATAAACCCTTTACAGTCTCTATCTATGAATTATCTAACCATATGTTGCAATTGAAGGCCTAAACTAATAAGCCTTCACTACAAGTGAATGTTAAGTGCAAAGCTTTCACTAGAGCTTTCGATTGTTTAGCTGTAAAATTGTAAAATAGATTATTTTCAAGTACATTTGCTTAAAATATCAACTTTATTTTGAACCAGTTTCAACCAGTATTGCAAGTCTTTGCGTATTGACTCGAAATACTGCCTAAAACTTTCCCAACTTTCTATGAAATAATTCTAATTTGTATTTGAAATTTTCGATATTTGGCAAACTTCTGTTTGACACCTGGATAAGTACATACTATTAATAGTTCAAATCACTTTCAGCTCAATATACTTAACTAACTATGGCCTGGCTAAATATAGCAGCATTCATAAAACTAAGACTTTGATTTAAGTATGCCTAAACTAAGCGTACATACTTGAATAGATTATAAGTTACGAATATCTTAATTAGGTTTTACGTATGTATGTATGTGTTATGAGCAGTTATAGAAATATTACTCACAGCTTTCGATTTCTATGTGACACAGTTGCCGATCCATAGGAAAATACTGAAGATTCATTGGGCATGACGCGGTAATAGTTAACCTGTAAGAATATATTCAGCAGGGCAATATTAAAAATTTGTCTAATATTGGAACACATTTTAAAAATGAATACTTTTTTTTTTAAATATTGCTGTATATAAGTATAAACATAACATCAATAGGTATATGCAACATTTCAAAAATTTCAAAGTATAGCACCGGTAATAAGCTTTTTAACACACAAGCAGAATATACACTCAAAGGATATTCAAGCACTAAAACGTTAAGAAATAAGTTGGAATAATTTTATTTTTAACAGATGTCACTTTCATCCGTTGCTTTTGGGTTTGCCTGAGTTTTTAATCAAATTTGCTGATTTTTCTACAAATGAAAGGACTGCAGTTTTATGGCGCCACTGCACAGCAAACGGGTTTTCAGCTGGCATAAATAGGCCCGGAGATTTGCTGTTACCAGGGGAAGGACGACCACTAAAACATTTGTTTTCACTCAATGCTTCATATCGGGGCTTCGAAATGGGGCACTACAGAATAGTATGAACGAAACACATATCCGTAATGACATAAAGTTTATGTAGGTCAACTAGGGAAGGGTGTGGTCATTTCCTATGTAAAAGCCGCATATATAATATTATAAATTAGCTGATGTGGAAATTATTTGCACTTGCGGATGTTATGATGTTAAAAGCATGGACTATACTTTCCGAAAGGAATCAATTTCAATATATTTATTTAAATATGTATGCGAAGGTAGGTGTGTGCTGTGTAGCATCTGCTACCCAGATCGGGGCTGTAACTCGAAATTTGACTGAAATATAAATACTAGTAACGAGACAAAGAAGTATTTTGAGACCGACACTAAATCAATGATTGCGGTTCACCAATGAAATGTGAGTACCTTTTGGTATTTGATGCGTTTATTGTAAAACAGTTTAATCCAAGGCATGACAGAGTTTTGGATAACCCCCAAACCTTAGTATGTTGGTTAGAAAAACTCCTACCAAGTGTAATACAAACATTGGCGGTCATTATATGCATCACCCAACGGTAGGCCCAGTGAACAGGTAGTTTCGACAGGTACGACCAGAGCGAAAGCAGTATTAGATGCGTGAGAGTTAGTGTCATGCGAAGTGCCTTCATAAGCTGGACATAAGTTGAATATTTGTGGCAAATTCTGGATAAATAGGACTTTAACCTACGATGGTATAACCGGCTTTGAATCTCCGGGCATGAAACAACAAATGATAGAAACAGATTAGCAGCACTCGCCCCTCAGCAGGCAATGGCAAACCTCCAAAGGTATGTCTGGCATAAAAATGCTCTTCATAAAAAAATCTGCTGTTTACAGTGGGCTGAAAACTCTACGTCTGTTCATTTGTGGAGGACCTTCAAGACACACACCACAAATAGGAGAATGAACTCGGCCAAATAATCAATAAATTCATAAGCGTCAATTATGTGCATATATATATATATATATATATATATATATATATATATATATATAAAGGGTGGTTAAATTTCAAGGGCCGATGTTGAATGTGAACCACACCTAAACGTCAACGACACCGTTGGACTTCTTTCTTTGGGGTTATTTGAGAGAAAATGTATACGTCGATAAGCCAGCAACAATTCAAGAGCTAAAGGATGAGATAATTCGGCACATTAACGGCATAGAACATTAATTATTCCTCAGCGTCATCGAAAATTTGGACCATTGGATGGTGGTGTGCCGCCAAGATCGCGGCGGCCCTTTGGCCAATATTTTATTATATACGTAATTGAGCTATACCAGTATTATTATAGTAAAGAGAAATGACAAAAATTTAATAAAAAAGTTATATTTTGTTCAAAATCAACACCGGCCCTTAAAACTTAACCACCCTTTATATAAAGGGTTTTTCAATTGGCGCGGGTTGATTTTGGCGCCCTGTGGCAGCCATTTTGTTTCGGTGACATCTGTCAAATCTTTTGTTTATTATTCAGTTGTTTATGCCAAATCATCATGGCAAGTTACACGATTGAACAGCACGTTCAAATGATACAACTTTATTATCAAAATGAGTGTTCATTAACGCAAACGTTGCGCGCATTACGCCCATTTTTCGGTAGACATGTTGGCCCTTCCAATTTCTTATGGCCCATATTGAACCATATGGACCTAGACGACATGTGGTTCCAGCAGGACGGCGCTACGTGCCACACAGCAAACGCCATTTTATTCCATTTCAACATCTACCCGCCCTTATTGAAAAACCCTTTATATAGTATATTATATATATGTATATATACATATACGCTACTCAACATCCAGAGCTCTGCCTATTGTGCACACTCTGAACTGCTAGTTTAAATGCTTCCATCCCGAGAGGCTGTTCAAAGAATTGACTTAATCCGCCAACAACGCATAATGTACGAGATGCTGGATTGTTCTTCATCTGCAGAATAACACTGACGTGCAATCAGTGGAGTGACTGGTAACAATATTAAATAAAAATATTTATCATTTCAATTAAATAATGTTTTCTTAAAAAAAAATTTACAAAAGGGAAGTATCGACCATTTCCTAGGGCACTTATTTGTGTTTCCGAAAAACAAATTTTTCTTAATCATTTTACTTTATCAAATAGTTCTTATTTACAATCTTGCTTGAATATCCTTTAGCGCGGCTAAGTAATAGGTAAATAGATTTGATATTGCATATTTCAGTATACTAAATTCCTTCACATACAAACATAAATGTGAAATGGTGTGGCAGCGAGTTCAATTGGATTGTTAAAGGTTTGCTTTGTAAAATTCTTAGAGTATTTTCTATGATTTACAATAAGTACGTTTGTATAGTATGTATTTTAGTATATCTAAATGCAAAATAAATAATACACTAATCGGCGCTAAATCGCAACTAAATATTTTCTAAAACAACTTTGGCAGGTTTTAAATAGATTTACGAGTATGTTTTATCAGCAAGCCGCATTAACTTAAGTTATGGCATAAACCAAATCACGTATCTTTTCCTGGTTCTAAAATGTACAATACAACCAAATTCAATGTAATTATTTATACTTTTCAATTTTAAATTGCGTGCATGTCTTCGCATTTCTAATATTTCTATCGATATGTATGTACGAGTATATGTATGCGCATGTTAGTGTTGATTTGATTATATGAAAGAAAACTAAAACACGTATGAATAGCTGAGCGTACTTTTAAAAGTTGTATGCCACTGGCAATACCTTTTCTCCTCCAGCAAAGAGTACATTTAAAAACATTTAAATATTAACGAACGACTTACTTACGCGCCATCATTTTTCTGTGTAATCACAATAACTCACGCGCATTTCATGTCCTTCTTGAATGCGGTTGCATGGCCTTTGTTGTCATGATTTCTCTTCACTCCAAATTTGCATTTGTCATCATAAACACTTATGCATTTTTCTGTACATATGTATATATACACATATACTTTTATATATGCATATATTTTCTTTTGCTTTTGGACAGATTCTTGTTTAAAGGTAGTAGAAAATATTTCTCGGGAGAGTGCAAACCTCTTACGGTGTAAAATACACTGTACACTGTGGTTGCTATTCTATCTTTTTTATCTTAGATTGTCGCTAGTTTTTGTACAAAATATGTTATATGTATGTGTATATTTAGGTATGTAACGATGAACGACTGTAATGTATAAAGTTTGCTCAATTCACAAAGGGTATTTCCAAAGGCGCGCCTAGATATTGTTTTAAAATACAATAAATTTGGTAAAAATTTAGATTCTTGCAGGGTTCACTATTTTTTATTCAAAATTCCGCTCAATTATATATAAAAAATGAAGTCAAATGCCCAGCAGGAGCACGTCTACAGGTAAAATTTGGTTCGCCTCATGAACGTCTAGTTGTTCAAAATGTCGAGATATCGATGTTGAAGGTTGTTTAGCAACACTTTGAGCTACAGCAGCAATATGTTCAACAAAATGTCCAGTTTTTGGTTTTCCAAACCTTTTTTTATTCTTAAAAGAAAAGGTTCTTTAAATTTTCTCACCAACCTGTGAATTGTCAACCATTTTGATGATTATGCTCGCCAAAAAACTTAAGAATTTTGCGACATATTGTTCTTAAATATTATCCATTTGCATAATAAATTTCTTTACTTTTAACACATTTCTATCGTGCAAAATGGCTCACCTACTCATCTACTTGCAAATATTAAAGATGACATAAAAAAGTCACCGTCTAAAAATTATTCACTACTGACATCTAGGCGTCACTTTTGAAATACCCTTTCCTGCCTTTGTTTTAACTAACTGAAAAAGAAATATTTTTTCGACTGTATCTTTTTATGGAATTGATTACAAGTATTTCAGATCGCTATAAGAAATATGTTGCAGACTAAAGCAGTCAACCCTGGCTATATGAAGCATCATACTTTGGATGGCTTAGCAAAGTCTGCCCAAGTTTTATCGAAGAAGATTTTTACTTCTAGGCTTGGGAAGAAATATTTTAGGCGATTAAATATTCTGAGCGATGCATGGCCCAAAGCAATATTTAGGAATGACGTAAACCTATTAAGTAAGGCTGAATTTAGATTTCTTGCAGGTTACCTTGAATACCAAACTCAACTACCTTAGCATCTCTACCTATGCTTACAATTAGGTGCGCAACTAAATTTAATAGATGCCGCCAGCAATGTGTGCTAGTCGATTCTAACATAACTTAAACGTCATAAACCAAGCTCAGGTAAACAAGCTGCTTCGACTCATTAGTGATTTTGTTTTGGTATCATATACTTTTGGTTTTGTGAAAATGTCTGATTTTGTGCCGAATAATCGTCATTTGCGGGAAGTGTTGATTTCCCTCTTTCATTCGAAAAAAACGAAAAACGGCGGCTGAAGCACATCGAGAGCTACAAAAAGTTTATGGAGATGCTGCTTTAAGTGGAACAACGTGCCGAGATTGGTTCCGTCGCTTTAAATAGGGTGATTTTAATGTTGATGACCGTCCGCGTGAAGGAAGGCCAAAAACCTTCGAAGACGCTGAATTGGAGGCATTGCTCAATGGGGATCCGTGTCAATTGCAAGAAGAGCTTGATTCAGTATTAGGAGTTACCTGCCAATCTATTTCCAAGCGATTGCATGCTTTGGGAATGATTCAGAAACAGGGAACTTGGGTTCCTCATGAGTTAAAACCAAGGAAGGTTGAACGTCGTTTTTTCGCCTGTGAACAGCTGCTACAGCGGCAAAAAAGGAAGGATTTTCTTCATCGTATTGAGACAGGTGATGAAAAATGGATTCATTACAGCAATCCAAAGAAAAGAAAGTCATGGGGACTGTCCGGTAATGCTTCTACATCGTCGCCTCTGCCGAATATTCACGCTGCGAAAGTTATACTATGTATTTGATGGGACCAAAATGGTGTTATTTATTATGAACTGTTAAAAGCAAGCGAAACCATCACTGGGAATCAGTATCGACTTCAACTGATGCGATTGAGTCGAGCACTGCGCGAGAAGCGGTCGCAATACGCAGAGAGGCATGAAAAAGTGATTATACAGCATGACAATGCTCGGCCTCACGTTGGGGCCGTTAAAACCTACCTGGAAACACTGAAATGGAAATCCTATTTTTCCATAAGTGGTATAAAATTTACTTTATAAGTTTAACCAACTAACTTTATCCTGTTCTTACTAAAATTATACTTTTTAAGATTGATCTACAATAACTAGAATTTATCACGTACTTTGAAAAAACAAATTTTAAAAGATACAATACAAGAAAAAATATTTGTTTTTGTATTGTTACAAATTTTAGAATGTACAATTCTATGTAGTATATTTACAGTGATGCTAATTTCCTCTTTGATACCTATTTCCTGGTACGTATAATTTTTTTTGTTTTTTTGCCAATTGAACTCACTTCGAACAAAATTATGTGCCCATTTGATCATTTACAACAAATAATAGTAGTGAAATTATAAAACGAAAACACATAGAACGACATTTAGTAGTAGTAATGCATATGTGTATGTATATACAATACAAAGAAAAACTGGAAATTCACACCGAACAAGACACAGCAACAAAAGTTTTTTTTTTTTGGTTTTTTTTTTTTTGCTTTCTTTTTTGCCCTGGCTTGCAGTTTGTTTCATAAAACTCACACGACACTTATTTAAAACGAAATAATTATAATTTTTGTTTAATAGTTAAATAAATCATAACAATTTGGTTTGGTTTCTGATAAAAATAGTAAGAGATTGAATTTTTTGTTACCTAATACTTCGTGTTATTGATCCAGAATGATGAACACGTATGAATTCATTACTTGTTGTTGCAATATGAAAATATGATTGTTTTTCATTTACAAAAAAGGTGTCAGGTACCCAAATATTTTTTATGAACTCAGATCCAACCGATAGTGTTTCTACACCAGGCCGTTTTCTATACGCTAAACGAGGATCGGTCCAAAATTGGCGAAAGTAAAAGTCCAATGTAAAGTCCTGATTATTTTTTGTTTTTGTTTTTCATTCGTGCATCAAACACATCCAATTCAGTTCAATTTTAATTTCAAGCATGTTTTTTAGTTTTATTGTTGTTTTGCAGGTATTTCACATGTTTGTAGTTAGTAAGGCGATTGTTGTTAGTTGGTTTTATTGGAGCAGCGCAGTAGACAAATGTAGATTAGCAATGTTGCGGAGTGGCCGTTATATTTGAAAAAGGAAAAAAACATTTTGCAAATTGTGCAAAGATGCAAAAAAAAAAACAAAGTTGTAATTAGTTTATTATGAGTAGGTCTGTGACAAGTAGCTTTACGTTTTAATTTTTGTATTGAGAGTAGTAGTAAGGTAAAATCATTCTAATCAAATCGTGTAAAATTAGAAACAAAACCGCAAAATAATCATTTTAAGTAGTGTAAATCAATCACAAGTAAAAATAAGGCTAACCCATACTAACCAGACTATTGTAATGCAGTAATTGAAAAAAAAGGACTAGCGCAAGCCAAATAAGAAATATTGTAAAAACCGTCTACATCCAGCATAACCATAACAGGGTCTAGCAAAAAATTTAAACAGGCTCATTTTAAGCAAACTTTTATCATAAATACATATTTATGTTCTAACAAAGATTTAAGAAAACGGAGTTGACTCCTCTTCAAAATTGAAACGACAAAAAAATATTGTTCAACTCAAAATGCTATGGATGAAGAATCGTGCAAAAAAGCATGCAATGGTTTCAAGCTTAAAATCAGGATCAGTCGTAACAAGCACAAGCAAGCTCATCTAATATGTGTCCACAAATAATTTACAAAGTGAGTGAAATATATCTAATGTGTTTTGTACTAGATTTTTATGACTTTGCTCGTTGTAAGGCTATTGAATAGTTTTGTCAAAACGAGCCGCGAAAATAATATTTATTAAAAAATAGAAGCCGCCCTCATAATTAGCATACGAATTAGCGTTTAACTTTTAGTTTGGGCTCCTCCATTGAAATGTGTTTAGTTCGTTATTTTTGGTTCACAATGCGGCTCTCAGCGGAAATATAAGTCATAGTACTTAATTTGTTTTTGCCCCTTTCATAGTAATTAATGAAAAATTGTAGATGGAAGTACAAATACAATAAAATTAGCCAGAATATTTGTGTCAATGCATGACAAACATGGAAGAATCTTCAAACTAAACACATATCTCATATTGCTTTCTATATTTTTGTACAGCTAAGACGTTTCAGTCTTTTATATGTACAACAACAAAAAATTATTATTTTACGCTAACATAATTTGACAATAAAAAAAAACAAAAACCAAAATGTATGAGTTTTTAAAAATTAAATGAATATGAAGCAAAGAAATAGAAAAAGAAGAGACAAAGTTCTACGCCAAGATTATTTGTAGTCCGAAGCAAAAGATTTATCAACTCAATTATTCACTTTTTAAATTTCATCTTATTCAGTACGGCTTTAAGACTTTCCGGAATCGAGTTCCACATTCATACGGCGCTAATGAAAACCAGTTTACCGAAGGAAAATGAACTGTATTTGGTGCAACCAATCTAGTTAAAGCTTAAGGGCCATTCAACTATAACAATGTAGATATTTTTTTCCTTGTTCACTCCTCTGGGGAGCATAGGGCCTCAACAAGAGTTGTCTTGCGTTGATTTAGTCAATCTATTTGATTTCTGACAGGGTAGGTGATTAGCATGCCGCTATCAGTCCTAAATAGTGAGAATGCCCACCTGTCGTTGCTTAGGAAGAATGCCTTCTTATTGCTTGGAGCGCCATCTGTGTGTCACATTTTTTATCAGAAGGATCACGCAGATGGTTGCAAATATGCGCTGCCTTTTGTGCGGGAGTAAGGATGTAAAGGATGGAAAAGATAATTTTTTTTTTTTTTAGTTTGAGGAATGAGTTTTTTAATTTTTTTATTTATTGAAATAAACCAGAGAAAGTAGGTAAATTTGGAAAAGTGCGAGGACCGTGCTTTACGTGGACTTCCACGTACCCACAACCTCTGGGATGGCAGGCTAGTGCACGTACGCTAGACTACCGAGGCCCGTAGATATAAAATGCAGTTTATTGTCACCAAAAAGCGGATAATACTGCAGCCCGGAATTTTAATATCGCTATGGTGATAAATGATCGTATCTTTCAATCTCATACACACACATGCTACACTCATCTTGTTAACCAATTTTGCATCCGTCACCAAAAGGTCGATGGACTCATAGATTAATTCCACGGATTAACGATCTGCCGATAACACGGAGATGTTGGCTTTTTTCTGACGCAGCTCTTAAGCGGACACAGATGCTTCCAAACATATCGGCATCGCCTTGTCTTGGTTGGTAGTCATTATTGCCCAGAATGCTTGGACGAAAAGGAGACTGCCGAACATGTGGCCTCGCTAAGGAACACGATGGCCTAGCAAACAAAACTGGTGTGTTTCAAGCGCTCTATAATCTAGTCTCCGAAGTGTTTGGGTCGGATGAAAAGTGGGGTATGGTACAAGATTTTGCAGCACGGATTATCGTAGAACTTCGCGACATTGATTTGACGCGAAGGAACGACGCTAGATGAACGCAAAAATAACTGTTACTTTGATCAAATATAGCAGGACAAATGTAACAGGCGGTTGAGATTATTCCTCACGACGGCCTCCAGACGTAATCAACAAATCGGTAACTCTGTAAGATGAGCCATCCGACTTGAGATGCCTTTAGTGGCGTAAAAGTGCCACTTTGATTGCTTAGTGGCTTTTGATTGCGTTTACACAAAAAATTTTTCTAACAATGGTCGCCTCTTGGCATATAACTACATTATGAACCGCCGAAAAGCTACTAATAAAAACACCTCTGCTTTCGGAAGAAATTTGTAAACCTCTTCTTCTTCTTCTTCTTCTTCTTTATTGGCGCGATAACCGCTTACGCGATTTTGGCCGAGTTCAACAAAGTGCGCCAGTCGTTTCTTTCACGTGCTAACCGGCGCCAATTGGACACACCAAGTAAAGCCAAGTCCTTCTCCACTTGATCTTTCCAACGAAGAGGAGGCCTTCCCCTTCCTCCACTACCACCAGCTGGTACCGCATCGAATACTTTCAGAGCCGGAGCGTTTGTAACCATTCGGACGACATGACTCAGCCAACGTAGCCACTGGATCTTTATTCGCCGTTACCAACTTGCGAAGGTCCAAAAATCTTACGCAAAACCTCTACAACGGCAAATTGAATCTTGACGCCTTTTATTATTTTTAATATTAACACAGGGTAATAATATGCATCAGCTCTACATTTGGCAATGCAATTAATATTTACCATTTGGCGATGTGAATCAAGTTAAAATTTATTATTTTCTTTTTTAATTACTCTACAAAAATGATGGTTTTCTGTCACTTATATACCGAGCCATAACGAGTGAATTTGACAATTATACTCAACCAATGGAGTTGCAATTGTACAGGTGTACATGATTTTTTGGTTTTTGATATGAGTCCGGTATATTAATGTGCGTTTTTATGCCTAGTTTTCTCAAAAACTTGACGTTCTGGGATATTAACTTATACTCAAAATATTGCTTTATACTATTCATATACGTAAACTCCAAAAGAAATAAGATGGTTTTGAATAAAACGGGGTTAACCCTTTAAAGTCTCTTGATAGAACTAAACTACATAAGGGTGAGGACTGATAATGAAGAAATATAATAACTAGACTGAAATTTCTTCCTAACTCTACGGTAAAGTTTTGTTTTCACCAAACTTCCTTAAAGAAAATAACTTGAATTGAATTGAGAACTGCAAGTGGCACATGTTTAGTTTGATAAATTTCACTAAAAAAATATGTGTCAGGGAGTTTTCACTAAATACTTTAGTAATATAATTACTAGAATAGTTGCACTCTGATATACTCTGATAATATCGATAAATGATTGACCTTATTTATATACAGGTTTCAATGCGTTCCCATATCCGAGTCAAGGCCTACTGGCGGCAAGTGGTTTCTTTTCAAATAACGATCTGACTTAAACAGGCCATCAACAAGTTTTTCACAAACGCCGTCACATATTTTAGTCGGCATAATCTAAACATCATGGAAGTAAATTTAAATATTTCAAACATCATGAATATAAATATTTTGCAGGATAGCATAAAGTTCCTTTTGACAAATTGGGAAAGAAGCGCAATCGAAATATTAAGTATTACTAATTCGAGGCTATTTCCCTTGATTACACAATTAGTAATAACTCACTTGAAACTGAGTTTCATCATCACTAATCATAACTTACTAATCATCTAGCACCGAAGGTCCAACTAGCCAGGCCGCTAATAAAGTGAATAACACTAAACCTACCATGGACGGGTCAAATGACCCATTTTAAACTTTTTGTCAGAAGTTCTTAGAAATAACATTATTAAATCGTCGTTTGCCTTCACGACTTTTTTTAAAAAATACATCGAATGTATTTTTCAAGATTTACTCTTCTCTTGCTAATTGTTTTACTGAGAAATATATGTGATCTTAATAATATATATAATACTTTAAAGACGGGTAATTTGAATATTGGTAGGAATAGGAATACATAAAATACCGGTAGGTTTGGTGTTAAGCAAACTGCGCACTGTGATTGACCCGAGCGCGCAATCGCGGAACCAATAGAAGGTAGTCTCTGACTATTAACTGCAGGTTCTCGAAAGTGCCCCGACCAAGCAAGAAAGAGCCATTTTGTCTGCTTGGATTCAACAGATCAACTACCAGCGTCCTTACAGGTATTATAACGGATCACAGCATTCTTGTTAGCCTAGCCAATAGAATTGATGTTCTTTCTAATGACTTCTGCAGGAGATGTGGAGATGACAAAATAGTTGAGTCTGTAAAACACTTTTTTTATTGTCCTGCACTTCAAAGAAGCCGTGCCAAATTATTTTGATAATTATTTCTTTGAAGGCCTGTGAAATTTGCAAAATATCTCACTGGAGGGACTAGTTACCTTTCTAAAAAGCTCTAAGTGGTTAAAGCAACTTAGTTAGGGGAAGGAAATCACGAGCAGGTATCACAATGGGTCTTAGCACCACCAAGTGTTTTGTCTTGGACAAGCAACTTAGCTAACTGAATCATGTGAATTATTGATACTTCTAATTGGTATTTACTACATTCTTCATACTTTTGATTAACGTGAAAAAAGAAGGAAATGATATTAATGCAAAAAAGTTTAAATATTCAAGCTTTCTGCTAGCAAATTAAACAAATATGTATATATAGCTTTTTATAAAAAATTAAAAAATTAATTAAAACCTTTGGGTGAATTAATGCAGAAAGATAGTTTGTATAATTTTTTCAATACTAATAGCAATAGCTATGAACAAATATCTTTGTAAGTATGTGGTTAATTGTTCCAGTATTTAAATGATATAAGATATGATCTTCAGATGCTGTCCACAAAAATGTCATTAAAAATAATAATTCCATATAAATGAATACAGTTTGTATTTAATAATATGACTATATGATAATATTCGCCTCTTTGCTTCACATTTTAGTAATACTCGAGAAGAATTCATTTTGTAAGTATTTTACGCGTTTTTCCAAGCAGAAACTATATTAGCTGCATAAGCTGTTAAATGTGATATAAGAAGTTACAAACACATGCTTCCAAATGCAAAAGAATAAACTGATTTTCATTTTTGCCGGCCTAAGTGTACAAAACTTTTTATATACATCACAGCATATAGGAAATCATATCCCTAAAATTTATAAAAAAATTATAAAAGGAAGAAAGTTCCAAATTTCACAACCCCCAATTTGCATCATAATTTAACTAAGCACTTGGGCTACCACGGCCAATTTCTCGAAGAAGGTGCTATCCCACTTTGGGCATGTAAAAGAAAACCGTTAAGTAACTTGGGCGCATGAAGAAACTTTTCCGAGAATTCAATGTTCGGTACAAGCCTTTGATGGTAAAAATGCTATATCGAATTTCCAAATCAGATCAGAAGTAAAACATTTTACG
Organism: Anastrepha ludens; assembly: GCF_028408465.1. Taxonomy (NCBI): domain Eukaryota; kingdom Metazoa; phylum Arthropoda; class Insecta; order Diptera; family Tephritidae; genus Anastrepha; species Anastrepha ludens. Next base: position 37,966,164 of record NC_071500.1, read on the forward strand.
CTGCTATTTGTGCGGAATTTTCTAAGGTTTGGGGGATATCCTTACTAAATATGCATGCACGCTTTTCTATTGAAACACTGTCTATTTTTTTTTCTCTTGTTTGGTTAAAAGTTATATGGAAATGCCGCAAATGAAGTAAATAATGTTAAATAAATTCTACATTCAAATTAAAGGGTGAAAGGGTGACTAAAGGACAACTTTATTATTATGCAATGAAATTATCTTTGTACGCTTAATGTTGTGCTTTTTCGCCGCTGTGCATACTCAAGCACCCAATCATAACCGCAAAGTGTGCAAAGTGAATCCTATACTACGTACGTTACCTGCAGTGCTGAAAAAGAGTGTCACTGCGTATACGTAACTTCCAAAGTAAACCAATTCATTTATAGCACTCATAGCAACATAACGACGTTTGGAAGCATGAGTATTGTGTGAGTGAGTATATGTGTGCGTCGTCCTACGTCGGTCGGTGTATCTCACGCGCTTGTTTATTTTTACATGAGTATTAGCTATTTGCCACTTAACAAATTATAAACGAATATATGTATGTACCTATGAGTTTTTATGATGGTATGTGCAAAGTTATATACTAGCGATCAGGTAGCGATTAATTTAATTACATATTGCGTTTCGTTTACAAAAATTTTAAATATATTATACAAGACATATTCGGCGTTATTTCAAATTTATATATACATATGTATGTGTGGCATATGCACGTATGTATTTTTACAAATTTTTCTATTAATTCTCAGAGAGTTTATACGATATATATGTATGCATATGTGACACTCTCGCGTGTGTATATATTTTACATTAAGCAAATCATTCATAAGTTCATATACCTTAAGTTTTTTCTGTATATGGTAAATAGTAAATACAAGAAATTGATTTGGTTTCCACTCGAGTTCCTCGATACAAGCGAACTTACAAATGCAATTAGAATCAAATATTATATATACACAAACGATTTCCAAATAATAATGTTTAATTTCCTGACAAATTAAATAAAACAAAGTGGTAGGGATATATAGTATGTTGTTATTGTTTGAATCAAACTAATGCTTCAACTCAAACACGATAGATTTAGGATATTGTATTTGGTGATAGGACGTACAAGGCGAGTTGAAAGGATTTGTATGTTTCACACCGTTCGCTATTCACTAACACTTTTACTCGTATACCTATGCATGTTTGTATGTGAGCGAATAAGTGTTTAAATTTTGATAAAATGGCATTATAAGTTAGCAGAGTGAGCAGTCTTTTTGTTAGTACAAATGTATTTATGTGCCTTGCTTATTTATTGCTTGTGCACTAGCACAAATATTGCATGTGGACGTACTATATGTGGGCGTGTTGCTGTACTTTTAACCATTTGCGCGGTGAAACGTGGCCCTGTATGTGTTCAAAATATGCATGTTACTGGTGAAATAAGCAGGGGTCGGACTAAGCGTAGAACCAATTTGGTAAATTTCCAATAAAATCCATTCACACAAAAACAAACACACACAATATTAGATTTTTAGCAAAATTAATATTAAGTTGGAATTTATGAAAAACTTGTGAAAATTGCCATACTGTTAATAAATGTTGGATAAGGTTGTGTAAAGGGTAAAAATGCCATTTAACGAAACCTTGTAATCTACAAATAATGCCGTTTAAACACAATATATTTGGCAAAAGCATAGGTAAAGGAAAAAAATTATGAGAGTCTATTGGTTTGGGAAACGCTAAATTTAGTTGAATTTCGTAAGTTCTATGCGAAATTCGACTTATAATTATAGACTTATATACACGTACTTTTATATCAAAGTGTATAGGTACATTTTTAAGTATATACAATGGCAAAGCACTAATATTTATACAGGAAGAACAAATCATTTCTATCAATTTTAAATATGTCTAATACCGAATTTGGACTGGCACAGGTTCCACATTTTTTTTTTTTTTTTTACTCAGATTTCTTGTTATCAACGAAATAAGCATTATCTCATCACTTTAATTTCTTAAAAACCTTGATTTTTTAAAGTACTAAATTAAATAACAGGGATTTAAGAACTTATACTCACACAAGTTTAAGATCGACGGTACTGAGCTTGAAAAAGTTAGCCCCTTTTGCTACTTCGGTGGCATTATATCTTGAAGCGAAAACTTAAAAGAAGATATTACTAATCGCATAAGTAAAGCAAAACAGGCTTTTGACTCTCTTAAAGGTATTTGAAAATTCCCTGGGATCACTCCAAACACCAAAATTAAAATATTCAACTCTACAGGGTTTGATTGAAAAGTAATGAGCCTTCCCGCGCGGAGCGTCTGCCAAGCGATCAACCGAATCGGCTGGTGGGGAAAATGATCGTTGGATCTTCCCCTTCCACTAGAAACCGGTCCCAGTTCCCTGGCAGCAGCGGTGCAGTCAACATCGCTCCGCGCGTGAAAGCTGTTTTAAAAGTGTGTTAGGATTTTGCAGTGGCAATGGCCATGCTGATCCTCTTTTTCGACTCTCGAGGCATCGTCCACAAGGAGTTTTTACCTCTCGGCATTTTACAAAGAAGTACTCTTTCGGCTGAAAACCCGCGTCACCCGGGTTCGGCCCGACCCCGTCAACAATTGGACCCTTCAACACGACAATGCGCCGGCGCACGCCGCCTTCCTCTGCACCTCTGCATTGGTCAAGATGGGGGTTCCGGTGCTTCCCCACCCTCATTACAGCCCAGACCTGTCCCCTCCGGACTTCTTCTTGTTCCCGCGCCTGAAAAGAAAGCTGAAGGGAAGGCGTTTCGACTCCATCGAAGAGATCCAAAAAACTGTGACAGCCGAATTGAACGCGATTCCGGCGGATGAGTTTAAAAAAAGTTTCCTGCAGTGGAAGGGCCGCTACCAGCGGTGCATTCACGATCAAGGGTCCTATTTTGAAGAATATTAGTTGTATAAGCCAAAAGGTTTAATAAGGCTGCTTGAAAAAAATAAGGCTCATTACTTTTCAATCAAACCCTGTAATGTCAAGGCCACCCTATTGCATCGCAGCGAAGCTTGAAATCTTGCAGCCATAGAATTGCATCGCTTACAAGTACTTGTGAACCGCTGCCTCCGTACAGTAATTCGCATCTTCTGGCCCAACACCATATCCAACTAAAACTTTTATGATATGGCGAACCTCCAACAATGCTAATGAAAATATTCAAAAGAAAGTGGAGGTGTCTTGGACACATTTTAAGAAGAGATCTGAACATCACCCATAATGCGATTAATTGGAACCCGCAAGATAGCCGACGCAGAGTTAGATCATCACTAATTTGGAGAAGAACCTTAGAAACAGAAATAGCAAAGACGAACAAAATGAATGAAATGAACTAAAGTGACTGGCATCCGACAGAAGCGAATGGAGGAAGCTTGTTGTGACCCTTTGGGCCATAAGAACTTGTATATATACCCACTCTATGATTTTAATATGAACACCAAGCAAAGGCGAATATTTCAAGCAATTAACAAAATTTTTTTTACTTTTAACCAAGGCATTTATAGATTTTTGAGAGCATGCATTGCTTATACTTTATTTCTAAGGGGCAAAATTTAACCTTGATTTTTGAAAGTAAAAACAAAAGAATTATGTTTTCAATAGCTGAGCATGTCTTAAATGTCGTTATTAATATCACAGAGAGAGTATATTAATACGAGTATAAGTATTTGAATTCACTTTTTTGAAAAATTAATGCCTCGAAACTTTGTGTATCAGAGTTTACGTCATCGCATCCCCACATAGCTCTGAATCGAAGGCACAGGTCATATGCAAACAATTGCCGTTTTAAATGGGGCCAACCAATATTCTGTTGATAAGTTTTATATCTTTAACATCGAAGTTACAGTTTTCGAACTAGGACTTTGATGGTAATTTTGTGAAAATTTGTGTTAAAAAGTTAGGACAATTTCTTGCAGATGATACAAATCTCTCGTACCATTTAGAGAAAATGTGAATTACTCTTCAAACTTCTTCGTATTGAGATTCGGTGACAGTGCCATTATCTGCTACTTCTTTAGCAATTTGATCTTTGACCACACCACATGAATGTTTGAGAATTCAAAGTCTGAGAGCTTCGCGTGAAACAGAGCAATACAGTGATTGCTACAACAATTGTTTTTTAAGAACTTGCAGGCTATTTGGCGGTCCGAGAAGATAACAACCTTGTCCGCGCACGTCTGATGAGCAACATGTAATGTCCTTAACAATTCATATAATTCTCAAAAGATAGAGGAGGAATGACTTTATATTTTAGAAGAATAAAGGATTTATTTAACGAGCAAACATCTTGAAGGGTTTGCCATTGACTAGTTCATTATTTGGTTCAAAATAAATGATACATTTGACCCTTCAGGTATAATTAGTAATAATTGCATCCAAAAAAATTATGTCGCACAAGATTTCCATAACTATGGTAGTAACGATAATGACGTAGGCATGTCAAAAGTAGTGATAATGGTAATTATAATGCTGTTAGAAATGGTAATGATAGCCCCTATGACCATGGTTATGCTAACGGGGGTAGTGCTGCCAGCAATAATTGCAATGGTAATATTAGTTATAATGGTCAATGATAATGATGATGACTAGTAGTGCTGGCAACTGGTGCTGATAATGGTGATGGCAGGGGTTAAAATTAGGAGAACGGATATAGTTATAATTACTTTATTTGCCATGGTAACTGAACATAGCTCCGGATGTCATTGCAAAACACTTGAAAGTGATAAGCACAATGCGATATTCGAAAGTAAAATAGAAAGTTTCGCGCATAGTAACTAAAGCTTCACTTGCTACAATTTGGGAAGCTTACATCATTACTGGTAAATAACTCTTTCTTGGCGGAAGTTTGCTCATTGAATAGCTTACTTTGAAAACTTTGAGTGTTTAAAGTTTCCTCGCCTCCAGTTCAACCTTTTGGCGGAAAAGTAGCATGAAAAATGTTTACTACTTACATACAATTAGCCATTAAATATAAAAAAGTGTCCATTGCGAAAATATTCCTAGTCAAGAATATTTACAGTAACGTATTTGCAGATGTATTTAAAGTATATGAAGTAATTATAAGGAAGCACACCACACACACATAGCTTACTTCTGTACCATTGGTCCTCAGTTTTAAAACGCTACTTATATATATGATGATTTACAGCAGTTTATGGTTGTGCTGGCAGAGTGCATGAGATATGCTAATATGTACTAAGCTATGCATGAGATGCAAAGAGTTTCATAAATGGAATTACACTGAGGCACGAAGGTAGGTGAAATACTTACAAGAAGCTCTTTGTGATAGCGCTAACTTGCATGTCTTGGAAATAAAAGTATTTGTTTTTTTTTTTTTTGTTTTTGGTATATATGTACAATAGTTTTTGTGCCATCCAACTCTTAAATAATTTTATAACCGCATGTAGTTTATGATTTAATGCCTAACAACAAATGCATAAATTATATATTTCACAGTATTGTGCCTGTCCTTGCTTGTCAGCGTAACAGCTGCACGTGTTTATATTTATATTGCGTTTAATTACATATGTACATATGTATGAGCACTACTATGGGTAAGTGTAAGTTGTTCTACACAGCTAATGGCGCCTTACACTCCTCGTCATACTAAAACAAAAATAAAAACAAAGCTTAACTCAAGGCTAAGGAAAAAATACATAAACCAAAGTAATAAATTTGCATTAAAGCGAAAATAAAGGCGAAGACAATTGGTGGGGGTTAGTAAGAGTCAACAGGAATGATGTTTTCACGGGTAGTTTCATTCGAGTTAATAAGAGATGGTAAATACTTTCAAGAGTGTATGATTGGGCAAATATGTATTTTGATTGCAGTAGAAGCTATATGAAAGTTAAATGTATAAACGGGAGAAAGCAAATACATATAATATACAATTTCGATATGAGCGTAGATTAATCCACCAATTCGCTAATTAGAAAATCAAAAAACAGGAAGAGAATACAAACTGTTGATGCTCGTAAGTACATATATAGAAGTACAAGGTGAAGTAAAAAGTATTGTACTAAAATGTTTTTTGCCAGATGTCCGAAGTATACATTGCAATTCATTACGGCTTCAAAAAAAGTCTGTTCACAATTTTATGTTTTTTTAGAGATTCCAAAATAAAGACAACAACAGAGCAAATTCGATACATCCTTCAGTACCACTAAGACCAGGGCGAAAATCGCTATTGCATTGCCTTGGAAACGAGGATTAGCCAGAAAACTTCTATATTTAGAAGCATTTTCATAAGATTTATTTTAAAGGAACAATTAGCCGGAAAACTTCTATATTTAGAAGCATTTTCATAAGATTTATTTTAAAGGAACAACCGTGGGGAACTTTTTACTGCAAATAATGTGGTATGCAGCTTCGGGCATTTTTTTTTTGGACTATAAGCTCGGTACTAAAAGTAAACAGAAAGAGCTGGAAAAACTACTACTTATTGGCGCTTATCGAATATTAATATGGAGCACCTTTGAACACTTTAGTATAGACTTTTATAATGAGTTTCGAAGCACAATGCATTTTCTGTACTTTTGGTAATGAGAGTAACTTTTTGGTCTATGTGGGTGGGCAGAATGGCTCAAAAGCCAGTCTGGCACTCTTCAATAGTGATTGAGCGTTGGTGAAAATTGAAGGAATATAGATTGGAGCACTCTCCCAGGCCGTCGTAGAAAGGAACACCTAGTGAGCTGGCTGATCATCTGGCTGCCAAGCCCCGGGCATTTATAAAGAAAATGCTGAACAGTATCCTTTTCTAAGACTTCTGCATAGAGAATAAATGTTAAACCTAGCTATTCTACATATATGCCGATCTCCACTTATCGGTAAACACAGGGCCGGATTTGGAAATTAAATGGCATATTATCTAATTTAACAATTTGGTTTTTCAAACGTTTGAATAGTATATATATCTATATATATATAATTGGCACGTACACACTTTTTGGGTGTTTCGCCGAGCTCTTCCTGCTATTTGTGGTGTGCGTCTTGATGTTGTTCCACAAATGGAGGGACCTACAGTTTCAAGCCGACTCTGAACGGCAGATATTTTTATGAGAAGCTTTTTCATGGAAGAAATACACTCGGAGGTTTGCCATTGCCTGCCTAGTGGCGACCGCTATTAGAAAAAGAGGTTGTCTGTAAAGTCGGTTTACTGACGATAGTTTAACGTGACAACGTCATAAGAAAATATTGATGGAATGGTTGCAATTTTCAAAACAAAATTTTAATTTTATTTGTTTGATAGATATTTTGTATGGATATAGAGGAGGAGCTAAATGGAATTGCAATTGAATAAGTCAAGTTACAGTTACACAAACGTGAAAAATGACGAAACATTTATCAAATTCATGAAAGATATCTTCAATTTCGATTGTGCATCAGACGTTAATAAGTCAACAACACTAAGAGGCACCATCATCGATTTGCCTTTTTCAAGACACTTTACACTCGAAACACTCCCTTTCATTTCCTACTTTTTCTATCATCGTCCTGTTCTCAACAGAGAAATGGTTCATTACCATCCACACAGGAAGAAGGCATATGCAAATACAAGTATGTGAATTTATATACAAATGCGCATATACATACATATACATACATATATATGCTCACTCAAGTAGGACAGAGCCAGATGTCGAACGTTGCCGAACGCGGGGCCGATTGTGCTCTTTGTCGTTCGTTCCGCGCTCTCGCTTGCAGTTCAAGCACATTAGCTTACATTTGCTTGCGTACGGAATAGATTCATATATTTGATATGTCCATATGATTCGTATGCATCTTTACATATAGATTTGTTCTTTTTGAAAATTGCGCGAAATTGTATATGTATATGCATGTTTATATACATATATTAGTATACAACATATCTTATAAGGTATGTGGTAAATATTACCATACATTTTTTCCTTCATATATAATAAAAAAATTAATAATAATAACATTAAAACAAGAGGTATTATTAACAAACTTGGTTTTATTTTAAATTCTTCAAGTAAATCAAATTAATAATAATCAATAAGAAGGCATATGCAAATACAAATACGTGAATTTATATATGTACATATGCGCATATACATACATATATACGCTCACTTAAGTAGGAGAGAGCAAGATGTCGAGCGTTGCCGTTCGTTTGCTTTGTTGGTTCCGCGCTTTCGCTTGCAGTTCATTCAAGGTAACGGCAATGAACAAGGTAACGACATATGAGCAAGGTAACGACAAATGAGCAAGGTAACGACATATGAGCAAGGTAACACTAATGAGCAAGGTAACGACACATTTTTTCGTGCGTGCAGCCTGTTAAATCGAATTATAAGACGTTATCACGTCAAAATGTTTTTCTTAATTTTGGCGTTTCACCGAGAATCGACCCTACGTTCCAACTGTGAACTCCGAATGGTAGTCACGCACTTACCCGTTCGGCTACGGTGACCACCATGAATATTACAATACTCCCCCTAATTAAGTTTTAGGATATGGCAACACGAGAGTGAGTATAGCATTTTTAACTTAAATCCCACTGAAAAAACTCATACTGGTAAAAAAGGGTCTACTAAATAAATGACAGCTGCTTCGTTAATTTTCCGAGACTTAAAAACTAAATATGGGGGAAAATAAAAGCATTTCTAGCAATAGCATTTGAGTAGAAGAAACTGGTGGAGCAGTGATTCTTATGAAAATTATTCATTTCACCATGAAATAGAGAAGTGTGCATAACTCCGTCAGCATCCGGGCTTACGTAGTAGATAGCGACCAGATTTCGAAACAAAAAGACTGAAATTTGGCACTAAATGTTTAGACAGCTTTCCAGCAGCTTACATTTGAAAAACTCTCTGCTCCTATTACAAATACCTATTCATAAATATTCAGCAATTTCCAGCGATCTCTTCTTGTCCCCCCCCCCCCCCCCTATCATATAAAGGGCGGGATAAAAATCCACAAATTGTCAGGGTATTCCACTTTATTTTAATTTTTTTATTTAATATCTAACTGTGCCCGACTAATCAGTTATTATGGCAGCTTCTTTTAGCAGTACTCGTCTGTCCGTTATTGCGGCAGCTCCATCTTAAACTTAAGACTCCTCAAAACGCCGGGTAGGCCGACTGTTCGCAACATGAACTGAATTCTGATCGGTCTCTAAGTAGTAAAATTTGCAGAATGTTTATATATTTTCTTGTAGTGAGTAAGTATTTCTTTCTCAAGTCGGGTTGACTTCCTTAACCAAATATAGATTTCTATAAGCTTTTTGCAGGAGTTTGTATTAGGAGAAATCAGTAAAAGCTTTTTGTGGTATGCAGTAAACAAAACTTTGTGAGGAATGAAATTTATGTATCCATCCGATACGTCATATGTTTGTATGTATTTTTTTTTTGTTTTTTTTTTTGTTCTTTGTATTTCCTTCTTAGTGAAAAAAAACGAAAATGTGCATGCGCCAAATTTTCTTCTGATTTAATTTCCCGATATGACTAAACACACGCACATACACATACAAATATTGAAAACACTTAAAACACACAAATTTTTAAGTAAGCAAATTTAGGTTTTTTTTAATTTATTATAAATTAATACTCATAAACACTCACATATTACACAGAGTGCACTTAATTAGAAGCGGCGTATTTGGACCAGTTTTTGTTACTTTTCTTTTATTGTTTTAATTTTCATTAATTTTTTATAAAAAGATGTATCATTTATTTTACAAAAAATATCATTTACAACAAAATTTCAAACTTTGTGCAAGTATTATATAAATTTGTCACACCTTCATCAAAATTTTAAACTTTTAATCAGAATTAAAAAAATTCTGGGTCGGCAGGTTTATGGCTTATTAAATTTTGGTATAATATGGAGCAAGCCTGATCTAGCTCAAAATTCGAGTTGAGTTTTGATTATTATTTTATTTTTTGACAGCATTGCTCATTTCTATCATATAAAGAATTTAAATGGTCACAATATCGCGTCTAATTAGGTGCACGCAACTGTATGTACTCATGTATTGTATTGAATATTTAAACATTAACATATGTAGATATATGTATGTATCAATTTATGTATACAATTATGTAAAAATAATACAAGAAAATCGAACATCTTCTAACTGAAAATTTGTATTTGTGGGAAATATATGAATGGTGTAATGCAAATAAGAAATATTTATGAATATTTATATAAGATGATATAGGTGTGTATGTATATGGCCTTATAATAATTTTGTATGACTTGTTTGCAGTTTTAGTTTTCGGGTTATATTTTCTTTAATTGACTGAAGAAATCTTAACAATTGAAAATTTTAATTTTTTTCTCGATGCAACGAATGATTCATAAAAGTAAATATATACATATATATTTTTTTAATGTATTATAAAAATATAGAAAAAAAAATGTATTAAACTTTTAAAAACTTTAATTTTTCCTTTCATTCTAATATTTTTTGTTTGTTAAATTTGTGCATATATTAATGATAATTTTGAAAAATATTAAAGCTTTTTAGTCGCATTCAAAATACCCACTCATCCAGCCAATATATGCATGAACAGTATATTTATCAGGGCGAGTATTCGCTAATTTTGCAGCAAAACAAATTAATTTAAGAAAATAAAATTTGCATATAAAATGTATGATGATTATGCATTGGATGATTACGCTGAGTTTAAAAAATTGACACATAACTGCAAATTCTAACAAAAAATTTATGTATAAATTCAATTATTTTTAAATAAGTAAATGCTTTATGCAGTTGAAGCGAATGACAAAAATAGACGTCATGAATTATATGTAAGCATGAACTAAATATATATGTTTCTATGTATTTTGTATGTTTTGATGAATGTGAGTGTTAAGCTGAGTAGAATTAGAGCTGATGTATAGCAGTAAGATTGAAAAGGTGTGTAGAAGGGATATATGTATGTATATTGGTATATGTGGATAGAATGGGAGAAGAAAATTTTAGAATTTATGTAGTTAGAGAAGGTCGAAAGAGGCAGCGAAGAAGAGATAGACATGAGTTAGTTGTGTGTACTGGTAAAGTTCAGTTCTTTGAGGCAACAACAACTATTACGCATTAAATGCAAATATTCCAAAAAAAAAAACAGTTCCCATATTCAAAAATGCGCAGTTTATTTATATTTGATTACAAACTCACAGCGAGTACGTGTCTTAAGTCTTTCATTAGTAATATTGTTTAAGTGAATTAATGTAATTAAATTTTTAGTTATTTTTTTAGTTAAGTTGGAGCTTGCTTCATAAAGCGCTAGGATATATGTAAGAAATATATGTATATATATATATATATATATTCTTTATACATATAAATACACATTTATTAAAAAAAGTTCTAACAAAGCAAATAACCGAAAATTCATTTTGTTTAATTAACACCAGTGTAATGTGCAAAGAGCCTTGAAAACCTTTGCTGCTCGTTAACGAAAATGCAAATTAAATAAACAAATGAAAAACTTAATATAAATAAAAGAACGATCACGAAATCTTTAAAAATTGTGCATTAATAAGTCTGTAAAACCTCACTAGATCTGAATAATTTTGAAGTAATGTGGTAGTGAATTTCTCGACGCGCGTTATGCTTTGCTGTTTATGTTGATTGAACTGAATGTACGTTGGTAAAGCTAATAGACTTATATTTCTAATACAAGCACATATAACTCATTACCATCTGTGAAAAGTAATCAATTGGCGCACTACGAACAGGCGAAGAGGTTTGACCAAACATCCTACAAAGGGTGTAAGCGCCAGTTATTACCATTATAATAACACCAAATGCTATTGAGTAATTTACTTTTTCACCTAACAAAACTGCATTCGAAAAATGTGATACCGTATAAGAATCAAGCCAAATACTGTTAAGGAACTAATCATCATTTACTTGTTAGACTTTCTTTTCTACCTTTCATTTCATTACTTTCAATTGCCTATTTCGATGAATTTAGACGACTACTCGTAAAAGCGGATTATAATAACTGTAATAGACGCGAGTTTTGCGAAACCTTGATCAATGTGAAGCTACGCGAGTTAGCATGAATTGTTCAAAGCCCAATGAAAGAATCGACAATGAAATGATGTCGTACTTCAATTCAATCTTCAAACTGAAGTCATAAATCCTCATTACGAACTTTGATTTTTTTTGTTTTTGGTGATTATTTAACTTCATTTTCTTAACTTTCTCTTTATTATTTCTATTTTTGCAGAAACTGCAAGAATGAAGAGGAGGAAGAGTCGGTCAGACATTTGCTCTGTCAGACATCTGGCAAGCCACTTTGTTAAGATACCTTGGTTCGCTATTTTTGTATGATACGGGTGACCGTAGGTACAAAAGTATCAGCGAGAAAGGTTTGCACATAAACTAAAAGGGTTTAGCGAGGAGTATTAGGTAAACTGAATTTATGGTCTCACAATGGATCGGTAACGGCATAAATGAGTTAGTTTAAAAACCGACTCCCGCTTCTACCTACCTACTTTTATCTAATATGGCTTTTAGAAATATTTGTGTAATATTTTACAAAGTTCATCAAATAAAAGTCGACCCTTCTATGTCATGCTATGTATGCATTCACGTAGCCGCTGAAGCTAATAAATACGTCTGTAACCAGCATAAGTCTGGTATTGAACTCACAGTCGTGCCTTTTTAGACAACTGTATGTTTTTGGTCTTCAGTTTCATTTCAATCATACACTGATGACTAGTGGCTACCTCGAAGGGAAATACTTATATATTGTCAAGCTGGCAACTTGAATAATGGAGGAGTTCTGGATTTTTCAAACAAGGATTGACATTTCAGAACATTTAACAAAAATGTCCTTGATTAGCGGCTCTAATGAAAAAAGAGTAGAACCAGTTACCGGAAAATCTAGACCGGAAAATAAAGTAAAACTTTGTAAGCACTATTTACAAGAAGTCCTGTGGATACCAGGTAGAGGTTTCAGTGGTAAATAAATTGCTCCGACGTCAAAAAATATTCAGAAATGTAGGTTAACGCTGAATTCTGTCTCCCAACAGAATAATTTTGAACTTATTGAACACCAAGATACTGTGGCGTCCATGTTCCTCACCCCTTTTTTTGCTACTGGCTGATCTTCTAGCATTTGAGTTTCAAACCGCTTGAGATATGATCCATTATGTATTACAAAGTTCCCATTTCCAAAGCGCTCCTAACTTTATCTATAATTTTTTGACAACCAAATGTTGTAAAGATTTTTCTCTTCTTTGCTTCCATTGTTTTAATTTTGTCAATAAATTTGTAGTTGCTTTTAGCGTAATCAAACATTTTAAGCAGTGCACTCCCTCTAATAATTCTATTTTTACTTTAATTTTTTTCCTTTTAATGTTTATTTTTGTATTTGCAAGAAAACAAAATTTAAAAATTAAATTAATAAAATAATTACAAAACCAACTGAAAAAAGTTATGAACAAAATCAGCACTTGATTTCTCGTTTGTGTCGTAATTGTATGCAAATAAAATATATTTGTATTGGTTCTTTGTTGTGTTTATTTGTTGTTTCTTCACTTTCAATATAAGTAGAAAAGTATGTATGTTTGTACGGGTATTAAGTTTATTTGCGATATGTACCATGAGAACTTCCGAAACCGAACTGATACTGAGGACATACATTGTGACGCCAACCTCCACAGGGGGACCTGGAACATACACACACACGTTTTTGTTGTAATTGTATCACATTCAGTAATAAAATAGTATTTTTTTTTAATAGTTGTCTTATATACGTTTTGATGGCATACAATAAATGGTGATTGTGGAAAAAATTGTTGTTTTATTGGACAATTTTTACATCCTTCGTTGCAATTATTTTACTTTTGTGTTTAGTGACGGTGAGTTTGGGTAAGGTTTTTCTTATCACGCTAAGGGAAGTGGGGTTTAGTATAGAAAGTGGATTAAAAACAAACTTACATCAAATCTTAAATATAATATTCTAATGTTACATTATTGCACAATCGTACTTTTCTGTTTACCAAAGCAGTGTGGGCGGGAACCCAGACAGGACGAGGGCACTTTGTAAAATTAAAAAATTTTTACAGCAATTATTGTAAATGACAAATACAGGATTTTAATAGCGAAAGCAGTTAGTATAGAGTATGCAAATCAAACTGTACTTTCAGTCGCGTTCGCTGTTTATTCTTAAATCGAAATACACGTTATCTATATATATTAATAAAATCCAGTGCGAATGTAATGGAACGATTTACATTTTCATTTACCGATGATGAGATACTTTATTTTTTCACATAAGCAATAATTAGAGACTATGAAAAATATTGTTTATGGCTTCGCATTACCCGGCTAACTTGAACTGTAACGAAGGTGTCACGTATACGCACCATCCTCTGCTTGCTCCATACGACAACCAGGGCTTGCGTCTACGCACTACAGTCTGCTTGTATACACTACAGCGAAGATGCTACGTATACGCACTACCCTCTTGTTGTGTTATAAGGCAAAGAATGTATTGCGTATACGCACCGTCCTCAATTTGTTTTACATTACAACGAAGATGTTATGTATACGCACTATTTTCTTCATGCTCTATGAATAACGAAGGTATTGCGTATACGCACCGTCCTCTGGTTGATGTACACTACAAAGCAGATGTTATGTATACGCACTATCCGCTTCTTGTTTTATCAAGAACGAAGGTATTGCATATACGCACTCTGCTTGTTATACAAAACCACGAAGATGTTATGTATACGCACTGTCCTCTGCTTGCCCTATTAATCTTTTTAAAAGGCGTACGATTATATGTGTTTCCAAAAGAAATTAATGTAACTCCTATATTTTGTCTCCTACATTTTATATTCTTTCACCCGTATACAATATAAAACAATTTAATTTGACGTACAAATAGCAATGTGTCGAATGAAAACCAAATCAATCTAAATTCTCTTCTTACTTTATTGAAAACCCGTCACTTTTATTATAAAATAACTTTACATTTCATATGTGTTTATATGTAGTTATTTCTTAATTTTTTCTACATATTTCAATACCTTGAGTTTTATTAAAATACGTCACCTTCGCAGAAGCATATATGTTTTGTAATTATTGAGTTTGAAGAAAAGAAGATGATGAGATTAAGCAAATTCAACATTAAAACAAAGCACGAAAATAAGAAGACAATTTAGATTACTATAAAATTATATAGTAAAAAGTAAGAAGAAAATGTCTGAATGTATTCTCAATTTTTGAATTGTTGTGTATGTGTTAGACTGCAACTTGTGACGTATTAGGCGAGGTATGCATGGAATAAAAGCATTTTTTGTTTTTGTTTTTGATTTGTGCCAATATAGTAGACGTTCAAAATTTTGGTGATTTTTTATATAACAACAATAAGTTTTGTAGTATACAAGTAGTTAGTACTGAGTGGTGGATCTTTTGTGTGTGTATTGCTTTATTATATCATGAACTAGCGTAACGACAGACTAAATTTGAGACTACGAATGGGTAATTATGATATGATTCCTTTGAATTTTTTCTAAAAAAAAGAAGAAAAGTATAAATCAGCAGAAAGCATTCATTTTTGTCAAAAAAAAAATGTAAATGAAAATTCTCTGTTTTGTCACGCTTTGCTAGAAGGCGAAGCTATGGAGCTAAAACAACTGTAAGTACTTTTTCTACAAAGAGATCGAACTAAAAACCGTTACGAATCAAATTATGATTTATTAAAGGCATACGCATTCTAAGAAATGTACAAATTGTTCCACCATTTCTATGAACATATTAAATTTTATGCCTGTGTATAGGTAGTTATATATTGTATAACTGAAAACTGGTTTGGTCACCATAACTTTTTTCTAATTTAAGCCTCCCTTTTAAAAAGTAAAATGTCTATTATAAAAAGTTCACGAATAAAAAAAAGTCGTACCAATTATTATGTCAATGCTTCTCAAATATTGTAAGTATATATATTGATATGGCATCTAATTCTCAGAATAAGTATCGGCGCTCAATAGTGACTATCAATAAAAGAAGGAATTAGTAGTTACTTTTGTAAAACCTCTAAAATTTCTACCAGTGCCCACTTAATTCTTTGCTGCTAAAAATAGCAACTAATGCCTATACTGTTCAAATATTATTCAGTATGATGCGCATGCATGCTTATTAATTTAATCTCTACACGCGCTTTTGAAAAGCAGCTTAAGTTGATACAAATTGTCCTGCTGGAACATCAACATCCACAACACAAAATCTGGGAGACCTCGGTCAAACGTCTAATAAGAGGATAACGGATATACTTTTCACAACGCATGAATAAATATTGTTAGTATATACAGACGAACATATATATTTTGCAGATGTGTATTTGTTGGCATATAAAGGAATAGTTAAAATTTAGTTTTGAAATATCGTAAGTTTTAACTAATTTTTAAATGTAATTTTTTGTGTCGAAAACGGTTTTAATGTTAGTCAAGTTTCACGGCAATGATTTAAAAATTAAACTTTGAGAGAGCTGCACGACTATTACTAAAATGTGGCTTATTTCTTTTCTCCCCTAACTCCCTTTAGGCTTCATTCCGATATGATCAACATGACCACAGATGTATGCATATATAGGTATAACTAACTAAAAGTTTTTTTGGTCACTTCATTTGATGCGCTTAAACGCTCTAAAAACTGATGCAGAATGGGTAAGAGAGTATAACTTGGCAGACATTTTCACAACTCAATTTTCAAAATATCATTATTGCTTTGTCTTCACTTAGGTGACACTTCAGGCTTCATGCACTTCTTGATGGAGGAATATTTAGGCAAGGTCTTCTATTTTACCCTCATCACAAAATAAGTATATGCGCGAGTCACATTTTGCTCTAGTTTTGTTTATTTCGTTGCTTTAGTACTTAGCGGTGATAATCTGTAATAACTTATATTACATTAAAATATTTAAACTATTGTAGTGGTTCGCACAGGATAAGATCTGAGCACCAAAATAAGATGTGAATGCACACATGGTGCCACGGTTTCTCTGACTTTTTAGAATGGAATTTTACGTTAAATCATCGTATCATAGCATATCAGCATACATTCTGGTTTACCAGGAGACGTCACGTTTCCAAAATCTAATATATCGACTAATGGGTAATTGCATTAAAAGCCGTCCCAGCCTTTTGGCCTTTCTGGTTTGAGTTCATCAGTTTTTTTGTGTAACTGAAAATTTTATATATTTTTGTGCTTTATACCTTTGATACCTGGAATTTTTTGTAAATAACTTAGTTTTGTTTTTGCTTAATAAAAATAAAAAAATTTTGCCATGTTTTTAATACACAAATTCTGCCTTAAGGTATTTCTAATAGCAGTAATTTAGTTTTTAACTTGGCACTGCCTCAGTTTCCAACAACAACCCTTCCTATAATAATTAAAAAACACTCAAAAATCCCTGCTCAATAAAGAAATATAAAAAACGTGTTAAATAAATCAAACCGTAGCAACAACCAAAAAAAATAGCAAATGCTAGCACAATTAAACTATTTATATCCGTAAGTGGAGAACGAGAGACAAACAAATGGTAATAATAGCAAATTAAAGTATTTTTTATATGCAAAGGTACAGCGCTCAAATACTCATTTATTTATTTATTTAATTTTTTTTCTGAACAAACAAACAAACGAAATATAGAAAATTTCCACAGTAAAAGAAAATTAAAAAATTCCAAAATATTTCATAATTCATAACAACTATTAGCAATTAATTCAAATAGTAAAAAAAGGGAAAGTTTCAAAAAGAAAGTGTACGAAAACAGACGCTAATAATAAGAAGGCATTACATTTAAGTCTAAATGCTGATATCAAGAAAAAACGAAAAGAAACTAATTGAAAATTTGTTTGTGTTTTTAATAAAAGGTACATTTGGGCTTGTTGTGTACCATTTTAACTTCAGACAGCGAGCTGATCGATAGCACATACATGGTGACTCCAACTTCAACGGGAGGTCCTGAAACATGGATATGTTAAGTCAATTAAGAATGCAAATTAAATCATAAAAATAAAATACAAAAAACTGCCGAAAGATAACTCAAAAGTAGAAGGAAAACACAAAAAATTATTACCCAACAATTCCAAGAATTTGACGGAAAAATAAATACGAATTTCATTTGAAGTAGTTATTATGGTATTTTCATTATTTATTTATTTGTTTTGCTATTTTTATTTATTTATTTTTGTTTTCTGATAAGTAACAAAAATAATTACCCATATCTATGCGATAGTTTTATGTGTGTACAATGGCATAATTATATATGCTGTTAATTCGATAGGAAAGTAATTTAGTTGCACGTAGTGTCACGTTTCATTTATGGTATGCATTTGTTAATGTGTGTTGTACTTTAATGGTTAAAAAGTTGTAAAATGAGTAGTGCTTAAAGTTTTTGAAAATAACTTTTAGTAGTACGGAAGTAGTGAAAAAATGTGTTGAATATGAGTTAATGAAAAACTATAGGTATAAGCTAAATATTTTATTAAACATATAGCAGAAGTAGTTGGTAAGCATTCATTAGAAAAATTCATATTTTTATTTAAAAAATGGATTATTTGTAGTATTGGCAAGGAATAATAGATATTTTTTGGGATTTAAAATGGTTTTGAAAAATTTCAAACACAAGTTCATTTAGTATGTCGGCGTGTACTTATATGGTATCGGTGGACTGCTAGAATCCTCCCTAATTTTTCAATTTTATTATTTTTTTATTAAAATGCTATATTTGACAGACTATACTTTATATGCAGGTATATCTGTATAATCTAATTTTTATGATTTTATGATTTTGTTAATTACACTAACACCGCATTGTCGAGATTGCAACAAATTAGTATATTAACTCGAAATTTTTTGATATGTTGAGACTCTCGCAAACATGAAACTCACCTCCATAGTTAGGCCTTACTCTTTTGTCGTAGCTAACGCTAAATGAATCGAGAATAGCGGATATGTTAACATCACCCAACATGCTGCCTCCACCAGTCCTGTAAGGAGGAAAAAAGCAAATAATAATGCAGTCATTAGCCACGCCAATAACAAGGCAAACAAGACATCTGATTAAAAGAAATCAGTTCATTTAAAAAGCTGTTATATAATATTATGGATTAATATAAAACATGTGTGGGTATGTTAAGAAAAAAAAACTTACTTAATTACAGATTCAAAGGGTCCAAAATGGCGGAAGGAGTAGGAGAGGATGTCTTCTACCAGCAGTTTGATGTCCAAAAGTCTTTCAGACTACCTAATTACTGTCGTATATTTAAGCTGAAATCTATGCCGCAATAAAAGCAGCTGAGTTAACTCTTTAATTAACTCCTCTTAATGCCAAGATAATCATTTGCATGACAAGTCAAGCGGCTATTGAACCAATTATGGCTCCCTGCACTTACTCGGAATGTGTTCAGCAGCGCAATTCCAAAATGGATGAACTCTGCGGAAATGGTCACTATTTACTGGATACCAAAACACAAAGAAATAGAAGGAAATGAGAAAGCCAATGGGCTCGCTAAGGCAGGTATACGATTGCCGAGATTGAGCACGCCATACATATTCCCATCGCTCTCCTTTCAGAAAACGAAACTATAAGTAAATGAGGAACTATCTCTTGAAACACAGCCGATATGGGAACATTAAACCTCGTACAAAACTGCAAACAAATTATGTCAAGGACTTTGAGTACGAAAACTGCAAACTGCAAAGTATGGATTAGAGTACTGACAGGACACTGTCTCAACCCGCATCACGCAGCCAAAATGGGATTAGTTCAGAGCGATGTGTGTAACTTATGCAACGAAGCAGATTCTAGGGTACTTTAGAACACCTATTTTGTCACTGCCTTGTTCTTCTTAGAACTCGACAAATGTGCTTAGAATCAACATATTTTTCTTCCTTGAAGAATATTGCTGATAAAATGCTGAGCGGCTTCTTAATACTCGTGAAGGCGTACATTATTAATTACCTAAAACAATATCTTCGACCGCAAATGCATAGCTCGGCCAACACAATGGGCCTTAGAAGAATAAGTGAGATCTTTTTACAGATCATCCAGCACTACGTAATCTAATTATAGTGAGTTTCAAAGAATTAATGTTGGAATTAGTTGCACTCATTTCAGTCATCAGTCATAGCTCCTAATAGAGCAACAATTTTTGACTATCTTTTGTAGCATTAGAGTGGGCCGAACTGAAAATGATTGATTTATTGGAAGATGACATTTTCTGATTGTTATCGGGCCACCATAGGTAGCAATTATTGTGAAAGCATCTAACTGCATTACACGAGAGGTAAGTCTTGAAGTACGTTTGAAAACACTCACAATATCGAATACTTGATACGGTATCGTTCAGTTAATTTCAAAAATATTCCAGCTCATATTGAAGTACTTTTGACTGCAAAAGATTGTATATCATGGTCCTGTGCCATGCATCATTCCGAAGGTGTAATTTTTCTTACTCATAAGGGCTCGCCACTGAAGGCCTCACTGGAGTGAAATATGTTTAAGAGAGTTCTGGAATGGAGACATTGAAAAAGGAATTGTGTACTTTAAATATCCCCTTTAGCTGTCCTTATTATAAAAATGCTTGTTTGTCGTATTAGAGGTCGGCTACGAATACAAACGCTCTGCCTCTGATAGTATTCAATGCGGTATCAGCTGGTGGAAACAAAAGAAGAGGAATTCCTATTCAGCATTGAAGATATCAAGTGGAGAAGAACTAAGCTTTGCTTGGTGTTTCCAACTGACGCCGGTTAGAACAAGAAAGGAACAACTGACGCGCTTTGTTAAGCTCGGCCAAAATCGCGTCAGCGGTCTACGATCTATCATGAAATTTCAATGGACCTATTAATGCATCCTGTGTTCTTTTCTTACGGTTTTCACCATAGCCGAATGCGTTGGTACATGACTTCTATTCGGAAGTGCGTAGATTCAAATCTCAGTAAATGAAACACCAAAATGCAGAAAAATGTTCGTACAATAGCGGTCGCCCCTCGACAGGCAATGGCAAATCTCCGAGTGTATTTCGCCCATGAAAAAGCTGCTCATAAAAAACCATTTGGCGTTTGTCTTAAAACTGTAGACCTCTCCGTTTTCGGAACTACATCAAGACGCATACCACAAATAGGAGAAGGAGGATTGTTTTAGGCTCTTTTCTCATTGTTTTCCTGTTGTTTTTTCTAAACCTATGGTCTTTATTTACGATACTATGAAAATTTTTAATTCTTGGTAGGTTTTAACTTATCTTTTTAATAAAAGCACCAGTTAGTTGACACCGGAAATAGCCAGAAGTCTAATGTGGATATGCTACGCTTTTCTAATATAGCGTTGCAATACGTTGGGATTTGCTCCCACTAACGTGTCACAGTGCAAACATTACCTAAAACACTTGGCAAACCCTGTACAAATGTCACAAATGTCATGACCCAAACCCATCTCCCACAACTTGTTTGTGTTGGGCCTGCTGACATTTCAATAATAAATAAAATACTAAAAAATAATAAATGGCAGCTATAGCGTTCATTCATTTGATTTTTTCTCTTGAATAGCAACGCTCGTATTTTAAATATCACATTATGAGGCAAATCATAATAATATCGTTATCACTGATTCCTAGCTCATTCATAAATGGTATTTGCTATTGCAAAATCTAAACTGAGCACAACAAAATATCACAAAATTCTATTTTAAACTTTTAACCACAGAGAAGCTTTCATAAAAGCAAAAGCAAACCAGAAATGCTTATCAGAGCAAACACTCATTTCATTTATTGCATTTTTCCAATTAAAAAGTTTTGTTTTCGAGACTTTCAGTGCTGCTACACTTTCCCTTGCTACCGCACGCACGCCATTCGTATGTGTGCATAGGCAACATTTCTATGGCAAATAAAAAGTTCATTAGCGCATTACTCATACGCAGTGTTGTACGAGAAAAAGAAAGAGAGCGCGTACCTGAAAGCACTAAAGTTTTATTCTTTAAACGCCAACACATTGTAACAGAAAACAACGCAGCCTCTAACGAAGTAAAAAAATTCTTTCAAATGGCAAGAATTGCAAAAAGTACACATTTGTACACAGTAATAGAAGAAGCATCAGAAGTTGCGCAATGAAACTCAGAAAACTGGCAGTAAAAGCAAATGAAGATAAAAACTTTTAAATGAAATTCGGGTGAAAAACAACAAAGGGAAAAATCCCAAGGATATTGAGTGCATGCATGCACTTATGTGTAGCTATGTATATTGGTGCGTGTGAATATGATATATTATCTTTATACTATACTATTTACTACTTACATACGAGTATATATATCCATATATCTATACTAAAATATATACTCTTATATATACGATCATAGACAGATCTAGGCTTCTCCAAACATACTGAGTAAAACAATGACAGCAGTGTCGTTCTTTAAAACTAAATTTGAAGAGAGTTTGTGTTGCGGCAGAACAGCTTCGGTGTATAGTATATTAACAATAACATAAGAGGCAGTATGTGAAATTCAAGCCAATGCAAGCAGTCACTTTGCCAGCCTACGCTCGTGCTCGAGGTTGAATGCTAATACAAAGGACAACCCCCAACACAAAACACAAATACTAAGAACCAAGAATATTCTGCAGTGATTCGCAAAATTCAAAAAAAGTTTGTGACTCAAAAGGTAATACCAAGCAGCAAACGAAAAGGAAATTCCAAATTAACAGCTGGCTGTAAATGAGCAGATCTTTTGTCGTCGCATCAGCAAAGAAATTTCTTGCCCGCAACCTCTTCCCAACATCTTCCACTAGCGCCCCTGTTGTACTGGTCGTTTTCAGTGAGAAAAACAATTGAAATCATAATAGCGTTAGCAAAACACAATCGTTAAATATTACGAATGCGTACGAAGTGCAACCTTCTTTTAATTACCGAATGCGACCTATGACTTTACTAGGTGCAGCGAAAGCTTTGTGTGTTCCCCTTGCAGCTTTTCCATACAAAAACACATCGCGCATGTGTGAGTGAGCCGTTTTTTTGCAAAAATGTGCTCTCACTTATAAACATTTCTGGTTGCAAGAGCCAGGAAAGAGAATGATGCTAAGTTGAAAGAGACTTTTTCAACTAAGCGCTCGTCTTCTCGTTCGCAACATGTTCCCACGAATGCCTATATGGAGACAGTAAAAATATTTTGTGCTCTGATTTGTAACAAAAGTAAAAAAAAAATTTAATTTGAGTGCACACCAAATATATATATACATATATTAAAAAAAAAAATCATTGCTATCACACAAGTAAAAATTTTTTGCAGAGAATAGCGAAAAGCAATTGAGAGAAAAGTAAAAATGTCTACTCTCTCGCCTTTACTATCCTTTCATGAATACACGCCCAGTTCAGTTAGTTCAACTGAGTTCAGTTACATACTCGTATAATGAAATCAGTTTATTTCCCCCGCGAGCCTCCGGCCCTTTTCAAAAACCTATACCTGGCATTGCAAAATATTTACATTTACCGATATGCGTATACATTTATACATACACACAAGCACTTTTATACGAGGCTTGGCAAATACGTGCACATAGACAACCTGCATATATTCACATAGACAAAGTATATCAATGCAGGTTGCATTAAACATTTTATTAAATATCTAGGCCAGCGCTTAAGCAATATAAAGTGCGTGCATATAGAGCAAACTGGGTGTCTCTCTCTCGGCTATTTTGGGACGAATGTTATATTTCGAAACTTCAGCTTTTTCTATAAGTAATTTACCCTTATTCATATGGGGAAGAAAATATTTTTAGGTTCCGGTCTTAGCAACCAAACAGCCGCAAAATGTCGTGAAACTATTCATATGGGAAATTTTCTCTCCAATATTGAATTCTTTGTTGGATGTCTGGCATCGTCAATACTTATCATATGATACAATAAAAATAAGCCAAAACGTTGTGTTCACATATTTCAATGAAGAAATCCTTTGTGCATAACCACCTTGCCAACTGCATTCAACGATAGAGCAATAAAATGTTTATTTGCATGGCCGACGCGCTCTGATATTTTTACGCTTATATCGATCGATCCAATCGGCTCATATATATATATATGTATATCCGCCCACACTTATGTCAAATGGTAACATAATTTGTTGAGATAAGTTGTTTTAAGCACGTCAGACTGCCCGTGTTCACAACAACCCGGGCAAAAATTTGTAGATTTCAATAAAACTTGGTGCCCTTTACTTATATAACGAAACTTTGCAAATTGATATCTTTGTTACAAATAAAGCAAAATTACTCATATTTAGCACAAATGACAAAAACATAAATGCGATGCACGCAAAGTTTAAAATCGCATTTTTACGTAAATCTCTATGACGGCTTAATAAAACGCGGCTAAACTTATAGTTTGATCATGGCCCACCTCATTTAGATCGGCTGTACGAGATTCGTTTGAAAACCCCGTGCAAAAACAACAACTACTTAATTGTTTTGCGGCCTCGATAGTCTAGCGTAAGTGCACTAGCTTGCCATGCCACAAGTTGTGGGTTCGAATTCCATGTAAAGCACGATCCTCGCACTTTTCCAAATTTACCTACTTTCCCTGTTTCTAAAAAAAAAAAAAAACAAAAAACAGAAACGCATTCCTCAAACCCAAAAACTTATTCCATCCATTCTTACTACCGCACAATAGTCACCGCATTATTTGCATTGTGGTTGCTAAAACAAGCAAAAAGCAAAAGAACACATACAGTTACACATTGCGCCCGCAAGAGGAAGCGGGCGACCGCGGTAATAGCGCAGACACATCAACTTTAGCGAAGTCCTCAACCATCTTTGCAATCCTTCTGCCAGAAAAATGTGAAACACAGATGGCACTCCAAGCAGTAAGAATACTTTGTTTCTAAGTTTAGGGTCTGATTACCCTGTCAGAAATCAAATAGATTAACGAAACCAACGCAAGACAAATCTTGTCGAGGCCATATGCTCTCGAGAGGAGTGAACAAGGAAAAAAAAGTGTTTGAGGTATACCCTTTCTATTTTTCGACATAGTTTCCTTTTAGGCTTATACGCTTCATCGAACGCTATTCTACTTTTGGGGACTATTATATTTTCTAGGACTTGTCCAAGTTTGAAAAATCGCCATTCGTTTCTACAACCACCTCCCCGTTGGAATAAAATGTTTTTCCCGCCAGCCATGTCTTTTAATAGAGGAGCACGTACTAGTTCCCAACCTGGAGAATAGAGGAAGATATGAGACGAGTTGGAACTTTATATCCATTAGTTTTGCAACCTCAACTACTGAGGCGTGAGCTGGTGCGTTCTCTTGATGGATAAAGAAATAGACCGAACTGGCTGAAGCTTGCGATGTGTTTTTTCAGGAGATACTATTAAGTAAAAATAATCGCAATGCACGTCAGTAGTGACATCTCTCTGCCTTTGCACGAAATTTTCAAACGATCCTCGTAGATTTTACTAAGATCGGTCATAAGGCGCTCTTACTTTTAATAAGCTAAGACGAAATTTTCGTCTCTTTGGTTGATGTCAAAAACTATAACTCCCATTGTCTGAGTTTTTTTATCGAAATTTTACAGCCATTTACTCGAGTACGGGTGCATATGCAAAGTTCGGTCTGTACTGAGTCTGACACTTGTCTACTTGTTTGATTAAATTTTTCTATTTTCCTAGGCCCATTATATTTGTAGTAGGTTCTAAATGAATAAACAGATAATTTTCAGATTCTCTACTTAATATCCGAATGATTTCATGCCAAGTGATCCAGATATTTTAGTTTTTTAGTACATTTTTCTGAAAATTGGTTCATTTCTAGGCTAGAGTATAATAAGGGGGTGTCTTTCAAATTTTTGTTTTTATTTATTTATTTTTTTTTTTTACTTTGTCCTAATAAATTGCAAACAATTAAAAAAATGTGTTTTTTTCTCTTGTTTACATATGTGATTTTATCTTAAAAAAATTAACAAAAATTCTAAAAATCTTGAATTGAACCGAAAATATGTCAGCTTGAAATATTCAACATTCAAAAAATCTCAAAATTATAAAAGTTTTCTCAAATCTTTGCAGTTTGCTTCTTATTAGGTACATTCAAGCTAAAACCAATTTTTAGAAAACTCGACAGCGATGTCTAAATTATTGCATCAGTCGACATGGAATGCTCATCTGTCAAAAGAGATGACATCGGACTGTGACAGCTGACACAACAAAACACTTTTAACACTTTTTTCCAAAAGCCCGCTGTTTTTTCATTTTTCAGAAAAATGTGTCACACCTGCCAGAATGACAAATTTACAGAATAATAATCAGTTTAAATTTTTCCTTTCAGATGTCCTGAAGAGCCAAAATCTTGTTGACAACCACCTAAAGACGCTTACTTTGGCGCCATCCTACTACAAAAAAATATGTAAAAAAATGCTTTTGTATACCATTTGATGTCAATACTATAAAACCAAGACGATTGCAAATTCTTTTCTTAAAAAAAAAAATCCTAAAAAATCTATAAAAAATGCGTATTTGACCAGACTAAAACCTTAAACAAAAACTTGAAGGAAAATTAGCGTGAATTGAATTCTTTGCTTCTCTTTATTTTCTGTATTGGCCGATTTCAGAGCAACTTTTAAAATCAAAAAAGAATCAAAGTTCTTTTTTACTCATACCGTTGTAATGAATGAGGTTTTCACATTAGCTGCAGAAATGAAGATACGAATGGGCACTGGTATATGCGCATTCATTTCAATAGATTTGAACGACATAAGCCGCAAAAGAATATTACGCACTCTTGGCTAAATGCAAGATGCTTTTATTTTCAAATCCTCTCTTTAAAAAAAATCATTCATTGATGGTAGAACTGCTCTTTGATAACATCGCAAGGTTCTAACAACTCTGAATATAAAATGTATATAGTGCATGTACAAGTATATCACTCTGATCTGAACGGCGCAAAATATAACCTTCAAACCATTAATATTTGGCTACTGAGTTAGTAGTTGTTGCCAGTTACAACTCATTGCAGTAATAACTCTTTTTGTGGCGTTCAAGAAATATTTCTAACATACAAAATTATTTACCGACGTTGTTTGGCCCTTTATAATTTTTGTTTTTGTATAGATCCCTTGCTTTCACTTGGTTCAAAAATTGAAACCCGCGTCACTCACATATTAACCTATATCTATATATTTTCGCTATTGCTAAGCCAATACTTATTTCGTTTTTAGTAGTATTCACTTCATTTTCAAGAAAATTTAATATAATATACTAAAAGTTGCCCTCATGGAGTTGCTGGTTTCAACGGCCGATGCTAAAAGGATAAGTGCCTTATCATCAATAAATGAGGCAAATTGGTAGCCTGCTCTCAGTACTTTATTAGCATCAGACACTGGGCAATTTGACTAAGGAACAAGCACTCTTCTAGAGTGACATCGGACCAGTAAATTCTGGTAATAGAGTACCTAGTCCTAGCTGGCCAAGACAGAACGAAATCCGCTCAACTCGATGCACCAATAAAAGGTTCAGCAAAATGAGTTCAGAAGCATTAAATTCTTTTCTGTAGAAATTGTTGTAAAAAGTTAAGGAAATGTAAATGTATTCAGAACTTCTTATGCAAAAGCTTTGAACTTCAAAAAAAAAACATGAGTTTCTAATTTTAGAGAAATTTTGAATAACAGGCCAGCCTACCTACACAGAGACGAGCTATGGGAGATGAGATTATATTTTTGAAAAAAATGAGAATTGCTTCGGACAAATTAGACATAGGACTAGAGATATATTTACTGCGTTTACCAAGGACTACAGATTTTACCGATTTAATGGAATTTAACCGGATCTAACCTATCGATATTCAAACTGCAGCGGTTTTGAGTTGATACTTTCTATGCATTGGCGTTTGTTATCTGAATAAACGCATACGGTTCGGTCCTTTGTTCTACACTTTTAAGCGATATGTAACTCCTTTTGTACATTCTTACGCCAGTTAGGGACCCAATAGCGAGTTTTCTTCACCACTGTTGCAGGTTCTTATTTTTATTTTTCTTTTGTATATTTTTATACTTCATTTTACGCATTTACTCCCCATAGATACGTGCACACATTGTTGCCACCATTACTTGTACACACATAAACTCACACAGGCGTACACATATTCGCAGCCAGTAGCTGCCAACATTATAAAGGCGCTTCACCATATCTCGATTGCTGATGGTGTTGCCCACTTGTCAGCTTCTTGAGCGTCAGCACCACAGCGAGCCTCACTTGGCAGCAGCATGAATTTTACTCTTCAGCACTCTGTCGCCTCTTCGCATATTCAATCAAAACAAATCAAGTGCTCGCCAGCTGTGTTCACACACCAGGCAACCCATGCATTTCGGTAAGAAGCAAGCAGGCAAACAGGCAGTGAGACAACCCGCCGGATAGCTTAAGTGACACTTACGCTGCTTGTCAGTTGTGTGTCAACACCAAACCTGTTTTAGGCAATAATAAAAAAGGAAACTGCCTTCAAAATGCAGTTTGAGTAACAAAATGTAGATATGTAATTTTCTGCAACTGCATACAAAATTTAGATATATAATTTTCTGCAACTGCATACTACAATATGCGTTTGTTCAAGCATATTTCGAGCAACGTCCATGTAACTGTTATTCGCCCATGCCGTTTCGTTAACTTATAACTACATTTCCAAGTGCCAAGAGTTGTGTTGGTCATTTGAAAGCCTTGAAGAGGAAAACTGAGTTTTTTTTTGTTTTTTAGACTCACATTTGTAAAATGCATGCACAAACTTCTAACTAGAAAGCAGGGAGAAGATTTTTTTTTTGTTTTTATGGATATAAAGGGTATTGGTAGTTTCGTGTAAAAGTGGGGTATATTTTCAACTGAAAGTGCACGGAAATGATTTTTTATACAAATACTCGTACATATGACTCACAAATTCGCTATTGGTCAAATGATCTTCAGGTTGGAGTTAATCGCTAGTGCAAAGAAGAGTTCACGAAAGACAGCGAGCTCTGGTGGAACAAGCTAGACAAGTTTTGGTTAAAGCGTCATCAGGTGATTTATAATTATAAACTATTCCATCTTAGAGTCCCAGTCAAAATTATACTTCAAGTTTTATGCAAGAATTTAATTAACGCGGAGGCACATTTACAATGACTTAATATATTTCAAAATGCAAAATCGTCCACGAAAGCTTACCATAATTAGTTATTACCATCACGTCGCTGTTTCTGCACCTTTTAACTTTTGTGGATGTACATTAGTTTCACGGTCATAGGAGAACATAATACTTATATTATTTTATATACGAGTATTTTTTGTATCCTATTCTTTTTTAATGACTGAGATGTCGCTCATGTTAATGAGTAACTCGATCCTTAGCAGCTTGGGTAGTAAAAACGTTCCGCCTGCCTCTATAAGCCCCAGAAAAATGTATTTCCTTTTATATCTTACTAACAAAAGATTTTGGAATAAGCCGAATATTTTTGTTATCTTTAAGTATAACACATCGAGTTATCACTTTTTCTTTACTGCTTTGTGAATTTTCATTATTTTTTATATAATATTCACAGTATGAGATGTTATACAAAAATTAGAAAATTTTCACAACCTTTACATCCTAGTCCTAACGTTTTTAATTTGGATTTCTAGAAATATTTGTGGTATGCAGTCTCTTAGCGTATTCAATTTTGGTACAATAAAGTTTAAAGTTACTAGTAAATATCGCTGATGTTTTTAATTTTATCCTTGAGCTTGTTGTGTATTTTTTCCCAATATATAATAGGACTATGAATAAGTTCGTGCGGTTTTTTTTCGAAATTTGAAACTTTATTGACGTAAAATGGTTACAAATTTAATATTCAAAATATTGTCCATCGCTTACTACTACTTTTTCCCATCTTTCTGGCAATTCACGGATTCCCTTTGTGAAAAATTCGGTCGGTTTTGCCGCAATCCACGAATCGATCCATTTTTTGACTTCATCGTAATTACGGAAGTGCTGGTCAGCCAGGCCATGTTGCATCGATCGGAAGAGATAGTAATCGGATGGCGCAAGGTCTGGACTATACGGCGG
Organism: Anastrepha ludens; assembly: GCF_028408465.1. Classification (NCBI taxonomy): domain Eukaryota; kingdom Metazoa; phylum Arthropoda; class Insecta; order Diptera; family Tephritidae; genus Anastrepha; species Anastrepha ludens. The sequence goes on from NC_071500.1 coordinate 37,996,217, forward strand.
GTGGGGTAGGACATCCCATTTGAGCGTTTCTAAGTATGTTTTGACCACTTGTGCAACATGTGGCCGAGCATTGTCATGTTGCAAAATAACTTTGTCGTGTCTATCGGCGTATTGCGGCCGTTTTTCTCGCAGTGCTCGGCTCAAACGCATCAATTGTCGTCGGTAGACATCCCCCGTAATCGTTTCATTCGGTTTCAGTAGCTCATAATACACAACACCCAGCTGGTCCCACCAGATACACAGCATAACCTTCAGGCCATGAATATTCTGCGCCGACGTCGATGTTGAAGCATGGCCAGGGTATCCATACGTTGCCCGACGTTTTGGATTGTCGTAATGGACCCACTTTTCATCGCCAGTCACAATTCGATGCAAAAAACCCTTTCTTTTGTGCCGTTGAAGCAGTTGTTCGCATGCCATAAAACGGCGTTCAACGTCTCTTGGCTTCAATTCATACGGCACCCAATGGCCTACCTTTCGGATCATTCCCATGGCTTTTAAACGTTTGGAAATGGTTGATTGATCAACTCCCAAAGTTTTTGCAACCTCTTCTTGCGTTTGAGCCGGATCTTGATCGAGCAATTCCTCCAATTCGGTATCCATGAACTTTGGCGGCGCACCCTCGCGTTCTTCGTCTTCCAAGCCAAAATCACCACTTTTAAAGCGTGCAAACCACTTCTGGCACGTTCGCTCAGATAGAGCATGCTCACCATAAACTTCCCCCAAGATACAATGACTTTCGGCTGCTTTTTTCTTCATATTAAAATAATGAAGAAGAATTCCCCGCAAAAACACATTATTTGGCACGAAATTCGACATTTTCAAGTGTGGTAAAAATATTGTTGTTTACACTTCAAATAAAAAACTTATACTGACGTTTGTGCCTTACGACAGTAGCTCTCCAATGAATGTTTGGAAATGTGGATCGATGGAATAATAATCAAGTTACGCCATCTGTTGTAAAACCGAAACGAACTTATTCATAGTCCTATTAATATACAATATATATATAAATAATATACTCGGAGGTTTCGCCATTGCCTGCCGAGGGGCGACCGCTATTAGAAAAATATTTTTCTTTATTTTGGTGTTTCACCGAGTTTCGAACCGACGTTCTCTCTGTGAGTTGCGAATGGTAGTCACGCACCAACCCATTCGGCTACGGTGGCCGCCTATATACAACTATTTTTCTAGATTATAGAAAAAGTATTTTCTAATAACGGCAGCTCCTTGACAGACAGGTTAAGCTGCATTTCTGTGATGAAAAAGTTTTCTCTTCAGAAGCGGCATAAAACTTCCTCTCTTAGGTTCTTTCTTTTATAGTATAATTCAAAACACACATTACAAGTTGAAAGAAAAGATCAAAAAGGTATCTCCACCAATTATTTGTAGTTGACTGCTCACTTAATTTTCCTCCGAAATGAAATTGCTATTGCGGTTTCCAGCAAATAAAAAACAAACTACGAATAATAAATACTGAAATAAATACTGAAATAAATACTTGTGCATGTCAAATATCTTTGATGATATATCAAAGTCACTTACTTATCAGATATATATAGGGTTATCGAGAAAGGCATCCTGATGGTATGCTATCGAGAACTTAATCGTTTTTGAAATATTCGATTTTTAAGTATTTTTATGAAACTATTGACCCTTGTGGCTCAGTGAGCCGTGGAGTCACTTTTATGAGAAGAGCTTGGTGACGCCTTGCACCTCTTGCACGATTTACGTAGTATACCTTTAAAGTTCCTCTTTTTATAAGCCCTTTAAGATACTCAGAGATCTGTCCGCAAAATGAAATAATATACAAAAACCCACTTTCTGGAAACTTACAGGTAGGAAGAAGTTTAAGCAGAAGTAGTTTTAACACTAAGATTCTTCTAAAAAACTATTTTTGTTTGCTTGTGCGCCCACCTTTCTTAAATATTAGTTCAAAAGTCCGACTTTTTTTCTATTTATAGTTAAAGTGTATATCAATTAATAAAAATCGTTAATAAAATTTTAGATTAGCTCTCACAGTTAGCAATAGCTGCCTGATAAAGTTGATTAAATGATTGGTTAGTTGAAATTTTGAAAGCACCGAGAAATTTGGTAACTCCTAAAACCCTCAGGCTTAAACGCCCCTTGTATTTAAAGCTCTGGAAAGTTAACGAGTAGATAGTCTAGGAGGGAAGGAGAGAAGTAATAGAGGGAAAAAGATAGGATAGATTAGAGGAATGGAGGTCGTCAGACCTGTGCGAATTTTCCAGAATTCTTCATAAATCTGAAAATATCCTCCAGTTTGAGAGCACGAACTTTACTCATTCTCATGACATCGGAACCTAAAATTCGTGACCTTAATCTAGCAAATGCGGGACACTCAAAGAGTAGCTTTGGTTAGTTTTAAAATAAACTTATGGCAACGATTTGAAGGAGAATATATATGTATATATTCATCTTTACTAGGCGGCCGTCGTAGCCGAATGGGTTGGTGCGCGACTACCTTTCGGAATTCAGCGAAAACGTAGGTTCAAATCTCGGTGAAATGCCAAAAATGAAAAAAGTGTTTTCTAATAGCGATCGCGCCTCGGCAGGCAATGGCAAGCCTCCGAGTGTATCTCTGCCAAGAAAAAGCTCGTCATAAAAAATACCTGCCGTTCGGAGTTGGCTTAAAATTGTACGTCTCTCCCTTCATTTGTGGAACAACATCAAGATGCCCATCACAAATAAGCACCTTCTCTCCTTTTTTGGCCAAACACCCCAAAAAACGGTGTTCGCGCCAATTATATATATATGTATGCATCTTTACTTAATCTCACAGGTAAAGTGTTTACTTAATAAAGCATTCTTTTAGGAATTATGATTTGTTTAGAAAAACATTTCTTGTTTTGAGATTCGTGCAAGAACGAAACTTTCGTGTAGAAAACTGTATAAGTAAACCGTGTTATTTCAAAATCGTTAAAAAGGGGCATGTTAAAAGAGAGTTAGACGTATATACATATGTATGCGTGTACTGGTACATTTTTCCGCCTCGCCCACCGTGGCGTATGTGGAACATGAAGAGCAAAACACAAAAACTTACTGCTATTGCTGTTGACCATTTCAAAAATTTTGGGCGTTGCCAAGACAAAGGTTTGAAATACTTACATACTATATATAACATGCATCGTACCTCTTACATATAATTATATACGAATATATACACATAAGTATCTACATAAAACAAGGTGTTGGACAAGCGTTTTCTGCGCCATTAGCTGGTGCCGAAAAATAGCTCACGTTCGCCCTTGGCAATTTCGCAAAAACAATAACAGAAACAAGGAAATATGAAAAGCAGTAATACACTATTGTCACAAATGCAACTTGACCGTACACTTTGAACAAAAAAAATTTGTAACGGTGCCAAACTTTGCTACATTTACTGTCTTTTTTTGGTGTCAAAAGCTTCTGGAATTGATGTATGTTAAAATGTGCAAAAACAACAACTACTGTATTTGGCAGCGATTGTTTCTGTTAGCTAGTGTATCTCTGCTGCTCTGTAAATAAAGTTTTCCCTGTGCAAATATATGTTTTGATACTAAACAAATAAAAGTCTTATGAATCCATTAACCTATATTTCATAAATACCTACATATTTTCGAACTCAGTTGTTTTTTTTTGGCAAATAATGTTTGGAAAGTGGCACAAACATATTCAGCTGCATTAACAACAATGGCTAAATTACGCAGTAAGCAAAATGTTTTCACTAACATTGGCAATAATTCACTTTGACTACTTTGACAAATTCATGGAATATGTAAATAGTTGTCACTAACAGCAGCAGCGAGGATGATAATAGTAGAAGCAATCGTATTATATACAACGTCATTAGCAACAACAACATCCCTTAGCATTTTGTTAAAGCGAACGCTAACACCTACATAAACCCAACTTCATGGATATCAATATTTGCACACACTCATAACGTGGCTCTATATGTGTGTGTAAATAGACTTAAGCTCTACTTTCGACAACAAATGTATAATACACTATGAAAGTTACGTACGTTCTACAATGAAACGCTACAGTAATAATTGACAAAAATACCGAAATGGAAGAGATCAAGGAATACTACCAGAATGTAAACACTCTTGCGAATGTTTTCACATATAGGAAAATAGGACTTTAATAACAAATATGAGTTGTCTTAAATCAAAGTAAACTGGCTACATGGATTGGTAGTCAGACCAATTATCCCTATAAATTTCTGCATGGCTTGGGAAAGAATGAAAAAATGCTTAAAGAAGATACAAAACCAATAAACTGTATGCGAGCTGAGGACTCGCTTAGTTGATCAGCATAGCGAATTAGCTTGAACACGAATTATAAAAAAGCACTGCTAAACAATGTAATGAATATTTTATTTAAGAACACGGCAATAGTCTATTCTGATAAAATTTTCAGCACTACAAAGACTGAAAATCATAATAGTGAGGCTATTAACTTTTATACGGATATTTCCGAGCTGACTGATTAGTCTGTGTTTTTTTCTTTCTTTTTTCTTGGTGTTGTAATATTACAGATGTTGTTTTATTACAAAACTGATTGAGATTCTCGATGAGCAAAATTATCGTTGTAATAAACTTTTGCGTTTAATTAGATATTTTACTTTTAGATACAAAAATAAAATATTATTAATAAAAAATAATATTAATAAAAAATGTTAACTGATTTTAAAAACCGAAAAGCAAATAGTTCTTTTGCACAAAAATAAATCAACAAACGGCTCTAAGACTATGTAGAAGTATCCTATAATATTTCCCCAATCATTTTACAGAGATATATGTATATGAGTACACTTAGGTAGAATAGAGGTTTAGAAAGTAAATTATACCAAGAAGGGCACAATACCATGTACTATGACGTCTAAATTTAAAACAATAAAATCTCTTCACCTCCTTAAGAACCTACTATACACATACTGCAGGCAATATTAAAGTATAAGCATTCCGTTAAAGTTGCACTTTTATGAAATTTTCGGCAACATTTTTCACCAACAAGTTGGTGCGTGCACTAATGGGGTTATATGCTTTGTGTTGGACTAAAAAATCGAAAATTTTTTATGGTGTATTCTAAAAGTACATCATCTTAAAAACGTAAATTCAAAAAATCATAAAAATCGGAGCCCTTGAACGAAAGTTACAGACCATGGAAGCGCGCAACCTTATCCATAAATTAAGTGCACGCAAAACTTTAGACGCAACTATCTCAAAGTCGTGTTTTTTGAAAATTACCGTCGCGGGGATCATTATTTATCAAAAACTATTTGACCGATTTGCATAAACTTTTTTTTTTAATTAATCGAATTCGCAAACTCGTGAATCTGAACGGTTCACTTTTTATAAATATTTGCATAGTTTGTTGGAATTAATTTTTTTTTAACGTGATAACGTCTTATAATTTGATGTAGCGGCTGCACGCACCAAAAAATGCGGCGTGACATTGCTCATACAGTGTTACCTTGCCCATGCAGCGTTATCTTGCTCATGCGGCGTTACCTTGCTTGAACTGCAAGCGAGAACTCGGAATGAACAACAAAGAGGCACAATCGGCCCCCGCGTTCGGCAACGTTCGACATCTGGCTCTCTTCTACTTGAGTGAGCATATATATGTAAGTATATGTATGTATATGCGCATTTGTATATAAATTCACATATTTGTATTTGCATATGCCCTCTTCCTGTGTGCATGGTAATGAACCATTTCTCTATGAGGATTGTTAATTTGATTTACTTGAAGAATTTAAAATAAAACCAATTTTATCATCATCTTCTTTACCGAATTTATAATTAGTGATGCCTAGTTGTTAATAATACCTCTTGTTTTAATGTTTCTATTATTAATTTATAGGAATAGGACGATGATAGAAAAAGTAGGAAATGAAAGGGCGTGTTTCGAGTATAATGTGTCTTGAAAAAGTCAAATCGATGATGGTGCCTCTTAGTGTTGTTGACTTATGAACGTCTGATGCACAATCGAAATGAACATATCCTTCATGAATTTGAATTTTCCTTCGTAATTTTTCACGCTTGTGTAAATGTAACTTGATCAATGGGCTGTATCAACAATATGGGCGATATCACCAATAAATAATAACATTTTTTGAAATAAAAACCCAAAAATGTATTCTTCGAGAGTTACCCTTAAGTATGATATATGCCCCATTAAAATAAAAGTTCTAAAACATATTTAAAAAAAATCATGACAATCGTCCATTTTTTCGGGCTCGCATGGTATATAACCCCTTGTATCAAGTGTTTGCCTAACTTCTCCTTAATTTCTTATGTGCGTTTTGATGTTGCTCCATAAATGTAGGAACCCAAAATATTACACTGTCTTTGCATGATGTATAGTGTTTGCGAGGAATGCGCAAATACACTTGGACATTCACCACCGTTAATGCCATATTACAACTGTGGCAGGCTTAAAATCGAACGGCGAATCACTATTAGCAACTGATACTACTTCAGACTCAGCAGACCATTGCAAAGAGTAACTCTCTCAACGAGCAAAAACCAAACTATAAAAACCTCTCAAAATACTCATCCTCTTTTATGGAACACAAATATGGAGAATGACAACTTCCAAAGAGGCGGTCCTGAAATTGAGCATGACTTGGTATCACTAACTCTATTTTACACCAATCAACACAAAAAAGAAGCTGTGAAAGTGCAAATCAAGAAGAATACAATACATGCTCAATTATATTCAACTTATAGTACCCACGTTATACACGTTACAGCAACACTTTGCACCAAAGCAGCAATATTTTCAACAGAATATCCAAGTTTGGATCTGTCAGTCCTTTTTCTATCCTTGTTGTTGTTTTAACAGTAATAGTAGCCCTGTCAGTGTAGGGCATATCACCGGTCGTCTTCGTCTAGCTCATCTAGGGGTATGCCCAGGAAACATGCTGTTTCGACGGGTTGGGTCCAGAGGGAGAGGGGTATTAGATGAGTCGGTTTTAGGGTGCATGTGAAGAGGTGGTTAGTGTCGTGCGGGGTACCTTCACATGCCGAACATGTGTTTGGAATGTCAGGGTCAATTCTGGATATATAGGAGTTTAACCTGCTACAGTATCCAGAACGTAGTTGTGCCAGTGTTACATGAGTCACAGGGGGAAGCTGGAGCTCTTCGTCTGCGATAGGTGGTGGTTGGACTCCGATTACGGCATTCACAGGACGGGAGTTCATGAAGGTGGTGGATGTCGTTTATTGACTGTCTAAATACTGTCAGGTCCAGTAGGTTGCGATCAGTTTTGTGCTGGATTTCGTCAGCGTAGTCCAAAAGGTGTCTCCTGACGTGCCTGGGAGGCGGCTCAGGCTCAAGCAGGTGTCTGCAGGGGTGAAACCTGCGGTGACATCTAAGCAGGAACTGCTTGCTGAGCAGTTCGTTATGCTCCACTACTGGGAGCATTTGTGCCTCGTTATGCAGGTGTTGAAATGTGGACATCAGGAGGCAACCAGTCGCTGTCCGAATGGCGGTATTTTGACATGTCTGTAGCTTTATGCACTGCGTGTCACTAGTTCCAGGCGACCAGACAGGCGCAGCATAGTTCAGAACCGGCCGACCAATTGCCTTAAATGTCGAAAGCAACAGTTCTTTGTCTTTGCCCCAAGTGCTGCCGGCAAGCGATTTGAGGAGCTTGTTGCGATTTTACACTTTAGTGGCAATTGCGGTTGTGTGCGCAGAGAAGGAGAGCAAGCTATCAAAGGTTACACCCAAAATTTTGGGGTTGTTTACCGTCGAAATTGGTGTGTTGTCGACTTTTACCTTAAGGGACAGCTTGACCTCCTTTGTCCAGGTGGTAAAGAGGGTCGCCGTGGACTTGGTGGGGGAAAGTTGGGGATTCCTCGCAGTGAAAAAGCGACATTCCAATGGCAGCCGGTTCTACATTACCGGAATGACTCGGGTTTTTCCCGACCAAGGGCTACCGCCCCAGTATACTAGCCCTCTCTAGTGAACTGCATATCACCCCTTTTTCTATCCTCGACAGGACCAGTTTCTTGACATTTTTCCATCAACCTTTGAATTACGGTATATTGTTCCTTAAGAGCGACTATTTTCATAATAAATTTCAATGACTTTAACGCTATGCTCTGTAGCGTAAAATGGCACATCCGTCTACTTGGCAAATGCTAAACAGTTCATATGGGTACCGTCTAGAAAATATTCGCTACTAACATCTTGGCGTCACTTATGAAAGGCCCCATATACTTGGTTCCAATGTACCCAGGGCACTTATAATTTTTGTTTTTTGTAATACCTATGCATGCATATTGAATAATCCCTCAATCAGAGTAGATCTGGGAGTTCCACTTTCAATTGTACGCCTGAATTTGAGTAAAGGCTTGGTTCCCATTGAGTTTGAGGATATTGGCTAATAAGAAGTCTAGCTACGTCAAATCGATCGATTTCGCAGGACATTTTAGGCAAAAGATATCCACACCCTCCAGTCCTTCATAAAAAAAGCTCTATTATTTGCACTTGCAACTACATCGTGTAACTTTTTACGGTAATTTAGCATCAACGATCATTTGGCAGACCGCAGCCTATCAACATAGACACATCCTAATAAAAAAGCCGTATGAAAGTATGTCGTATATTCAGTGTGTAAGGGAGAGTATCAATTTGGATAGTATAGAGAACTGCGTATCCATTTACATTAGAAAATGTACGCAAAAGCAAGCGCACAGGAGCACAAACATGACCACTTAATCGATGGAGACGGATTATATTTAGAATAATACATTTTGTGGCCGTTCAATCGCTGTATGTTACAGTAAATATGTATGCCTACTCTGTATGTATATACGTATACATACATAGAATATAGTATGCTTGTGTTGCATAAATTACAGTCTTCACATAATTCTACTTTGGCTCAACTAACATCCACGCAGCCCTTCTTCTCGACTGAACACATAGTCACAATCAGATTCGATGGAAGTGCATACGCGTTCATTTGCATAAAGTTCACTTCAACATGTTAAGATACACACAGCTAACATATGCATACATATATATGTATATACATATGTACAAAGTGTAAGTGCACTTAAGTATGGGTACTAAAAAAACACGCAAAACAAAACTTATTCTTATTCTTGCTAAAAACAATCTACATATGCAAACATGTGCAACAAAGTGATTCTTTAGCTTCTCTCCCAGCTCATGCCCACAGAAGCACACACACATACTCGTGAGCATTCATAAAGCACATACGACATACGACAATCAATGCGAACGTGCTTCCTTACATATCGTAATAACTTTGTTGGCACAAGCAATGCATACGAGGGAAAAACAATAAAGATTTTCAATCGAACACACAATCTTCGACGTCAATTTACGCCGTTCAACTCACCTTCTCTTCTTCACCCTTAGTATCGTCCCACATAAATTACTTATACTATTGTTCTGTTTTATTACTTTTAGCTGGCACGACGGGAAGGAATGACAAGAAACACCCGCGCGTGAATGTGGGTTTTCCTTTCAAAACAAAATAAAATGGGCTGAGAGAAAACTCACATCAATGCTTCTATGTAAATACATGTTATTTAGGCAATTTCAGCATTTTCTCGGAAGCATTGAAGAGCATATAATTTATATTACGCTAAACTTAGAATTAACCAGAACCAGTCAACATGCGAAGTGATTACCTACATTCGGGTTTTTATATGGCTGTTTGAGAGCGATTTGCTTTTGAAAACAAGAAAACGAAGTTTTTCAAAATCGCAACTAGACATAAAATTTCTTCGAAAACGAAACTCTCAATATGCCTTCGTTTGAAATACCAGTAAATTTATATTCACAATCAATGTTTTTTTCAAAACCTGCCATTATTATTATTGTTATGAGCGGATTTAACACTGCGACCTGAAAGATTTATTGTGCCGCCTTCATGAATTCAGAGTATTTTTGTTTTGCCAAATTTTCTCAAGATATTTTAGGATGCCATTTTATACTATGTATTTCATTGAGTTTTATTTCATAGTTGAGTAAAATATGTGCACCCAGGTATTCGTGCCGCTTGTGCATCAGCAGATATATTTTATGGTTTCATCTTCCACCCTACAAAACCTACAAGTTCCATTGGAGCATATTCCAAGGGTAGTAGTAGTGATAATTCAATCCACAACGCCAGGTTAGAATTTTTGTGATTTCTAAAATTATTCTTATTTAATTTCATACAATTCTCAAATATATTTAGGCTAAAGCTATCTATCATTGATTTTGATTTCCGCCCTATGCTCTGATTAAGAGCGATATTTCTTCATATAACTATATAAATAATTTCATCTGCAAACTATTTATTGTTAATTTGACAAGAGATATTAAGGAATGAAAACAAAAAATAAATTATTTTGATTGCGATAAGCTCAGTAGATTCTCCCATTATAATATTTTTTGTCTTTCCCTTACTTTCTGATCAAGGGGAATAAAATACCCTTTCCAAGGTCATAAAATTATCCTTAGCCTATAAATGAAGTACTTAATTTATTTATCATTTCCTTCCCGGTAATTTATATATGCCCCTGAACCCATACGTTACAAACCTGTACTGGTTGTACTGGCCTAAGACAAACAGTTTATTAAATATTCCAGAGCAAGTTTTGGTGTAACTTAGAAAAAGTTGGGAGTCTTTATTACTACCTACCTAACTATTGTTATAGTTGCGTTCATGATAAAATTGTGCACATCTTTCCATTGCGTATACTTCTGTTGAAATATATTCGTTTGTTTGCTAATCGCTGTTATATTTTTCCTGGTCCTGCACCTTCCTCGGCCAGGGACACGTCCATACACTATGTTATCATGACTGATTTATCTTGTAGGCCTTAGATGATAACCCTTACCACGTCTTATTTTTTATCCAGTTGAGTCTTAAAGCGTTTGACAAACTGAGCATCGGTGTCATCACCCACGACTATTATTATAGATCTAAGAAGCCAATGATAGAATTTTGCTCTCAGGATAGCCCTCTTCGCATTGAAGCGGATATGAATGTGAGTTCTAGAAAAACCTCCATTGAAGCTATAAGACATGTGCTCATGGCATATTTTATGCATACACACGCAAATCTTTATAAACTTGGTAGTATGTTTATTATGGATTGCTTGGTCGTGCAAGGTTAGTTTGACAGAAAAAGTTGTATAGCGCCCCTCCGTTAGCGCAGAAAAACCTTCGAGTGTATTTCTGCCACGAAGAAGCTTTTGTTTGGGCCGACATATAGCTGTTTGTGAAGAAACATACAGACATGCGCTACAATTTGCGGAAGGAGTTACCTAAACACCCAACGTTGGATGTGCACGCCAATTGCCTCTAAATGTACAGGGTATGGCGCCCGACGTAGCCGAATGGGTTGGTGCGTGACTACCATTCGGAATTCACAGAAAACGTTGGTGCGAGTCTTGGTGAAAGACCTAAATGAAGAAAAAGTGTTTTCTAATAGCGGTGGCCCCTCGGCTAGCAGTGACAAGCCTTCAAGTATATTTCTGCCATGAAAAAGCTCCTCATAAAACTATCTACCGTTCGGGGTCGGCTTGAAACTGTAGGTCCCTCCACTTGTGGAACAACATCATGACGCACGCCACGAAGAGGAACAGGAGCTTGGCCAAACACCCAAGCCAAATACCAAAAACAACAATATGGGTTAGGCAACATATCCCTTGTTAATTGTGCGTTTTTATTACTCCTTGCTTTCTTGAATATTCTAATCATAGTTGGCTGATGTTTTGTGAATTTATTTAATTGTATTTATTTTATTATTCACCACCCGACGCATAATTAGGATTCAACATCTCCACGAGGACATCCGGTTGGGGGACATCATTAAAGATATTATATAAAAATTGCAGAATATCACGTGATTTAGAGTAAGTGACTTGACAACATTTTTTTAATTAAAAAAGATAAGTGAATATATACACAAAGAAGCGAGTATGGTAAGGTCAGTCTGCAGCTTAAGACCATACCTTCGGTTTCTTATTGAGGTTACTTTAGCTATAAATCATTTAAATAATACCCAAACTACTAGAATACTAAAACGATGTCATACATTGAATTTACCAGATAAAGAGTTGTAAAGCCTCTGCAACAAAAAGGTGTATAATTGTTAATCTCACTCGAAGCTTACCATTCCTGTTACGTACATACGTGAAGTTTATAACAAATATTCATAATATTCGCTTTTCGTAGTAAAGTAAGCTTGCAAATAAAAATAAATATAATAAAAAAAAGTTGCCTTTAAAAGGCGGAATGCACAATTCTATGTTGTGTGGACTTCATAATGAGCGTGAAATTTTTACCGGTTATGACTATTTTTCTTTGGCTTATTTAAAATCCTTTCATTTTCTATAGCAAATATCACATTTATCAAATTTGTAAACTCGACAAATATTGATCAAAATGTCCAACCTCTCAGTCAGATTTTAAAAATAAATTGGATAGATAGTTTTTGAACTCATTTAATTTTAGTTGAGGATCTTTTCACAGAACATCTCTGAAGTGGCTCAAAATTCGTGTTGAGTTTTTGTCCCTCAAGATGTTGCGCATTTTTTCCATATAAAAAAATGTCATGCATTCAAGAACGGAAATTGTTATAAAAACCAAATATTAGTAACTACCAGCGCAACCTAAAAGTATTTTTTTTGTGCACCGTATGTTAGCAACAACCTGATGAAATGTGTAGAAGTTTGACAAAAAACTACTAAATTTCAACTAAGAATATGTTTTGGCAAATTTTGCAATGAATGAATACATTGTTGTTACATGTAGAACTATGTATGTAATGATAGCAATATGGTAACACTGTGTTGGAAATTGTGGAAATATTAAAGTACGCATTCACAGTGTGCTTATATTAGAATAAACCCGAGAAAGGGAATACGTATTTTGACCGACAAAAAAAATTGCCGCTTTATCCTTATTTTTCAAAATTCAATGCCCTGTTTCTTGCGTACTCGTATTTTTTTCAAAAAATTCTGATAAAAAGTTTTGAAATTTTTGCAAATATTCTTTAAATTTTGTTTTCATTATAAAGTTTCACTAAGCTTCATTTATCAGATGTGCGTAGGGGATATTTGTTGGCGAATTATTTATATTTTATTTAAAAAAATATTAAAATGAAGTAACCAAGTTATCTTTTTAAAAAGATCTAAGTGATTTAAGCAACTTAGTTAAGGGACGGCAGTCAAATGCAAGTATCGCATTGGGCCTTTGAGCCACCGAGTGTTTTTTCTTAGACAAGCAACCCTAACCTAACCTAAGTAAAATTGAATTAAGCAAAAATATTATTAAACTTTTTATTAGGGCTTATAAAGATTGTAAATGGATTTGTGGAGCACATACTAAAAATTTATTGCCATATTTTAAGCGGTTAAAATTACATTTTTAGAGCTAATTGCTTTTGAAAGAAAAAATAAAGTGCACATTTTTAAAGTCCAACTTTGTTTTTGCTAAGCTATGTTTATTTTCATTCCAATGTCTATAGCCTAGATTATTCCGATTATTTTCATTTTCTGATTTGAGATGGTCCAATACAGCTGTCATGCTTACTGTAAAACTATTTCATTTTTTGGGAGGCCTATTAAAGATCAGCTGGAGAATATTTAGCCTTAGGAAGATAAATCTGGATGTATGTTACCCCATAAAGTATTTGATGGGTTGTAGTTATTTTATATCTAACATCTGGAAGTATACCGTGAGCTGCATTTTAGCAATGCCGATTTTACTCTTGGAATTCATGCAGTAAGTCCTCAGTAGTTGGTGGGCACCGAATTTCTGCATGTCAGAAAATGTGCTGGGGTAACATTTATCCCAGTGTGTAGTTCACGTATATACAGTCAACTTAAAAGGAAAGTGCACACCATATATTAACAAGCCTAAGGCACTATCATCGTCATCAAAATCAATTATTTCATCATCCAAATCATATAAAAAATGTTTCACCTCACTTTTTTTTAGAGGCCGACTTCTAGTCAACACTGCAATTATTGCTCACAACGAAAATCACTCCTTTTTGAAATGGAATTAAAAAAGATAAAAATTCAATTTTGTCAAAACGAAGTTAAATACATATACGTACATTAAAGGTGCCAAACTATCGATGGCACTATCGTCACCATCGATGGAAGGGCACTATCGAGCTACTGAACTATCGATGGTTCAAAGTCTCGATAGTGGACGATAGTATCGTCAAAAGAGCGATTTACACATCATCAAGCAAATATTCGCGATTTTTTTATTTGTGGCGTCGCTTGTGTACAAATATTAAAAAGTGTAAAGTTGTAGAGTGTTTAAAATAACAATTCGTAAAAATATATAAATGGATCGCTTTCTTAAACGAGGTATTACATTTTTCAAATAATTAGTAAGAATGCTTAGAACACTTTTGGCGATTAGTTGCGATTGCAACAGCAGCGACAGCGAAAAAAATTTTGTTTTGGAGAAGCCTGCACAAAAAAGAAAAGTAAAATTTCGGATGTGTGGAATTATTTTAAAAGATCTGATGATAAGAAATTTGCCAAATGCCTTAGTTGCGCCAAGGAGTATAAAACCAGTGGCAACACATCAAACCTGCATGATCACCTTAAACGGTTTCACCTGAACTTGGACAGAAATGCTCCTGATACACAAGTTGCTGAAGATGTTGTACAAGGCGAGAACATTGCGTCTTTCAGCAGCAGCTGCAGGTCAAGCATGCGGTCAGTGGAGTCATACTTTAAAAGGGCTGTGTTGTATGAAGCAAACTCCAAGCGTAAAAAGGACTTAGATGAACTCGTAGCAGAGATGGTTGCTGAGGATATTCAGCCCTTTAGCATAGTGAAGGACAAAGGATTTATTAAATTAATTACAGCCTTAGATCCACGTTACAAGCTTTCCAGCCGGAGTCATTTGGAATACGCCCTGATGACCAATTTGTTTAAAAAAACGACGGAAGAATTGTCAACAATTTTGGAGCAGGTTTCGAACATTGCTATCACTTGCGATATGTGGACATCTAGTGCTAACGTGAGCTTTTTAACGGTAACGGTTCATTTCGTACATGAATACGGCATCGCTAGCAACCAAAAAACTGATCGATACTACAAATCACTCGTCACAAAATATTGCAGACACTTTAAAAGATATATTAACATCTTGGCATATCTTTGAAAAAACTGTCTGCATTGTAACTGACAATGCAAGCTCAATGCTGAAAGCATGTGAAATTTTAAAAATCCAAAATCTGACATGCTTTGCTCATACAGTTAATTTGGTAGTCCAAGATGGCTTGAATCTCAATCACAACGATGTCACAAAAGCTTTGTTTGCAAAATGTAAAAATATTGTAACATTTTTTAAGAAAAGTTCAATTGCGAACGAAAAATTGAAACAAGTTCAAGAAAATTTTTCATATACCTTGTTGCAAGAAACCCCAGCAAGGTGGAACAGCTTCTACGACATGATTGAGAGAGTTTTATTAACCCATGAAGCCATTGCCAGTGTGCTATTATCAACAACAAATGCACCATTACCATTCACTGCAGAGGAAATCAACGTGTTGAAAGATATTGACAAAATATTAGCATTATTTAAGAACGTGTCCGAAAAAGTTTCTGGTGGCAAATACGTTACAGTGTCATTAATAATACCATTGGCATATGGACTATATCGGCAAATTGAAAATCTTTCATCTGAGTTGGCAACTGCGGTAGGCAAATCATTGAAAGATGCTATGTTGGAGTCGATTAAAAAACGACTATCTATATATGAGCTACGCACGGTAACAAGGATGGCTACGATTTTGGATCCACGCTTCAAAAAAGATGGGTTTCAATCCAACGCAAATGCTCAACAAGCAGCAAGTATCTTGGAAAATGAGTTGGTCAATTTGGGCAATTTGACTCATGTTGAAGATCCTGTCAGTCTGGAAGCAAGCACGACCACTACGGACCCAATTTTTGATTTTTTGAACCAACGATGTGCTACTAAAAAGAGTAATGTTCGATCTGATGCAATCATTATTAAAAGGCAGTATCTGGAGAGAGACATAGCCCCACAGGAAATGGACCCTCTTTTATGGATCAAGGTAAAATTAATAAATCAATCTTCGATACATAAAATTAAGTTTTATGTTTTAAGTTTAATACATTTGATTGCAGGTCAACCAGGTGGATTTCCCTTTATTAAAATTACTGATGTATAAATATTTATGCAACCTCGCTAGGTCTGTGGAGTCGGAAAGAGCTTTCAGCAAGGCGGGACAAATTGTTTCTGATAGGCGAACATGGCTTAAAGAAGAAAATGTGAACGTTTTGTTGTTTTTAAACAAAACTCTTTCGCTGTAATAAATAAATCATATTATAGTTTTCAAGTTTTAGCTTTTAAGTCTTTTATAAGGCTTTTGTATTTTTAGCTTTTCTCTTAAACTGTAATTTCATAAAATGTAAGCAATGTTCCTTAAACTTATAAGTTCAATATTTTGGCAGAAAAGACCCATAGCCTGTACTCTTACTTTTTTTACCAAATGTAAATCACTCACACTTGTAAAAATATATAGTTGTTTTAAAGTGTTCCTTATGAATTAAAATAAAATTCATATTATTTGTTTTTTCTTACAAATTTCAATGATTTTCAATCACTGTTTTTTATTGCGACTATCGACCATAATTTCATAAAATGTAAGCAATGTTCCTTAAACTTATAAGTTCAATATTTTGGCAGAAAAGACCCATAGCCTGTACTCTTACTTTTTTTTCCAAATGTAAATCACTCACACTTGTAAAAATATATAGTTGTTTTAAAGTGTTCCTTATGAATTAAAATAAAATTCATATTATTTGTTTTTTCTTACAAATTTCAATGATTTTCAATCACTGTTTTTTATTGCGACTATCGACCACCATCGATGGTTTGAAAATTACTATCGTCCAAAATCGATGGCGCCCACCATCGATAGTTTGGCGCCTCTAACGCACATACTGTCAGCCTCAAAGAAAAAAGTGCACCACATTTTGATAAGATTTGACTATTTATTCATTTATTTTTTAATGTTATTTAATTTCGTACAAAAATATAGTTCATACTACTTCAAAAACCATAAAATTCAACTAACTAATATATATGAATTTGCTATTTCCTCGTGTAATCCACCAACTAACTTTATGAATTTGCTATTTCCTCGTGTTGTTACTGCTTTTTTTAGGGCACAAAGCGTTTTTCTGATAAAAATTTTCTGTGTGCGAATAAAATCCAAGTTCCTATTATGGGTGAAATTTATCCCAGTGTGTCGTTTACGTCAAAAAAAACCAAATAGGTGTGTCTACCGAAGGTCAAAGGTAATATTTTCAAACCAGTAAATAACAAAATAAAAAATAAATTTAAGCCAATATGTCCATGTATTTTACAATAATCAAAGAATCCATCATTCTTGTACAATGTCTGGAAAAATCGTATTTTTGCCCATTCATATAAAATACCAAAAATTTCAAAAAAATCGAAGCACAACTTTCAAACATCGATTTTGGCCTTTGAGCTCTCCGACCACTATAAATCTTTACATAAAAGCCTTTAAAAACCAAGGTCGCTAATATGGGAAAATACTGTCGAAAGAGAATTTTAAAAAGATTAGGTAAGAAAGATTTCATTAAAATAAAGCCCACATTTTAATAGAGGACACAATTTTGAGTGAAGAAAATAATTTATTGTCTGAAAGCAAGGAATTACAAACAATTTTCATATAGAAGAAATAACAGTAATATAAAAATAGTTTTGCAACAATTTAAATATATTCCCATTTCATATACCCGTTGTCCTTATCGCGAACATAAAAATGGTATGTATTTCTCAAGCTATTGACTCTTAAAAAACCAGATATACTTATACTGATCGACATAAATAGCGCACTTTCTGTTGATTCTCAATGACAACTTGCAGCAACTTGACGGCAACTTCAATTTTTCAATCATACTTGAAATTAAATAACAATTTGTGCTCAATGACACTCAGCTGTGGCGCAGATGTAAGTACAAAGGCATGACCGAAGCTGCAAAGCAGAAGGTTCAAGGGGTTAGAATAGACAAACAGGCAACTGGCATGGTCGGTGGTAATGTAGATTGAAGCTGAGTTACATTTGACATGCTTGCTATTCACATCCTGAGTGCAAAGAAATATGGAATACGCGAAGTAAAGTGAAACGGCTGAGTGCAAAAAGAGCTAAGAAAGGTTAAGAGGATATGCCAAGCGGCGTACATAGGCTAAGTGGCAGCAAGAAAAATGTGCAGTGAAAAAGAAAACCTGTCAAGTGTCGTTAGCCAATAGTGCGGTTTACCGAAATGACAAACAACGTAGGAAGTTGTTGATCAGTAACAGCGAAAATAACAAGAGAAACGAGTTATAGCAAATAGCCGGTTGAAAGAGCTAAATTTAGTTTCATATTGTTATAAATATGTATGTGGTGTTTTTAATATTTATATGTATGTACGTCTAAACTTATTTTGAACTGACACTAAAATCAATAACATTTAAAGCTGGTTGAAAAGTACTGAAAGCAACACTTACTAAAAGGCACAGAAATAAAAATTTATGCGCCATTATAAATGCTTTGATTGTATGTACATTCACCTGTGTTTATTAAAGTGTTACATAAGTTAAGTTAATCGAACAAAACTAACTCTTTACCAGGCTCTCATCATGCCTGTTCTAACGGATGGCACAGAAGCATAGACGATGGCAATATACGATGAAGCGTTGCTTGGAGAGTTTCAGAGAAAAATTCTGCGTAAGATTTTTGGATCTTTATACGTTGGCGACTACGAATATCGCACGCAATGGAACAATGAGCTGTATGAGCTCTACGACGACCTAGACATAGCGCAGCTAATAAAGATTCAGCGGCTACGTTGTCTGGGTCATGTCGGCTGAATGGATACAAGCGCTCCGGCTCTGAAAGTATTTGATGCGGTACCAGTGGTGTTAGGAGGAAGAGGAGGAAGAAGGCCTCCTCTGCGTTGGAAAGATCAGGTGGAGAAGGACTGGTATCCAACTGGTACCGGTTAGCATAACAAAGAAACGACTGGCGCACTTTGTTAAACTTGGCCAAAATCGCATAAGCGGTTATCGCACCAATTAACAAGAAGAAGAAGTTAAGTTAATAAAAAGTTACCAAAACATACTTGATTAATTTTAGTTAAGTGCAATATATTTTCTCCAAATTAAGTGCAATATATTTTCTGAAATCCAAATTATCCTATCAATATTATGAAGAAAGACGGTGAGCGCGGGACCGACGTCCAGAGTAGCGCAAAGTTCTCACATTGAATGGATGGGAGCCGTCATACTACCGGCTGAGCTTTTCAAGTGTTCACTATACTCCTCCTATACTCATCTCCTATGAAAAATATGGTGGGATGTATATAAGACTGGAATATAAGTGCTGCGATGCTGCAATCTGCGCCAACCAAGGTAGGATTTTTCGAAACAATCGTACTTTTTTGATACAATATCACCAATAAGGGAAGTATTTGAGTATGGTGGAATCAGTTTTGATGCAACTCTGCTGCCAGAAACATAATTTTTATATTACAAATATTTTAATGAAATTAACAGAATTAAAAGTATTTTTTGTGTTATTCAGTTTCTTCTTTTTATATACACTGAGAAACCAATTAGTTGTAAAAGTAATTTAGAAGCCGTTACCGATAACGAAAGGCTTTTTGATTGTCAAACGCTGTTATTGTATTTTTAAATTCCTATCTGAAAGGTAAACCACATGGTGAAGTAAGGTAAAGAACAGTAGCACACAAATAATATGCCTTTTTACGTTTATTGCTAAGTAAAAAATAAAAGTAGTTTTGTGATTCATTAGGCAAAACGATTATAACTTTATTACAAATAAAAAAATGTTTAGTAATTTGATATAATTTCCAGACCTTCACTCTCCCACTCTGCTACCAACCAGCGCGGAATTAGTCTCATAAACCTCACCGACACGGTACAATTGAGCATATTTTTTGAAAAGCTAAATCTTGGATTTTATCGGTGGCGCTTCAGAATTAGACAACCAACAATCGACCAAATATTGAAAATACGCCAAGCTTCGAAAAGGACACATGAAAGTAAATCTTCTGTTTCTTTACCAATTTTAAAGCAACGTTTGGCAGGACGAAAAAGAGTTGTCTATATGCCGGAATATCTGATCTTTGTATGATCGCAAAACAAACAACTATAGCCTTATATAAGCAAAATTTAACTTAGCAATGCCAACAGTACTGGCAGAATTGGGAAGGACATGTCGGATCATATTAACATCATCGACCTTACAACCGCGTCGTTAGTTAGTCAGGATAAGACGAATAAACAAGCGCCGCATTCGGGAACAGCTGCGTACGTACTCTAAATAATTAGAAACATTTTTAAGTAACGTGAGACCTCATATATTTGGGAACCAGATAGTAATGACAACTCTAAAATGGAATGTTGTTGGGTCATTTCGTTCAAATGGATACAAACGCTCCGCTCCAGCTCTCAATGCTTAAGCAGCTACCGCTCTACTTCAGAAGAAAAATGTAATCAATATGGTTTTCAACTAATGTAATGTTTGTTAAATTGTTTCACCAGCAAATGGATATCATAATCAGCAAATACTAATTTATCTATTAACCAAATATTGTTTTATAAAACTAAACTCATTTCTCAATATATAACACTATTGCACACATCATAGAGATGTTCGAAATAGTATTGTATAATATTAATTTATAAGCCAACTCAATATAATTTGTTTTTTCGACCGAGCTGACATGGATTGGTAAAAAGCAAAATTGTGTTATATTTAAGGAAGCGCATCAATGGTGCACGATTTTTTCATCAAGAACTTTACATTCCATAGCCTTCTTTTTATCAAATAGATCTGAATAGTTAAAAAAATGTATAAAAAGAATTGGCTCGACGTAAAAAGTTAATTTTAACAAAAAAAATATAAAAGAGTTGTGCACCAGAACTTAAATTTCGTATATCGAAGGAAAAAGTAGTTAACAATATGTTTCATGAGCACATGCACCTTTAAATGTTTCCATTGCTTTAAAGCCCTTTTAAAACAATTCTACACAAATTTTCTTCTCTCCATGGGATAACCAATACATTAATAAGTATAATGAAAACGTAATCAAAAGCTTTGCTTTGCCATTCACCTTCCTCTTTCGCCATTCACCTTCCCCTTTCACCGTTCACAGGCCTTCACCGTTTTTCTGTATCTTAAATTTAGCCACCTCCTACGTCCCACATCCCGCATTCCACATTTCATGTCCCTCTTAATCATCATATATCAATAAATCCCAGTTGAAGTAACCACTTGTATTCAAACATGAAGCAGAGCAGAAAAAACCAGACCTGGTGTGATAGGCAGCTCAGCTTGTGGCATCGGCATTAAATTTACGACTCAGGGGAGAATAGGTAGAGAAAAAATGAGGGCAGGCACATTGTGTGCTCACTGGAAAGAGCAGAGAATAGGGGGCAAAAGAGAGTACTTTACATATTTGTGCTTTGTAGTTGCACTTTAACCTTTTCAAAGCAAAAACTGATATCCACAATCGGTGTGGGTGTTATTATGCATGCTGTTGCATTTGTAATAACAAAAAACTCATACCATTATTTTTAAGTGGAAAACTTTTGGTAGCATAAGAATACACGAAATGAGTTTGCAAGTTGGTTAGCAGTAGGTAAATGTGAAAGGTTTGAAATTTTTGAAATTAGGAAAAATATTTCTAAGAAATTTGTTTGTATATTTCTTTAAAAAAAAATTTCTGCAGAAAAGTGTAAGATATACAATGAATTCATCATCCAAACTAATATATTTCTTAATACAATGACTTAAATACAGAGGCTCCACTTTTTGACCGCATCAGCGTAGAAAATTTGATTTAGTCGCTCTCACATTTTTGTTAGTATCGTTAGAAGAACAACTATTTATTTCCATAAAAACAAATAACTTCCCAGCAAAAAATTATGCGCAAATGAAATTGAAAAAAGTCGTGATGTTTTTTATCCATCCGAAAAATAACGAATGAAAGTATCTACTAAGCAAACTATTTGAAATTGTGTAGTAAAACGGCAAGTCTGTGCGGAAATGCATTGGGTTGGGATAGAAGTACATTGAAGTTTTATATTTTCTTTTATTTTACAACGACTTGTTTCCTCTTAGAACTTTTCTGCCACGATAGAACTTTTTCTGCTCTACAAAAATATGTTAATTGCATTTTTAAGTCGTTTAATTTTTTTTTTTAATTTTGCAGTTTAGAAATACCCAGAAGGCAAAAGTCAAACTTTTCGACACCTGCTATTCTTTGCCTTTCATCGAGGTCGAAAAGCCGCGAAGCAGTACGGAACATTTGCGATGTGTATGGCGTTTCAAATCACGCACGAGTGGCGTTTCAAATCACTTTTGAAGGAGAACGGTCGCCAAGCCAGTAATGATTTGGTGAAAAAATTAGCTTCGATCATAAAACGATTCTCAGTCACCTTGATTCAATGGGATTTACCGAAAAATCGGTAGCCTGAGCATCTCACGAACTCAACCAAAACAAAAAAACAAAGAAAGTCGCCTTCAAATTGTCCCTAAGCATCTCACCCGCCATCGAGCAAGACGCGATCATAAACATCGCTTTTTGTGCCAACTCCTCACGGGAGATAAGAAGTAGTACCTATATATCAATATGAATCAAAGAACGGAGTGGGTGGCGATACAGGGGAAACCCCACAGTCAAGCCAGAACTTCATCCAAGGAAAATCATGATATGTGTTGGTGGGACTGGGAGGGCACGGTGCACTGGGCAATGCTCGAAAAGAGTGACACCGTCAACAAGGAGCTCTACATTGCCCAGTCTCGTGAATGAGGCTATTCGTCTGGAAAGACCTGATCGAAATAGTCAAACCACTTTCCTTCGCGACAACGCCAGGTCCCATGTTGCACAAGTCGTCAAAGCACGTCAAGAGCTCGAATGGGAGGACCTTCAGCATACGCCGTATTCTCCAGTCCTTGCACCGACCAACTACTATCTAACAAAGAGGGCGTTAAAAATTGGCTCAATAACTTCTTTGACACTTTTTAACGGAACAGCATCAATAAAGAGAAGTGGGAAGAGGTTGTAAGCAGCAACCGCAAATATATAATTGATTAACTAAGTGATAAAATTATTGTTTTTTTTTAATAAAACTATTCGGTAAAAACGCTAAGAACTTATTCCCCAAACTAATAATATTTTACCTAACCAAAAACTTGGTGGATCGCCACAAATAAGAAATTTAGGGTAATTTTATTAAAATATAATATTAATTAAATAGTGCTTGCATATTCTACTGGAATTCACACCAGCCTTCTGCTAATTATGCGCACAGCTTTGACAGATTTTTTTACATATTTGCTTACTTTTCTCTTTCTCTTATTCGTATTTGCATTTGTCGCTTCTGACGGAATTTATACATAACTAGTAGGAGTGCTACAGCAAAGCGTATTCACAACTAAAAAATCGCTTTTACAACTGACTGACGCTTTTATGGCGTGGTACATCCTTGTAAAGAATGATTTTTACCCACACTTCAGCTCGTAAGTACAGTGTAAGCCAAATGTGGTGCGGAATGCAGTTTATAGCTCACGACTGTTTAACCTGGTAAGAGTAAAGTTGCACTGCTTCAATTTTTACCTTTCATACAAGCGCGCAATTTCATACACATGACAGCTGTGTGTAGCTGCATAAAGGAATCAAGATAGATAAAGACATGCCATATATTTATAAGCAAATAGGATGCTAGTAAAATTTTCAACTAAAGAGCGGCGCCCGCCAGTCTACGAGTACGAGTTCATTAACAGCTTAATTAAGCTCGTCCAAACTTAGTACACGTATTACATCATTTAGATATAACATGAACATTATTGAGGTCAGATAAAAACCACGCTCTCTTTTTAAATGTTAAAGCTAAATTTCCGTCTTGCTCATTTTGCAAGCTAAAACTCCTATTATCCTTCAAAATTAATTTTACTAAAACTGTGCGCGGGTATTCTTATAAAGTTCCGAATTCGCTCGTTCTTTTGCTCGCCTAATTTTCATTACGGTGAACCTTTTAATGGGCATATGTAAGTAAATATTTATGTGCAGTGGCAGTGTAATTTGCAGTCACTTTTACCAAAGGAATATAAAATAAGGCAGCTACGGTAATGCCATGGTGTCATTTACATACATTTTTCGTTCTTTGGTTTCTAAAAAAACGGCAAAAGAGCAAAATAAATTCAACAAATATTTCGTGCTGTCATGCAAATATGCAAATGAATGCTTTAATGGCGTGTACTTCCATTGCACTCTGCATTGCAGAAGTTTTCCCTTTCTTTTGACGCTGGATTTTAGTCATCAAGAATTACCAAAATACATATTTACGTACCTATGCCAGGTAAAGTGTGGATTAACCGTTTTCAATCCGATGGGATGCATGGTTTTATTTTTTTTTTGTTTTTGGTTAAAGAAATTTTACATAATATCAAAATATTTTAAATATAGCATTTTGTTTCGCAATCTATAGTAAGATTTACCAGCGCCAATAAACCAGATCTTCTATTAAGAAAAACACTTCAGTTGAATAAAAACGGTTATGTATTCATAGTATTCGAGTTAAGAACTAGTAATTTTCCTTGCAACGAACTTATAAGAATTTTTATACAAGTGCAATAGTCAACTACGGCCGCAATGTAATTACACTAAACATCCATACATACATGGCATGTTTCATTTTACTTGTACATATGAATGGATGTGTGTTAGGGTGGTCCAAAAATGCATGGGAAAAAATTTGTATTAAAATTTTTATGCTGCCGCCCCCCATAATGGTAAAGAATGAAAAATAAAAAGACCCGTATTTTTTTTTTTTTTTTAATCAGACCATATTTAATGGTGCCGCCGGGGCTTTGAAATATCCCATGTATTTTGCATGGGAAAAAATACTTTTTCGTAGATTTCATGTAAAAACCTGGAAAATGAATATATTTTAACCGGATACCTCAGTTTCTCTTCATAATTGGTCAGGGAATAACAACCAATCTCACAAAAAAATATCATAAAAGTAATATAAAATATTGTTTTTCGATTTTTTCTTAGATTTTCGTTTTATGGGGGCTTTTTGGGGTTCTATAAAAAATAGTTAATACAAAAAAAATTAATTATTTCATAATTGGTTGTTATTCCCTGACCAATTATGAAGAGAAACTGAGTTATCCGGTTAAAATATATTCATTTTCCAGGTTTTTACATGAAATCTACGAAAAAGTATTTTTTTCCCATGCAAAATACATGGGATATTTCAAAGCCCCGGCGGCACCATTAAATATGGTCTGATTAAAAAAAAAAAAATACGGGTCTTTTTATTTTTCATTCTTTACTATTTTGGGGGGCGGCAGCATACAAATTTTTTTTTGGACCACCCTAATGTGTGTACAAGAAATTGTCGCAGCCACACGCGAACATTCCTTAAAAGAGTGTATTAAATAATAATGCGACAAAAGTCAGGTCAAAAGGCTTAAACTCCAATTTGAAGATATGCAGGTTATGAATTCTATAGAACTAAAAGAAATGCACGAAAGGCTAAAGCAGTGTTAATTGCAGTGCAAGGCGAGAAATCAGATATGACTAAGGTACTATATAATACTACACATATGTATGTGTACTAGGATTGTCTTGCTAGCGGAAACCTTTGAATGAGAGATCCCGAGATTATATATACATCGAGTGTTTTTTTGTTTTTTGCTGCACGAGAACTATCGATATCGATAACTATGGTTTGACAGCTAAGTATGGCAAACTATGTTGACATTTCTGTTCAGTAAGATTTGGCAAGTCATCATAAGTCGTTTAATGCCTGTTGGCGAAGTTCGTTCATTTTAGGTGCCACTGGCCTTCTCGGTCTTTATTTCTTTCGAAAGGAGGAAGAAGTTAAGGTTACGGTGAATGACGAGCGCTATCGAGTCATGCTAACTGAAATTTTGTTTCCAAAAAATAATGAGCTAAACATCGACGATAACCAACGAGACGGCGCAACTTGCCATACAGCGGGCTTAATAGTCGATTTATTGCAATACTCAAACTATCATTTAAGCTTCACGGCCATATTTATTAGAAAAAGGAATCAAAAATTAGACTGATCACATGGGACATGCACCTCGTAGCCGCGGCGGACATAGGCGGGATACCACATTCAAAAAATTAATTCTATGAAACTATCTATTAGATTATAATAAAAAAAAAAATATAATTCCAACAATACTTGGGTATTGTATTATCATTTTAAATTCTCAAGCTCTTGAAAACTTATATACACAGTCATTTACACCTTATTTGATACAGATAGGATTTTTTTGTAAAGTGTTCTAAATTTATTTCTTAAATGTTTATTTACTCAGTTAATATTATAAAAAATACAGGGCCCGCCATCTATCGTTACGGATTTGACCTAGGTATTATTTGAAGAATAGTACCACTTAGCTGTCATCTGATTTGACGGAAAATTAGTTTTATTCTTCCGCTGAACGAAAATGGTTGTGTATACGCTCAAAGAACGCTGGGAAATATTGCGACATTACTTTGAAAATCATGGTAATGTTGCAGAATGTGTACGAAAATTACATACGCCATTGGGAAGAAGAAAAGCACCGAATGAAGCGTATGTGTGTTACTTTGCGAAAAAAGTAAAAGAAACTGTGTTGCTTATTGACAAACCAGCGTTGTGTTATTATTTTTGGGGTGCCGTCAAAGACCAGTGTTATGCCAACAAACCAGCAACAATTGATGCACTGAAGACCAACATACGCGATGTCATAGTTGAAATACAGCCGCATACAATCGAAAATGTGTTGAAAAATTGGACCGATCGTATGAATGAAGTTGTATTCCATCATTAACCGGAAAAATTGTACTTCAAAATAAAAAAACAGTTTGGAAAAATATTGAGTAGTTTCTTTTTTATAGCATTTTTAATTCCGTAAAGTTATATGGCGGACCCTGTATCATAAATTAATCAAAGTAAAATTAAACTTATAATTAACTAGCTTCAACCGTAATGAGTGAAAGAAAAAGATAACATTTCTTATAACTTACAGAGGACGATTATTAGACAATACTAAGAATTTGGTTCAACAATTCATTTAGTACCAATATCAAATTATTTTTTGTTGAGGAAAAATCCAGGTCATCATGATTTGAAAGCGATTTAAATACTCCCAGAGTTCTAGAAATCGGAGCATTGGAAGCATAATTAGTTCTTACCATCCCTAACCAGAAAAATCATGATACCGTAAGCTTCGCTGAGGAATATTGAAACTAATTTCCTCGAGTAGCAATGGGGAGTCAATGATCCTACTTATCAAATCGAAGAGGAAAGTAATGGAGAGCATAGTCCTTCTAATATCAAGTGATTTTAGATAAATGAGCAAGCACTGACTTTTATGGGGCGGAATTGGATCAGTGAAATTTAAGGAACGCAAAGCATAACGCACAAAAACTTTCTGGACATGATCAAGCCTACTACAAGCATAATATGGAATCCAAGGAAAGACGGCATATTCCAACTTCGAACGCAACTGAGACATAGATAACTACTTTAGAGTATATGGATCAACAAAGTCCGCACTAAAACGTCGAATAAACCCAAGTGCGAAATATGACCTTTGAAAATAGAATTTAGAGTCAAATACAACACCAAGATTAATAATTTCACTTCGATTGGATAAACTAGAACCACAAATGTGGTAGGAAGTGGGTATAAGAGAACAAGGTTTCATAATAGTTTGCGAAAATGGAAAAACAGAGCATGCGGATATTTCACTTATTTTGTTTTATATCATTTTTCAATATAAAATACAAACAAGTGCTCACGCATTTCATTGTAATACAAAAAAGAGCGGCAAATAAACAGGCAATGCCTCTATACATATTTACTGTACTTCATAAACCACTTCACACCATGTTTTTTTAACTTGATTTGTAAAAATGTTTACACAATGAGCTATTTACATTAAACATAATATATATATATTAAATAAATATATAAATGGTGCGTTTGAAATGTGGTGTTATCGGCGGGCAATGAAAATATCGTGGGCAGACAGAGTCAGTAACAAAGAACTCTTAGCCAAACTACGAAAGGATAGAGAGTTGTTACTAACGATAAATCGCCACAAAACCGCATATTTCGATCATATTATGGGTGGGCCTAAGTGAATAATTGACAATTGTAACTTATTGTGCAAGGTAAAATCGAAGGCAAACGAGGAATTAGAATAAAGCAAATGTCTCGGTTACGTAACGTAAGAGAGTGGACATAAGAACTATTGGGAAGCTGGTTAAAGCTGCACGAAGCAGAGATAATTCCCATAAAATAATATTAAATATTTAATTGCTCTGGTAAAAGTAAAAAAGTAAAATTAATGAATAATGAAAAAAAAAATTTTTTTCACAGTGCCTTAACATTTTGTGTTAAGAATTCGCAAATAAAGAAAAATAAGTAGCGATGTAGTTTTCAATTCTCATAAATTTTATATGCAAATTAAAGCAATTTTTTTGGAAATTGGAAGGTTTTTATTGTAATAAAATTTTGTTATAAACAGATTTCGTTCAATTCGTATTTAAAGCTTTTCGGTATCCCGAGTTTAATACAAGCTAATTTCCGGAACCTTAGAAGCACCCTAGTACATGCACACATGCGTAATGCATAAACTATTACTTAGCCGCTGAAAGCAGCTGGCCAAGTTTGAGTGCATATTTTTTGGTGCACGAAAAGTGAAAAGC
The DNA here is from genome assembly GCF_028408465.1 of Anastrepha ludens. Taxonomy (NCBI): domain Eukaryota; kingdom Metazoa; phylum Arthropoda; class Insecta; order Diptera; family Tephritidae; genus Anastrepha; species Anastrepha ludens. The sequence continues at coordinate 38,025,046 of NC_071500.1, forward strand.
ACTAATGAGTAACAATTTGGATTTCAGTTTTGATTATGTATGTATATATATATTATATAAATATATAAATATATTAGCCTATTTAACTAATTTGGAGTTTGTTTTGATTAATGCGTACTCGACAAGCTTTCGTGCATAATTTGGTGAAAAAAGGGTCACGCAGTGGCTTATTCCAAATAGATTTATTGTTACTTCCACACTCATGCTTGCTACTCTCGACTGACATATTTTCTGCGGTAATTATAGGTAGTCATTAGTAATACAATAGTCATTCACACTTTTTAGACTTTGAAATTATAAACGGATTATTATTTCACCATTAATTGAAATTTGGTGGAGTGGAGTGCTTGGTGTTTCTAAATCTCGCCACATAAGTTATTCCTATATAAGCAAATGGCAATATTATATTTTGATACAAAGGCTTCCCTGAATTATTTTTAAGAAGTGGTTATTGCAAAGCGTCATTCAGCGCTTCGATTTATATCATAGTGAAGCTCATGAAACTGCTACCTCTCTAGAATATTAAAATTGATAACAAAAGTCCCAATTTAAAAGCAACCCATTTTTAACACATAGTCCCATTAGACAATTACTCTCACTATTTTTATTGCTGATCCATCGAGATCCTAAAACTGAGCCAGCTATAGCTGACGTCTTGGTAGCCGACATTCGGTGCATTATTGCCGAAAAAAACCAGTAATAGAGGAACAAGTAGTATGAAAATTAGATCGGCTGGATTTCAGTCAGATTTGAAAATTAATAAAATCAAGAGGCAACCACTGCCTTTTTCTGCAATGTGGAGCTAATAAAGCTGTAATTACTGAAAATATCATATAAAAGTGGCTCACTTATATGTATTTAACTAAAAATAGGCGCCGAGTATATATGCATGTATAGACAGTTCAGCGCCAGCTTAAACATTTTGTATTTGTTTACAATTACTTGCTCCATTTTTATTCTTTGCATTCACTGTTAATTTAGCAAGCAAATGGTTAGGGCACTATTTTCTTATATACATTTGAATGTATCGAATCCACCTATGGGTACGACTTGTGCAACCTACGTTGATATAGCAGAGACGTTTTGATATAAAATGCTAGGATTATTGACAGGAGCCCCAGGGTGAGCCCGTAGTGTAAATATAAGTAAAGATTTGCCTATTATCAAACCTGTCATACCTATGGACAAAGTTGAAGCAGAGCAAAATATAAATCGAATTTCCGAAAGCTTCCAAATAAAAAAAGAGGTTGTCGGTAAACTCGGTTTACTGACGATAGTTTAACGTGACAACGTCATAAGAAAATACTAATGGATTGGTTGCATTTTTCAAAAGAAAATTTTAATTTTAGTTGTTTGATAGACATTTTGTATGGATAAAGAGAAGGAGGTAAATGGAATCGCAATGGAATCGATTAAGTTACATTTACATAAACATGAAAAATTACGAAATATTTAAAGAATTCATGAAAGTTATGTTCAATTTCGATTGTGCATCAGACGGTAATAGGTCAACAACACTAAGAGGCAACATCATCGATTTTATAAGTCCCTCGTGTGCCTCGATCTCCCCGGGGCCAGAAGGATCTTGTAACTTTGCTTGTGCACACATTAGCCCAGCGCTCGCAAAGTAGATCACGGATTCTCAAGCGACCCCAATCTTCTCGTTTTTCGAATCCAATCTTCTCGTTTTCCGAATATCCAGAATCTCTTATCTATCCAGCTTATCAGCCCTGCAGTTTCGCTTTATGCCGGTGTATTCGAGAACCCCAATGAACCTAATATCGAAGTATGCGAATACAATCGAAAGAAAAGTCAGGCATTCTCCGACTAATTTCGATGGCGTGAAGAACGAGCCCAAGGATGATTTGCCGCTTGGCTGTCGGAGTTTTCAATTTATACTTTGCGTCTTGGTTTTGTTCCACTAAAGGAGATACCTACAGTTTTATTCCACCTTCGAATGGTTGCTAAATTTTTATTAGAAGCTTTTCCATAGCAGAAATATAATTCGAGAGACGCGTCTATTAGAAAAAATATTTCCTTTCATTTGGTGTTTCATGCTCACCATTTCGGGCCGTTTTAAATAGTTTTCACGCGCAAACACATTTTGCTACGACGCGTCGTGCGGCCGATTCCCAAAAAGCTGGCCAAAAGTCGAAAAAAAAAGTTTATAGATAGAGTTTTTTTGTCTTTGGGTTGGCTACAGTAATGCCTTGAGTAGTGAAAACCGTTCATAGCAACGTCCTGTACCCTAAGTATCCTCTGTATTTTCAGTCGCAACGTGGCCTTCGTTTGAGCATCGTATTACTGTCGATGAATAGTGAAAGTTGTACACATTTGAAAGATTTTGTAATGGAGTAAATTGAACAAAACCAAATGGAATCATCTTCGGAAGGTTAGTAAAATACGAGAAATCTTTAGTACATATCAATACCTCGACACAAAATTTTTAGCTGCAGCAATACGTAGATACATTTTTTGCAATTTTTTTTGTAAAATTTGCGTTTTCATTTTTTATTTTGAGATCAAATTCGTAATCAGCGACCCCGACAACCCCCGAGTAAGAAATTTTGAATCAATTACTTAATTTTTTGAGTTTTGGCCAGCTTTTCGGGAATCGGCCGCACTGTGCGACGGCAGCCTATTGTTATTGTTATTTTTATACCATTTACTTTTATATTTAGTTATTTGTTATGAACATTATGTCTTGCTTAATTAATTAGTTTAACATTCGAAAATCATTAATCAACACAAATTTGTATATGTGCGAGTACAAGCATCTAAAGCATAAGTTTGGCGCCAAAATGTGACAGAAACAAGCGGCAGCCATAATAGGCGCAGTAAAACATTAAAGCAATAACAACGACTTAATTTTCTTGCAATGTTCACAGTATGATTTTTCCGCCAATATGTATTTTATGTTAAAGAAATCGGGGTTTCTCATTTCATTTTATTATTACTAATTTATTTATTTATTTATTTATTTACAGACTGACTACGACGAAAAGTAGAATAATAATCGAACTAAAAATTATAGTATACAATAATGTGATTCAAAATATTCTTTTGAGAACTGAAAAATCTAATTGGGTAGAACACGAGACATAAATAAATAAACTCTGTTTCACATCTAACTCTATAGAAAGGTAAAGAACTACGAAAGAAATGCGCAGTCAATAGTGCGCAATATTATATTGTAAACAAATGAAAAGATACGATTGATCTTCTTAATGCCAAAGGCTTCAGGTTTCGAAAGCAAACGAGATTGATTTATAGGAATAGGTTCAATAGAGCTCAATGAATCTAGAGCATATTTGAGTAGATTTTATTACTTGGTCTCCAAATAAAAGTAGCGTATTCCCAATTGGAACGAACGAAATACATATAAAAGTGTATTAATTTAAGAGTATATATATCGAGCTAACTTGCGACATAATATGACTAATATCTATTCAAGGAAAAGATACCTGAAAAGACAACGTCAAGGTTTATAAATTCATCCAAACTCTGCAACAAAGAATGAAAAATGTTGTGAGACGTTGGCAAGATGTTACAAATTTTCGAATAATTGACTTTAAAGCAGTTTTTGATGTTTACAGAAAGCCGAATTCACCATAATTCCAGGACGTCAGTGTCATTTTGAAGCTGAAGTTCGTCATCTGATTTCGGAATTTTGGAAAATACTTATAAATCATCTGCATAAAATCAAAAATTTCGCGAAGATCTCTTTATCCGCAAATTAGAGTTTGAATAGGCAGGATTGGATCAAGGGGGAAAATCTGCACCGAAGCTTGCACCTCTGTCTTCACTGACGGTTCCAAGACGGAATCGGGAGTCGGAGCAGGGGTTTTCTCTAAATCAGTCAATTTATCTATCTCCTTAAAGCTGCAGATGTCTTTGCGATCCTGTAGGCATGCGAAATGCGAAAATCTAGCAACTTACAGAAAAAGAATAGATTGACGAAAAAACATGAACAAATCGAAATAAAATGTGTTGTGTACTCAAATAATAGATGAAGTATTACAATTTCATTTTTTTTTTTGATTCTTCTAAATATATTAGTATTACTGTAAATGTTCTTCAAGCAACCACCAGAGTAAGTACCTATACCCAATTCGCCGTTTACAAGATTTTTTTAAGCAAATTTGATTTGACACGAGTTAAAAAGAAAAAAATTATTTTTTTATTAGAATAGTTTTGTTTTAGTAGGGGAGAATGGGGAGTTGTGAGACATAGGGAGTTGTGAGACATTGTTACCGTTCGGCATTATTCATTTGTTTACATTCGATTTTAAGTGTCAACAAGTGTTCTCGATGCGATCTCACTTTTCAGCTAGCATTGGTCATATTTACACGCATTCGACGCGTCTCTCCAGTTACTGTGCTTTGGAATTTCTCGGTAAGTTTTTTTCATCATTTGTTTTGCGATACATTCGATCAGTTGTTGAAGCAAATTGCAAATGTTAATATATAGAAGTTATTAATTGTCCTATTAGCTTTGAATTTACACATTCACTTCGGCATGAACGTTCGATGTGTTTATGACTACGCGGCCATTTATAAAAAAAACGATTTGGGGAGTTGTAAGACAACAAATGTGGGGAGTTGTGACACCGTTTTTTTCGACATTTTAACGCATCTTTCATAAGTACCTCGCAATATTCATGCATTGTTTGTACATATATCATGAAATTTTTGGTTAAATTTGAGTTTTTATTGTTTTTCCGCTTTTAAAGTTAAGCAGAAAAAACTCCATTCATTGCAATGTATGCGATCGAGCTGTGCACCTAAAGTGTGCCAATTTACGAACTGGTTATTATACATGTTCTCACTGCGAATCATCAGATTGATGGCATTGCATTTTTTATACACTTTTTTATAACAATTGTCTTTTCTTTTTTATTTTTCATCTTAATAAAGAACTAACAACTAAAATAAGTCATTTTTATTGATTTAAACCATGGTGTCTCACAACTCCCCACATTTTTGTATTTTTTATTATATTTTATATTATTATATACGATTTTAATTTTAAGGAAAATTGTAGTTTTGTTAAATAGGCCATACCAATAGCTTCCAGTATTCATTGACTAAAGATTCCATCATTGACATATGCAGAATATTAAGATTTTGAGTAATACGGGTCCAAAAACAAAACCTGTCTCACAACTCCCCATTCTCCCTTACTATTTTCAAAATTTTGATGAATTTTTCTTGATTGTAATAGAGCAAATAGAGTGAGATTTTACGAAGCGTTTAATTTAGTCTCAGGAAAAGTATCTGAGACTGGGTAGATTTTGCGCTCGCCGTTTAATATTTTAGTTCTTATAATTTATTTAATGAATTAAAATGTGTAAGCACGAGATAAAATCTAAAGTTAACTCTAAAAAGAATTGGTTAATATTGTTTTCATAAAATTCTCTTTTTTCACGAATTTTGTTTGCGAACGTATCTATCGAGTAAAACGAGAACTGGTTGTGTAAGGTTCTGGAGATTGAAGTAAGCGCAACTTTCTCTTGATGTAAGTGTAAAAAAAAGGGGTTTTTTTGTAAGTACAAAAATGTGCACAAAGCTCTACAAGTAAGTCGCTTAAGCAAGTACTGGTATCGCTATATGTCCAACAAATGGTGCAGCCTTTCTCTCACATTGTGCAAACTCATAGTACTTTTCTTTTCTTTTCTTGTGCAGCTCATAACAGTTGTGAATAGTTATTAAATCTTGGTCAGTTAAGTAATCAAATAAGCGCTTAATGAAGTATTACTGTTGCGCCATGGCCATATCAAGACAGTGGCAGAGTTGGTATGCAACGCTCTGTTCTTTCTCCTTGCATCTTAGCCTGTGACTAAAAATTGGTGTTTTGCACTTTTTCGTCAACTCTATGTCGAGCTGACTGTATTTTATCTAAGCTTGTATGTACTTACAAGAAGATAGTCTGCTTTAGGCAGAATTCAACCCTTGGGTCAGAATTTAATGCGCCTAAATCTCTTCCTGTTCTTCGCTAGTCTGTTCGAGGCGCAATTCCTTGCGTTGTTACTGTGACCAGAGAATGGGTGCCTAAGTTTGTGGTGCATTGCAAAGTCAGTTCGCCCAGAATTTTTTTACATTCTTAACTTATCTTGGATGTGATACAGTATAATTTTAGTTAAATCAAATACATTTTTATAATTTATTATTCGCTAGCAGGCTTTTGACATTTCTGGCAAGAGTGTGGAAATTTTTTTTTCCTTTTTTTTAACCAAACAAGTTTTTAAATAGAATAAAAACGACTAACCACTCAAAATAAAGAATTCATGAGAAATAGATCTACTCGCCACCAGTTATGTATGAGCAAAAGGAAAACGTCAAACTAATCACTGTTCCAAGTTTACCAAAAAGACGGAACCAGTGCTTTACTCTCCAGGCTATATCCGTAAGTAATATTTTACCAAAAACACGCATACATGCATGAACAAATAATATTTCTCATTACATCCTATTTATAGTAAAAACTACAACTACTTAAATGTTGTTGTTATTATTGTAGTTGTCGCCCTTTTTGTATTTCGTACTAGTTGGTAACACTTTATAAAGTTGTTAAGTTAATTGGTAGTTGTAAATGTACACAAATGTGACAAGTACCGCTACGCTTGATTATTACCAAGAGAAATTAAATGAGCAAAACAACAGAACAAGTGAAATAAAAAGTTTTGCAATGTAAGCCATTACTGACGTAGTAATTACGTTAGGCAGTGACAAATGGCTAGGGCTGCCCTACGCTGGTGCTTTTATGTAGACACATTTTTTTTTATTTTCGGCCGTCTTAGCTACATGGGATGGTGCATGACTACCACTCGGAGGTTCAGAGGTTGAAAACTCCGTGAAAAAACTCAGCAAATAATAGAAAAGTGAGTATAAATATTAAAGAAGGTTTTTTCTGCCCCTCGACAGGTAATGGCAAACCTCAGATTAATAATAAATTTCTCTCATGAAAAAGCTCCTCATAAAAAATGTCGTTCTGAGTTCGCTTAAAATTGTAATTCTTTCCATTTGCGGAGCAACATCAAGACGCACGCTCAAATAGGAGAAGGAGCTCAGTCAAATACCAAATAAAGGGCGTAACGCCAATAATATAATATAATATAAAGTATATATACCTACAAATATATAATATAAACAGAATAGAATCGCTGAGCGTATTTCGTCGAACAAAAGTTCGATATCAAAACTAAATCCCACTGCAGTATACATATAATATTGCGCTTTTTTTAGTTTCAGTGAAAACTATAAACAAATATTATTCGCTAAGCTTACCACCCTACCGAACGTTGTGCTGCTTCCAAAGCTAAGAAATCCGCCTGGTATACCAGAACTCAACCGTCATCTACGTCTCCTCAACACGATGGGCCAGCTTTTTCAATGCCTCATAAACAATAAAACACAACCGTACATTGAATACAAGGCGGGTCTATACCCGTACCAATGCGGTTTCCGAAAGCAACGGTATACTACAGCCTATATCGCTACAGACGCGTTCGCAGGCAAACGATGGAGAGATCGCGATTAACAATACTATGCAGTTGTGACCTTGGATGTGAAAAATACATTCAACTGAGCAGACTGGGGGCACCTTCTTACCATACTTAAGATGCTAGCTGTCCCAGCTTTTAATTACAATATTGTCAAAAGATATCTGACCAATCGAATATGGATTTTGGAATATGACACAGCTGATAGAATAAAAAAGTATGAGGCTACAGCAGCTGTTCGGCAGGTCTCAGTGTTAGGCCCCACGCTGTGGAATATTATGAACGATGAGGTGTTTCGTCTCAACATCGCAAGATTCCCAGCGACATATTCACGGATGAACAAGCAAGAGTGAAAGCGCAAAAGACGCAGTATCACACAAACATATCAGCGATTGTGGAAAAAGGAAGGCTACATCTTTACCAAAATGGCAGTATCGTTGAAAAAACTCGACAAAAGGAAAGTGGACCTACACACTGATCCCAAACATCGAAAAATGGTTAATTCGAAGCTATGGTGAGCCTAGCCTCCAGTTAACACAATTCATAAACAGGTCATTGTTGCCATTAGAAGTACCTACATCGCTTTAAGGTACGTTAGTCGCCTTTATGTGGAGTATACCATGAAGGGGAAGATTCAAGGCACGTGTTTTTTGATTGCCTAGAGTTTATGACTAATAGATTTGTTGACTTAAGAGAATACCTGAGGACCCAATCTATATATATAAAAATTCAGCCGTTTTTCGCGTTGTGATGAACTTTACGCAGAATGGCACAACCGATTTTAACCAAACTTTGCCACATTGAAGAGACACATGTGGAGAAGGTTTGTGTTTTGAAATTTTAAGAATCGGATACCAGGGTCTCGAGAAATAGGCCAAAACGTGGACCCGGCTAACCCTAGGATGTGTTTGTACAATATGGGTAGCAAATGGAAGCTGTTGGCGATTTCTACAGTATAGAGTATTTTTCATACCGTCCCGTGACTAGGGTCTCGATATATAGGCCAAAACGTGGACCCGGGTAACCCTACGATGGATATGGATATCAAATCTAAGCTGTTGGTGAATGCTTTAGTACGGAGTATTTTTCATGCCGCTCCGTGACTGGGGTCTCGAGATATGGGTCAAAACGTGGACCCGGGTAACCTTTGGCTGTGTATGTACAATATGGGTATCAAATGAAAGCTGTTGATAAGTGCTTTAATACGGGGTAATTTTCATACCTATTGATGACTAGGGTCTCGAAATATATGCCACAACGTGGACCCGCCGTGTCTTTGCACCGAATTAAACCAAACTTACACACATTGTTAAGTAAGTATTGAAAATGGGCTTCGTAAGGTTTGGTTCTAATTCGGAACACCGGCAACGCGTACAGCGTTCTTTTGAACCAGCCATAATGTCGTTTACTTTTTTAACGCTTGGGGCGGAACTGTACTGTAAAATTGACAGTGTGAGTTACAATGTGTCAATATTTCTTTCTGATTTGGACGCCATAAGGAGAAGACGTAAGTGCAAAGTGTAAACATTTTTTGTGAATTTTTTTGGAGTGGATTTTGGAACAGTGAATAATTTCTTACGAAATTTGAGAATTTAATGTGAAATCCGAATGTTCAAATGAAATTATGTTTTGTGGATTTATTTTTTCGGTTCATATGCGATAAGCTACGATACACCATGAGTGAAAAAAATGGTAAAAAAATGAAAAAACAAAGGAAATTGTTAAAGGATGCAAAAGAAGAGCACGAAAAATGCGTAACTTTGATGAAAAAATGAATAGTCTTATCATGCAAATTGTCAACAATTTTCAGAAGAAAAAAGATGATTTAAGAAAATCACAACAAAATAAAATAATTGTGAAAATATAATCCACAAAATTGAAAAAGAAAACATGTTTTAAAATCTCAGAATACCATAATTACAATCATGTTTATTACAGTACAAATGCCAAGACAATCACGTAATCATATTGGTCGTTCGACAAATAATAATAGGCGCATGAGAAATGCCCGGAATAACGCGACATCAGAAGAACGTCAAGAACAAAAAGGAAGTAGTCAAACGATTGATGAATAATGTTATCCAAGCAACTATTTTAATTGGCAAATTCAAGAATGAAGACGTTATAATATTATACCAAGAATTCCAATGACTCCACTGAATTGCCATTTGAATTCAAGCGTTTGCAACTGCCCATTCGTTCAGCATTTGCAATAACTATCTATAAATCACAAGGGCAAACCTTAGAAATATGTGGGATGAATTTAGAAGAACCAGTATTCACCCATGGTCAGCCATACGTTGGCTGTTCACGTGTTGGGAAGCCAGCAACATTATATATTTACTCAAAAACAAATAGAAAAACAAAAAATATTGTTTATGCCAAAGCGCTTGAATAAAGAATAAAGAAATAAATAATATGAAAACCATATCTTTTCTGTTCTAAACCATATCTATTCTATTTTAGTGTGCCCAGCGAAGCGGGCCGGGTTTGCTAGTAATATTAGAAAACATAGTCAACACCATGATAACTTCAAAGCTTGCGTGGAATAGAATTTCATAAATAACCAGTCAAATTTAATGTCTTTAAAGGACATAGACGTCTAAGAGGTTAGCGGCAGCTAAGCAGACGATGGGATCGGTAAATTGACGATAGGAGATTTAGTGCGGGTTAAAGTCCAACACCGCCGTAGCCGAATGGGTTGGTGCGTGATTACCATTCGGAATTCACAGAGAGGTCGTTGGTTCGAATTTCGGTGAAAGCAAAATTAATAAAAACATTTTTCTAATAGCGGTCGCCCCTCGGCAGGCAATGGCAAACCTCCGAGTGTATTTCTGCCATGAAAAAGCTCCTCATAAAAATATCTGCCGTTCGGAGTCGGCTTGAAACTGTAGGTCCCTCCATTTGCGGAACAACATCAACACGCACACCACAAATAGGAGGAGGAGCTCGGCCAAACACCTAACAGAAGTGTACGCGACAATTATTTATTTTTGTTTATTAAAGTCCAACACTGACGGAGTTCATGGTTTCAAAAAACAAAAAACGTTACTTCCCTTGCAGAAATGTTTTGCACATTGAAGCGTGATCATATTGAAAGTGCTAGTTCACGCGTGATTACTGTCAAACGAAGTACATAATTTTCTCCAGTGTTCATTGTCATTTTATCACGGAAAGACCTGCGGCTTAACAACGTTTTCACATCGTACAATTGTTTTACGAAAATTGACGTAAAGTTTGAGTGCTTTGTGGATAAACCAGCTTCGATTGAGGAATTGCAAGCCAACATTACTAGAGATACAATTACAAAGGTTAAATTTCAACTTTTGTTGTTTTATTTCAATTTAAAATCCGATACTTCTAAATGAATCACCCTTTATAAGAACGGTATTTAAAACTTTGATAATTCAGTAATTTCAATTAAATGGATCTGATGCAATCTGATTTCGTTTTAGTTCTGTTTTACTGTACGAAATTTTGTACGAATATCATTCGATGGCATCGCTCCGTCCAACAAAGTTCGCTTAGCGATTTCTCTGTCTATATTATTTAACTCATCTTAAGCAAAATCGAATGCATTTTGAGAAATTACAGGACTTTTACCTAAAATATTTCAAGCAGTGACAACAATCAACGCAAAACAGTGCCAAAAAAGGCTCGAACTTAAAATACCCTACAAAACTGTGTTTCATGCCTCTCTTTAAAAGGATTTAGTTACATAGAGGGCGAGGATTTTGAGCAACGTAATAATGGACGAGCAGTCAAAAGCTAAGCCAAGAGAACTGAAAGATATGTATTTAATTTCTCAACATTACGTTCCAAGCTACCAGTACCCAAGTTACTTCCAAACACCTTAGCTGTTGGTTGCTGCACTCCTCATAATAATAAAATCAGCTGTACATTTGTTGAAAATCAACGATCTAGATCACAAAGATGAGCTTTACAACACCATAGGCATAGCGCAGCGAATAAAGATTCCGTAGCTATGTTGGCTGGGTCATGTCGTCCGAATGGATACAAACGCTCCGGCTCTGAAAGTATTCGATGCGGTACCCGCTGGTGGTAGTAAAGGAAGTGGAAGGCCTTCTCTGCGTTGGAAAGATCAGAAAAAGGACTTGGTGTGTCTAACTCCCGCCGGTTAGTACGAAAAGAAACGACTGGCGCGCTTTTTTAAACTCGGCTGAAGTCACGTAAGCGGTTATCGCGCCAATTAAGAAGAAGGAGAACACAAAGATTATATTAAGAAGGCTCTTTGTTCTCCAAATGCAGCACCATATTTCTGTGCAGTGAGCACCATATTTCTGTAAACAGGCTCGCTCGGTTCAGCTCTGAGAAAACGTTATTTATGCCACATAAAGAATGTATGTATTAGCCTATTTCATCCATTATTTATGTCTGCCACTTATTACGCTTTATTTCTATGCCATAAGTACATGAATTTGGATATCATATAAAACAAAGTTATCCTTTTATTAATATGATATGACAATAATACTAATAAAAAGGAAGGAGAAGCAGAAGAAGAGCACCAGGCATATCGAGCCATTGGTAGTCTTAGTGGTAATACATACCACCCTGATAAAAGAGTTCCCGGAATAACCGCCAGATGACGCTCTATGTAAAAAAATTTGAGTTTTTTGTAGTTTTTGTTTTTTTTCTCGTTAGGTTGAGTAAATCTACCTCTGAGTAAACCCATCTCTTCATGTGTTACAGTTTTAAAACTTGATTTTAATTTGCAGCAACATTTTGTATTAAATTTTTCGCTACAAATAGATTCAATGGTGATAAAAACTTTGAACATGTTAGATAACTGTTTCGAAAGTAATACTCTAAAATAAACTGCCATTTGCGCGTGATATCAAAGCGAGTCCATCGAGGATGACCAACATAGTGGCAGGCTGTTGTCATCGAAAACTTATATGGAAAACTATTAAGGATTTGAATATGCGGTATTTTGCTGCAAATTTATCTCTAAAAAACCTCAATTTCTTGGCAAAAAAGGGACCGCGTGGATTCACGGAGATGATTTCCAAGATTGAATCCGCCCCAATATTCATCAAACGTATCATTACTGGAGACGAGACGTAGGTTTATGAATACGACACGAAATCCAAACATCAGTCGAGTGAGTGGAAACCATCAAATGAACCTAGAACAAAAAAATCTCGACATTTTCAATCAAAAAAGAAAGGGATGCTAACAGTTTTTGTAAAGAAAGAACGGATTTGTGGGAAAGCAACTCGTAGATTTTACTCCATGATAACGCACCTTTAAACAGTGCTATCATTATCCGTGAGTTTTTGACCAAAAACGAAACTAATACTATCAAATAGCCATTGAATTCATCTGATATGGCTCCCTGCGATTTTTTGCTGTTTGATTGATTAAAAACAAAAAACACGGAGAGCGTGTATTAACAGCCAAAAGGAAGTATTGGAAACCTCGAAGACGGCTCTGATGGGCATGGCTATAGCGAAAACAGAATCTTAGAGATGTTTTGAGAGCTGAATCAAGCGCTGGCATAAGTGCGTTGCTGTTGATGAGGAGTACTTTGAAGGCAATACTATCACTTTTGAGGAGGAAACTTGTATTTTGAATTTTCTAAAATAATTTCAGGAACTTTTTAATCAAAAAGGCTTAAGTTAGCTTTTCAAATTCGTTTTTTTCTATACAACATTGGAAAAGTACATTTTCAAAAGAAATCAATTCAAGTTGGAATCAATCACTGACAATCCTCACCCACAAATAAAAGTACCTATAATACCTAATGTACATACATACATGTGTATGTGAATTATAAATACAATGAATACAAATAAACATAGGCATGCACAAGTAGGAATATGGATGTATACTTACGCGGCGTCGACTGAGGCGATTTTCTTCATTGGCTCCTGCACGATCAGCGCTAAATTGAATGCCAGCCATAGGGTGATGAGCCGCGCACGTGGCAACAACAATACTGTTGTGCATTTATCCCATACTGATATGCTGCTGCTGCTGCTACTACTGCTGCTGACACCGATTCTACTATTGCTACCGCTAAAGGCCATATTGACGACAGCGAAGATTTACTGCGCGCTATATTTACCACTATAACCAGTAACGCTGGGGGGCCACTATTGCCGCTCTAGCGTAATGAAATGGCAATTGTGATACTAAAAAAGTTAGCGATGAGGACGACGGTGTTGGTGATGATGCCAGAGGGGCAGGTTGGAGCTCACAGCATTTTGCACACAACCACGCACACACACAGCTTTGTTAATAGATGAATATTACTTTTACTATTAATATTTGTTTCCTCTTTACTTGTATTGATGCTGTCTTTTGTTCGTGAACGAAGGTGCTTTGTTGCTGATGACGTTGTTTAAGTTGCTAGTTTTTTTTTAATTTGTTTGTGCAACAATGACGCTGGTACTCGCTTTTGTTATTCGTTTACCTTGTCCATCGCGCTGGCTCTTCTTGTTCTAGACTTCCTCTAGGTTATGTGCAATATGTGTGTTAACGCCTTTTATATTTGCCTCGTTGAAAATGTTATTTATATTCGTTAATGCATTCAATGCGCCTCTACAAAAATTAATTCAGACGTCAAGCATTAAGTTAGCGGCACAGCACAGGCTAGTGAAATTGAGTAGTTGAATTCAAATCTGGAATCTTTTATATTTTTCTCGAAATCAACTCCTACTAAGTAGTAGCATGTATATAGTGGTATTAGGAGTAGTGTAGTTCTTTTTGTATTTGCTATTTATTGGTTTACTTGTTTCGATTTGTTGTCGTTGCGAGTGCCTCACGTCTCAAACTTTAATGGCAGGATAACTGATTGGTTTGTTTATTTCGTGCGGTAAATGTATGCCCTTCCACCTTCTTCCGCTCCGGTAGTGATGCTAAGGTTTAAATGCAGTTACACTGACTATTTGGCTAGTTGAAAATGAGTCTCATATAGGCATTTGCACATTCTCTATAGCAGAGGACTACTTCCTAAAAGTATGTGCGCTCAGTGCTTGACTGCTCAGTTTATTTTCCTTATTTATATCTTGCCACATTATTTATTTATTTATGTTGTCATGTGCGTGCGTATTGGCATGTTTTTCATGATATTTTCAATGCCGCCTTTATGCCACCATCTACATGGTAGAAGTTACGTTCGTGCCATGCCGGCGTATGTTAGGCTTTACGCTCTAAATTTTGGGCCGAAGCGTTGCGTGATGTTTACAGTTCATTGGTAAGGTATAATACACATAAAAAAAGTTAATATAAAAACAAAAATATTTGTAAAACTTAAGTGAAATGAAGCGCTTGTATTTCCTTCTATTGCAAGCTAGCGTGCGCTAGCACTTTTTTCGCCAAAGCCTTGGCTTCCAGTTGACTTTAGCCAGTCAGCAAAAGAACGAGTGCGTGTCAAGTCAAAACGCGTTTAAGCTACAACAATAGCAATAATAGCAACAATAATTGCATGCAGTCAAACCTTACGGAGAATGTTAATTTAATATTCGGACAGGTTGGCTGGCTGCTTATTTCCTGACTGGGGATGACCTTAGCCGCCTGCTAACTCTGCATGGCTTGCTAAATTCTCGTTGTTGCATATACGTCAGCGCCTCCCGCGCCTAAAAGCTGCACTTATTTATTTGCTTATTTCGCGTGGTTAATCTGTTTATGCTACAGTTTCGGTTTTATCGATTATGTTTACAGTTCCAGCATGCTTTCCCCGATTTTGTGCTGTATTTACTTTTAATTATCTCTTTCGTAGATTTCTTGTTTGTTTTTGTATTTTTATTCTTTGTACTCGCCTTAAATTCCTTCCCCGCTCCGCGTTTCCACTTTTAGTGCTATTTAGGGTTATTGGGTTTACCGTAGCAGTATGTTTGTGCATTTGAGCTTATTTCGTGTAGATTTACTTTTGAAATATTTTGAGAGATATTTCTTTTTTTTGCGTCAATTAACGTAATGTATCAGTAATATTTGATGACTTGCAGTTCGCTGTTTTCCTTTTAGACATTTTGCGTATTTTCAACTATCTTTTTAACTCTTACTTGGACTACCTGCCCCACTTAATATTCCAGTCGTTATTCTGATCACTTTTTTGTGCTCATAAAAGTCTTTCATTCTTCACACCTCACAGTTCATTTCCTAGCGTATTTTAGTTTCCTCTCACATAACTGTAGTATATTTTGTTTTTACTTCGCATTTTTTAGCTATAGACGTTTTTTTTTTATTTTATTTTACACTAACTGATGATATTTTCGATTCTCGATTGTAAATTGTGTTATGATTTTGTTATCTATAAATCATTTTGGGGTGCTAAAAGGACACGGTATATAATATATATTAATATATTTATTTTTTTACTTTTGAATGTGGCTTTGTGTTAAGTTTAGTTAAAGTTTTGTTAGAAATTTACAAATTAATGTAAAACAATTTGCTTATAACACTGCGAGAAAATCCGAAAACACACAGGTCTCCTCCTAACCAATTCCAAACTTTAGCAGCTTTCTACGAAACCCAACGAAACGACCACTAAAAGTACATCCCACATTTCCTCACAATTTGATGTAAGCGGATTAAACCTTAACTTACTTCGGTTCATTTCGAATTTAAGAGTTCATAATTTATTTTCAAATGCCCATAACTCCTGTCACCTATAGCACAATTTTGTTATCAACTTTTCATACAACATTACAACCCATAGCCTCTACTTGAGTGGGTATTTTTATCTCTCTAAACAAGGAAGTTATTTGCAGTTAATTCGAATGGCTGCTCATACTACACCCTGTCAACATTAACAGCCAAGCATCTTTTGGATTACTGTCCGGATTTTATGAACTTCGGGAAAACAAGTTTCAACAACCTCCTCCTATCGGGAATACTAAACACTCCTTTCTAGGTAAACATTACAAAAATGACAGTTTAGTATATCAGAGTGGATCTGAGAAAATTTTCTTAAACCAAAGGTATCTTTCCAACTGAAATATTTCTACGTTTGGCTTGCAAAAATTTCTCCCAATGCTTGGTCAAGCATTTTTTGTCACCCACTTTGCTTTATACTCACAAGTGAATTATCGCCATTTGCATTTCGATTGAGTATAAATAGGATCTTTTTTACATATAGTTTTTTATTTGATATACAACACTTCTTTAGAATTCAAAACAATGTATCTATAAAGTTCATCCCTTCAACTTTGATAGATACCCATGTAGCGTTTGAAAATTTCAATTTCAATTTCTTTTTATTATCTTATTAATTAGTACAACAGGTCGTTATTTAATCCTCCGTTGGTCACCTTTTTTAAAACCTTCGGTTGGGCACCCGGGTCTGACCCTTTTTCGTACTATTCGAGAATCCACTTCAAAAGAAAATATCCGTAAATTGGTAGAAAATAAAATTTTAGGAAGCTACCTGGAAGTTGACGTCATTAGCTGTAATAGAAATATGTTAAATTCACGTCCAAAGTCGCAAAAGTTTGGTCAGAAAAGCCTGGCCATTAGAATAAAAATGTAAAAGATGGAACCTTGGACTCATAGACCAGGTCCATCTGGGAAGTCGCGTTTTGTTAAAAAAATAATTCCTGAAGTCGGTTGGCAAGATTTCTCGAAAAATAATGCAGCAATCTCATTCAAGTGTTGCACAATTCTTCAACATAAGATTAAATAGTGCTTGAGTGAAACATCTTTTTGATCGCGACAAATTTTGGTAGACCCTATTATACCGAAAATAGTATCATTTTGAACATAACTCCGCCAAAAATTTTAATTTTCGTTCTTGCTCTTCTTTTTACCATTATTCCAAAACCTTATATAGCAATAGGAAATACTCAATTTTAAATCGCAATCGTAATAACTTAAGCCGATAATTTTCTTAATTTGAATTGGCGTTAAGTGGCTTTATATAATAAGCAATAATAAGGAAGCAGCGAATGCTCCTTTATTGACATTTCTATCTGTTCCATACAATGGGTCAAGAAACGCTGCACTAAATCACCTTTTAGGGGTAAAGAAAAGGTTTTCTTCAGCAGTGAAACCGCTCCAACAAATAAATGTAATTTAGTAAAGTAAAAATTTCACCAGCTGAATGATAAATAATAGATTTGATAGACTCCGCCGCTATCGCGGCTACCACAACCACAGCCTGTCAACATCGGCATTTTCGTTCTAAAAAATCCCATATTTTCGAGGAACGACGTTACTCACATAATGATTGCTTTTCCGAAATTTGTTTTTGAACCGCATATTACTGAAATTTAAAATTTTACGTATTTACAGTTTTACGCCGACTCCGAATGGCAGATGATTTTTATGAGGAGCTTTCGCATGCTAGAAATACACTCGTAAATTTGTCATTGCCTGATATTAGAAAAAAATGCATTTCAATCAATCATTCATCATTTTGGTGTTTCGTGCTCACAGCGGATAGCAAGTCCAGGAACTCTTGCATAGGCTGTAGCGGCCACCCAAAGTTAGCGCGTAAATATAGCGCAGATTTATTATGTTAATTGAATGTTTTTCGTTTCTTTCATAATTTGTAGCACAAGACATCATTTCGAAACTTTTAAATTAACATCTTTTATCTATTTCCACTTACTATTGTATACAACTGTGGGCAAAAGGTAAGGGGAATTTGGTTGTAAAATGAAGTCACATGGAGCCAAATCAGGTGAATACGGTGGTTGCGGAACGATATGCGTGCAATTTTTGGCGAAATGGTCACGAAGAACGAGTGCAGTGTCAGACGGTGCATTATCGTGATGCAAAAACCAAGAGTTGTTGGCCCATAATTCTGGCCTTTTTAGACGAATTGCTTCACATAAACGACGCATAACGCTCCAATAATATTCCTTATTATTAACAGTTTGGCCAGGTGGAAGGAATTCATAGTGCACCACACCACGAAAATCGAAAAAAACTGTCATCATGACCTTTATTTTTGAACGAGTTTGACGTGCTCTTTTCGGTCTGGCCTCGCCTTTAGCACGATATTCGCTTGATTGGTCGGTTGTTTCAGGGTCGTAAGCATAAATCCAAGTCTCATCTTCCGTAATGATGCATTTGAGCTTGTCCTGATAGTCTGAAAGCATTGTTTCACACACATCAACGCGACGAATTTTTCCATGAAATTGAGAGTTTTCGGTACCAAACGAGATTTGACTTTTCGTAGGCCCAAATGGTTTTTCAAAATGGTTTTCACAGATCCTTCTGATATTCCGATCATATCAGTAAGGTCTTTAACAGTCAACCGACGATTTTTGAGCACTAACTCCTTCACTTTATTGACGTGTTGGTCATCTGTCGACGTCGATGGTCGTCCGGAGCGCTCCAAGTGATCAACACGTTCTCGACCCTCTTTGAAGTCTTTGTACGACTTATAAACATTTTTCTGCGACATGGTCGAATCACCAAATGCCTTCTGCAACATTCTAAACGTTTCCGCAGCCGAACTGTCATTCCGCAAACAAAATTTGATGGCACTTCTCTGCTCAATCAAATCAGACATTGTAAAAATCGAAAAATGCACTCTTGGTCGTTTGGTAAACACAAGCGTAAATATATTACTTATAATGACATTCACATGAAAGTTGGCCCAGATGTTATTAACAGTGGTACCAACTCATGAAAAAAATAACTAGAGCGTAATTTTAATCCCGCGAAGTTTGATAAATAAATTCCCCTTACTTTTTGCCCACAGTATTATTTCAGACTTGTATTCAACTTGTTGTGAAACAATTAGTGAATGAATTTCACCGAAATTCTTATATAAAGTCAAAACACAATGGAGAGCCTTCAAATAACTGAGTCTCATGCCAGTCCTGGGTTGAACATTTTTCAGATTTTCTGCAAATATAATTTCGACCTAAGCAAACACATACATGAAAAGCTTATTTACAACAATTACGTTGTGTAGAATGTAAAAAAATTATTAGTTGTTAGTTGTTTTAATAGGCGAGGTCTAATGGGCCTCATAAAAACCATTTGCCGTTCGAAGTCGGCTTAAAACTCTAGGTCCCGCATTTGTGGAACAACATCAAAACGCACTAATTGGAGGAGGAGCTCGATCTAACCCCTAACAAAAGTGTACGCGCCAATTATTTATTCATTTTATTTAATGTATTCACTGTTAGACGCTGCTATTTAATTTTTAAGGCATTTTCGTTCACTCAAACCAAGATTTTCATTTCATTTCATTTATTGCCCAAAATCATTTTAACATAGGAGTTTACAAATGATAAGATAAAATGGAATAAGAACACGTTTCTTTTTTTTGGTTTTTTTTTTTTTGTGTATACCAATTGACTTCCAATGTATTTTTTTCAGTATTTTTATTTATTATTATTTCGTCTTTAGCGTCTGACACTGATTTTGCACAGTAACTTGGAATAGGTTTTTTTCGGTAATTTTTTTCCATCAATTTTTATTTTTTTGTTTGTTTTTAATTTATGGGTATTAATTTTTCTCTGTTTCTCAACTAGAATATAATTTTGCTTAAGTAAGCCAATTCTTCACATATTTTATTTTTTATATATATATTTTTTTTTGCTAATGTTTACCAATTCTTCGAAAACATTTTTTCACTCATTTCATTCAAAAACATATTCCTAAAGCTTGTATTCCAATAGAAATAGCATTTTTTCACAAATTATCACATTTTTCGATTGTCTATACATTTAATTTGGTATAACGCATAAAATTTCTTTTTTCTGATATAAAATTTTTAAATAAATTTTAATTTTTCATATCAAAGAAACACATGGCATGCCTTGTTATTGAATTTATGCACCTTTATTTTGTTTTACCAAGAATTCTTTCCACAGAATGATTTTGCTGTTTTCCAAATCCTTTTCCTTTAAATCACTGCACTACACATTAGTGAATCCCTAAATGTGTACGTATGCGTATATGTGTATGTGTGCATGCGGCTATATATACACTCGTGCTGAAAATGTCCATTCCTGCTGGAATATCACAAATAGCAAATATTTGAAATTTATCAAAGTTAAAGCTCACAGAAATTCTACCGTATCAAATTGCAATACGACTAAGCAGCGCGCACGAGAACAGTATACTTGACGAGGTCGTCACAATCATCGTCAACCAATGTGATCAACTATAGCTGAAAACAACTTGAGGCAGTTCACCTAAAGAACTAATTCCTCATATGTACGAAACGAGAAGTGGAGAATATTCATGCAAAAGAGAAGCTAAATGCATTGAAGAGAAATTGTAGCTGCAAAAGGAAACGAAATTTCCACATATATCCTGCAATTTCTCTTTAATATTATCTCCTACTGAGGTGGAGTAAAATCTCTCACTCTCAATCTCGCTCACTCTCAGTCTCTACATTTTCCGCAGTTTGCTTTGTGGTTAGCCAAGCCGAAAGGTAAGTATACATTGCCACCTTTAGTGTGTCAAACCAACACATAGGTATATTAACAGAAAATGTATTTGGTAGCTCACACAAGCAAAAGGATGGAAGTTATGACGCAGTAAATTATGCAAGTTTGCACTATTGCACAATTCCAAAAATGTGGCATCACTAAAGCACAAAACACACTAAAAGAACAAACATAGTAGTATACGTTTAGGCGCACGAACAACTGCTTGCTTTATTTAACAGATGTGTGTCCATGCAAGCGTCGTGTATTCTGCCGTGTCGTTTAATATATTTAATTAATTACTTGGATTTTTTTTAAAGTAATATTTCCAGAATTTCATGTCATATAGGATAGAGATCAACGAAGAAAACAGGAGAAAAAATGTTGACACAGCCAGTTATAAGAATACACATCACATTCAAGGAGCTTATTTACCGAAATAGCAAACAAAAATCGCACTTCTAGAGTTATTTTATTTAAGGAAATTAAAGTTTTCTGCAACAAGAAAAAATGTAATGACCTAGCAGGCTTTTATAATTTAATTGTAAGTCCAATTTTTTCGATCCATCATTAAATAATACCCATAATACCTTTTCGCGCAACAATCTGTATTTATATCATTAGTAGCACTCGTTTGTGGAACAACATCAATAGACGCACCTCAAATAGGAGGAGGAACTCGTCCGAACACCTAACAGAAGTGTACACGCGAAATATTTATTTATTCTCTAACATCGTTAGAACTTCAAATTAATTTTAGTCTAACTCTTTGCAAAACATCTGGGTAGTCAATATTCTAAATGAGCAATATCAGTGTCATATTTGGACGATGCATAGAGTGTCAACTTTATAGTAGTAGGTGGAAAAAATCGAGATGACTTTAAACTTAAGAAAAATCAATTTTTTTGTACATCGGTAACCAATAAAAATATTTATATGCTCGAATGATTCGAAATCATTCCCTAACTCGCATTCGCTATTAACCGAAAAGCAAAATAAATTTCGATTGCTTTAAGCTTTATATAGCCCGCAATGCGGAGTTATAAGAAGTAAAAAAAGTCACTTATATTCATCGTTCGCACTTTCTTCATTCGAATAGTTTTTTGATTCATAAGCCAGTGGTACTGCGATTATTAATTATGTTATTTATCTCCATTTTCAACCTAAGCTCCCCCTATCTGCCATTAAGAAAATGGATTAGCTATACAAAAATGCACTAATCCAGAAATAACAATTAATATTGGATTATTTTGATTGCCTTGATACAAATCTGTAATATCGATTATATTTGTGTAGAGGAGAAGAGAAAAATGGTTAGGAAAGACCTTTTTTACAAAATAGTTACAGAAAATTTTAGACTTCTGCCAAAGGCTTACAGCCAATGACTAAGCAAAAGTATTCTTCTTCTTGATTGACGCAATAACCGCTCAGGCGATTTTGGCCGAGTTTAAGAAAGCCAGTCGGTTCCTTTTCGTGGTAACCGGCGCCAGTTGGACACACCAAGTGAAGCCAAGTCCCTATGGAGGCATTTATCTCCCTCTGCTACCCCCAGTTGTTACTGCATCGAATACTTTCAGAGCCGGAGCGTATTTATTCATACGGATGGCAGGACAATGTTATCGTCTAAGCTTCTGCGCCACACGTTAGGACGGGCATGATGAGAGCCCTGTAGAATGTTAGATTTACTCCTCAAGAGAGGATTTTAAAACTCAATTACCTACTTAGTTCGAAGGAACACTAGTTGGCAAGAGAGATTCTACGTTGGATTTCAAAAGTACAATATTACTACGGTTTTTCAGCCTTTCCTCTAAAACAGCTAATTGTAAAGATTGTTTTTATCAGTGTATATTATGACTCTAAAGTAGGCGAGTAGTTTAATTTTCGGCCTCTGATTGTACAGTCATTATTTGTGAACACTACATAAGTATCGGGTGTTTCTTTAGCTATCGATAAATAGATATAGAGAAGTAACGATATCGATAACTATGGTTTGACAGCTGAGAATGCTAAACCTTGTTGACATTTCTGTTCAGTAAGAGTTGACAGGGCATCATGAAACCTTCAATGCCGTCTAACGCTTTGAAATTATGGAAATTTACTTTGAAAAAAAAAAAAAATAAATCTGTTCGCGAAACTCATAGAGCACTTCGCTCATTTTACGCTTAACATAATCGGCCTAGTGAACAAACTATGAGCATACGAATATTGATCGTTTTTGCACTTAAGTTATTCTTTTCGATTAAAAACCATCATGAACACAAAAAACTGTACGTTCCGAAGAGTTTAAGTATATTTGCTGTTCTACCGCGAACTGTTGAAGAAAATGCCGAAATGTCGAATCATCGTCATTCTCAACTTGCTGGCCTTTTTCCTTCGACTGCATTGCAACTTTTACATAAGGATCTTGCCTTGCGTGCCTATAAAATACAGCGGTTTCCAGAATTGAAAACAAATTACCATAGTTTAAGTCGCATTTTTGCTGATTAAGCTCATTGAAACTAGCAGAAGATGAGCTTTTTTATCATGGATTTGTGCTTAGTGATGAAGCTGATTTCTAGTTAAATGGCTACGTCAATAAGGAAAATTATTCATATTATTTAAATCTAGAGCGCACCCCTATCTTGAAGCCGTTAGCGAGTTACCATCACATCCATTAAAATTGACTGTTTGGTGCGGCTTGCACGCTGCAAAATCAATTTGATGACAACTTTCATTTCTAGAATGGTCCCATTTCTTAACCCCCTCGTTCGTTCGATTTAACACTTCTACATTACTTTTTATGGGGCTATGTTAAGTCATTGGCTTATGCTGACTGGCCAGCAACTCTTTGGAAACCAATGTTCCAGCCACCATTGATTTATTGGAAAAAGTATGTAGTCAAAAACTGGACTCATTGAATGCATCATAAAACGCCATGAAAATTTCTATCAGATTAAAATATAAAAAATTTCATTCCCACAATATTTCTGTTTTAACTTATTTTATTTTTATTATCAAGTCAATATTTGATAATAATAAAATAACAAATTAGAGAAATTATAAATTATTAATAAATAATTCTAAGTCACTTGTTTGGAAAAATACCAATAATTATTTAGTAAGAAAAAACATAAGGAAATCATTAAAAACAAATGTATTTAAGTGCAAATGGAGGGTTAACCACATATACATAAGCCCGTACATACACGCAGACATCTAAGCACATCTACATATGTATTATATATTCATGTAGCCCAGCCTGTCGCCTAACCTCCGCATTAGCCTGGGTATACGAATTGCTTGCTTGCTCAGTCGTTTGCTTTGCCGTTGCATCACACGTGAAAGAGTTCAACACTTTTATGTTCTTTAATTATCCTTTAACTCAAACTTGCGTCGCGCCCATATATGCCGCATTTCCATTTTCTTTTTATGAGTTTGCTTTTCAGTGCATTCTGCTCTCCTCTGACTTTGTTTTACACATTTTTTTACACTTTAAAACTTGTTCAAAGCAGTAAGATAAATAGCAGAAGAGAGCAAAAGAAACTGCCTAGAATATTATTCATACCCATGCAATAGGGAATATTGGCTAGTGGATATCTGGGTAATGGATATTCCCAGGGGTCATTGTGCTCCGCTCAATTTTATTTTTCGAAAGGAATAGCAGAGGGCTTTCATTCATATTTAGTAAATGTATGTGCATACAAAAATATTTGACATTACTTAGGCTTTGATTGTCAACTTGGGCCAAACTGATTATTTGAGATAATTTCATTCAGTAAATCGAACTAACTAGGCTATCATCCATGTAAAATATTACAAACATATTATACAAAATTATATCTTTATTTAAAATAATGAGTGTCCAATTTGGTTTTATGATATTTCTTCCCAAAAATGAGTACCGATTGAAATTATATGCTGATTTGATTTATATTTTTATTTATTATAATGTAATTTTTTGTTTATTTTATATAAAAATATAGTTTGAATTATAATCGGGCAGCCGTAGCCGAATGGGTTGGTGCGTGACTACTATTCGGAGAACGTGGGTTCAAATCTCAGCGAAACATCAATATGAAGACAAAGTTTTTAATAGCGGCCGCTCCTCGGCAGGCAATGGCAAACCTCCGAGTGTATTACTGCCACGAAAAACCTCCTCAAAAAAGCCATTTGCCATTCGGAGTCAACTTAAAACTATAGGTCCCTCTATTTATGGAACAGCATCAAGGCGCCCGCCGCAAATAAGAGAAGGAGCTGGGCCAAACACCCAAACAGAGTTAAGCGGCAATTTACTGAAGTTTGAATACGATGCTTGTTGTAAAAAGTATAAGGATGTAAGTACATCCTGGCTCATTTTACTGAAGAGCAGTGGACTTAATGCAATACAAATTAATATGAGCAGATGGCATTACTTGTCGTCGAAGACAAACACGATTTGATGCTACAGTTTAGATTTATTTTTCTCCGTATTCAAACTCTAATATCTCTGATACGTTTTTTTAAATTAACTAAGAAAGATGTTTCTATATATCAAAGTAGTAACATAGTGGAAAAAGTGTTTGCAGCTGCTTAACCCTCCCTTGAATACCTTTTTTAAAACTTTCGGTTGGGCACCCAGGTCTGGTCGTTTTTCATCCTGTTCGAGGACAGTTATATCCATAAATTCTATGAAGCCAGCTGGAAGCTCATGTCGTTAGCTATAATAGAAATATGTTACATTCCGTCTAAAATCGAAAAAGTCTGATCAGAAAAGTCTGAGGTTCAAATATCTTTGAGAAGGCGCGCCCAGGCTTCCCACATGCTTCTTTATTAGACAGTGTCCTCTAAGAATTCTGACGACAGTATGTATCTTACTTCTTCAGTAAAAGTTTTGGCGCTTTAGGGGGTTATACGCAGTTATGACTTTCAAAAAAATCGATTTTTTTTTATTGCATTTTTGTAATGTACATATATTCAAAAGTATACGCACGAAATTTGAAGTAGATCTAAGCAATACTTTCGGAGTTATACCTAAATATGTAGAGATGCCTCGGCACGTTTTAAGGTAGGTATTGAAACTTTAAACGTGTTTTTTTTCAAAACGGCATTTTTCAAGTCGGTGTACACGATATCTCGAAAACGGCTTGTTTGATCGGTCAACCGTTTTAACTCAATCTTTAAAGATACATTTTCTAGTAATTAATCGTTCCTTTTGTAAATCTGATACTTATTTTCCATTTTATAATCAATTTACGGCCAAATTTTAACGTAAAAATCGAAATCATTTCTTTTAAAGCTGCCATTTTGTGAAAATTCACTATTTTGATTAGCCGAACGATTAATTACTAGATAATCTAATATATTAACAAAATTTGTTTGGTTTTTTGATTTCAGATAATCCAATCCTGAGTTACGATGTACACCGTAAATCGTCTTTTTTTAAAGGAGGTTCCAGAAATCGCCTGCAGCGCGCTCTATAATCAACATTTTCATAACTAAAAAATTGTGTTACGTTCTTGAACGATGCTTTTATAACCGCCAAAAATTTTCAAATTAAAATATTCTGAAGTTTCTTCAGGATAAATCCTTGACAACCCGTCTTTTATTTGCTTCATAACTGCGTATAACCCCTTAGGAATCCATTTCGATGTGGTCTGCCTTAAGATCTAATAAATGGTATTTAAGTTGCATTTTTCACGAGCTTATGTAAACTTCTATAAACAGCAGTCTACATGTGACAAATCGAATACCAATGCGTTTTTACGTGACTTGTCGGTTCATAAGGCATGCAGTTTCCCTCTTATAACACAGGCCGACAAAATTTAACCAACATTTAGACCCAGAAACCAGACTATATATTTCCGAAGGTTTATGATGCGCTGAATCCAAATCTGGCCTCAGAATTGCTCTATTAGTTTGAGTTTTCGAGATATCCTAACCTAAAAGTGCAAAAAACCCCATGTTTGCCCATATTTGAGGTTATGTAGCCTTGCAGATGTTTTCTTTCACCAAAATTAAAGGATGGCATCTTTAAATACAATCCTTCTTTTTTCAAATGGCGTTTTGTTTGCTCAAATATCATTTTTTTTCGCAGAGATATCGCATTTTGAAATTTTCATGTTTCGAAATTTTCCTACACCTGAAAATCGATTGAGATAACATAGACATGATATAGTCGATTACTAATTTTCTTGAATTGAGTCTTATTTTTCTTAAAATTTTGTCTCACACTATAAGTGTGCTGACTCACCACACCCCTACACTATCTGACCTTTGGGTACCGAGTCACACACAGCCCTAACCCCTAGAAACCATCCCTATCATACCGCGAGCAGGCTTTCCCACAAACTCCAAATTTACATACTATTAATCCATATATTTCAGGCCCTCAAACCCAAGAAAATTAGTAATCGAATATATCATGTCTATGATATCTTAATCGATTTTCAGGTGTAGGAAAATTTCGAAACATGAAAATTTCAAAATGCGATATCTCTGCGAAAAAAAATGATATTTGAGCAAACAAAACGCCATTTGAAAAAAGAAGGATTGTATTTAAAGATGCCATCCTTTAATTTTGGTGAAAGAAAACATTTGCAAGGCTACATAACCTCAAATATGGGCAAAAATGGGGTTTTTTGCACTTTTAGGTTAGGATATCTCGAAAACTCAAACTAATAAATTAATTTTAGTTATCAATCCGAATTTTGCATGGACAGAGAAGCAGATATTAGTTTAAATTATTTCGGATACTTTTCCTTGTAGACTAGTGTAATCTGTAAGCTGTGATCAAAGTGTGGTGGGCTCTGCTATAATTAGTTAACTCTTCTAAAAATCGGCGACTGTTCAGTGAAAATTAGGAATAAAAGTAAATGGCCAGAAGTTTAAATTGCAGTCGGGCTATCACTTACTATAAATATATCGTTTCCTACAAGCTTGATTACAAACTCCTCCGCAGCTTTCAGTGGTTGCAGCTTCAGAGGTATTGTTATTGCCTAACTACTGCTGTTCTGATTCACATTTTTTATGTTGTAATTGCGCCTGAGAATAGGGATTGAATTAATGAAAGAATGAAAATGAAGTTTATACTTCGACCTTTTGGTATTTTGTGCCCTCTACTCATCACCGTATCTCTTCCAAACCCAATTCACTTAATAAACCTAAGATAAAACTGGGTTGAGGCGAGCAAATGTGGATTTCGAGATATCTTAATCCTCCTTGTGCTACAGCGTCACATGCGAGAGGAAGGTTTGCTGGAGTCCTGGTTGTAAAAACGGCAGGAGCTAGTGGACCAACCCTGGGCAAATGACTACGCAAACCAGTGAGCTGTGAGAATACCCGTGACTAATTTCAGTTCAACCTTTGCGAATATTATTAGTTTCCTGAACCTTATTTTATTATACTCCCCGTAAGCATTTCGCCTGGTCTAACCCCATAATTTGATGTCACCTCCCGCTTCTTAGCCTTTGCTTTCCACTCCTAAGCTTCTCCCTGATGGTGTGTTGTCTCATAGCACGGAATAACTCTAAGAACGAGGCCGCAACCTCTCTAGCTCCTTCGTTCCCAGTTATACCACTGTGTGCTGGGATCCGAATGAACCGTATGCGATAATATATTCCTAGAAAGTTTAATTTCTGAAAGGATGGCACAACCTTGAGTGCTACGTGATTGTCGCTCAGAATGACAATTCGCTCATTTCGGAAGCGTCTGTTTCAGTTGATCTCTACACATAGATAGATAGCAAACACCAGTTCAATTCTGAACTTCTTCTCAAATTTAATAACTATAGTGATATCCTGGCAAGGAGGAACTGCAGGCTCAGGGACTCCATGTTCTTAGGTGAGATCACTTTTCCTTCACCAAAACCTTTCCTACTCATCTATTGCACGCTTGGAGGATCGCTGTGTAGTGGTGTCAGTTAAGCGTCCCCTCATTTCAGCTGTGAGGCACTTGGGGACTTTCAGTTTCCTACTAAAGAGGACATCCGCAATTAATAAAGATTTTTTCTATCATCTTGATGTTTCATACCCACGCTAACAAGTTTCATAATTTCATACTCCGCTGGTCATACCGTATAAATTGCTTACCAGGTTCGGCCGTAGCGCCCCTTAAAATATGCAACAACAGCATTTCGGCTCGAACTTACTAATGTTGCATAAAGAAGTATTTTCCCCAACGTTGGAGTTGAGGTTTCTGCTGTTACAGAAACCGTTAAGTACTTTAAAATTTGCATGTAACCTATCGTTGTTCTTTAATTTAATTTGATTAAAAATACATTAAATATTTACCAAATTATATTATAAAACCAGAGTGAAGATAAACTAATATTAATATTTTCAATGCGCAAATTTGAATTAAAGATTACTTTAGTAAGTCAGCGGTTTTTTTCGCATATATTCCAGAGCTGTTAAATCAAGCGAAAAAGAAAGCAACAATGCAGAGGAAGCCAAACGAGCAATAAACGAAATTTCGCTTTTACTTCGCGCTTTGCCTACCTTCCAAACAATTGAGTTTGATTGCGCACCGGAGCAAATTTTGTGTTTCGAAAGAGGTCGTCAGCCATGGCAGTCGACTGCTGTCTGCCACGTGCACATAAGCACACGCACACATACCAAATTCTAAAGATACAGACACGAAAATTAATCGACACAAATACGCGCACTCATACATACATAAATAAATAAATACGTGCACACACAGTTTAGGAAGGCGCTGCATACTTGTTTAGCGAAATTTTTGTTTGTATTAGTAAGCTCATACTCATATGTGTGCCTATAAACCTGCATGAACCTCAGAAAACATTTAATGATGTCGCTAATGCAGAAAAAAGTATGAAATCCTGGAAACCAACCAACAACTAAGGCAAAGCCAAAATGAGAAACAAAAACAAACTTGCACAAAGCGAAGGAAACGGTACAAAAGTAATTGCTGTGACCCGACTGAATATCCGCTGAGTGTGAATTTGGAGAGCTATGATTTGGTTGCGCTCCCGTTGAGTACGACTATATGTAAGGCGGTTTTGCGATTTTCATCGTGTTCGAGTATGAGCGAGTGTATTTATGTACATGAAAATGGTTGTCTGGCGAAGGTGTGCACTGCTTTTGTGATTTGACAATTATTTACATATGTGTATGTATGCACGTACTTATACTCGTATGTATGCATACTTATGTACAATATGTACGCTCCATCTGGAACTTATTACCGAACCGATCGGCAATGCACTGGAGCGAAACCAACGTTTAGAGTCGTATAAACTAAAATTGTTATTTTAAGGAAGCGGTGCTGGTGTACGGATGGTGCACACTCACACGCATACAACTGAGCCAACACACACACACACGCATGTACATATTCGTGCAAGTGAAGCATTGTTGTTCGTTTTTAGCCAAGTCGACAACAAAAATCAGTTTGGACTGCCACAGTGCCAAGTGTTCGGTAAAGAGAATGATTTGTATGCCCCTGCAAAAGTATACATATGTATATATGCTACACATACACGTACATATATGCACGCATTGGTTTCACACACATCTAAACACTCTAAAATTAAAATTCCTAAAATTGCTGCAATTTTTTTTACAACAAAAATGGGTTTTTCAGCATAGCCAAGCACCAGTTTTCTTGAGGATGAACTACTTTTTGACTGCAAACTAATTGAAATGCACGTAAGGCACACCCGATTTTCACATATTTTTCTTGGTGTTAATTAAAAAGTTAGTTAAAAATTAATTTTAATTTGTTCGTTAACATTTTCAATAACATACAACCTTAATTTTGAATTTCAGAGGGATTGTCACAAATTAATTTTAAATTTTATACCAAAAGTTGCACGGATTTTTATATGTTGGCTTCAATCAGATTTCTCCCATTTTCGCTTGGCCAATTTTAATGGTCAAATACATTTCACACACTTTTTAATTTTTAAATGCTTTTTGTTGCATTGTGGGGCTTATTTCTTTTCAGTTCCCCACATCATGTAAGCTTTTCAACTAATTCTTGAACCAATGGCCTTTTTCACTTTTCGCCCACTTCATTTTTTTCCATTTTTTTAGATATCTTATACATAATAAATAATTACTTTTTCCTTAGCCGTAGTAGAAAATTTAACTAAACTTAACTTCTGCTTTAACTACAATTGGAATTATGCATATTTTTGCATACTAAATTCAATTTTTTAACAAAATCTAATATTTTTTCCATGAAACTTTTTTCTTCACTTGATTCGAGCGCACGACCAGCCGAAAGTGTGTAAAACAAGCGAATATGCAAGACCGACTGCCCCAGAACTTACATCACGAAGAAAATTCAGGGTGCGTCCAGCAGCTGCCGTAGCTGCTGAACCGATTGTTGGCGAGTGAATTCGTGCGCCTAGTTGAGTTTTGCTCGGCTCACGATATACACGTACAATAATAGCAAAAACAAAGATTGATTTAAAGTAGGCAGCAAAGCTTAAGAGGAGCCAAAAGTATAAATGGCGTGCAGGCACATACGCGTGAGTATTGTGTTTATCAACACATACACACAAGCAGCCTAGCCGATGCAAAGTGTTCTCTCTTCCTCTGTATGAATTTGTATCAGCGATTTTAACTCCTGGGCTTGTGGCCTGTATTCGGTATGTGTTTCGCGTCAAAGAGCAACTGAGATATTGAAACTTCAGCCAAGTTGCCAACCTCTGCGGATAAAGTATTCTTTATAGTCTGGCATGTTGAATTGTACTTACTAATATTCAATTCCGATTATATAATGGCTACTAGAAAAAAATCGGTAGTCGTAATAAAGTATGCAATGCACATTGGCAGTCTACATGGCATCTGTTTGATCACTCAGTGCTCTCATCAAACATACGAACAATAGCCTGAAAAACCGTCGAGCGCATTTCTAGCATGGAAAATATTATAGTCGAATTTAAATTAGTCGGCATGAAATTATATTTTTCTTCATTTATATGGCACTTTCAAAGTAGATGGGTAGCTAAAATGGTTGAAGTGCACTTTGGTACCCGCCAAGAAGCACTAAAGCACCGTTTTGAAACCATTATGAGAGCTTCAACGGGCAGATATCTGCAGCCAACCAGAGTTGTTGATGTAAGTGAGAGAAGGTGATGGCATTTAGGTAGGCGCACTGCCTCAGGCTGACGAAGAAAAGAGCACCCAGTGACGTCTAGCTGCCAAACTCGGACAATCACAGAGGAAATGCTCAACAGTCTCCTTCTGTGAAAGGTCCACACAGCTTGTCTGCATGAGTGTCGAGAGTCCAATGACCACTAAGCACAGCGACAAGTTTGGAAATTGAATGGTGTTTAGTCCCCAGCATTATCTGCGTCCTGCGTCTATTGTACTGTTGCCATGAAATTCTCGAAGTACCACACGAAGAAATTGAGCTTCATCTGATACTTTCCTGAGAAATAAGTCGTGCAAGTCCCCGATGACCGACTGGAAGACTTCTGAAACAAATTCAGTGGGCATCTTCTTGGTAAGCTCATCAGCAATTTCATTTTTCTCTATATTTCTATGTTCTGTAGCCCAGTTCAGAGAAAACGCATGCCACAATTTCGAATATGCGGAAACTATTTACTTAGGTGTAGACCTGTCAGAATAACACCTTCTAAAGTTTCCTGAAATGAGCTCCATGCCAAGGGGCATGTCTGCTCTTCAAGTAGTATATTGGATGCTAATCCAGGAACCAAGCCAATAGACACTTCTTGAAAGCTAAGATACATCGAAAACAGCCTCTTTGAGATAAAAGGCGAGATTCAACATTACGTACGCCATCTGCTAGAACCGATGGAGTGTCAATAAGCAATGAAGCATTCATGAAGAGGCCAACCACCACGGATCGCAGTTGAAGAGCGCAAATTGTTTGTGATGTCCGCTAATCACTGGCGCAACTACCTGCTGTGGCAAGGTAAACTTCTACTGATCCAAGTTAGGCATCGATATCTCAAACCTTTGATGAATAGAAGAAATCAAAAAGATTAGAATTAATACCTATGGGCATTATTTCTCGTTCAAAAAGAGATTAACGCCCACCCACAAAATGCAATAAAGTTAGCTTCTGTTATTTTCACTTCAAATTATTTCTAAAATTTAATGATATTTTAGCAAACTACCTCACTTTTGCGTACAAACTCTTTTAGCTTAAAAATTTACCCTAATTGGTTCAATTACAGCTGCGTCATTCATAATATTATATTTTTGCGTGGAATTCTATTTTGCAATATGAACATCGAAAGACATTTTTAGCCAGTCACCGATAAGCGAATTATCATGAATTGAATTTATTTACATATTTTTGAATTGATTTATTTAATTTGAGAACTAGAACGCAATACAAATTATTTAATTATTTATTTATTTATTAAGCCAATGGATATAACAGCCAACGGATATAACAGATATTTTAAGGTTGATAAGCTTTAAAAAAACACGAGTACAATTAAATTAATTATAATAAATATTCAAAAATTTCAAAAAAAGGTAATATTAAAAAATGTTCATTCATATACAAGGGGGCGCAAAATTAATCTTCCAATTTTGGTTTTGAATAAATTTCTCTGAATACAAAACAATAATTTTGAGCGACATCCGAAAGCCTCTACTGGTAACGCTGCGTTTGCTTGAGTTTACTTATAATTTTATTATCATGAAAGCTTTTAAAAATAAAAATAAATAAATAAATGTTGAGTTATGGAAAACTTTATTTTGACCTTTATAGGCCGCATTGCTCACCTGTATACCTCAAGTGTCTCGTTCACATGTATCAAAGATCATTGACGTATTACGTCATTTGCAAATTATAAATAGGGTGGATGATTAATTTTGTGTCGCCTTGAGAGCTGGAGAGAGAGAGCTGGATAACTCAATTAAGTGGATAATCTGATTCGAACTTTGGCGCTGCTAAGACGTCAGTCACGGATGTTAATAATTTAAGCTCTTAATTAGTGCTGGGCGTAAGAAACAACAGTAAATTACTGAACTTAGACTGCGAAAATTATTTAACACGTTGCGACGCCTATTATGTTGAAATATTTCCAGCAATGACACGAGTTCTAAAATCATGCTTCAAGTATTTTTAACAGTAAGGGTCACCGATGGACCCGATCATGATTTCAAACAATACCGGGAACTGCCTGAAATGTAAGGTGATTTTGCAAGCTAAGAACTGGAGCAAAGAATTATACTAAAAAAGTGGTGGCACACTAGGTACTTTAATAAGTTTCGCGGTTCGATAAGAGAGGGAAATGCTAGTAGCCTTTTTTTGTATAATCTTCATATTGATGTATGTGAAGTTTCATTTCAATCTGTCAATTCATTTTTAGTTTACAAGCCATTTATTATCAACGTGTCACAGTATTTTCTACAATGGAAAAAATCAAGCATGGGACAGCGATTGAATTTCCAATTTTGGAAGATTTAAAAGCAAAGGAAATTTATGCATGAGCATTGAAAGCGATTAACAACTTTTCGTCTTCAATAAGTGCAGTAGAAAAAATGGATTGCTGAATTTAAACGTAGTCGTACAAGCCTTGAAGGCGATCCACGTAAAGGACGTCCAAAAATAGCAGCAACACCAGAAATCGTCGAAAAAAGACGGAAAATCGTATCGGAAAATCATCGAATGACTGAAAGAGAACTAATATACACCCTAGGCATTTCATTGGGCAGTGTAATAATATTTTAACTGAAATATTGGATTTCCGAAAGCTGAGTGCACAATAGCTGCCGCATTCGCTATCAATGGAACAAAAACACATTCGAATGCCATTTTCTCAGTAACATTTATAGCGTTTTCGAATGGGCAAATATGATTTTGTGCATCGATTTATCGCTACGAATGAGACTTGGGTCTATCACCATGAACCTAAATCAAAACTAGAGGCGAAAGGGTGGTGTGAACTTGGCTCTTCAGCGCCGAAACGAGTTCGAGTACAGAAATCGTCCAACAAGATATTAGTATACGATCTTTGTTATACGAAAACTGATAAAACAATAAATTCTGAATATTATTATAAACTTTTAGGCCAGCTAAAGGAAAACATTATGGAAAATAGACCCAGTTGGCAAAAAAAAAATTCCTTTTCGTCAGGGCAATGCACCGTGTCACAAAAGCATTTTGACAATGGCTAAAATTTATGAGTTGAAGTTCAACTTGTTAGCGCATCCTCCATATTCACTAGACTTAACTCCTAACGACATCCATCTGTTTCCAGACCTAAAAATAATTCATGCGTGGAAAATGTTTTTCATCAAATGTTGAGGTCATAACAGTTGTGGAAGCGTACTTTGCAGCCCTTCCAAATTCTCAATTCAGAGATGGAGTTCATGACTTGGTCTCGTTGGAATAGGTATATTGATGTTCAGGGAGACTATGCTGAAGAATAAAGTGTAAGCCCTAAAATTGTGGTTTTCTTATCGAACGCAAATCTTATTGAACAGCCCCGTGAGGTAATTCCTTTTTGGACAGTTCCACGGGGAAAGTGGTAGATAGTGGAGAGGTGTTTAGTACGTAGGTGCAACTGCGAGGCTGCTAGTCATGCATACTGCTATGCCGGTATAGCAGTTCTCATGAGAGTTTCCTCTTCAGGGGCGTCATTCCGGAAAAAAAGCCTAGTATCGTTCCGATTGCGTTGATTCACATTTTCAATCTGATATGCGCTCACAACATATATATTCTTCATGCACTAATAAAATTACTTTTTATAGTCTATATGGCATTAATTTCTTCAAGCCATAAGAGTAGTAATGGTATTACTGAAAAATGTATCGGTATATATGTCCGAGCTCATCTACCTCATCGATAACGCATCCACAGGAGTGATCTCTATATAATTCGACACTGATAATTGCCAAGCTTCGGACTAAGTAAGTGACTATATCTCTGTACATGGTAGAGAGCAGTTACATATACCCAAGGTCAAAGTACACAATTTTTGTAAATGTTTTGGGTACACGTAAAAGCTTATATATTGGTGCTTCCCTGCTTACCGTTACAAAAGTCATTTTAGAGACTTTATGGGGAAAGCATTAAGTCATCTAATATATCTACGAATTCATATTCAAGAGCAAACATGTGAAAGCATAAAAGTTGTACTCGATCGCGAACTCAAAAATACAGTTTTTCTGTTGTTAATTTAGGTACCCAAACATTTTTTTTATTTAAAAAGATTTTTTCAACTACCTATTAAAGTTGAAATCGCAAAAATGGTCAGCTTTGGCTTCGACTGCTAAAGGTTCTACTTTTGAGGATTCTGGCTTTTAATAGAACTGGAGTCATAGACTTATTACCGCATACCTTGGAATTTAAATTACTTTACATTATCGTTGAATAGGATGAACCGAGTGACCAGGAAAAATTGCTATTCTTCAATATCAGACCTTCTAGGAAAAATAGGAGCAATAAATTAGTTCTGAATAGTTGATTTATGCAGCATTTGACGTCGTCTTGTTGAAGCCTGTGACTACTGGGGTACTACCCATGCCACCTTTGTGAACTATGTGCGTTACAAAATCCGTTAACGTGGCTTGATAACGCTTGCCATTAATGCTTGCGTCAACTCCATTACCATCTTAAAACAAAGTACGCCCCTCTTTTAGACATAGACATGCTATGCCACACCAAACTGTAACCTGTTGGTCGTAAAGCGGATGTTCTTTAATTAATTGAGATTGTCGATGACATAAAAATGGCAGTATCACTTATTTATGCCTCCATACAACGAGAAATGTGTCAAGTGGCTGTTTTTGTAATTGGAAAGTTATTTTATTTGTAGAACTCAATATTTTTCGCGTATCTTTCAGAGGGTAGAGTTCCATGGTGTAAATCTTATTCGACTGACACTTGCAATCTGTTCGTTGCTGCCACTTTAAATGGCCAACGCTGTAAGTGCTCCATGTTCGGCAATTCTATGGGTTTAGGAGTTACATGCTACTGCTGCTTTGTTTAAAAATAATTGCGACAATGGGACTGTTCTGCTATATAATCGGCCATTTTAGTTATATTACCTGTAGTTTTATCGCTTGCTCTCAGTTTCTGTTCAAAAAATTTACAGCATTAATTTAAGAGAGCAACACGTCTTGCTCTCTACCAAGTCACTGCTCTTTTCCCAGCCAACTGAAAATGTTTTAACATGCACACATACATGTACATATATTTAAGCACATATACAAAATGAGAAACTTAAATGTGCATACACATACAAATAAACTCTTGCTACCACCTCGTTCAATAATGCCTAGCGTAAATATTTATATTTCAAAACGTTGTGCTGATACCTACCACAAGGATTGGTATGAGGTTTTAATAAAGAGGGAAAAAGGATAACAAAATCATCCATACTGCTGATGACAGCGACAAACGACAGAACTATCGCAACTGAGTAGTTGGGAGCTGCACCGAAAGCAGAAAAGGCAGCTACACGAACAGAAGCTGGACCAATTGTCGAGGTGGCATTCGGTTATGTGTTCGGTTGGGCGCTCGGTCAACCGGTCGTTAGGTCAGTTCGGTTTGTTCGAGTAACGTGAAAAACCATCTGCTTGACCTAACAACTCACTACACGCCCGACTGACCAACTGTGCTTTCATCTCACACATTGAACATCTCACACAGCTGCAAGCGATTTCCTTCCTACTCCCTTCATCCTCTTGCGCTTAACATAAATCAGCAAAAATTGCCTACATTACAACAACAACAGTAACAGAAACACCAATGCTAGGAAGTGTGGCAACAGAAAAAGCAATGTGATAACAATAACAATGTCGGTTGTTAGCCCAGCAGAAGCGTGAGCGTGTGTGTGTAAATGGTAACGACAGCAAAGAAAGTACGAAAAAACTCAATAGCATAGCTACAGCTACAACAAAAAGTGAACATTTGCGCTTTTATGCAATTCGACGCCAACTACACATACCGTCATTGCTCTGACCTGCAAAGTGGCAGGATTACCAGGTTCTTGGTGGCTGCGGCAACTGCTTTCCGCAGCAATTAAATTCGCCATTCAAGCATAAAAATGCAAAGCCAGCAAAATTTTACTAAACACAATTGCATTGAATTGCGTAATATTCTCGGCTTGGAATTGTGACTGTAAAGCTATGAGTTTCAAATGAACTTAAGTATTTGAGTTTTCTATTTAACTAAATTTTGCAATACATACCTTCAGCTATTTTTCTTCAGAAATCGTAACAGATCTTTTAGAATAAATGCCTTTTTGATATATTAATAAGAAATTTCCTTATTTATAGTTGGTAATTCAGTGCAATTATTATTGTTGATCTTATTATTGCGTATTAATAAGAAATAATAAAAATTCCGAGAATACTCACTCCAAGTTTCAAATGAACTTAAGCATTTGAGTTTTCCATTTAACTAAATTTTGCAATACATACCTTCAGCTATTTTTCTTCAGAAATCGTAACAGATCTTTTAGAATAAATGCCTTTTTGATATATTAATAAGAAATTTCCTTATTTATAGTTGGTAATTCAGTGCAATTATTATTGTTGATCTTATTATTGCGTATTAATAAGAAATAAAAAAAATTCCAAGAATACTCACTCCAAGCGCATTAACTGTGTTCGATGATAGTTTCGACAGGCTTTACTTTAATATTTCACTGTCTTCCAGTTCGATACATAATACATAGGAGTTTTTAAACAATCGATTTTCTGCGATGTTTGCCGCCGACATTTCGAATCTATAAACATACATACATCGAAATAACTCGAAGCGAGGTTTTACATCGGGGTTTTTAAGCCGATTTAACCCATCTGCAAACCGTCACTATTTACTTCTGTTCTCCTTTGAATTCTAAACATCTTCTTTCGAAGTGAAAACACTACTCTGTCCTAGTATCATCCCCACTATCATAAGACTGTAGAAAATTCGTGTCTGTACATAGGTGGCCGTCGAAACCGAATGGGTTGGTGCATGATTACCATTCGGAATTTAAAGAGAACGTAGGTTCGAATCTCGTGAAAGACCAAAATAAAGAAAAAGTTGTTTCTAATAAACGTTGCCCCTCGGCAGGCAATGGCAAACCTCCGAGTGTATTTTTGCCATAAAAAAAAATATGTATCTGCCATTTGAAGTCGGCTTAAAACTGTAGGTTTCAAGTTATTGTTATTATTATATATATAAGAAAAGTAGAGGAGATCCACTACTTTACATTGGAATGGAGCACTAAGGTTTCAAGCTAATTGCAATTATTTCAGGTAAAATTAAATTTTTGCAGCGACATCAGCAGATATTAATTTTATATTAATTTTTCGTTTTTTTTTTTTTTGAAAATATTCAACCGAAATGAAAATTAATTCCATTCGAATAAATTGGATTCTTATTCAAAAAAGAAATAATTTTAGCAATAAGTTAATCAATTATATATTCGCCGTTGCTGTACAACCTCTTCCCATCTCTCGACCAATTTGTTGATGCCGTTCCGTCAAAAATCGCCTGGTCTGGTCTCAAAGAAGTTGTTGAGCCAGTTCTTAAGGGCTTCTTTGTTATCGAAGGCAACGCCCTTGATATGGTTTAACTAGGAGCGGAAAAGATGGTAATCGGTCGGTGCAAGGTCCGAAGAATACGGCGGATGCTGAAGGACCTCCCATACGAGCTCTTGGAATGCAACCTTGACGACTTGTGCAACTCGGAGGAGTATGGTTTGACCATGTCAATCAGGTGTTTTCAGTTGAATATCCTCATTCACGCGGTGTAGCTAGGCAATGTAGAGCTCCTTGTTGGCGGTGGCATTCTGCTCGAACATTTCCAAGTGCACTATGCCCTCTTAGTTCCACCAAACACATACCATAATCTTCTTCGGATGAAAATCCGGTTCGACTCTCGGCTTTGGTGTATCTCCTGTATCGCCACCCACTCTTTTTCTTTGCTTCATATTGATGTATAGGCACCATTTCTTATCTCCGGTAACAATCCGATGCAAAAACGGTTGTTTATGACTGCATGTTGCTCGATGACGGACGGTAAGCTGAGAAGCAGTTTGAAGGCGACTTTCTTGTTTTTTTTTTTTTTTTTTGTTGAGCTCCTGAGGCACCCACGCTCCTAATTTTTCGGTAAATCCCATTGAATAAAGGTGATTGAGGATTATTTTATCATCGCAGTTCATTTTTTCCGCCAATTCACGACCGGCCATTTCTCAAATTTGCAAACCATTTCCGTTCTATAGAATCATTTATGGTACCTTCCCCATACACACCGCTAATGTCCCGGGCTGCTTCGGCAGCTTTTGAAGCTCGATGAATAGCAATGAAGAATACAAAATTTAATAACTCAAAAATGCAATTAACATAGTTTTCTAGAGCAGAAATAATTCTATTAAACTTTCAATTTGAACTGATCATAAAAGTTCCGCTTGTAAAAAAGATAATACTAACATTTGCACGTATTGTTTAAATCTCAGCGACTTCAAAAACTTGCGAATAACAAATTCATTTATTTATTTACTATAGGTAGATAGTATACAAAAAAAACATTTTTTTGTTTTGACTTTTTGTAGTATCCACTGTGGCACCAAAGTAGCGTCTTAAAAAAAGATAGGTGGCTTGTCAACAAGATTTTGGCTCTTCAGGACATCTGAAGCAAAAAGTTAAACTGATTATTATTCTGGCTGATTTTTTGTAAAAATAACAAAATGGCGGACTTTTGAAAAAAAGGTATTTACTACAAAAAATATGTCAAACAAATTGTTTTGTATACTCTTTAATGCCAATAATAACATAGTATAAAATCGAAACGATTGCATTTTATTTTCTTAAAACCATACTACTACCTTAAGCCTATGGTTTTATAACTTTGTAGACTATACAGAGCACGAAATAACTTAAAAAGAATACAGATAATTCATAATATTAGAAATATTCAAAGTAAAAGACTATTAACAGTAATAATTCAGAAGATTTAAAAAACCACCTTTGGCAGAAAAAACCAAGTGATACAGCATAATTCTGAAAATATATCCGCCATAATTTTGTCTCATAACACTGCGTTACAAAAACGAACTTTTTTTCTGTCCTATGAAAAGGCCGCCGTAGCCGAATGGGTTGGTGCATGATTACCATTCGGAATTCACATAGAGGTCGTTGGTTCGAATCTCAGTGAAAGCAAAATTAATAAAAACATTTTTCTAATAGCGGTCGCCCCTCGGCAGGCAATGGCAAACCTCCGAGTGTATTTCTGCCATGAAAAAGCTCCTCATAAAAATATCTGCCGTTCGGAATCGGCTTGAAACTGTAGGTCCCTCCATTTGTGGATCAACATCAAGACGCACACCACAAATAGGAGGAGGAGCTCGGCCAAACACCTAACAGAAGTTTACGCGCCAATTATTTATTTTTTATTTTATTTATAAACCAAATATACTTTTTCGGAAAGGGGAGAAAAAATAAAAATAAACATGTATCGGCGATTTTCATGTACACGACACATTTTTTTTTTTTTTATGTAAAAAATATAGAGGTCGTAGTCCGCCTGTGTGAAAAACTTTGGAGCAATTTTTAACCCTTTTTCCATGATCCAATCGCGCTGAATTTCTGCAGGCAAACTCGTGGAAATGTTTCTATTATGTGAAATGAAAAAAAAAATTTTTTATCAACTCTCAGTTGTTCTTGAATTTTTTTTTTTTTATCAACTCTCAGATTTTCTTGAATTTTTTTTTTTTTCTAAAAAAAAAAATTTTTTCTATTGTAAATTTTCGGCATAACTTGAAGGGACTCCAAATTTTTAAACAACTTATTAACCTTTAATTTATTGTTTCATACAACACACTCTGTGCCGTTTGTGTGTTTGTTACAGTTCCGGAAGCTCCGATCATCTGACAGTTGCGCTACTAGGAGACGTATACTTTGACAATTGTTTTAAGTTCTGTTGCGCGAAAACGTCTTTCTGTATATTTCATCTTACGAAAAATGCAGTGCCCGACTTGAAATAACTTTATTACGTTTGTGGCTTATTCGCACCAAGTAAAAATTTTAAAAATATTACGAAAACAGTGGTTAATTCGTTTCAGAAAATATTCAAGACTGCTTATGTTCCTTACTTGTGGTATACTCCGGAAGTCGGGTGCGACTATTGCTATAGAAATTTACGCAAGTTTACTGATGGAAGGTCAACAATAAAGTACTCTGTAACAACAATTTGGCTACCACGTACGGAGCCTGCAGTGAACTGTGCTCCTTTTGCGTAACTTTTACTCAATCTAAAGGGTACCAATACTTTCGCCGCCACAAAATTCGCTACGCTAATGTAGAATCGGTTATTGCAGCGGTTCTGTACTCACCAGAAGAACGTATAGCGGCTTCAATGGAGATTTTTGATGATGTTCCCGAATTAAGGGATGGAGAACCAACAGTAGCACCAACAATGTTATCAACATTTCTTGCATCGAATGCGAGATGCGGGGAACCAGAAGTATCGGAATTTGTACCAACACCCAGTGAACTTGGGACTGCAGTGCCGTATTTAGTAACGCAAGCCGACTTGAATGACCTTGCACGAGAAGGAAATTTGTCAAAGAGAACAACCGAACTCTTTGCATTACGCTTTAAGCAGTGGAATATAGTGGCGCCTGATTTTAAAATAACAGCCGCTCGTGATCGACGTAGCAGTACTGACACAAATGCTTACAAACGCAAAAATAAAAGGTCTAAGTTTCTTTAAAAGCATTAAAATTTTTAATGTAACAATTTTTAATTTTAATATAATAAAATTAATAAAAAAAATCGGGGTTTTATATCTCTATTGTAATGCGGAGTGAAATACCTTTCTTTTGATACCCACATCGGCACATCTCATGCAATTTTTTTTTTAATTTCGAACAGGTGTCAACCCTTGAAACATTGACAGTGGCAACACCTAGGTGAAGAGTCTAGAAATGTGATACACTATCTGTGTGCCCAATTTCATTCAAATCCGTTAAGCTAATCCTGAGATCGTGTGGCTATACAGATATGCATACAAGAATTGCTCGTTTAAAGTTATAAATTACAAATAAAAAATGAGACGTGCACATGAAAATCGCCGATACACGTGTATTTTTATTTTTTATCCCCTTTCCGAAAAAGTATACTTTGGTCACAGGACAGAATGTGTGTAACGCGGTGTAATCAACAATCACAAAATTTGTAAATTTGGAAGTATTTTATGTGATCTAATGAAATTTTTAATGACGATCAAAAATTATTTTTTTTTTTTTACGTTTTTGTGCTTTATCTAGCCTATATATGCAGCCACGATTTTTTTTTCTTTTTGTAAAGCCGCATTGTATTCAATAATGCTTGTTAGAACGAATATTTAAAACCATATTTTTCTGCTGCGCTAAATTTGGGGCCTGCGGGTGATCCGGTTAATATGGAATTTTGCATATATTGTTACTGTTATTGTTGTTTTTCAGTATGCTCCTGGGAGCAGAGCTCGAGCAACGAGCGAGTGATTCAATGACAAGTGGCTAGAGAGAAAATATTTCGGCATACAAATTTGTGGCACACAGTTAAACACACATACATATGTATGTACGTATGTATATTTTTATGTGTCTGAAATATACTAAACCATGGAGCAAACACTGATACCCTGCAGGAAAGAGCCAAACTAATATGAAAACAATCCAGTTCAAATACTGGTATTAATGAAAAAAAAAAATGAAATTAGTTCATCATAGACTAGAATAGTTTTTTCTCTGATTAATCCTCTGTAAGGCTTCTCCAGCGTACGCGAATAGATGCTATCATCTAAGATTTGTATCAGTAGTAAAATGATCAATTTGTCTGCGAATTATTTACTTTATACGAGTATGTAGCCTCGCACCACAAATCAGTAAGAATAGAGGAAGGAATTTATAAAATTAAGAATCTTTGATTCGCCAAGCGTTAGCTAGTGGTGAATAGATGAAGCACCTAATATAAATAAACATAAGTTGGTAGCACTGGAAAAGAGCTGTCAAAATATATTTGTTTAGAAGCACTTAAGGCGTATTAGTAAGAACGCGTTCATACAAAGAAACATTTGTTGCTTCAACTCGTTACTTGGGTCACTCATACTCTGTTAAAGCCCTTTGTGTTCTCGTTCTTCTCAATGATGTTGTTGAGTGCAGACCAAAAGCTAAGCAATTGCAGGCAACGGAGTTGATGTGTGTAGACTGGACGTGCAACAGCACAAGAGAACTCGCAAAGTTAAAGCAACAAAAATCGATCTGTGTGAACGCGGTCTAATGGAACTTGGATATTATCAGAAAAGAGATTTGACAGCATTGCAAATAGTGAGTTATATCAATTTTATGAAGTATAACCATACTCGCTTGTGGTAAATCTTGCTCGATAACTTTGCTGTGAGAGAAGTGAAGTGGTTCAACTTTAAAACAAACTTTGAAAGAAATAAACAATTTCACAGCAGTTACATAACAAAAAAATATGCGCCATTTTTGCCACAAATAAAGTTGTTTGCCAACATGCAAAGCATTTTATTTTCCATTTATTCTGCCGTTCGGAGTTGGCCTAAAACTGTAGGTCCCTCCTTTTGTGGAACAACATAAAGACGCACACCACAAATAAGCGGAGGAGCTCGGCCAAATACCCAAAAAGGGGGTGTAGGCGCCAGAAAATTATTCGCAGCAACCGAATACCTAAAACATTAATTCGAAATTTAACTAGTATTAATTCTATTTATGTTCCTAAAGCGAATAACTTAAATTTTATTTCATTATTCGTGTTTTCAAAGAATTTGTTTTAATTCTTTTAGGTACCACTTACCGTACCTGAAAGAAGTTTCATTTAATTTTAAGAAAAAAACAAGTCTGTAGACATTTTATTTGCCTAGGATGAACTGGAATTTCATTTATTTTTTTTTTAACTTTTGTTGAGCAAAAACGAGTTGATAGTATTCTTGTACATAACTAGTATTTTTCCCTGCATGGATATAATGAAATGACAGCAACACCACTTACCATAGAAATATCGACAAAGCAGTTTCTACCAACTCAGGGGGAGGGTTATGCTCGGAGTCTGCTTTGCATACAAGTAAGAATTATTATATGCATAGATCCATACATA
Organism: Anastrepha ludens; assembly: GCF_028408465.1. NCBI lineage: Eukaryota > Metazoa > Arthropoda > Insecta > Diptera > Tephritidae > Anastrepha > Anastrepha ludens. The sequence goes on from NC_071500.1 coordinate 38,069,916, forward strand.
TTTACATAGATATCAACCACGCTCTGCCCGGTGTTATAGGATATTATATTACACATATCTTCTTATATATAAAAATGGAGACGTTTTTTTGTGTTCGTTAGTCGCTGATTCACGCCTAAACGCATTCACCGATTTCAATCAAACTTTCTCAGATCATTGGTATTGGTCCATAGATGGTTTATGTGAAGTTTTAAAGAAATCGGTAAAAGTACGCGTGCGTTGTGTTAGTGTGAAAAATACAATATTTGCGTGTTTCCCTTATACGGACATTACGTATACGGAATGAGAATACACGCAAATGAATAGAATATACACAGACATGAATAACATTGTTTCGATGTTGAGTGACGTATGCGACTGTATTATTCGTTTCGCAATAGTTGTCCTCTCTTTTCTTTCCTTTTTATGCATGCGTGACACGGCATCAAAGCACATTGCTTTTTTTTAAGCTGGAAAAATATTTTGAGCTTCATTTGAACGTTTTATGATTTAGATAAAATAAAAATTCGTTAAATATATTTGATTCCATTAATAACCATAAGCCTGTATTTTTCGAAGTTCAAAGTTTTTGGATAAATATTGAAACGTTTACTTAAATTAAATGTTAAATACATAGGTATATATAAATGCGCAAATGTAAAAGTTTAGATGGATTTAAAATATACGAAATTATTCAGCGGTCGAACCCATACATTTTTTGAAATCCATCTCTATGGATCGACAGTCGCCATAAATGTTCTTTTAAAAAATAAAATGTGTTAATTTGATGGTAACTCGAGTATTAAGATCAGGTTTCTATTAGTATAACTTTGTTCATGGGTTTGCGTAATTTTTTTGTGGTGAAAGTCTAAAACCAAGAGAAGAAAACGCGAAAGCCAACGAGCAAAATGTAAAAAATAAATCCTCCTGTATGTATATATACTCGAAAAAGTTATGCTAACACTTTTTTCATGCATTTAGGTAGACAATTTTATATGGGCAAACGTACGTTTACGAGATAAATGCCTAAAAGCAGGTATAACTAAAAAAGCGCTCTCAGGGATTTCTGTTATAATACTTCTGTAAATTTCATGCTCCAAGTGTTCGAGCATTGGTATAGCGCTGAAGACAAATGCTCAGGATATAATACAAAAATGCATATTTACTTGATTTCACATAGTAATATTATCATTTTTAAAAGAGAACAAGTTTGTATTAGGTAATAATTAAAATATGCAACCTTATGTGCTGCTTTGACGAGTGGAAAAACCAAAATAAATAATTATATTTGTATGTGTGTTTAAAAGAGTTGGATTATTTTGTGAGTGTAAGCAGTTTCAAAGCCAAAGAATAGTTGCAACATTAAAAAGTACCTGAAACACATTTTCATTTAACAACTAAAATAGCAAATATGAGCAAAATATGTACTTTCTTCAATTTTCTTCTGTTGCCAACTTTCTGAAAAACGTGAATTCACCCATTATGGAGGCACGTAAAAACTTTGACTTTGAAAACAAATCTGCGAGTTTATTTGCAAAACTATGCATCGGCTGACGAATTTTCAAGACAACTTCTGAAGATAGGAAATGGACAAATTATCAAAATCTGCTGAAAGAGCAATACTGGCTGCGAAAAATAAGGATGTTGGTCAATTGAATGCGAATATTTTAAATGATGTGCCCGGTGAGATTGTAACATTTAAATCAATTGATACAGTTATAAATCAAGATGTCGCTGTAAATTATCCAACAGAATTTTTAAATTCCTTGGATTTACCTGGACTGCCGGCTCATCGCTTACAATTGAAAGTTGGTGCACCAATTATGTTACTTAGAAATTTAAATCAGCCACGATTGTGTAACGGAACAAGATTAGCAGTCAAAAAGGTCATGAATAATCTTATTGAAGCAACAATTTTAAAAGGAAAATTCAAAGGTGAATACGTATTGATTCCGCGTATTCCGCTGATTCCACCAGATTTAGCTTTTGACTTCAAAAGATTGCAATTTCCAATACGTCTTGCATTTGCAATGACAATAAACAAAGCACAAGGACAATCGCTGGAATTATGCGGAATTGACTTAGAATATACATGCTTCTCCCACGGACAATTATATGTATAATGTTCACGTGTAGGAAAGCCATCAGTTCTGTTTATTTATACCACAACTCAGGGCGAAACAAAAAATGTAGTTTACGAAAAGGCTTTGCGTTAGTTTAAGTTTAAAATTAACATTAATTTTATATTGTAAAAAAAGAATAAATACACATAGAGTGAATTTAAATCGAGTGTTCATTATTCATTTCTAATTTTGATATGCCTAACGAAGCAGGCAGAGGGTCCGCTAGTATACATATATGTAGACTTCTACTGCCACATACGCGTATATTACAAATTGTGCGTGCGTTAACTTATAAACGCGGGTTGTTGGTTTTATTTTATTCAACATAACATTATTGTCTCAATTTAGATGCGAAACACATCGGCAACTGCTTTCAGCATCCAACCAAAAACAAAAGTGGGAATAGCTCGTGGCAGCGTAACTCGATTTTATACATGTATGTATGTATAATATTATAGTTGCCGTTAGACCTAAATATATATATAATACTAAATTTGTTTCAAAAAATGTATACGAGGGTGGTTCAATAAGTACCCGTGTTTGATGACAGAGGGCGTTTCTAGGGGACCTTAGTGTTAGCATCGTGTGCTGGCATCGACAAAACAAATTTCAGACTGATTGAAAGGTTAGCTTGAGTTGGCTAGCTTTCCGAGTAAGACGTGTTTCGTGGATTTCAATAAGATGGAAAAAGAGCAAATCGTTCAGTAATTCACTTTTTGTTTTTGGATGGGAAAAATGCGAGGAGATAAAAGCAGAGTTGGATACTCTCTATGGGGACGCTTCGCCATCTATGAGCACACTTAGGTTCAACGAATTTAAACGTGGGCGAAAATACTTTTTTGATGAGGAGCGTTAGACGCGGTTACCGAGGAAATCATTCAGAAAGTCCACGATATGATTCTCGCAGATCGACACACGAAAGTACGCGCATAACAGAGGCCGTGGGTGTTCGACCGGAATGGCAATTAATATTTTACATGAAAAGTTGGGGATGAAAAAATTGTCGTCCCGATGGGACAAGCAACAAAATAGCGGATGCGGGTGTTGATTTCGAAGCAGTGTTTGGAGCAATTTCAGCAAAATCAGAAGGAGCTTTTGCATCGAGTTGTCACAGTTCATGAAAGCTGGATTCATCATTACACACCACAAACTAAGCAACAATCAAAATAATGGATTTCTCCTCGTGAATCTGCTTCAAAGAAGGTGAAGACAGTTCCATCGGCTGGGACGATTTTTTGGGATGCGGACGGCGTCATCCTCATGGATTTTTAGAAAAAACGATCACTGGACAATACTACAGTGAGTTATTGGACCGCTTTCACAAAAACTGGATTGCTCGCGGGAAAAAAATTTAGTTCAAACGAGGAAATCGTAGTCGAGTCAGAGACGTATTTTGGAGAGTTCGACAAATCCTATTTTTGGAGGGGTTAAAATATAGCCGAAGCGTTGGAAGAAGTGTATTTTTCTAAAAGGGGGAATGTTGAAAAAAAATTTTTTTTCGAAACAATGATGTCTTCATTTCTAACACGGGTACTTATTAAACCCCCTCGCAAATCAAATTATTTAAGATTTGAAAACTTTGCTAGGAGGATGTGTAGAAAGGAGCAACCCGCTAGTATGAAAAATTTACCATAATAAACCTCCAAATATTCACATTCCAATTCTTTCAGTACTACGTTCGAATAATTACTTTGTCGGGGAGACGGTTTGAGTGCTAATATCAACATTCATAGATATTGGTATGCAGTTCATTGAAGGCTACATCATTTCGGACCGTGATTTTCAAAGACAAGCACCCACCCATGGACTCTGTTCGCTTCACCAATTACATATGGTCAAATTCCTTTAAGAAGTTTATTTATAATTTTTCCCTGCAACTTGACGACATGAGGATCGCTGTTACTTTATCAGTAAGTTTCGCTGGTCTCCAAATCTTATTCCTCCTCATCATCAAATACACCAATATAGAATTCCTTTTCCGCATCTTAAGTGTGAGCTGAACAACTTACATATGTAAGAATGTCGTGTGGGAATTTCATCAATTTCACGTTAAGATTTTCCATTTTCAAGCAGTCTTTTGTCCGAAGGTCGTCCGAAGGCACTGCTCTGTAGGCTGAAAAGCGAAAAATGTTATGATACAAACCGGTAGCATTACTCGATGAAAACCCATTACAAAAGAAAGAAGAGTGAGCAGCTTGCGGAAGCAGGACAGCTCATAGTTCTCTATACAGCAAACGGACTCAACTTTATGTTAAGTCTGAGACTAAATGAATTCCGATGAGACAATGTACGGTAAGCACATCCACATTACTTGAGATGTGGCATTGTAAGCCATGAAGATTTCTCGACTGCCACCGATCTATCCATGGCAGAGGTTATTTGCGACTTTGCAAGTCAATGCTTTTGCACAGCGCTTACTGAACTGGCTTGAGATCCATCTTCCCACGAGCCGAACGCAAGTTGTCAGGGAAACCTGCATCCCCATTTCGCTCGCAGTAGCCAATGTCACTCTGATATAAACTTTGTAGCGAAATATAGTATTCATATTGGGCCGGCAAAGAAATCCGTCGCATTATTAGTTAACCTCTTGGCTATCATAAAACAGGTTTATCTACTTAAAGAGTATGATAGAGGATATTTCCGCTTCAAAAACACTACAGTGGTCCGGAAGCCTAGATTTGTACTTAATGAAGTGCCAGCCTCACAAAAGGCTCCTCTTTCAATATTTTCGTTCAACTTTGATTTATCCGTGCACAGAATCTCTGGGTCTTATTTCCAAAGCATCACTGCCCATCACTCTATCAAGCGAATTTTGGTGGAGAAAGATCTGCATGGAACTAGCTCATGCTTGCATTTGAACTTTTGGACTATTTTGAAACTCATTTAGCTTAAACCAAACTTGTAACATACGCGCCCTAATTAATCGCAGGGCGGGCAGAAACAATCTTTTTTTTCAATTTCTACGCAAACACATTTTATGTGTTAGGTTAAGGAATAACTTCGTAGCATTTTTATATTTTCATATATTTTACAACAATTTGTTTGCTGTTTGGCAAAGGGTAGATAGAAAGGTCGATGAACTCTGTTTGCTCAACAAAACTATGTTAATTGTAACTTTGAGTTATTTAATTTTTTTATTAGTTTTGAAGCTTATCGACACCTGCTCTTCTTTGCTTTTCATTGAGGTCAGAAAGCTGCTGAAGCAGCTCGGGATGTTTGCGCGTGTTTGGAGAAGGTAGCATAGGCGACTCTACAGCACGAAAATGGTTTACAAAGCTCAAAAAGGCGACTTTGATGTCAACGGCAAGGTGCCCTAGAAAATGCTCGAAAAGAATGCCACGATAAACATATGTATACCTGGGCAACATGGTCAAACCATACTTCTTCTCAACTCCAGGCCCTATGTTGCACAAATTGTCAAAGCCGCACTTTAAGAGCTCGAATGAGAGTTCCTTCAGAATCCGCCATATTCTTTTCCGCTCCCTGTCAAACCATATGAAGGGCGTTATCTCCGATAGCAAAGAGGTCCTTAACAACTGACACAATAACCTTTTTTGACACCAGACCAAGCGATTTTTGCCCGTGGTCGAGAGGTGGGAAGAGGTTCTAAACAGCAACCGCGAATATATATGTAATTGCATTGCTTACTTATTGATATAATTTTTGTTTTTTATTTAAATATAAGTCTTTGGTAAAAACGCTGTGAACTTATTCCCCAACTCAATAATTTGCATGCAAACGAATTTAGCTCACTTTTTGCCAGCTCAAAAAATTCACAGATCTATTCCCTACAGTGGTTCACCGATGAAGCAACTAGAACCAATTGTCGCGGTAAGAACTGCGGTTCAATTGTGCAAACAAAGTTTATTAATTACTTTGAGTTGGCGGTGCTGAGCTCAAATGTAGTTGAACTACTTATTACATACATACATAAATAAGTCCGTACTTAATACTCCAAGTAGATTTGTTCATTGCCAGCTGCCACCAATGCCTTCCAATAACGCACCTCCCTCAAATGGGTATAGACGTTTTTGTTTGTGTAAGACTGTTCTTGCAAAAGAGTGCAGTTTTTAGTGGATGCTAAACCCTGCGTCTAGGTCCTGAAGAGACAGGGATCCCGAAAAATTTGGCGTAAATAAAAACTTGTTTTTTTTTTTTACAAAATTGAACTAGAACAAAATCCTTTAACTTTCATGTTTTATATCAGACGTTGTATGTTTGTTTCTTGGTTTTATGTCATGATTCATTCGGTGGACGAGAGTCTTGCAATATTCCGTGTCAAAGCAAAATGTTTCACCACCTCGCTCATTTGCGCCGACGTCTCAATGGAAGAGAAGAACAACGCGTCAAAAGACTGATTGTATGAGCGCCTGAAACGTTCCTAAGAGTGCTGCCGCCGGCACGCTATAAAAAATATGAATAGTGATTTCAATGCCAGGGTAAGCATGGATGGAATTTTTGGTCCCACAGTCGGAAAACTCAGCCTATACTACGAAATATCCGGTAACACGCTGAGGCTGATCGACTTCGCCGGGGCTCGTAAGACTGCATATAGTTTGCAGCATCCGATTCCAGCACTAAAGAATACACCGAGCTACGTAGCTGCCTCATGACCGAAAAATGAGAACAAGATCGATCATGTCGCGATAGGGAAAGGACACGCTTCAAGGGTTTTAGATATACACAAGATCCGAGGACCCAACATCGACTCGGATGATTATCTTATTACAGTCAATACGCACACAGAAGCTTCTGTGCAGCAAAACGCGTACATGTAGCTACACAAAGAATTTTTGACATCTAAAAGTTGCATTTCCAATACACAGGTAGAAGTTTCGCCACTCGACCATCTCTCTGAGATGCCAACATACACGAGCAATGGAACCACATTGCTCATTCGCCTGAAAACACTATTGGTACAGCGAGGACTGTCACGCTGCTGCAGAAAAGGAGTGCGCTGCCTATAGTGACACGCTGCGATAGAGCACAAGGCGAGGCATATGGGTTAACTAGCGAATGCTCAAAAAGGTATACGAACGTGTTATCGGAACGAAGAAAGGGAAGGCTGAAATACGTGAGTGCCAGGAGCTTTAAATGCTGGCGAATAAAAAAAAACGCCTGAAAGTTTGACCATAAAGTTCGGCGCCTTCAAGACCGTGGGAGCTGACAACTGAGGTATGCAAACATGGTGGCGAGGAGCTAGTGAGGTATTTGCATCAGCTCCTATTAGCAAAAATGGTGGAATGAAAGCATGCCGGCCGCTTAGAATTTAATTGTTCTCTGCCCTTCCATAAGAAGGGTGATCCTGCATCTGTGCCAAATACCTTGGGGTTAGTCTTCTAACTATCGCATGGCAGGTTCTAGTGAGCATATTGTGTGAAAGGCTGAAGCTGACCATCAACCCACTGTTTGGACCTTTTCTTTTTGTGATATGCGGACCTGGGAGGTGGAGTCTTCTAAAGATACGTATTACCCGACTCATACGTATGCCCGATTCACATGCGTTATTCCCCTGCTCTTTTTGAATTGAGTTTCGGAGTGCCTACAGACTAAACAACCCCATCGCTTTGCTGTTCTGCTTCTTCCCCTCGGTACTACCAGTTAAGATATTCCTTCGAGGGGGCAGGACATGTTTATTCACTCATTTGTCTGCGTTCATTATCATCATGTCTTAGCCTTCGCATAATTGTGGTGGCTACGTTACAACCATAGTTCCACGTTTCTTCAGATTCTAGCATATATTGTACTAGGCTAGCAGCTGTCATGCTGTCGCCGATATTTGAGCGCCACGTGCTTCGTTCTCCATCAAATCTAGAGTATTCTAACAGGGCATGCTCAGGAGTTTCATATTTTTCTTGGCACTATAAGCAAAATGGGGAGCCTGTGTGCTTGTATTTGTTCAAATACTGTCTGCCCAGTTAAAAACTGTGTTAGCATGAAGTTAACGTTTCCATGTGTTCTCCGGATCCATTTTTGTATGTCGGGGATCTTCCCTTTCCCTTCTCCTATCGTTCCATTTGGGCATTTCCATTTTAGTAACGGCGAGTTTCGTACACGGTAGAACTATGAGCTTTACGACGGCATAGATATCTCATCAAATAAATGTCCAGCGGCTTCGTTGGTTGAGTCATCTCGGAGGATGGATACAAACGCTCCGTCTCCTTAAATATTCCATTCGTTATCAGTTGGTGCTAGCAGAGAAAAAGGAAGGACACCGCTGCATTGAAAAGATCAGGTGGAGAAGGACTTGGCTTCACTTGGTGCGTCCAAAATAGCACAAGAAAGAAACGACTGGCGCGTTTTATTAAACTCAGGCAAAATCGCTTAAGTGATTGTCGCACCTGTCAACAACAAGAAGATTTAAGGAATGTATGAATTTAATAATATATTAATTATTATTAATTAATAAATTACTGCTATTTAATATCAGTTTATATTAAATTATTTTATTTCCTGGTTTGTTTAATGCCTTCAGTTACTCAATTTTTAATTATATTAAGCAAAATTGTATGCCAAGGTGAATCCTATGACGGATCTCGAAATTCTGCGGTTTCTTAAAAAATATCCCGAAATCCCGCCATCAAAACGTTTACCAAATATTGGAAACCATAGTAGGTATGTATGTTAGTAGATACTCGTAGGTATATACAGACAAATTAAGTGGTTATTGTAAACTAGCGGGAACAACAAAAACAACTTTTGCAAATAGAACAAAAACGACAGCAGCTATGTTAGCTACCATAGAGAGCAAATTTATTTGAATTATCCATGTACTTTTGTAACTCTGTGCAGCATCAAATTGTAAGGTTGCAATAAAAGAGGGCAGTAACAACATGAAACAGCCGATGCGCTGCTCAGTGGTATTTGGGGAAATTTTGACCTAAAAAGTTAAAAACTGTTTTTTTACGGTTTTATACACGACAAAGTACATTACGTTACGTGTTTTGCATTGCTATTGTTGCCAATTTGCTCATTTCGGTTTATGTTTTGTTGTTGTTTTATTTTCTGTTGACTCGCGTACGTAGCCCCAAAGGTCCTAGGGGCACAGAGCAGCTTCTGCTACAGCAACAGTAACTATGGCAAACTCACAAAAAATTGTTTGCCGCTTGCCAAATTTAAATGTTTAATGATTTTTTTCTTCTATGCAGCGTATATAAACACGAGTAGAAGGGAAGTAACATGTTCTGAATATTTTCCGCTTGATGTGCTCAGTGCGTCATATCTCATAATATACTCGTAAAGGGTTTTTCAATTGCCGCGGGTCGAATTTGGCGCCCTGTGGCAGCCATTTTGTTTTGGTGACATCTGTCAAATCTTTTGTTTATTATTCAGTGGTGTATGCCAAATCATCATGGCAAGTTACACGATTGTGCTGTTCAATGATTCAAATGATAAAACTTTATTATCAAAATGAGTGTTCATTAACGCAAAGGTTACGCGCATTGCGCCCATTTTTCGGTAGACGTGGTGGCCCTTCAAAGTCGACTCTTCAATGTTTGGTGGCCAAATTTGAGACGACCGGGTCAGTAAACAATCAGCCAACACCCGTACGTTCAAGGAATGCAAGATCAGCCGAGAACATTGCCGCGGTCCGTGAAAGTGTACAGCAGAACCCGAGGCAGTCTATTCCTCGCCGTGCACAATAACTTGGCCTTTCGCAGACTTCAACTTGGCGAATTTTGCGTCGGGACTTGGGCCTACATCCGTACAAGATTCAACTGGCCAAGGAGCTCAAAGTTGATGACCATAGACAACGCTATTTGTTCGCTGACTGGGCTTCGAATCGTTTGGAAGAGAACCGCAGTTTTGGGCGAAAAATCATCTTTAATGACGAGGCGCATTTTTGGATGAATGGCTGTGTTAACAAACAAAATTGCCGTATATGGGACGACACCAATCCACACGAGGTTCACCAGGTGTTAATGCATCCTCAAAAAGTTACCGTTTGGTGTGGATTTTGGGCCGGCGGTCATTGGTCCGTACTTTTTTGAAAACGACGTTGATGAGGCGGTCACCGTCAACAGCGAGCGCTACACACGATGATAACCAATTTCTTATGGCCCATATTGAACCATATGGACCTAGACGACATGTGGTTCCAGCAGGACGGCGCTACGTGCCACACAGCAAACGCCACGATTGACATTCTGCACATCTACCCGCCCTTATTGAAAAACCCTTTATATGTAGCGCAACGGGATAAGGGAGCATTGCGCTTTAAAAATGCGTTTGGGGAAACTAGATTGGCATTGCAGCGTTCCAAAATAAAATTAAAGAAGGGGAAAATGTTCTACAGTCTTTAGTGCCACTACCCCGACAAAAAAAACTCAGAGTAAGCAAACAAAAAAGTGTTGTTCTACCATATTTACGGACTTTATCGAATGCAACATCAAAGCGTTGATTCCAACTATTCCGTTCTGGTAGGCCCATCATTGAAAATGTTGGTAAGGTCATTGAAATGTCGAGTCGGACTTTTTTTATTTTGTGTTTAAAAAGTCTATATTGTTTAAAAATAACAATAAATGAATATAAAATACAAAATAGTTTCATTATTTCAATATCTTTATACATAAAAATTAATGTTTGTCTGTATGTCATCGATGAACTCAAAAACTACTGGACCGATTATTTTAAAAATTAGTATATAGGTATATATTTTTCCACGGAGAAGGTTTGTAGAATATGCTTATTGATGCCACTCGCCACCAGGTGGCGCTGCAGAGTAGGAACTTCTACTCCGCAGCAACGCACGCCGGGTACAGCTAGTTGTACTATATATAAAAAATATAAATCAAATAACTGCGAAAAATTAGTAAGTCTATTTGGTGGGGTCTACAGGGTCCAGCACTCGAAATGTTACCAACTTCAAACCGCTCGATGTCTGTTAGTTGTCTAAATGACAGTCCAGAGTATTTTGTAACAAACGCGTGGAAGCATTTTGCGAGTAAATGCGAAAAAATTAAATCAGTGAGGAATTCAAACGTAATAGTGGATTGCATTATATGTATTTGGCTAGAAAATCTCAACCAGCGATCGAGCACCTTAAACTATGTAAATAAATTTTTTGTTTATCGAACCATTACTCGTTACAAGTTACAATAATACTGGTGGTAGCATAGCGAAACATCGTCAAAAGACTGCAACGTCATGTGAAATGGTTCAAAAAGTGAAGAAGGGGCTTGAGTAAAATCTCCGACGAAGTGCCAATCAAATGACGAAAGAACTGAATATATCTACCATAGCATTCGCCGCATACTGAAATATGATCTCAAAGTTAAGTCTTACAAGATCCAAAAAGGCGCATGATCTCACACCAAATCAGCAACAAGTCAGACTTAAGAGAGCGAAGGGAGGTCATCGATTGGCCATCAGGAGGCAGAACCCGCCACAAGTAATGGTTTGGTCGACTGTAACCGCAGATAGGCGCTCTCCAATCGCTTTCATCGGGCGTGGCGTCAAGGTAAATGCGAAATATTATCGGGAAAGTATTCTGAAGATTGGTTTGAAGCCGTGGGCAGACAAACATCTCAAACAATTCAACAGGACTCGGCACCATCTCACAAAGCTCGAGTGAACCAAGAATGGCTAGAAATAATATTCCGAACTTCAGAACGTCCACATAATGGCTCTCAAATTCACCAGACGCGCATCCGATGGATTATTCTACTTGAGTCATTTTGGAGAGCAACGTCTGAACTAAAAGATTCACCAGTCTCGAGGCACTGAAAAAAACAATTGTCAGCAAGTGGGCCAAAATACCTGCAAGTCACATTCGGGCAGCTTGCAAGTCATATTGGGGCAGCTTGCTCACTTCGAGTGCCAGACTCTGAAGATTAAAAACATGACTCCAAACATGAACCCAACTCACAATTTTCCCACCAATAATGACTCTCCCTTGGTATTACGGTGCCTGCAATTGTCTTGCCGGACACCGAAGTAGACGATCCACTATCTGAATTTTCCAAGTTAAAATTCTCGATTTCACTGTCAGTTTCCATAACACCACTGTCACTTCTTTAAAATCAAAATAAATAGAAATTAATATATTATATCATGCGAAATTGAATGAAAATTTATTTAAAAAATATACTACAAAGAATTCTGTAAGGTTTTATAAACTTTGGAACTTGGTTGCCACGTCTCAAGGCAAAGGCGAATGAAATGAAGACAAAATGTGTAAAGTGTGGTTAGTATAAGCACGCGACAAAACAAACGTGGTTAGAAAATGATAAAAAGTTGTGTGATTTAAATAAAATTTTGGAATTTGAAAATAAATAAACAGCATAATTCGCATACCATTTTGCAATTGTATTTGAGTTCCCGTGAGAGTTGTACGCGGGAGCTACACTTACTGCCGCAAGTCGTTTAAGAATGGGCATCTTGGTGCGAGTGACTACTGCTCCTTAATCCTCCAGTAAGATTGTCCGAATCAACTGATGGCCTGAATCAAGACTGCCTTACCAATTGGTCTCTGGAAGTGACCCAACCACGCAGTATTGCAAAAACATGTTCAAGGGATTTTACCCAGCAAACGGTGTTGAATTCTAGCACAGCACTACATAGAGAGGAGTTCAAAGTGAGCGTATGGTAAAAAGGTCCTATATTGGCGATTTCTGCAATATATTGTACTCGTATATGTATTTCCTATCATAATTTGCAGGATACCAGGATGAAGAAAAAAGGAACGTAACTTTGTCGTAACGTGACTAACGATTACTTGTGTGAGAGAAGTAAAAAGGGAGTGTCAAAATAAAATAGCGTTTGGAAACAAAGATTTAAAAATCGCAATTTAATAGTCAATATTTTATAATATCTTATATTAAAAGAAAATAAGTTGTTTGTAAACAAAAAACATTTTATAAAAATGTAATATTATGTCAGCTCAGCATCTGGTTATACTCAATTTACAGAAAGTCGTGTAACGGTAGCGCCATGGATGCAACGTTTGAAAATTTTAAGCAGAACGTAAAACGAAATATTATTGCACGTTAGCAGCTTTAGTGGTGTCCCAAAATGGCATTTAGTACCTAAATGATGTATTATATTTAAATAAAAACGTTTGTAAAAGTATAAAATCTAATTTCCACGTAAATTACGAATAATCTTCTATCATTTGTCAACACAGTAAAAAATTATCGATACTAATATCCACGAAACGATATTAATATCCACGGTTGTTGTTGTAACATCATAACACTTGTCTCGAAAGGTCTTCACAAATGCTTCTGAAATTAGGCTCTTTAGCCAATTACAAACTCTGAACCGACTGGCGTGGAAATTCTCGCTATTATTCACTATCGGTAATTTCAGGCCGATAAAATAATGCTGAAAAAACCTTTGTCAGTTTTTTAGTAAAGTATTCGAATTTATAACTACAAGGATCGAAATCTAATAACCGTAGAATGCAATATTTGTAGTAAATTCATATGACCGAAGCCCAAGATAATGGGTTACCAATGGAAAACCAATCAGGCATAAGGCAATATTCTCACTTCTCACATTTAACTAAAAACTTATCGAAGAATTCAGAGGTGCGGTGAAAGAAAAATTTTACACAGCTCCTCAAAATGATTGAAGTTATTAGATGTGAACTTAATATATATCTTTTTTTAGCCTGAGTGTTTAGGAACCACCAAATCTCCTGGTGATCCTTGGCTCGACCTTTTCAATATATACTTATCTTAAACATGTATGTATTTTTTCCCTTGTTCACTCTACTCGAGAGCATAGGGCCTCGACAAGACTCAGTCTTGCGGTGATTAGCCTGCCGCCACCAGTCCTAAGTAGTCGGAATGCCCAATTGTCGTTGCTTAGAAGCAACGCCTTCTTACTGCTTTAAGCGCCTTCTGTGTTTTAAATTTTTTTTGCCAGAAGGAATGCACAGATGGTTGAGGCCTTCGCTAAATTTGGTGTGTCTGCGCTATTACCGCGATTGCCCGCTTCCTATTGGTGGCGTCACTGATGCAATGTTTAACTGTGTTTTTTTTTTTGTTATTTTGCTTTTTTTAGCAGCCACAATGCAATTAATGCGCTGACTTAGGATTGGAAGAAATAAGGAATGCAATTTTTTTTTATAGAAACTAGGAAAGTAGGTAAGTTTGGAAAAGTGCGAGGGCCGTGGGATTCGAACCCACAACCTCTGAGATGGCAGACTAGTGCACTTATGCTAGACTACCGAGGCCGCCAAGGCTACTACATTTATGTATGTCCGCTGTATACAAAAAATCATATTCTGCCAAGATTTTCAATATTTAGTTCAGAGAGGCGGCCTCTTCCAATTCCTCCTTATCCGACTCCTCTTAACCCAAGCCCTCACAGTGAAGAGACTAAAAGAGCCTTGAAATAATCCTTGCATAATTTTAAATTTAACTAAGATCCAGATAAACTCTTAATTAGAGTTATATTAAGATGGCAAAACAATGGCCATAGCACGGAAAATGGCACTACAATGATTTGCCAACACCAGAACGATTGGGAATATGTCACAGAGGTCCCTAAAACGTACGAGTTATTACTGAAAAAGGAATAATCTGCCATTCGTGGTACAGCCCAAACATTGCTCTTCCGATTTCCATTGATTTACGCAGAATTTTCTTTCCTGCACAGAAGAAAGAAGCATAAAATTTGATCTATTCGTGAACCTGTTGAACAAGAATTACGAGAAAAAGTAGAAGTTAGCAAATGGGTATTATTTTGAAGAATGTCGTACAGAATAAAACCTCAAATTATGAAGACAAAAAATATAGTTTTAATTGCTAATCTAATACCTTAAGAAATTTATTCATCACTATAAGTTCATAGCAAACTGGAGTGGGTGTCTGCTCCTTTTTGTTAAGTAAACTTTAAAGTGATCCTCAATTTTTTCTCGGTTTTTATCCCAAAAATTATCAAATATTATTTCTCAAACTTTTACTAATCTTTACTTCCTAAATCTCGTCATACGAACCGAGAGAGTAGAAAGGTTTTATATATTACGACGTTTAAAAGAATTATTACACTCCAAAAAGATCTTCGAAAACAAGCCGAAGCCCAGAAAACCATGTCAGTAAAAGCTACGACAAGTGGGCGCGGGTATAGATCAGCTTAGCCAGGTTGCTTGTCTAAGACAAGACACTCGGTGGTCCTATGGCCCATTGTTATACCTGCATGTGATTTACTAAGTTGCTTAAACCACTTAAATCTTTTTAGGAAGGGAACTAGTCCCTCCAGTGCGTTATTTTGCAAATTTCACAGGCCTTCAAAGAAATAATTGCGAAAATAGTTTGGCACGGCTTATTTGAAGTGTAGGACAATCACAAAGAAGGTGTTATACTGACTAAATTTCTTTGTCATATCCACAGCTCCTGCAGAAGTCGTTGTGAGGTACACACATTCTACTGGCTAGGGTACCAATAGTGTCACTACACTACCCGTTATAACACCTGTGAGGACAAAATTGCTCTTTTAAAATTCAGAGCGCTTTGGAGACCGGGCACTTAGTAGCCAGAGGTCACCTTCTATTGTTTTCCTCGATTGCGCTCAAGTCAATCGCAGTATAGAGTTCGCTTAGAGCAATGACCTTGTCCTCTACCACTCGCTGAAAGTCAAGCTCAGAGTCTTTCCTTGCACGCTCATCCCCTCTTTCATTTTCCTTCACTGCAGAGTGGCCGGAGACCCAAAAAAGTGTGGCTTTATGTTGTTGGATAATGCAGGAGGTCGCTGCATTATTTTACACATCTTGAATTGATGCGCACTGAAGCCAGTGCCTTGATCGGTGATTGGTCATCAATAAAAGTGGTTAGGTTTTCCGGAGGTAAGTCCATTAGTCTTATCGTTCTTTCTGCTTTGTCTATAGCGTAAATCTTCGCTTGAAAGACACCACACCGGTCTGGGGGTCTAAAGGTGCAATTTAAGACTAATTGTTTCGAGTACACTCCCGATCCCGTGCAATTATCCATCTTTGAACCGTCGGTTGAAAGATGGTGACCACTACCAGCTGATATAACGCTGGTCTGCCAATCCTTTCAGTCGGGTTATTTACAGTTTTTGTTCAGATCTACCTTGGGAGCCAGATAGCCTGGTTTCGATACGTCTTGCAAGTGTTCCATTGATAATAGAACTGATGCATGACCGTGCGTGTTTTCTTCCAGCAGACCTGCTGCTTTAGTCCTGGAAGCAGATTTGCTATAAAAACTAAGCAAAAATATGTTCACTAGAAGCAATCGTACCTCCGTGTATCACTTTGTAAATAGTTTGTCCCAACAAATTTCAGACTTAATAGAAACAGATGAAGCATTTTGTTTTAACTTAGAACTTGTCATAAAGCGTATGCCTGATGCCACAAAGAAAATATATACTATACTTTATAGCATTTAGGCTCTGACGAAAATTGCTCATTTGAACCACATAATTACCTGTACATTTAACCCCTTTTGTGTGCAATTTATAACACAAATACACAGAGGGGGCCTACCAGAATAAAATGTATTTGTGTGCTATGCATGTACGTATTTACATGCATATATACGTATAATATGTGCACGTATTTCAATATAAACACACCCTCAATGAGAGAGCCATTCACATCCCAATATACTGGAGGCGCAATTTAACATTTCGCTTGAACACAACCGGGCGGCTGTGAAAAAAGCACACGTACAACGTAGGGGCTAACAAAGCAGATATTCGGAACAAAAACGTAGTGAACAAGCTGGGAAATAGGGGCAAAAACAGACATTAAAATAAAAAATTTCCTTGCCAAAAAGATTGCAAAACCTAAAAAAAAATTAACATTTATTTATACATACATATGTGTAGGTATTACGTACGTGTATTAGTACCAGCAGAATCCTATAAGCATGAAAAAGTAGAAAGAATACAAAATGAAGAAATAATATGCTCACATGATTTAAGCTACGGAGTGAGTGTATACCGAAATAGATACAAAACATAAACAAATCAGATAAATGTCTTGGAAATTGGGCCGCGAAAACAAATAGTAAACAAATGCTATCTATTAATTAATATTTTTCATTCGATTATTTTCTTCCTTCCTTTTAATTTGTAGTGAGACTACTAGGCACCTCTTACTGCTTCTAGGGTCAAAAAGTGGTTTTGCATATATACTTAACCACACATACATAAATTTAAGGCTTTCAATTTTATCCAAAATGCCTATTATTTCTGTTTTCTACAAATTTTACTGACAATACAGCTATTAAGTAAAACAATATATATAATATATAATATATTTTTTGGTCCATCTCATACGTCACTTTTTTTTTTGTTTATTTTGCTTTGTATTCACAGTTTATTATTTTAATTGAATTATTATATATTTACTGAATGAGCTTAGAAATAAAGCCTAGTAATAAGTTTTAAAATCTTAAGTTTCTCAAGTTTAGCCCATTACCTGAAATCCTGAGAATGAGCGTGGCCCTTTTAAAACGTGTTTTTTTTTTTTTTGTTGTGTCGCATAAAGCGATTTCCAACGGATTTGGATAATTTCACAATTTTGTTATATATATATATATTTTGCTTTGCAGCTCTCTACTTCAGCTTTGACTATAGTTACATATTTACAGAACTCATTGAATAAATTCACTATGGATTCTCCTTTAGATTTAAACCTCTGTATTATATCAACGTAGGTTGCATTGGTAATATCCCACAGTTGAATGTCACACGTCTAAATTGTTTTAATAACTGTATTATATATACATACAGCAGTTTAAAATCTAAGCTTTGTGCCGATATTTTTCTTAGGAGCTAATTTAGGTTAGCTGGCACTAGCTTCCAATTGGAATAATTTAGCTGCTAATATTCTCGCCAAGAAAGTACTCTGCGCTAATGTATAAAGGGTGGTTAAATTTCAAGGGCCGATGTTGAATGTGAACTACACCTAAAGGTCCAGTTTTTTTCTGCATTTCGTTCGACATTTTTTAATTTCAGGCTAACTTAATTTGAACCATGGAAAAATACACAATCGAGCAACGCGTTAAAGTTATTCGGGCTTATTGTGAAAACGGGCGTTCAAATCAAAATGCATATCAAAGAAAATCATCTTCAGTGATGAGGCACATTTTCACCTCAATGGATTCGTCAATAAGCAGAATTGCCGCATTTGGGCGAATGATAATCCAAGAGTGATTGCCGAAAAACCAATGCACCCACAAAGAGTAACTGTTTGGTGCGGTTTATGTCCCGGCGGCATCATTGGGCCGTATTTTTTCCAAAATGAGGCCGGTCAAGCAGTTACTGTGAATAGTGTTCGCTATCGTGAGATGATAATGAACTTTTTAAGGCCCGAATTGGAAGATATGGATGTGGACGATATGTGGTTTGAACAGGACGGTGCCACTTGTCACACAGCCAACGAAACAATGGATCTTTTGCCCGAAACATTTGATGGCCGAATAATCTCACGTCGCGGAGATGTCAATTGGCCGCCAAGATCATGTGATTTGACACCGCTGGACTTCTTTCTTTGCAATTTTATTATAGGTATATGTATCTTTCTTTGGGGTTATTTGAAAGAAAAGGTATACATCGATAAGCCAGCAACAACTCAAGAGCTGAAGGATGAGATAAGTCGGCACATTACCGGCATAGAAGCTCAATTATGCCTCAGCGTCATCGAATATTTGAACCATCGGTTGGAGGTATGCCGCCGAGGCCGCAGCGGCCATTTGCCCAATATTTTGTTTCATGCATAATTGAACCATACCAATATTATCATAATAAATAGAAATGACAATAATTAAAAAAAAAATATGTATTTATTTAAAATCAACACCGGCCCTTACAACTTAACCACCCTTTAAATGACCTGAATACCTTGGGATTTAAGAGTATTACTTAGTTTATATCCCGGCAAAGTAATATGTTTACAGTGTTGTTAACTTGCCTTTATTTGCCAATTTGCAAGCCATTCTTCAACAATGCGCAAGCATGGAAGTCAATATTTTACCGCTAGGATGTCTAATTTATAAATGATATACTAATACGCCACGTTGTAGAGACCAGCCATTATAGCAAACTCTTAAGAAGAAAATTGAAATATTTTTATAGCAAATCGCTTCTTAGATAGGTAGATAGATATTATGAAATTTTAGTGCCGTTCGTTTTTTCATTTTATATTAAATTCCATCATACCACACTTTGGTAAATCCTCTCCTATTTTATTTATTTATTCAGTGATTCAATCCCAACACAACAAGTATAAACCTTACATATAATTAGTAGTGCTAGTCACAATTTCTAGTTTCAATTTTCATGATAAAACTTACAAAATTTATTTTTAGTTTCAAAACAAAAACAAATCAAGTTAACATTACTTATGATTAAAATTAAAATTATCTCTATTAGTACTAATATTATATATCTACTTATCTACTTATATGTAGATACTATATTTTAGGGAAGAGAATTCCTAAGTCGAGTCTTATGCACCAAGAAATGTCGACGTTTGTGTTTTGTACCTTGCAGCGAGAAGTTTTGAGTTTCTCACTGACTTTGTGGCGCTTATTCTAAGAGCGAGGTACCCAGCTAGCTTATTGGTAGTTTCATTGGTGATTCGACTAACTTGGTCTTTTGTACCGTTGTTTTTTCGAAAATCAATTTGGTACTATATAGTATTCAAGAAGAAATTGAGTCATTTTTAATAGACGGTCACTAAGCTTTTTGGTCTGAATGAAAAAGGCGGTGTTGTGCCTTTTTTGGATTTGGCTGCCATAATGATTCACGGTCTTTTCTTCAATTTTGGAATGTAGCCGAATCTGAAAATGTCATTGAAGATAGGTGTTCTTTAGAATTTTTTGGCCGATACGGTGACATAAAAGGTATTTTCATTGGATATGGCTGTTATTCTATATTCTCAATTTCCGAGATGTATTCCTTGAGAAGCCTACGTGATTCAGTAGCCATATAAGTAATGTTTTGCAATTTGGCGAAACAACATTTTTTAAGTGTTTTTCAACACAATTAGTTTTTTCTTCAATGCTGCGAGCTCAATTGGCATATTTGTTTCTTTCAGTGGTTATCTGCTTTTTGCAGATAATGTTTTGTACTCATATTGCGGGTTTTCTTTCCTCTTTAAAACTCTTTTCATGGCCCTGCCACTCGCTTAGAGCTGCTCTATTTCTTTCTACTTTTGAAAACCAGATATATATCAGGTCAGTTCATAAGTTTGTGCGTTTTTTAAAGGTCGTTTTAAAATTTATAAAAAAGATATTTAAAGTATTTATTAATCAATAATATACCTTCCCTCATTATTTACAATGTCTTCCCAACGTTTGGGCAAATTTTTAATTCCCTGCTCAAAAAATTGTTTGTCCTTGGAGCCAAAATACGCTTCGATATCTCTTTTTATAGCTTCTTTTGAGGAGTAGTTCTTGTTACTCATATGGAGTTGAAGTCCACGAAAAAGGTGATAATCACAAGGCGCAATATCCGGAGAGTCTGGTGGATGAGGCATTAGCTCCCATCCGAACTCGTTCAGCTTTCCTAATATTTGCCTTGCGGTATGAGGTCTAGCGTTATCGTGGTGAAACGAAACTTTGCGTATATTCAGCAGTTATCGTCTGGTTTGGTTCCAGAAGTTCATAATAAACAATACCGGCCATATCCCACCAAATAGACATGAGAATCTTATTGGGGTGAAGGCCATCTCTAGGGGTCGCTTCTGGTGTGCCATCTTTATCTACCCATTGGCGTTAGCGAACAGGATTATTGTAAAGGACCCATTTTTCATCACCAGTATCGTTACGGTTCAAAAACTTTAATTTTTAAGTCGTTGCAGCAGCTGAGAACAAACATCACTCTCTGCTGAAGTCGAGCAAGGCGTCGGATTTAAAGACTTCAGGACGACCAGCGCGCGGGGCATCCTCCACGTCGCAGTTACCAGTTCGGAATTTTGAAAACTACTTTTGCGCTGTCCTTACACTCACGGTATCCTCTCCGTGAACAGTGTTTATTTCTGCAGCAGCAGTTGTTGCATTTTTACCACTTTCATAAAAAAAATACAAAATTTGCCTCTTATACGCGTTCGAAGATTCCATTTTATTTTTTAACAACACGTGCTTCTATCCGCGATTAAAATCACTTGTTGAATGCACAATATATCAAGGAAAATATAAACAGTTCCGTTATATTCCGCGAATAATTTTTTGTATGAAAACATCGCACATAGGTGAAATTATGGGTAAAATACGCACGAACTTATGGACTGACCTGGCGCTTAAACCTTTTTGGGTGTTTCGCCGAGCTCTTCCTCCCATTTGTGGTGTGCGTCTTGATGTTGTTTCACAAATGGAGGAACCTACAGTTTCAAGCCGACTCAGAACGGTAGATATTTTTTTAATGAGGAGCTTTTTCATGGCAGTAATACACTCGAAGGTTTTCCATTGCCTGCCGAGGGGCGACCGCTATTGGACGAAGGCACATATATGTATAAATATATATACAATTATCTGTAAATTTCAGCGGGCTATTCTGCTTTAAGGGTCAGAACTAGCTCACAATGGAAGACTGCCACACATGAACATTCAACCATCTTGGACTCCTATACGGATATACCCAGTGATTATTTAGTGATTCTTACCCTCCAATTCTCTGCTTCGAAAGGTATTTCTCAGTGAAAATCCCTTCTAGACTGGAATGATTTGAAGAAGATACCCGTTAAGGTCTACATGGTCGGATCTGAAATGGATACCGGTGTAGGATCAGGGTTATATTGCGAAGAGCTTTTTATCACTGAATCCTTTAAACTACCGTATAACTGTAGTGATTTTTAAACCGAAAAAAACGCTATACACGAAGCCTTAAAATGGTTAAGGATAAACAGAATATCATCAACAGATATCTACATTTTATAAGAGAGCCAAGCTGCGGTACACATTCCATATGCATTCCAAATAACATCAAGGAGTCTATAACATTGCCGCCACTATGTTAAGTATATCGTGTTATCTAATGCTGAGTCCCAGCCCACAGAGATATGTCAGGGAACTGTAAGACTAACCAACTTGCAAGAGAAGTTACCTGTATGCCAAACATAAATAATTTTATGGGAGTACCTCTTGCAACTAGTCTTGTTATGGACGCACTGATCAATTCTGTAAATCAAAGATGGACTTGTGCCAATACCTGTGATTTTGCATCTATCCAAGAATATTATAAAATTGAGAAGACTTCACATTAGGACCTTAGTAGGGACCCTTACAGGTCATTGTCTTATAAGAAATCACGCAAGGAGACTAGGCGTTTACATGCATGATTTCTGTTGTAGCTGTAGGAATGAGAAGTAGTTGGCAACAATTCAACTCCTTTTTTGTACATGCTCGGTTCTAGTCAAAAGCAGAAATCTACATCTTAATGAATATCGATAATCTATACACTTTAGGTATCAACAACCTTTTCCACTTTGTGCAAAGCTCAGGATGTAGGCTAATGCCTGCAGCTCACAACTGACCCACTTCGTGGTCTCAGTGGCATCGCTGTTCCTATGTGTGATGCGGCTGCCAAACTTACCTATCTATATAAATAATTGGCTCTTGCACTCTTTATTTGGTATGAGAGCCTTTTCTTTTTTTGTTGCATGCTCTTGCGATTTCGAGCGGCAGATACTTTATAAATAAAGACTTAGTGGTTTCATTGGTTATATTATGTCGTACGAATAGATGTTCTATTCATAAAAGTCTTCGATGCGGTAACTTCTGATTGCAGCAGAGGAAAAGGAAGGCCTCCTTTGCACTAATAAGCAATAACTGGCGCGCTTTCTTGAACTCTGCCACCATCACTTAAGCAGTTATTGGCCCAAACAAGAAAAAGAAATGCAAATGAAGAACTACACAACCCAACTGAATTCGTACATGGAAATGCTCCTTTTTAAATGAGAGCATTAATAGCAATAATTCTTTAGAACACAAAGGCGACCTTCTTTAAAATCTCTTGACTTGAAGAAATCTTTGTTGCGCACCAAAGTAACTTGCAGCACCAATGACTGTTAACTGATATGAATTTAAAATTTAAAAAATATTTCTCATAGTAATCATTTGAGAATTCAATTTTAAAGCTAACTAATATTGGATAACTGCAAAGGAAGTGACATAAAAATCCCACAATAAGAAATGTTTTATTTAACTTGTCGGACTAACATTTAATCTGCCACGCACAAGTTTTTCTTGTACGCTCGTATACGTGGAAGTGCAAAGCGAAAAGAAATGGCTATGATAAAAGCTAGCAGTAGCAACTAAAACCTTAAAATACATATGAAAATTCACAGAAACTGCTGAAATAAGGAAATATAAAAGCAAGGACGGCAAAAGTATGAAATGGACGAATTTCGCATTCATCGAGTCGTGCTGTGCCCCAATGAAACCATCTCAGATCATTGCTATTGTTCCTTTGAGGAAATATGTATGTAAATGCAAACGTGTATAACATCTTCTCATAAGTTTGTGGTGTTATGCTTCAATTCTCCATTAAAGGCAGCGGCAGGTGAAAGGCGGTCGAAGGTAACTGCATAAAAAGTGCTGGTACTTTCTCTCGTCGTACGATTCCTGTCAATATTGTTACTGCCTTTCCTTATGCTTGCTATTTTGGTTGACGCCAGCTTTTTTTTTTTTGCTGAATTCTTTTTTATATTCAAACTCATGTTTTTCGCCATGCTCTTCTTCTTCTTATCATTTTGTTGACTTTATGCGTAGCGGAGAAAACACATAAATAGTATAGGGACATATAAATAGAGCGAATGTGGCGCCAGCGCGCCCACTAGTAGTCGCCTCACAACGTACTATACATACACACGTATTTACATACATATTTACACACATTCTTGCATACATGCATACATACATATATAAATATACATTTCCTTGCGCGTGAGAAGCCATGAGCGCAGCTTTCTCGCCCACATTAAAATGGAGACTAGCGACTAGCGAGTCGATTACAAAAAGGAAAAACAAAAAGCAAAAAACTTCAACAGCATCTACAGAGCAGCAACAAAAACAATAACAACAAAAAATTGTAGTATTGGCAGCTGCAATAGCAACTACAAACCAACAAGGAAGTGAAGTTTTTAATGTTTCTCATAATAAAAAAACGAGTACATCCATATTCACGTACACATTTACACACAAACTGAGTGTATACTTGTATAAAAACATAGTTGCTGTTGTTTTTGCTGTTTGTCGTTAGCACCATCATAAATGTTATATCGCTACATTTGCGTACATTTCCATCAACACCGGCGTTAGACTAGAGTGCGTCTGGGTATGTGTGTATGTATTAGTGTGCTGTAGATGCTTCAACTGCACTGTGCAACAAAATCCGACTTTTTGAGAATATGAGCAAAAAAATAAACGTTTATCATCGGTTTGAAAGTTTACAACTGCATTTTATTTTAAAGGTTCCAAAGTTTTAACCTTTTGCTCATATTAATGGTAAATACATATGAAACTATGTATTGTAGTTTACCTAAGCGCTGATTATATGGCGCCTAGTCCCAAAGTTAAGGGGCCAGATATCTGCAGACGGCCACATTTTCCCTGATTTTCATTAAAATTATATAAAATGAAGAAGTCAATATATTTTTTTTCAAAATTGGCATACAGTTTATTTATACATTAAAATAATATAATTTTTTTTTTATTTGAATCATTTAAAATAGCGGATCAATTCTCAGGAAGATTCTTCCAGGAAGGTCACAGCTGGGCTTTACTTTCAACGCGCATTGTAGCATCAGCGTCAGTGAGCTGAATACAAAACACCAAAAATGTTGTTTTTTATTGATGTCATAATTTCTATATGAATTAAAAACAAATGGAAAAAAAAATCGCGGGATAAAATGCTTCAAAAAAAATTTTTTTTTTTCGAAAAATTTTCAAATTGTAAATTCACATAGAAAGTAACATCATAAAAAAGATGTGTGCAAAATTTCAGGGAGATCGGTTAATAACTTTTCGAGTTATCGTGTACGCCAATTTGAAAAATATAGTTTTGAGAAAAACGCTTCTAAAGTCGGCAACGTAACTATAGGTACATCTCCCAGCGCTCGAACGCAAAGAATAGAGTCATCACGGCTGACGATCTATAACATAAGAAATACTTAAATTTACGTTCTAAAAACTTGTTGACAAAATCTTAAAGGATTATATTAACATTTTATGGAAAAAAAATGTTTTCTCGAAATTTTAAAGGTATCTGCCCCCTTAATGATATCCACTTATTTCTATCGTTTGCGTTTTGCCTCAATTTAGTCCAGGTAAGATCATTCCGGGTTATTTCGTCATACAGACTACGTCACCAAGATACTCTTCGTCTGCCCTATCCGTCTATGCCCTTGTGAGTTCCACTTTAAAGCCAATGTTGGACAGCCTTTCTGAGGGTGTGTCCAATCCATACCCACTTCCTCTTATGCATTTGGACTTCACCTTGTGTGCAGTTCAGCGTTCGCTATGCAGTTTTCTGACTACCAAGCGCTTATCATTGTGCGGAGGCGTCGATTCAAAGACATTCTCTACTGATGTTGGACAGGATTCACAACCATACAATAAGACCGATTTGATATTGGATTTTCGTTTTTTTCGTAAGCTGCTTGGAGTGCCACACCTATTTGAAACTTTGTGATCTTTACATTTTCGGTATATAAAAATTACAAGGACCATTGTTGTGGCACATTTTAATCATTTACCTCCTCAATTCACGGGTAGTTTTTGCCTCTTTTGCAGGGAAGAGATAAAAGTACTCATAATAAGGACATACAGCGGGTTAAAATGTACCACAAAAATATTTCTCATAAAATTCTATTATAAGCTTCTTAAACACTAAAGCTCAAGATTCAACTTAAAAGCGAGAAATAAGTCAAAACGGAAAATTGTACAAGCTTTCATTTATTTAGAACTTTGGCCTTACCTATAAAACAGTGAGACGTAAACTTTCGAATCGCCGATACACAAAAACCATATTTTTTTTTTGTTCACTCTACCAGAATCCATTTTCGAAATCCTAGTATTTATATATATATCCTTTTTTTTTTTTTTTGGTTTGTTGTGCAGTGTTAATAGTGTAGCTTGAATTGTTGCTAATGCTGTTCAAAGTGCTCCTGCAATATGAATATTTACCCACTTGTGAATTCAGTGTTGTTCTTGTTTTATACAGCCTTCAGTACTGTAGTGTTAGAGTTCACTCGTAGACGCCTTTGTCACTGTTATGTGTGCCGAGTGTCTTATATTAGGTGCATTTTTTAGCAAACTGGACAGATTTCAACACAACTTTATGAAGAAATTTTTGATCTCTCTAGAAAATATTGTCTACGGCTTTGCATCGATAGCATAGCATTTTGAATGTAAAACGGGCCAAATTTTGCGAGTATCGATATTTTTTTTTTTTTTGTAATAATAAACATTTCACTAGCTGACAAATCAGGTGGTTATAATAGATAATTTTAAAGGTCCGAGGAGAAGGAAATAGTAAATTTATTTTTTCATAACTATAGGATTTTTTTTATTAAAGTGCAAAGGGTTGTTTAATTTTATTTAGTATATAACAGCATTAAGGAATCGAGATAGTTGTAGGCAAATATATATCAAATAACTCAGAATGATGAGAAGAGTCGATTTAGCCATGTTTGTCCGTCTGTTTGTGTACACGATAATTCTTCTTCTTCAGATCCTTAATCCCTCTTCCAGCATAGAGCATCAACCTCGTCTTCACGCTCTTGTGCGATTTTTGGCAATGTATCCGAGACTTATTTGATGTTTCGTTGGCGCAAAGATTTTGAGGAAAACAGGACACCAGCCTATTCACCTATATTCTGTTGAGGCAGCCTAGTTTGACCAGCAACTCTCTTCTTGAGCTCATCCGCCATTATTTCCATAAGGCCCCGTTTGGTTTAGCCCTTAGTACCTATTGTGACTTCTACTTCAAATATGTTAAAGAAGCTCAAAACAGTTCTACACATGGTCGCAAGGACCATGCACCTCCCTCTCTTCAGCTACAACTTGGACTCCTACACTGCTGACCTGTTCTCACAGATTACAATGTAATTCATTGTCCGCTGTATTGCCCAGGGTGCGCCCGCGCTACGTCTGTAAACGCTTCTAGGAGTCAGAGAGTAGGGTTTACATTCCTAATAGTGGCAACATTAATATATTTCAATGAACACATATTAGTCTCTCTGACCTCGGCAGCTCTTTTTTTACATAGCAGTTAAAGGTTATATATCTATCATAAATGCAGCAAAGTTACTAAACTTTCGGACACATGATGAACCCAACGCAACGGAATAGAACACAAGCATGTCCACGTCTTAATAAAACTCATCTCGTGCGCATCATTTGAATTCGACGGGTTTAGCTTCGATCTCTGCAGGGGTCCCACAAGGAAGTGTTCTTGGTTCCGTAGTATACGCAATATTTAGTGCGGATCTGCCACTCTCAATAATGGTTGAGACTACAACTTACGCTGACGATACCATCCTTATGTCTACTAGTCACAACAGTATTTTGGTGACAAATTTTCGACAAAAAAACATTAAAAATATAGAGAAATGGCGCAAAATCTTTCGTAAATCCAATAAAGCCTACGCAAGTTACCTTCAAACTGAAACAAGAAACATATGCTGTCCCCACCTTATTTGATCAGCAGCTTCGACAAACGAATAGCGTGAAATATTTGGGCATGCTCTGGGGCAGATACTTAACATGGCAAAAAGACATGACCAAACGCCAACAGCTCTATCTTAAACCCACTTCTCTTAAATGGCTGATGGAAGGAAGCTCAATGCTGTCTCTAGGAAACAAACTTCTTCTGTACAAAGCCGTAATTACACCCATTTAAAATTACGGCATCCAACTATGGTTAACGGCGGCGGAAACGAACATTGGCATCGTCCAGAGGTTCCAAGAAAAGACACTGCGAATAATCATCGATGAGTCGAGCAAAAAGCCAATACGCAAGAAAACGATAATGCCTTCAGTATGGGAGGAGATAAAAAAATTCAGTGCCAAATAAAGCAGTAGTTTGTTGAGCCAACCCAACGCGCTTGCCAGGGCCATAATTCAGCCAGGCACCTACGTACTGCGCCTCAAACGTGGTGCACCTCTTACAACCATATAAAATACCTATATATACGTTTTATAGTGCGATACACATACATTTTATTCACTTTGAGGTGACTGAGCTCACGAACAATGGCTGGTTGTGATTTTCCAGCCAAATATAACGCAATCACGCTTTTAGATTTGAATTCCATCATAAAAAAAAAAATTCAACAAAACTGAGGCGCAAATGCTTTTGATGGCTTATAAACAATATATTGAGCTGTCATTAGAACAATTTTGATGTTGATGCCATGAGCTGTTTTACAGATACAAGCAGTGTGAAGTTGGCAGCACTTCTTATCGTTCACCCTGTATATAAAAAACAAATTATAAAATCAAAAATTACGGCTCTACTTCTTGTTTCGAAAGTTATTTCTATCAAGAGCATGCCTTCAAAATCGCCCCATTAGCCTAAGTTTCTTAATGTTTAAATTTTAAACAGATTCCAATAACAAAAAACCACCATTGAGATTAGATAAAGGCCACGCCCACTTTTTGTATGTTAAAACTAAATTTTCTTTTGTCAGTCTGAGGTTGCAAGCTCATTGACTATGGATTTTTTATGCTAAAAACTAACTACACGACCAAATAAAATTTTGCTCGAATGTGCACGTGTTTATAATGTTCTGCCGCGACCAAATTTAGCACCTCCTTGCTTCGTAATGATATATAGGGTTATTCAATAGGTGAGCTTCAACTTTTTTCCGATAGGGAGGGCGAACGACGCAATATTTTTTATTTTTCGCTTGTCATTTGTAAACTTCATTAGTATACATTTCATCATGGAACGCTACACACTTGAACAACGATTGCAAATCGTGCACATTTTTTATGAAAATAATCGTTCTGTTGCTGCCACTGTAAGAGCATTACGGCCATTTTACGGTCCACTTAACAAGCCGTCCCGTTTTGGGGTTATGTGAAGTCATTGGTCTACAGTAACAAGCCGGCGACGATTTGTGAGCTCAGAGCCAATATTGAACGCGAAATTGCTGGAATTTCGGTCGATTTATGCAAAAGAGTGGTCGAAAATTGGGTTCAACGATTGGACTTCGTAAAACGTGCACGCGGTGGTCATGCAAAAGAAATCGAATTTCATACTTAAATGTATATGTTCAAACTCGATAATAAAAAAATTAGTTAAAAAAGTCAAACCGTTTGAGTTTTATTCAAAAAAGTTCGAAAGGTGAAGCGCTCTTACTGAAAAACCCTATACTTGCTGGTTCAAAAATTCATTCCTTTACATCTAAAATGCAAAGCAAAAGACGTTTCTAGCCCAAATGACAAAAGAGCTAAGAGTTTTTAAAGTTGAGTTCTCAAAACGAAAATCAAAATTTTCATACCAATCGGTTCCTAAAATAAGAAACTACAAATTCTCGATATAGAAACCCTAAATAAAATTGCAGCCAAATCCAAAAAAATGTCACCCAAAAGGTTATTAGATTTATAAAAGAATGCCCCATTTCCAGCATTGCATGTTAGTGTTACACTTTCGTTGCTTGCTGAATTTTTAATTTATTTGCATACTAATTTATCCAAAGGCGCTTCCCGGTTTCAACAGAAAGTGGTTTAGAAAGCAAAAGCTGTTCTAGGAAAAGTAGATGCATCATGATGTCTCAAAGAGAGGGTTGTAAAAAAAAACCTGCTTGCTGACAAAAAAGCAACACGAATTCTCTTTAGCAAGATGGTACAAAATTGGATGTGTAACCTTGCCGCGTGGGTAGCCTTGTTGAGTAACAACCAGCTAATGAATGGCATATGCACGTGCATAAGTTTAAAAGAATATGATTAAAAATTCAAATTTAGGTAAATACTAATTTCTCAGTTGACTAGGTAATGTAATTACTGTGCCTCAACTGCATGGATGCAATTTATTTAGGCCAATAAGGCATAAGGAATCGTGTTATATTACACCAATACTGAGCTGCAATCCGTTGTAATATTTTTTAACTAACTGCTCTTATTACTTATACTCGTAAATAAAACACCACAGCCAAGGCCTGAACTCTACATAAAATAAGTATTAATATTATCCCAATTTTATAGTCTTTCATTAGGTTTTTGGCCGAGCTCCTTTCCTGTTTCTGGAATTTATCTTGCTATTGCTTTATGTCGCTTCCTGAGTATCTGAAAGCCTCCATGAATGGATTTTATGTGACAAACATGCAATCTGCTGTTTCGTGTACAGTATGGACCTCGAATCCCGATAATACAGAGGTCTTAAACTCCCACTACTTCACGACTTATCGGCAACACAAGACGCCCACAACAAAACTGTGCTCGACTTTTTGCCAAAATTCGAGCTGTTCTTGAGCTCTAGAATCGCCTCGCCTATGCCTATTGGCATAGAACATATTTTTCACGTAGCTTTAGAGAAAGAAGTCCAGCGATGTCAAATCGCAAGATGTTCGTGGCCACATGACGTCGTTATTCCTAAAGATAATGCATTCTGGTAACTTCGTGTAACGTATCCAATGGAAGCATGTGCTGTAGGAGCCATAGCGCAGCGAATAAAGATCCAGCCGTTTCGTTCTCTGACACATGTGATCCGAATGGATACAAACACTCCAGCTGTGAAAATATTCGATGACATACCAGGTAGTGATAGCAGAGGAAGGGGAAGGTCCCCTCTGCGTTGGAAAGATCAGGTGGTCCGCGTAAGTGGTTTTCGAGCCAATCAAGAAGAATAGGAAACTGGTGGCTCCAGTGTCCTTGCAATAAAACGAGGAAAGAATATCAGAAAATCTTAAAATAAAACAAAATGAAAAACGTAATATAAATTATTTGCATTATTTTGATTATTTTTATATCATTTTCATGGTAAATTATCTAAAGAGGAATTATTATTGAAGAGGTATGCGCAGAATTCATGTTTAAATTTGAAAAAGTTTAGTAAATACAAATTCCATAATTTTTGTGACTAATCCTCATTTGGCTACGCAAACATATTATATTTCGAGTAAATCATCTCCGAATAAATCTTGAAATATTGGCTTTACATATTCTTGGAGCTAACGAAAGTATAGAACATCATCTTCGAGACAGGAAGAATCGACGAAGCATTATTTAAAATAATAGTTTTCCCATTCTTTAAAAAAGGAATTGGAAATATAGCAAGTAATTATCGGGGAATATCCTTTATGTACTATATCGCAAAAGTTTTAATGAGATAGATTAATGTAAGACTTGCAAACTGTAGAGAAAACATCAACATGCTCATTGAAATTTAGGCCGACCTTAGAAAAAACTACTCAACAGTGGATAACATATACAATCGAGCATCTAAAGTTCATTTAAAGTTCAATGAAAACAAAAAAGTTTATGCATACTTTGACCAGATTGGACAGGAAGGGAAGTATCAGATTAGTTAGAAACCTATACAGGGTGAAACAAGGTTGTCCGTTATCACCTTTGCTCTTCACAGTATACCTAAATGACCAACATGGCCGTTTTAAAGGTGGTATACTGATTGATGGAAAAATGTACGCCTCCTTCTTTAAGTTGATAATATTATTTTCCCGGCAAATAATCCTAATGTCATGCAATCTATGATTAAGAAGCTAGAAATATATTGCGCTAAGTGGAACATGGAAGTAAATTTAATGAAATCTGAGATGATGGTCTTTAGAAAAGGTAATCAACTAGCCAAGGCAGAAAAAATGGTGGTATAAAGCCGTGGAAATAAAAATGGTTAATACCTTGGTGTCATTCTCTTATCCAAAATCGCGAATGCTAAA
The DNA here is from genome assembly GCF_028408465.1 of Anastrepha ludens. Classification (NCBI taxonomy): domain Eukaryota; kingdom Metazoa; phylum Arthropoda; class Insecta; order Diptera; family Tephritidae; genus Anastrepha; species Anastrepha ludens. The sequence continues at coordinate 38,101,836 of NC_071500.1, forward strand.
CATTTGCAAGCCAGAAGGAATTCAGCAAAAACTAGCATTAATTGTGCATGGAGCAATTTCTTAGCTAAACCATACTTATCATACAAATCAAAATGGAAGCTCTTCCAAGTTGTGTGCAGAGCCATACAAACATACCCCGCTCAAATCGGGGGTTATACGCTGTTTGAAGAAGTAAATAAATTTCAGCGTTATTTTATTAAAAGAGTTTTCAAATTACCTGATTTCACCCCGAATTATGCAACAACGGTAGAAACTAACGTAGAAGATAGCGACGTATATTCGTTAGAACTATTACATTTGGAAAGCACAACACAAATAGATATATAAACAATTAAATCACTCAAAAGGGGAATCATACTTTGGAGAAGATGAGCGGCTAGCTGACATCACAACAATATTTAAAGCAAGATGTGGTTTATTAAAACTGAAAGCAATAGCCTATGCAAACCGGTAAAAATTTGCACACTAAGCAACTCAAACGAACAAGAAGATATGTATCACTTCTTAGGAAGGTGCCCTGTACTGAAGGAAATCAGACAAAGTCATTTAAATGCAGAGAAGCTAAACGACGCTGAAGTCGACGCTAAATGGCCAAAATTGGAGAACGCTAACTGGGTTTCATATACTCAGCCTAGCGTTATAGAGATTTTCTTACAGCAGAGTTCAATTATTAATTAATTTAAGAGCTGTGACAGACAATTCGTCATTGCCACAAACATTTTTATTTATTTCAAAACATTTCAATATTTACTTCTGTCAAAAAAGTACCGGGAATTGTTCAATAAAACGGAAAGTAATTGTTTAATCATCAAAATGTATTTTGTCACCCCGAAAATAGGTTCCATTAGAGGTAATACACATATTTCAACGATTAGTCCAGTCATCAAAGCACCTTTTAAACGCATTTGAAGAGATCTTCTTCAGCTCTTTCAGGGAATTCTCCTTAATGGCCTCTAGGAAAAAGTTACAGGGTTGTTCGATGACATTTTCGAGATTTTGGTGCTCACAATATGAGCCTTGTGAGACGGTGAGTTATCATGGTGCATGATCCATGAGTTTTCTTTCCACAAATTGGGCCGTTTCCTACCCACATTCTCTCTCAAACGTCGCATGACTTCTAAATAATATTCTTTATATACCGTAGAACCATTTAAAAGGAATTTCGAGATTCTGAGTGCACAACACGGCAATAATCAAAGAAAACGAGTAGCATGACTTTCAATATTGACCGACCTTGGCGTGGTTTCAGCATGTGGTTTGCATATCCAACTCATATACCCACGTCTCATCACCTGTTATGATGCGCTGGATAAACGTGGTGTCCGAATTCGTTTTCTTAAGCATGTCTTCAGCCACCTTCTTCCAATGAATTTTTTGAAAGAAATGCAACTCTCTTGGAACGAGTCGAGCAGCCACGCGTCTCATGCCCAATTTATGGTGTAAAATGTTACGAATTGATTCGTGAGGCACGCTAAGGTCGCGAGCTATCTCCCTAAAACTTAAATGATGGCTTTCGAACACCATTTCCTTGACTTTGTCAACGTTTTAGTCCGTTGAAGACGTTTATGTGCGACTCGATCGGGGCAAATCTTCCACGACTTCTCGGCCCTCTGCAATAAGGACTTTTGCTTATACTCGTGTTTTCGATAAAGCACACTCGTCCTAGGCTTGCTGCAACATTTTCAACGATACGGCACACGAAATCCCGTTCAAAACACAAAATTTAAGAAAGAATCCTTCGTTCGACATTTTTATCCATAGTGAAAATCGCAGAGCACACCTGCGGTTGACTGATATAATTAAATGCCAAAGAAAAGCTGATTGACAGATCACGCTCAAACTCTGCGACACTATAGCGACAGTTGAACCAATATTCCAGCAAAAAAAATGTTGTCATATGTGTAACGCGCGCTTTTTAAATGAACAATTCCCGATATTTTTTTGACAGAATGTATATTAAATGAATTAATGTATAAATGAAATCAATTGTTAACCATAATTTTTATAAATTGAATAAAGCATTCCTTCTATTACTACTACTACCATTCATGGACCTTTGGAGGTAGTGATGGAGGTTTTATATACATATTTTGCAGAAGCTTCAGATATTCGCCACTTGCACCAGCTGTCACGACCCGACGAGCTGTCCGAAAATCTTGGATTATCATCCCTTACTCTGATTTCGTTGTTACCTAGAAGGTAATACCTAGAAGGTAATGTACAGGTATATCATTTATAAGATATAACCTCATAAACACTTCAAATTAACTGGCGTAACTTTAGATGGTTAAACTAAAATTTTGTGCAAAAATTTTTTTATTTTTTTATTTATTATTATAATTTTTGTTTCTTTGTGAAAATTCTGCATGTATTTTCCCCCTAAAAACATAATATCAAACAACAAAAGTTACCCACTTTCGTTCTTGTAAGCAGATTGTTAAAGTGTATGAATTTTTAAACGTTTTCAAGCAACCTGAATAATTAAAGCTAAAACGCTAAAACGGTGCAAATTCTAAAACGACAGAAAGCAAAAGTAAAGCAACAACATCAATATATCTGAACTTTCACAGTTACCCTTAGCCACCAACAAAACAGTCAGGCAGTCTGCTAGCCTGCGAGCCAGCGAGCGAACGAGCCGGATGTATGCTTAGTTAGATATTAAATATGTACCTACATATATACATACATATGTAGTTATGAGCAAATGTATGTGCAGACCTAAGCATAAGTTTGTGTGTAGCAATGTATGTATATAAGTATACATATATGTATGCGTGTTTACGCGCAGTAAGTTCATTTGTTCATTGAAGTTTGTTTATACGTGTATGTGCCACGCACGTTTTGCTTGTGTGCACTTTAGTATATAGTAGGTAAAAACCATAATATTATAATAAAAGCAACTACATCAAAACCCACAACAACGCAGCTCAAACCCCCAGGAGAAGATAAATACCCCTTTGTGTTTCATGTTGCGCAGCTTCCAACTGTTGATTGTGTTGTTATTGTTGGCAGTTATGTATATATGAACTCTCTTTTTCTCTTTGAATCTTCAACATACACACACGCACCATATTTTGAGCGCTACGGCTGGCAGTGCTGACAACTCTCATTGACTTGTAAATATGAGGACAAAGTGACCACGCAAGCGTCTGCTTGGCCCGGGAATTTGTTTATTTTGAGCTGCTCGCTCCCAATGAATCCTTAACTTGGTCACCACTCACTGGCTTCACTCAAAACGTGAGAGACAATAAATGTCAGCTCTTTAAGTTATCTATTCTGTTTTTGATTTTGTTATTGGTAGGCAGTCCTTCAGACAGTTAGTTAGTCAGTCCAACATCTCGTAATGCCGCCGTCGGTGTTTACTACGGCATCAACGTCGGATTGGTTAGTACAAATATGCCTACGTGCACACATATGTATATTTGTATGTGGGCATGTGCTCTGCGGCTGCTTCGTTCGTTAGCAGTATTGTGGCTAACACCTCGGTTAAAGCTATTTTCGTTACAGTTCTAGCTTTGCTTCTTCTCTTTATTCTTATTTCATATTTGTTGAATGTTCTCTCCTGCCTCAGCCACCATCTCAATCCATGACGTTGTTTGCATTGTAAATTGCTTTGTATCCCCATCTTTTTTGCCACAACTTTGTGTGAACATCAGCATCACTACCGCAATGGTCGACTGCGCTGTCATTGTTGCTCCCCACGTCACAAATACCGTCATTGTGTGCAACAAAACATACTTATGCTGCTAGGCATCATTTTAGTCTACAGCTACGAAGTATGGCAATACTATCACCGCACTAGCTACAAAAGCAAGCGCACGTACATATGTACATACATATATTATAATAGAATCTAATAATTATGTTAGTAAATGCCTTCAGTCTACTTAAGAGTATATGACATGTACGATTATTTACATAACGGCCGTTTGTAACAGCATAACAGAATCGAGATAGGCACGATAAAGGCATATTTATATGAAAAGGCTCAAACTGATGAGATTAATCGACTAAGCCGAGTCTACCTTTCCGAAAGAGTTTTTTAAAGAACTAATAGAATATCTATCTGCGCTTCTAATGGTTATCAAAAATTTACTTTATTCCTGGCAGAGTGACCTTTAACTTAAGATATTCTTAAAACGAAAATATTTCAAAAAATTTTTGTTCGTTTTAATGGGTTGTTGTTTCAGGGCATTAAGGCGCGTTTATTATTTTTTAAGCATTCCTGGCCGTTTTTAAAGTAATAAGGGATAGATTTATATTGTCTAACACATGGGCACAACCTCTGGTGATGCCCTGAATGCTATGCTTGATTTGCTCCCCCTGGATCTTAAGATACAACAGGAAGCAATAAAAGCAATGTGTAGACTCCATAAATATGGTTTCTGGCACGAAGATGGAACTTCGGGACACAGAGAAATCTTTAAGTTGCTGTCGGAGCAGTATCCACTGTTTTTGGCACCTAAAGATGACCTGATACCCACCGTTTCATTTGGAAGGAAATTTGATGTCATAACAGGCTTGTACTTATATGGGTTCCGGGACACTCCGGTGTTCAAGGAAACGAAATTGCCGATGAACTGGCCAACCGAGGATCAGCGGTTCTCCCATAAGAGCCAGAGCCAATAATCGGAATCAGTTCCCCAGGAATCATGAATTAGATCAGCGATTATGTAGACAATCTACATAAAGAGCGATGGTCCGGTCTAGAACGCTGCAGAACTTTGCAGTGTTTTGTGACAAATCCGAACAGAAAACTGTCAAACTTTCTACTAAACATGATAGGTTCATGGTCGGTATTATTACAGGACGTTCGGTTGATGGTCGGTTCTATTACAAGACGCCACCCATGGGCTCAACATATCACCACCATTGGAATCATTGAGGACCCAATGTGCCTGTCATGCTTGGAGGAGGCGGATAGCACTGCGCACTTTCTCTGTGAGTGTCCTGCCTTTGCTAGAGCACGACTACGAGTATTGGGTTCCGATGTCATGAGAATGAGTAATATTCGTTTTCTAAAACTGGAGGATATTTACAGATTTGCCAAAGAATCTGGAAAATTCTCACAGGACTAACTATCTCTATCTCTGTCTCTATTCTTTTCTATCTCTTTCTCTGATACTTTTCTCCCTCCCTCCTTGACTATCTACGCCCTTTCCAGAGCTTTAAATACAATGAGCTCTTTAGCCTGAGTGTTTTAGGAGCCACCAAATCTCCTGGTGCTCCTTGGCTCGACCTTTTCAAATTCAAAACCCATGGGCTGATGAGTCCCAGACCTAACAAATAAAACACGCTTTTTTGGGCAAAATCGACATTATTCATCAACGTAGTTTTCATCAAGAACAACGCAATCATTCCAGTGCCGCTCTAACATGTCAAACCCGCTTCTGTATAACGATTTATATCTTGGCCTCAGTTTCAGCGACAAGATCTGCATTCGAGCGAAATTTTAGGTAGATTTGGGAACAGCCAATAGTCGCTAGGAGCCAAATCTCGCGAACACGCTGGATGTGGGAGCAATTCGAAGTTCAATTCATGTAGATTTGCTATTGTTTTGATTGACTTGTGACATGGTACGCTGTTTTGATGAAACTTTTTTTTTTTTGCTGTGTCAAATGCGGACGTTTCTTTGCGACTAGGGACCTTCAAACGCTCCAGTTTCGGTGCACTAAGATGACGACCGTTTTCATTCCAGAGTGAAGTGATGGACCCATGTTTCATCTATTTTCACATATCGACACAAAAATTCTGATCTATTATACTTCGCTTAAACATGGCCAAACACTGCCCAGAATCATCAGCACGTTCTTATATTGGTCAAACGCCGCAAACGCGGCACCCACTTTCAACAGAGCTTTCTCATAGCCAAATGCTCATGCAACATAAAGCCAACACAGCTAACTCACGCAACTTCACTTTTCGATCATTCAAATGGATTTTGTGGATTTTTTTGATGTTTTCCGGTGTTACCGCCACATTTGGAGGTCCAGTGCGTTGTGCAACATCGGTGTCTCTACGACCCCGTTTGAAGTCAGCAAACCATCATTTTATTATTTTTTCTGACGGAACAGAATCCGCATAACACTTTTCAAGTCATTACTTCGCTTGAGCTGTAGTTTTCCCTGTCAATAAGCAGTGTAAAATTAAAACTTGATGATCTTTTTGATCCATTGTTTTGAAAATAACGAAAGTAACGTCACTCGTAGCATAATAACTCACGAACTAATGAATACATTATCGCTCTCTTAACAGCTCTCTTTTTAAGGTTCGTATTGAAAAAGCGGTGAATGCAAGCAAACTAGTAGAAAGCGTTTAAGAAAATGTGTGATCGTGCCAACTCCATTCCCAAAAAACTTCTCCCTGCCACGTGGAATATTCATGATAGCAGATATTTAAAATTTAGATGCTAGTTCCTACAGGCATGAAAGCAACATGAACATTTCCTGCTGCACTCTGCGGAAGTAAATGAAGAGCTTATTAGTATATTTTAGATAAAACCAGATATCCAAGCTTTTGAGCAGTACTCATTCCAAACTGAAGAAAAATTTGTTGAATCGTATCAGTGGTTCTACGTGCCAAGCCAAGACGAATTTATCACAGGTGATGGCATCCACGCAACTGATTTTTTCTCTGTAGATGTGAATCATGAAATGTTTGAATGATTTGTTTTGTTTACATTCGTGTGTTTACTTTGTCATTTATGTATATTGAGACTTTTGATTAATAATATCCTTTGTACAAAAATAAAAATAAAAGTATTTTTACTTCTACTTCTTCCTAATTTTTGACAGGCACCTTTGGTGTAAGTTTGACAGGCAGTCAAGTGCGTGATGGTGTGAGTCTTTTTGCTTGAGCGCCATTCTGCTATGGCAAGTAAGAATTTTAATGACAAACTGCTTTGCTTGCACGTGTTTCGGCTCGTCTTCGATTTTTGCTTATTCATAAAGATATATCAAAGAAGATGTATCAAATTTTGTGTGAAAAACGAAATTAAGTGCGGGGGTGCATTCCAAATGTTGACTGTGTCTTACGGAGAAGCTACTTTGGACCAAAGCAACGTTTATCGGTGATAGAAAATTTTCTCAGAAGGCCGAGAAGATGTGAACGGCGCGTGCCGCACGCCCGAGCACTTCCACAACAGACGAAAAAATTGATGCACTGAAAAAAATGGTATTCGCCAGTCGTCGAATCACTATTTTCTAATGGAAGTTGCTGAGGACCTAGACATATCGATTGGCTCGTGTCTTTCGATTTTTTTCAATGATTTGGGCATGAGACGGGTCGCCGCAAACCTCGTACCAAAACTGCACAATTTCGACCAAAAGCAGCATCGCATGAACATTGCTAGTGAGATGTTGGACTCTGTCCCCGACGACCCAAATTTGCTCCAGAGGGACACCTAGTGACGAATCGTGGGTTTGTAGTTATGACATGGAAACCAAAGCTAAATCATCTCAATGGAAGCTGCCGCACGAACCAAGACCGTAAAAAGCGTGCCAAGTTCGGTCAAATGTAAAAGTTTTGCTTACCGTTTTCTTCGATTGCAGGGGCGTTGTGCATTATGATATCTAGCAGCAGGGTAAAACGGTATGTAAGGAATATTACCTGCAAGTTATGCACAATTTGCGGGAAGCAATCCACCAGAAATGCCCGTATTGGTGGAAGAACAAAAAATTGGCTCTTGCATCCCGATTACGCCCCTCCTCACACATCGTTGCTTGTGCGCGACTTGTTGGCCAAAAACAACACACTAATGATGCCACAGCCTCCGTATTCCCCAGACCTGAACTCCCTGTGACTTTTTCTTGCTCCCGAAACTGAAGATCCCCATGAAAGGACGACGCTACGCTACGACTGATGAGTTAAAGACGGCATCAAAGGAGGAGCAGAACAAGATAAAAAAAATGATTTTTGAAGTGATTCGAAGATTGGAAAAAACGTAGGCACAAGTGCATAATATAATATCTAATGGGGATTACTTTGAAGGGGACAAAATAAATATTAATGAATAAATAAATAATTTTTGAAAAATTACTACTCAAGCAAAAATACATCATTGGCCAGAGAAATTTGTTACCGATGATATCAATATGAAAATCAAAGAAATTTGTTTGATTAAAAGTCGGACTCAAATGAATACACCAATTTCAAAGTACCCAACCAGGCTGTGCTTCGCGTGAATTGCTGCTGATGATGGTTGGCCTGTATAATTTTTATCTAAAAGGTAATCTAAAATTATGAAATAAAACACAAAATGTACATACTTTTTCTTTACTTTATATATGTTAACTTGTAGCTACAGCATATGATATGCTTTAACATCCTTTTAGGAATTATGCTTTGTTGAGAAAAATATTTTTTGTTTTGAGATTCCTGCAAAAACGAAAATTTCGTGTAAAACAACATATTAGTGAACTGTGTTATTCAAAAATCATTTAAAAAAAAAACCATGTAAAAAGAGAGTTGGGTTTAATATTCGAAATGGAGATTCTTCTGAAGATTTATACACCTTTCCGCCTTTATGATATCCATAATACCAAAAAGCTAGATATATTTTCGACTTATTCTGTTTTTAGTTACAGGGTATGTATGTGTTTCAATTCGTCATTAAAATTAGACTCAAGCCCTAATAATTCAATTTACGATTTTTCACTATGAGTTTTCTACTTTAAATTTTGTATCTTTGGTGCATCCAATGGTCTATTTTACATCAATAAACTATTTTTTTCAGTATTTCATTTTGGCTGTCCAAAAGATAGCTGTCCACTATAGACCTTAAATTCCTGGTAGTGCTTTGAAACCTCATTTATTAAATTACCCAGTCGACTTATATTCAATATTCTTATATAAGTATGATACATTAGTAGTAGCTCAAAGGTGCCCAGGTAATTTCAACATGCGTTGGTTACAGTTCGACCTTTTCCTTTTATCTAAATTTCTTCAAAGGATTGTCTGTCCAAACTTGAAAGTGAATTTACATCCTATGCACGGCCTACACACTTAAACTTGTAGTTTGCAAAATTTGCTTCTCAACAACTACTCGTACTACGTCGCAGCCCAATTTAACCGCACAAGCGCACACAAGCTCACATTTTTTGTCAACCGCAACCGCAGAAGGCCCAACTAGCAAGGCTGCTGAGCACAGGAAATTGAGTTCAAGTTGATTATTACTGCCAGTACTACCATCGCAGTTATGGGAAAACAAAAGCATATTGTTATGGCTGTCCCTGCAGAGAAAGTTACTACTTTCGAGCTGGTGAGCCATTTGGTAACTTAAAATTATTTCGTTTTCATACTCATATCATTTCTTTATTCATAGTATGCACATAATTACTATACAGGATAGCTTTTATTTATATAAGGGGTCTTCGATTCTTCACTTCCCCGCCCGCTATGTGTGGGTTCTGCTTGCTCGACGAAAAATTTTGATGAGAAAGCAACAAAAAAGTTATAGAGTAGGACTCACCGGTAGCGTGTATGGTTATACCTCGTAAAGCTGGTTATACCTTACTAATTTCAATTACATCAATTCTCTCTTCTGATATTGGGCAAGTTTCATTAGACCGCGTTCATACAGAGAGACTTTTGTTGCTTCAACTTAGCGAATTATCTTTTGGTGTTGTCCGTCATGTCTAAAAATGGCAGCTCCGTCGCATGCAATTGTTTAGTTTTTGGTCAGTCAACCACTAATCTGGAAGAACGAGAACATAAAGCGCGTTTACAGAGAACAAACATCACAAGGAAGGAGTTGAAGCAATAAATGTTTCCTCGTATAAACGCAGCCGTACTGATACCCATTAAATACTTCGAAGCAATAATAATTTTGGCAGCTCTTTTCACGATGCTACCAACTTATGTTTATTTATAGTAGGTGTTTCATCTACTCATCAATTGCTAACGCTTTTTCTGTTCTATTAATGACTGAATATGTATGTAACTCAGAAAGTGATAACAATATGTTCTTTTTTAGACGTATAATGGTAACTTTAGTTTCGGTTTTCTTTGTGTTTTTGGAAAGTGAGAATTTGTTGTCCTACATTAAAAGCGTCGGTAGAAATTGTTTAAAGTTTATGCTCATTGTCCAGGTAACATTCCACACTAAAAATATAATTTAGCTTTTTTCGGTTTTTACCATTCAGTTGTAAGTTACAGGGTGTTAACAATGGAAGTCAACAAAGAGAAAATTCGGTACATTTTCCGGTTTTTCTTTGGTAAAGGCGAAAATACGAGCCAGGCCGCTGTGAATGGTGTCAATACTGTAAAAGCTGATTATGTGCAATTTTGGTTTCATCGATTCCGTTCAGGCATTTTCGAGGCTAAAAAAAATTTCGATAATGTCGAAAAAATCACAGAAATAATCAAAGTTGGCGGCATACTGGTAGTCATAGCAACGCCCAGGAGCTATATATCGACCATAAAACAGTTTTAAACCATTTGCGCAAAAGATGTACGCAAAAATAATGCAATTATTTTTCCCCAAACTAATTTGTTCTCATTCATTATGCACTCACACCCGCCAGGCTTCCGAGGAATTACCAAGAGTGCTTAGATTCGAGGAAGCAACACTGGAGTTGTGAAAGTCGACAATAAAATTTTGCTAGTAACTTAATGTACTTATGCCTATTGACGAATTTTCGGCACCCAATAGCCAGTCCTCGTATATTTGCATATACATTTTTATAAAATAAAAATTAGCTTATTGCCGGTCTGATTTCTTACAAGCCACTTCGCAACTTTTGCACACTTTAGGAGTTTTGGGTGACTATTGCGACAACCTTTGTTGTCATAGTTTTCGTTTTGTTAGAATAATCGTGCCTTGCGTTACTACGAATCACGCTTTTGTGTCTTACCTCTGCATTGTTCTTATCTCAGTTGTTTTTGTTAGAATAATCAATTTTCTTTTGTTGCTCGCAAATGTTGATATTGATGAAATTTCTGAATATTGCGTTCATTTACCCACAAAAATGGAGCTTAAGTGGGGCTGTTAGTGCTCTCTATGCGCCATTCCCTTGAATCTCCTTTGTTGTAATAGGACTATGAATAAGTTCGTTTCGGTTTTACAACAGATGGCGTAACTTGATTATTATTCCATCGATCCACATTTCCAAACATTCATTGGAGAGCTACTGTCGTAAGGCACAAACGTCAGTATAAGTTTTTTATTTGAAGCGTAAACAACAATATTTTTACCACACTTGAAAATGTCGAATTTCGTGCCAAATAATGTGTTTTTGCGGGGAATTCTTCTTCATTATTTTAATATGAAGAAAAAAGCAGCCGAAAGTCATCGTATCTTGGTGGAAGTTTATGGTGAGCATGCTCTATCTGAGCGAACGTGCCAGAAGTGGTTTGCACGCTTTAAAAGTGGTGATTTTGGCTTGGAAGACGAAGAACGCGAGGGTGCGCCGCCAAAGTTCATGGATACCGAATTGGAGGAATTGCTCGATCAAGATCCGGCTCAAACGCAAGAAGAGGTTGCAAAAACTTTGGGAGTTGATCAATCAACCATTTCCAAACGTTTAAAAGCCATGGGAATGATCCGAAAGGTAGGCCATTGGGTGCCGTATGAATTGAAGCCAAGAGACGTTGAACGCCGTTTTATGGCATGCGAACAACTGCTTCAACGGCACAAAAGAAAGGGTTTTTTGCATCGAATTGTGACTGGCGATGAAAAGTGGGTCCATTACGACAATCCAAAACGTCGGGCAACGTATGGATACCCTGGCCATGCTTCAACATCGACGTCGGCGCAGAATATTCATGGCCTGAAGGTTATGCTGTGTATCTGGTGGGACCAGCTGGGTGTTGTGTATTATGAGCTACTGAAACCGAATGAAACGATTACGGGGGATGTCTACCGACGACAATTGATGCGTTTGAGCCGAGCACTGCGAGAAAAACGGCCGCAATACGCCGATAGACACGACAAAGTTATTTTGCAACATGACAATGCTCGGCCACATGTTGCACAAGTGGTCAAAACATACTTAGAAACGCTCAAATGGGATGTCCTACCCCACCCGCCGTATAGTCCAGACCTTGCGCCATCCGATTACTATCTCTTCCGATCGATGCAACATGGCCTGGCTGACCAGCACTTCCGTAATTACGATGAAGTCAAAAAATGGATCGATTCGTGGATTGCGGCAAAACCGACCGAATTTTTCACAAAGGGAATCCGTGAATTGCCAGAAAGATGGGAAAAAGTAGTAGTAAGCGATGGACAATATTTTGAATATTAAACTTGTAACCATTTTACGTCAATAAAGTTTCAAATTTCGAAAAAAAACCGCACGAACTTATTCATAGTCCTATTAGTACACGGGCACACAGGTGCACAGGAGTATTCTAATTTCGTTCAAATGACTCACAATGATGAGAGGAGCCGATTTAGCCATGTTCTTGCGTACGTCTGTCCATGGGCACGATAACTCGAAAAGGAATATATGTTTTAATGAAACTGGGTGCGGGTAAGAATTATTAAAAGTATTTAAAATGTGCAAAATTAGTCAAGAACCACGCCCAGCTCCAAAATACTGGTAATTAAAAAAATAAATAAAGACCAAGTTACTCAAATGTATTAAATGTGATCCCTCTTTTAATTCCTGATGCGACATAGGGTCACTACAAAACGACTTTGCCTTCTTTGATAGATTTCCCTGCAGCCTTAAGTTCTTTTTCGAGAGTTCTCTTCCAAGTGCACCTGTGGCGTCCTTTTTTCCCACTGCCTTGCGCGTTCTAATCGAGTGCTTGGCTGTATATTTCTGTGGAATCCTTTCGAAAATTATGGCCAATTCAATTCCTCAACTTTACTTCAGTCTAGATGGGTAACTACTTACAATTCCAACAAAGCTCTCTCTTGTTGATTGTCGTGGGCCTCCAATAAATGTTTTAAATATTTGTTGACAAAGGTGTATAGCTTATTTGCGAGTAAGTGTGTCATGCGCCAGGTGTCACAGCATTACAAACGGACCCATTTCACAATTAAATTGAAAAGCCCGTAAAGAAGTACGATAAAAAGTGTCAGAAAATGGGCGCATTTTGAGTAATTGTTTAATAAAACTTAATAAAACTCGCCCAAACTTATTGCTCGTATAAATGCCCATTTCATTTAGATCCGAGATGAATTTTATTGAGTATGGATTGAGTCCCGAATGGATAAAGTTCCACATACCACGTCCACTTTTTAAAGGATCAGACAAATGTTACAAGCTATAACTCTTATTGTCTATGTGTTTATTTGATTCCAAAAATTAACAGCCTGTCAAATAAATTTTACTAAAATGTTTACGGGTATATGAAGTTCGGTCCGCACCGAATGTAGTACTTCCCTACTTATTTTTCGTTATTTCTTTATTTGAAGACCAGGCCTGCACCTCTAATAAACCACCCGTTATAAATAACCACGAATTTGTTTTTTCCATTAACGCTGCTCCATACACACTTCGTTTAATTTGGCCAACATCAATGCAACTATGCCATTTCACTTTTACACTGAACTTACCAGAGTAACTACTCCACGCACACCAATCCAAATTCGCATAAGTGTGTGCCCTTAACGATCCATCAAATTTGAAATTCACGCTGTCTTGATGGCTGGCAGCCAGCATTATGCAGATGAGTTTGTATGTAAAGTATGTATAGTTTCTACTCCAGCTAATACAACTATATTTGTTTCTGCCCGCCACACAGTAAATTCATGAATGCTTAATTGGTGAGAACTTCGAGATATCGGTGATGGAGGTTGTTCAGCAACACTTTTTGGTCTGCCAGTTCTCTATCACATTTCAACCTCGAACAAATATATGCAAAGCAAAGGATGGTTCCATAATCAGCGAAAAACAACAAGTAATAGATAGATGGAAAGAATATTTCAACGAACTACTTAACAAAGAAAACTACGATAATACAAGTAAGGAGGAACAAGTAGTACATACGGCCGAAATCTATGTTGAAGAACCTAGCTTTGACGAAGTACTATTGGCTATAAGAAAACTTAAAAACCATAAAAGCTGTGGTGAAGATGGAATACCCGCAGAACTTCTGAAATATGGCGGACATGAACTACATAAACAAATATTTACCTTAGTAAGCCAAATATGGCATTCAAATGAAATACCCACTGGATGGGCATCAAGCATAATAGTACCTATACACAAAAAAGGACATAAAACTGAATACCAAAATTACAGAGGCATATCTTTACTTAATACAGGTTATAAAGTATTTACAAACATTCTATTTGAAAGGCTGAATATTTATGCTGAGAACATCCTAGACGATTACCAATGTGGTTTTAGAAACAACCGCTCAACGATTGATCAAGGTTATACTGTCCACCAGATATTCGAAAAGTTTTACGAATATAAAATTGATATATTTTGCCTCTTTGTTGACTTCAAACAGGCATTTGACAGTATAAATAGAAAACGGATAAAATACTGATTTCAGAAAATTGGAATACCTCTGAAGCTAACTAATTTGATTCTCTGTACATTGTCGAACACAACAAGTAAAGTACTGGTGCAAGGAAGCCTGTCAGACCCATTCGAAATCATATCCGGAGTAAAACAAGGAGACGCATTGTCATGTTTAGTATTCAATTTAATGCTACACACGACTGTTAAAGAAATAAACACGAATGGAACATTATTTAATAATGATTTTCAGATATGTGCCAACGCTGATGATATTCTTATTATGGCTAAAGATAGAAACATTCTTATACGCGTCTTTAAATGTATTGATAAAGATGCAAAAGCTCTGGGACTACACGTAAATACCGAGAAAACCAAATACATGATTCGGTCAGTCAACAACACGACACGCGATGACCTAAGTATTAACAACTTTGCTTTCGAAAATATCACTGAATTTAAATACTTGGGTTTTAAACTATCAGCAGATAAAGATTCGGCGATAGCTATTAACGACAGAATCCAAGCTGCAAATAACGCCTACTACGTTAACATAAAACTATTTAAATCAAAAGATTTGTCCAGAGCACAGAAAATAAGAATGTACAAAGTACTGATACGACCCGTCCTTACATATGGTGCAGAAATATGGACGCTGAAAACAAATGATATTCATCAGCTGATGTGCTTCGAAAGACGTATCATAAGGAAAATATATGGTCCGGTTGCAACAATAGAAGGCAGCTACCGCATTCGCTACAATAATGAAATCGAAGAAATCGTTCAAGGACAAAATATAATACGTTTTATCAAAGCCCAACGAATTAGATGGATTGGGCACGTACTGCGCATGCCGAAAGAGCGAAATGCTAGGAAAGCTTTTATTTTAACACCAATTGGAGGAAGAAAAAGAGGACGCCCACGAAAGCGATGGTTAGATGACGTCGAATCAGATCTTAAGCAAATGAACGTACACAACTGGAGAGATGTAGCCATGGATAGAATAAAGTGGAGAAAAATTGTTTATGAAGCTATGGTCCACCACGGACTGTGAGGCTAAGAAGAAGAAGAAGAAGTTCTCTATCCTCGACTGAACTAGTTTCGTAAAATTTGTTTACGAATCTTTGTATTCTGGACTCACTCAGATGGCTATATCCACCAAAGAAGTCAAGAATTTTGCGAAACGTTTTTCTTAAAGAGCGATAATTTTCATAATAAATTTTAATACAATAATTTGAATGCGTTGTTCTGTTGTGTAAAACTTTGCGTTTGCCTACTTGGCAAATGTCAACGATGACATAAAAGATACTGTCTAAGCATTATTCAATATTGACATCTAAGCGACACTTTTTAAAGACCCCTGATAATCTTTGTTTTCTTTCTTTCACTCTAGTCGGCAGCTTGAACAAGACTCTTCATCGTACGCGGATCTGTATTGTTGTTTTGGCGCCATCTCATTTGATGTCGGCATCTGTTAGCTCGCACGACATCGACCTTCTCCAAGTATTATTTGACCGACCACGAAAATTTCTCCCTTGCAGGTTCCAGTCCAGTGCCATTCTTGTGGCATGTGTAGCTGTTTATTAGTTTGGTAGTAGTTGGCTATAGTGATCGATATCTCGTAAGGTATCGATCAAACAATTTAAAGTTTATGCTCGTTGTCAAGATGGCATTTCACACACCTTTTCTAAAACAGATGGTGACTGGGAATGAGAAATGGGTCACATACGCCAATATTGTGCGAAAAGATCCTGGTGGAAGAGTGATGAGGCAGTTCAAACGGTGGCCAAACTAGGGCTAACGGTCAGAAAGGTTCTACAGAGTGGGCGAAGTAAGACCTACTAATGTTAAGCACAAATAACTTTTTTATTTTTTGACATATTTATGTTTCTCTTTTTTTAGGTTATAACTGAATTGTTGGAAATTTATTATGAAACCCTACAGTACAACACAACGCGTTAAAATTATCGAGTTTTTCTATTCTTGTCAACGATCGATTGTTTTAACGCAGCATAAATATCGGAAACATTTTAATTCCAAATCAGCTCCCACAGCCTTCATGATTAGGAGTTTGATCGGTAGATTATGGGGCTCTGAAAATACAAGGGCAACACACCAACATCAGTTGCACCCATCTAAATGTACTGTTTGGTGCGGTGTTATGGCCACTAGAGTTATCGGTCCATATTTCATCAAAAATGAGGATGAAAACCGGAATCGATTTCAGGAGCTTCTTATAGAACATGGATTGAAAACTTTTTGCGGCCAATGGCGGAGCAGTATCCTAATTTGTGGTTTCAACAAGATGGAACAACTACGCATACTGCTAGACAAACTATGGACCTGCTGCGTGAAATTTTTGGCGAACGTCTGATTTCCAAAAGTTTAGCTTTCCCTTGACCACCCTGTTCACCAGATTTGACTGCGCCCGACTTCTTTTTATGGGTATATTTAAAAGGCAAAGTGTACGAGTATCTTAATAAACCAGAAACTATTGTATTAGACAGCTGAAGCAAGATATTCGAGACGAAATACTGAGCCTTCAACCAGAAACATTATGTGATGTAATGGAAAACGCGTTAAAAAGAGCCAATCCTTTTATCGAGAAAAATGGTGGACATTTGTCTGATGTAATATTTCATACATAATTTCCATAAAATATATTCAATGTATAAAAACAATTAACCAAAATAAATGATTATTGCAAAAGTTATTTGTGTTTAACATTAGTAGGTCTTATTTGGCCCACCCTGTACTATGAATTGCGCGCGAAAGTAATTACATATTTATTATTAGTTACTTCATTAAATTCAGATCTTTACTGTCAATAACTTAACTCTTTAAAGCTAACGATTGGCCAGAAGCGCCCATAATTGGCAGCTTAGTCCCATCAGGACAATGCACCGCCACACAGGTCGGTTGTGAATAGCCAAAAACTCGGCGAGCTTGATTGGGAAGTTTCTTATAGTACGGACTTGGCATTAAGCGATTACTACTTTCTCTCTCATTGCAAAACTTCCTGAAGAACCAGAAATTGGTATCAAAAGAAGGTTGTTAAAATCGATTACTAAAATTAGGGTTTGCAATCCCGTGTTATATTTTCAATCCCGGGATCCCGGGATTGGTACCGGGATTAGGATTGGACTATTTATGAAAAATACTTACACATTATCATAGTTGAAAGTACAAAAAAACTGAAAACATAATTAAAAAATTGGTTTAATATTATTATTTATTGAAACAAAACAAAACAAAACTTAATTCATCATAAAAAACAAATAAAAAATAGTATAATACATAATGAAATTAACATTTCTTGTGTTGTTGTAAATAAGCTTTTAGAAAACACAACTCGTCCAGCGTTTCATCGTTCAAACGGCTTCTTATTTTTGTTGCAAATTGTCCTGCCGAAGAAAATGCTCGTTCAGACTCTACACTAGTAGGTTTTATCGTCATTAAATAGGAGTATGTTCTTTCCAGGTAGTCACCACGTCTCCCTCCATTTTCAAAAAGAGACATTTCTTTTTGAATTTTTGATGACAGTGTCTCAAATCTAATAGGCTGCATTGGTGCATATCCCTCTTTAATAACTTTATCTAGTTCTTCTGCTACACTTAATGGTTTTTGTGTACAAATTGATTCAGTTATTGAATCAAATTCTGAATCAATTTCAAGGTTTACCTCATTTGAAATAGAAGATCCAGTTGCATGAGCTATTAGTAATGCAGTGGGATTTGAAGCGTATAGTCTTTCAAGCAAGTCCACTATTAATTTACGGCATTTAATTGAAGAAGGAACTGTGAGAAAATCTATTCCTGAGACGTTGCTTATACCATTGTGTAAGTATTGCAGTAAACCACTTAGATCTGTGCGGCGTTCTTCCATACGAAGAATGAGAGCTGCATATAATTTTTTACTTATAGCACTGTTTGCATCTTTAAGCTTCTTTAGCATAAAATTAATGGTCATGTCTGCTATAAACAGATTGCTATCTCGACGACAGAGTGCTTCAACAGTTGTTTTTATTGGTACAAGAGCAGTAATTATATCAAATAACATTTGAATATCATCATGAGATAAATCTAGTGATTTATCTGTATTTTTTATGTCTATTAATGCTTTTTGTGTGCAATCTTTCAGTAAATAGAAACGTTCCACCATTGACAAAAGACTGCTCCACCTCGTCTTGCAGTCTTGTAATAAGACAATGTCCTTGCCAAATTCTGCTCGGATATATTGTTGTAATAAATCATTCTTTGTTGGTGACCTTCTGAACATTGATATGATTTTTCGTACCTTATTTATCAGTGGACCAATACTTGTTTCGGTTATCTCATTTCTTCTACGACTCTGACTACTGTCAAGGAATCCATCGCTGTCAAAAATATCTTGCTCCTGGCTCGAGTTACTCTCTGTGAAATAAATTTCTTCTTCATTATATTGCTGATCTGATTCAATTTCCTACTTATTATAAATTACATCAATAACCGCCAGCTGAACACCATGAGCAAAACATAACTGCTGATCCACAGATAATATTCTGCCCACTTTTTTCATCACGCTTGCTCCATCCGTCATAATTGCTACAATGTCGGTATGTAAATTAAGTTTATGTTTTGCCAGTTTTTCTTCCAATAATTCTATACATTTTTCAGCTGGTAATGTGCCATATATCCGTACCAAACCTAAGCTCCAAAAATTAGAAAATTGTCCGTGTACAATAATATTTAAATAGCGTCGATTTCGTAGCGATGTCCATTCATCAAAGGATAAAGAAAATCTTTCTCCTACAACATCTCCATTAATTTTTTTATCAGAAATTTCACTGATTATTGAGTTTCTTAATTTATTACTATATTCTATTACAATTTTTCGCACTGTGTTAGCTGATTTGGGTAGATTTTTAAATCCCATAGCTTCTAGACCTGCACGTAAATCAGACGAAGAGCTTATTACGTTAAACGAAATACCATCAAGAGCAGTTAACCGAGCAAGAGTAGATTCCAGTGATTTTTCTTCACATTTAGCAACTGAAAAATAATTGGTTAATTTTTTTGCCTTTTTCTTTGGTGGAACTTCTGAATTTTCTTGTGCAGAAGTAGATGGGTTTACGACTTTAATTTTATGCACCGAAAATAAGTGGAGACCTTTTGTAGAACCACCAGCAATTTTCAATATTTTCTGGCAGTCAGTCAGCTTACACTTAGCTGTTTGTGCGTTTTCACATCTTAAAAAATGTTGCCAAATATCAGAAGTACTTTTAGCTGAATAGTCCTTATAAGCCATGGGGATTTCTAAATGAAAAAAAATTTAAAGCATAATATAAAATACCATGTTAATAGTTTTTTGGTGATCCAAAAAATGTTGATCCAAAAATTGAAATATAAAATAATTTAAAATAGTTGGGCTAAAAGATGTTCTGAAAAAAAAAACTAGATAAAAATTATCACCTGTTTTATTATTTTTCTAATTTTTGAAAACCACACTAATAAACTACCCTTATTGTTCTACCGTATTATGCTCACCAAAACACTTGTTCACTCGTCAATTTCAATTGTAAACTGAATATTAAATGCCATTGTTCCGTAATGCTCATATGTATCTACATACATATAAAAAATTCAAAAGCAAATAGACAAACGTATGCAAACATATTCCTAACATATGCAAAAAAAACTCATCTAAACGGTATTCGCGTACATAATCATATGTATGTATATATGCATATATGAATACATATGTTGGGACAATGTACATATGTACGTAAATGTTTCTATTCTAAGCAAAACAATGAATATTCGTATATACATATAATATAACCGCACATATTTACTTTATGCCTCTACATGTGTATGCTTCCAAAACTAAAATTCTATGCCTCGCGACTACAAGAACAAAATGCAGTCTTAGGCGCAAGCGTAGCGGCCATCATTCTAGTTGACATAGCGCTGAACAGTCGCGGCGGCGCCGAACAGTTTCAACTATTGTACTGTGCAACAAAAACTCATCATCAAAAAATTCATTGAAAAATTCGAGCTCATATTTCTACGAGCAAAGTACTTTCATTCATAAAACGAGCCGCCCATATGCCAATTTTCGCGACCATTCGAAAATTGTCAATATTGGAATATTTCGCGTTGAATTATTTGCCAATATTTGGTAAATCTTGAATTTTTGTCAAGCCGAGTGGCCGCGGCTCCGTACATATGTATGCATCAATATATGTATGTAAATATGTGTTCTCAATTGTCGACAGCAATAGCAAATCGAAATATTTTTTCTGTCGCAAGTGCTCGCAGCCTCATATGTATGTATGTCTATGGAAGTTTGTAGGCATGTATTTATGTATATGCGTGTTTGCTTTTGCACGTCCATATGAACGATTTTTCATATGCAGATATTCATTTGATTTAGCTGAACGAATATATTGATTTTGTAGGGAAATCCTGTCGAATTAAATTATTGGTATATGTTCATTTAAGTTCTTCTTACCAAATAAATATTATTATCCTTAAGAAAATGAAATACTAGTTTTTTTTAATTTAAATTTTTTATTTTTATTCACAAGTAATTTAAGTACTCTTATATGTATATGTATATTACAATACTATAAATAATAGGTATTTACATTTCCTGAAATGAAAAAAAATATATATAAAATTGTGAAAGCACGAATTACGAAATTGTTCTCATACTATAACAATTTCTCACACGACTTCGATATTGACATCGATTAAGTCATTGCGATTTACCTGATTTTTAAAACACTACTCTCAATCCATCGTGATTAAGTGAAAATTGTAGTGGTTTAAAAATCTAGGCTAAATTGAAGCAAGGAAAAGCCCCTTTCAAGAGTTTATATTTTGTAACCAATGTGGGTTCAAAATGGCGTTGGCAAATAAAAATCCTGTCAGTGCTTGACACTTGCACGTTGCAAGCCAAGGCCCAATTCTTACGGGTCTCTTCGTCCCTAGGAAGCGCAAAAAGTATAACTTTATCCTTAGGCACGCAGCTCTCGATACAGCAGCTCCTTTTTTTCTTTTTTTCGGTCCACTTGTCGGTGGAACATCATCATAGCCTAATTAAAATTTTTATTTTAATTTTTACAAAATTTAAATTGAGGTATATTCAGTATAATCATATACATATATAAAACAAGAAACCGCACCCTCCGGGGATTTATAGTTTTCAAGTAATTAATTGTTAAAATTGTGTAATTTAGCGAAAGGATATTGTTGTTTTGAATACAAGTATAAAAACCAGTAAAAATGCGTTTGTGCCCATATATTTTATGAATTGAAGTGAAATTTAGAACAAAATACATACATATATGTATTATATTGTACCAATTTATAAGTGTATTGTATTAAAATGCGTGTAAATATTGAAAGATATAAAAGTTGTTCATGAGCCACTCCCTAACATCTCAACCAAGTTTCATTAAATAAATCATTATACTTGGCTTCAAATTACCCATACGGCATTATCCTACACCCGATCCTTTAAATTCAAAAGTTTTTTATAAATATGTAAATAAAATAATGAGAATGTGCGCATTCAAGTTCAATTGGTTACAAGCAATCATAAGAGCTTTTCAATATTTGGCGAAATTTTCATATATGTATGTACATATGTATATACATACATTTATCTAATCAAAATCAAATCCAATGCAATCATACATTTTTTCCAATATTTGGCGCAATTTTCATATATGTAAACCTAAAATAAATATGTCCTTTGCTAATATATGTATATAAACATGCATACATAAAATTTCGCGCAATTTTCATAACTTAATTACATACATATGTCCTAAATTACGCACAATTTTCATAAAAAAACCAAAAAGAACAAATCTGTATACATGCATACAAATCATATGGACATATCAAATGAACAACTCTGTTCTGTACGCAAGCAAATGTAAGCTAATGTAAACTACACTTTTTTACATTGCGTATCACTCTCTCCCTATCATTTCTCTCCGGCAGCCATATTAATTAATTTCCTAATGTTAACTTGTGCTGATTTCATTTTCCTACCCGTATTTTGTTAGAAGGAACGGGCCGGGACTGCGCCTTCTCTATGAATTTACGTTCTCTGTAATGCTGAAAACAGAATGATACCGCGCCGTGCCGTTCCTTTTTTTTTTACTGTATTTTTGTTGTGATTGAGTGTTTTCTTTAACAGAAATTTACGGAATGGCGGCGCGGAACGGCGCGGTGTCATTCCGTTTCCAAAACAAAAAATTCTACGTACATATTTCAAAATATAATTCAGACAAAAATTATATCCCGGGATTAGTTATTTCAATCCCGGGATTTCGGGATTTGAAAAACCCGGGATCCCGGGGCTGCAAACCCTAACTAAAATGTTTCCCTAATAAGGACCAAGAGACGCTTATAAAGGCATTAGAGGCAAGCTACCTTTAAAATGGCAACTAATTGTATAACAAAACGATGCATTTTTGACCCAAATCGGATAATCCGAAACATATTAAGTAAAGTTTTGAATTTTACACAAAAATAATGGATTTTCACTCCCTCCCAAGCCAGTATTCTACTTCAAAAGCCAGTAAAAATAAATTTTCCAATTTTATCCGAAAATCTGTAAATAAAGATTTTTTTAAACATAATAAAATTTATCTGAGATTTTCTTCCGCTAATAATGCCATTGATTTTTATAACTAACAAATATTGGATACAAATTCGAGTTTAAAATTTGCATACTTGTCAAGTCAAA